>NC_083283.1:2073071-2744571 GCF_963506605.1 Zootoca vivipara
TTCCTACTCCTGCCTGCTGAGACTAAAAGAGTTGTTCACCAGATCATCTCTTCACAGAGACATGCTGAAACATGAGAGTTAGAACAAGAAGTTCAAGTTTCGCTAATCTTCTATGGTGAAAGGAGAGCAACTCTGATTTAAAAATTTGAAATAATAATGGTGTTTAACCATGGAATTGTCTGCACCTGCTATCACCTCTGACATAAAATGCCAAGATATAGATGGCTGCACAACACACACACACACACACACACACACACACACACACACACACAGAAATAGAGGACAGTATCTGGGTATCTGCAACAGCAATGTTGCACTTCAGCCCTCCTAGTAATCTGTAGCTTACCTTTAAGGCTTCTATCACAACATCTCTTGCTTCTAGTTCCCCTTCAAGAATGCTAAACAGAGTCAGTAGTTCAGGTTTGCTGAGTTTTTCCAGATTCATCTTGAACACCTGGAAAGAGAAAGTTTAATTAGATATTGTTTTTGAACAGCCAGCAAGCAATAAGGTACATATGACATGCAAGTCTGAAGTTTCCAGATGAGAAGCTCCATTACCAAAAGCTCACCACTCCTTTCTTTATGGCCACCATAGCTACTTGCAAATGAATAATCATTCACCTTTTCCCTTGGGCTCACTAACAGATGCATACCCAGATGGCTTGGGAACAGCACAAGTGCTAATATAGTAGTATTTATTAGTCACCAAGTAACAACCACTTTAACCAGGATAATTAATATAAGTTCATTATTTTAGAGAGTGTGTCTGTGTGTACAGTGGACTAGTGATATAATTGGACATTTAGACTAGATGGCTAACTATCCTGTTGACAACAATTATGTATTCCTAAAATTTGAAATCTTAAAATGGATGTTTGAAAGATAATCACTATGTGATACAATTGGCTTCCATAGAGTAGCATGACAGAACCACACATTACACGGCTTACTTTCTGAAGATGTTTTCTGACAAAGTTTTATTACTTGCTCATGCTGGAATCACTAGAAGTTCTCCTACCATATAAATGTGAAGCCCCAGATATTAGAAGACACTACACTGCAAATCACTCGAAAGCAACATTTCTTACATATTTTGAGTCCAACTCAGCTTATTTCATCAAGTACTATTTTATATTATACATGTATTATGGTGAGCATGCACATTGACTTTATTGTCAACATGACACTTTTTCTAAAACCATCGTTTGTGCTTAAGAGACAATTGCATACAAAATGTTCCCCCTCGGCCACCACTTTGCAAGCTTTTTGTATTATCCACATAGATCTAAACAAAGACTGCACTCATGCTTCAGTTTACTCTGCATCCAGAGTGCTCCTACTGCTGGTTTGTGAAGTCATGCACACATTATATTAGCCTCAATCTACATCTATCCTGTAGTTCCTTGAGAAATACTGCGTTTTTATGCATTTTACTCTAAAACAGCTTTGATCAGATTTGAAAATGTAAGCCATTTGAAGACACCACCAACCCTTCTCCATTCACAGGTGTGGAAAAACAGTGGGCAACTTGGAAACACATCCAACCATACCGATATGCACAACATGCAAATGCAGTTTCAAATGCAGCAGAAAAAATGACCTCGCTGCATTTTAAGCTGGTATTGTATACATAGCCAAAGACTCACTCAAGATTTGTTTAAGGCACTGGTTTTCAACCAGAGTGCTGCAGCACCCTGGGGTGCCTTGAATGATGTCATGGGTGTTGTGGGAAACACTGACCTCTGTCCCTCCCTCCCTCCCTCTGATGCCCTCTTCAATCTCTGCCTCCCAAAGGCTTGCACAGCTGTTCATTGCAGCAGCCCTGGCTACAAGCTCCACAGCTGAATGCTGCCTCTGGGGCTGGCCAGGGGGTGTTTCCCAGGCCCCTGTGGGGCAGTGTGAGGAGGTACCTCTCTTAGGGGTAGGGGGGCAGCTCAGAGACCAAGGACGGCAGCTGCACCTGCCCATAGGACTCCCAAGGAGAGGGGAGAAGGCTAAGGGAACACCCCACAAGGGTGTTCAAAAAAAGGGTGAGGGACTGCCAATTCTGCAAGCAAGGGGTGAAATAATTGGGCTCCTGAGCCCCACAGGGGTGCTGCAGAAAGAATGGAGCCATGGACTCAAAAAGATTAAAAACCTTTGGTTTAAGGCAGGACAGTTTTCCAGTTGCTGATGGAAAATATATGAATGTGCTGCTGAACATGTCGTGAGAAATTAAGAGTTCTACTGAAATCCCTCAGCATTTAATTGGATTACTGCCGTTCAGGATAAAACATCCAAGTTATTCGGTAGAACAGAGAAAAGACACAGCTGGTCTCATTTCTCCAAATGAAAGCACAACTATGCCTCCTTTTATGGGTTGTGTCCAATACTATCCCTACACAAAGTAGACCCATTGAAACCAACTAGACCAACTTCGTTCAATTAATTCCTCCTGAGTAGGACTTAGCCAGATACAACTCTATGGTACTGCAGCTGTTTAAAATCCAGTGCAAGTGTTCGTTACAACGATCACCATACGACATAAACTCAGTGCTGCAGATAAACAAGTCTGGGGGAAGTTTAAACAGTTTAGAAAACTCATAAATGCCTGCTTTCATGATTTCCTACAAAACCAGACATCCAAATTGGGGTCGACACAACAAAGAAGGTGGCACATTTCTCTTGAAGTAACAGCCACATTTCCCCCCTTTCTGAAAACCTTCCCTGAAGCACACATTTACGCTGTTACTATAACATCCTGGCAACTTTAACTGGCACTTCAGCAAGGTCACTGCTACATAAAACAAACTATGATGGAGTCAGAGGCTAGACCATAATTTACTTAAAAACAAACAATTCCTAACAGCTGTACTGCTGCAGACTGAAAGTACACCTTTGTCCCGAGTTTGATGAGCCCATATACAGTTTTTACAAGAGGATATGACCTTTAAAATAAATAGTACCGCTACAGAAAAGTAGAGAGATCAGTGCAAAACAGTTAGTAACGAAAGTCCAAAATGTTTCGCCTACAAGCCGTAACCTGATGCCTACGTATTTCACTAATTTGGTAATACAAAGCGAAAGTCTGTCAGACATTTTCAACTTGGGAATGGCTGACATTTACCAGTATGTTGTAAGTTTAAAGCTGCTTCTTGCACTTGGGAGTTCTTCTATGCAAGTATTTTTAGTCTAACAGCTGCGTTTTGGGTTCATAGATTGTATAATCTGGTCTTATACTGTCTTTGATTCAGTTTATTATTTGCACTGTTATAAAACCTGAAGGTGGCCTGGAGGGGTGGGGGGATATTCCTTGCCAAAACACAGACCACACAATTTTCTTATCATACTTTCTTCTGTCATCTCATGACTAGCTGTTCTGTGCTACCCTCAGATCTCAAAATTTCATCAAGAAATGCACATACAGTGAAGCAGCACAGTTATTATGTCAAGATAACAGCTTCCATATCAATTGTTGGCGAAATGTGAACTGTATCAATAGCCTTCTTTGTGTTAAGCCTAAACAAAACGGACTAAACCATGACTACAACATAATAATCCAAGAAGTATGGCATTTCTGAATGATCATTATGTTCACAAATAGACCAATCAGTGGGGAAAACTTCACAACGCTTCTGAAGGACCAACCCAATGTAGTAGTTTGTAGTACAGATTTTCCAAAAGTTCCAAGTTTAAAGGCTTTGCTTCAGATGCCTGGTATTATTTCATTGAAACAAACTACAGCAAACAGAGGCAGCACTTTCCTGCAATTATTGGAGATATTTCCTGTCTTTCTAAACTCTTTGATAACACATACCTGTTATTGAAACAAGGCTTCTCTGTGCACAACCTCTTTTAAACTCATCGTATCCAAGTAACAGTGGAATTTTCAGCACTACAAAAAACTCTCTGAAGTGCCAGATGAGATTATGCTGCTATGCTCACGTAATGTGGAATGTATTACTTTCCTGGGGTATGCATGCAAACATACCAGCATCTACAGAAGCTTATGTGTGCAGTGCTTTGTAAATTTATCTATATACTTTGGAATTTAAAAAAGTTATTCTCATCAAGCTATGGTATATTTAAGCTTAAACCTCCACAATCCACATACTTTAGGGCAAATATGCACCATCTTTAAAGTTAGCCATTTTAAAATATACTGTGAATTGCAGGCCAAAAAACTGAACCCAGACTGTATTTACCATGTTAGGAGAATTAGAAGAAAATTGCACTGAGTTTAATATGTAAATATACTTGGGATAGCAGCTTAAGAGTGCAATTCTACCTACCTGTAACCAGTGCAATTCTATGTTTGTCTAACTCAGTAGAAACAACAAAGTATTGCGGCACCTGAAAGATTCTATAGGATATGCTCTCTCTCTTTGACTGGTGCCATGAATAGGATGTGGGGCTGTCAGGTACCTACCAGTAACTCAATTCCAAATTTGTTAGCTTAAGCAGCAATGCTATACCCACTTATCTGGGAGTAACTCCCATTCCATTGAACTCAATGGGACTTACTTCTGAGTAGACAGGTATGCATTGTTTATCTCAAGCCACACTTCCATTGCCTTCCAAAGTTTTGTACCTCAAAACTTTGCATATACTGTAATTTCTTACTCAACTGAGACAAAAACATCACTTTTCCCACAATTACTAGCCCATTATCTCTGCCCCCTACTTATCCATACGCAGTCAAATCAGCCAGGGCAGATCTAAAAGCCAAGTACTGTATGTATTCCAATGCCAAACAAAAACCAATAAATTAGTCTCTCTTTGAATATTATTTTTCTGTGTAAAGGGATATTCTTATTTCTGGCCAAAAGCCACTGAAAACCAAAGCCTTGTGCTTTTTTAGAAAGAGGAATATTATTTAGCAGAAACCATAAAAATATTTGCACATGCAAGAAAAGCTTGCTCAGACTAAGGCTGCATACACATCACTCATTTAAATCACATTTAAAGTGCATGTGTAGGCTGCATACACATCATACATTTTTGCCCCAAAGAATCCTGAGAACTGTCATTTAAACAGGCATTACCAAACTACACTTCCCAGTAGATAAACAGGAGTGGGGAAACTTTGGCCCTCCAGAAATACAACTTGCATCCCCAGCAAACCTGGCCAATAGCCAGGGAGGATGGGAGTTTTAATTAACAATATCTGGAGAGCCAAATCTTCCTCATTGACTGTGATTAAATCTCAAGATCCTCTATATTTCCAGGCTGTTTATGGAGGATGCAGTTTTTGTATTTCTAGGTTTGCACACAGAACTCTTCACTCTTCACCATAAGTTTCATTAAAAGGCTGAACTTCAATAAAATACTTGATCAATATTCTTTGCACAATCAAGTATGCCTGCTCTTTTCTTTATTTTGTCACCAGTACCCTGGCACTCTTTAGTCTAGTGTGAATTTCTAGCAGCATTCTGAGAATGACCTAGCAATGGTGCCAAGTGACAAATCTAAGCCAGAACTTTATCCATTGAACTTAAGGCAGGGGCTGCAACATTCTATTATTGTTCATGGATATCACTCATATAGGCCAGGCTGTGCAACTTGGAAGTTGCGCCTAAAGTTACATAATGAAGGCGTTAGGTGAGCCTCCCTGGAGAAACCATTCCACAAACAGGGAGGCACTGCAGAAAAGACCTGTTCTCATGCTGCCACCCTTCAGACCTCACGTGGAGGAGGCACATGAAAAAGGGCCTCAGATGGTGGTTGCGGGGTCTGAGGGAGTTCATATGGGGAGGGCTGGTCCTTGAGGTACTGCAGTCATTTACTTATTATTGCCATTGTCAAGACAGATGGATGCCAATGACGTAAGAAGAATGAATAATTTTGGATTTTTTTTTAGTTCATGTCATATCATATTCAGTTTATTCTAACCGGTTATTTATCTACCTGATCCAGGAACTGTTAAAAATTTATTCTGAGATACAAACTAGGCTCTCAACAACTTTCAGCCCCCATCATTGATCACACACTATGAACTTGCAAATGAGCTGTTGCGATGAGTCACATGGAGCTTTTACCAGCAGCAGAGAATATCCCAATCCCATTATCCATCTATAAAAAAACAACAACGGTAGAAATGTGGAATGGTTCACATCCCAACAGTATGAAACCCACAACTGGATCAGGAACAGGCCACCTGAACTTCAGGAGCAGAGAGATGTAAGTGGCTATTTGTCATCCTTCAGAAGACAGCCATGAGCTCCACTTAAGTGTGTAAAGTGGAGGAAGGAAAACCTACTTATTCACTGTCCAAAACTGAAATTTGCAGATTGGGTAGAAACTCTCATTTCCGTCATCTTCCAGCTTCCTAAGACACCATGGAAAAGGTTCAGTCTAGAAACAGGAGCAACTTCCTTTGCAAGAAGAACTTCCCCACATGTAATGCAAATCATCAGTAGCTTCCATTTACTACAGAGCACGAACAACTGTTTTGTTTTCATTCTCCTCCACACCTCAATCCTCCTTTACATCTCGGTGTTCTCAGTCAGGACTGTTAACAAAAAATTCAGTCCGACACAACCATGTTTCTAGAAGAGGCAGACAATGTTCCTTTTAGAAATCCCCATCTCAGTCAGTGTGAGGTAAGCCAGCTGGAGACAGCAGCAAAAGAGCCAGAAAGCTGGAAAACACATATAGAAATGAAGAGCTTGCACGCTTATCTAGAGGGTCACTATCTCTTGCATTATGGGATCTCAGGAATGATAATTCCTAGTATAATCCAGATCACTTTTTGCTGCCTTAAAAGTTTAGGATGGCCATATTAGACATCTGGTTCCTCTCCATTCCCTCCTTTGGATGACGGCTATCAAAGAGGTTTACAAGACCATATCAGTATTTTTATAGTCAAAGGGGAATACATACAAGACTGTTTGTTAGTATGAATTATATCAAGGGTGGCCAACAGTTGATGTATAGGCCATGTTGCAGGGACTAGTGATAGCTGTAGCTCGAAACATCTAAAGGACACCACATTGGCTAGCCCTGAATTACAGGTTTTAAAACCGGAATCCTGATCCTGGTTTCCTGGCAATCCAAATTAATTTTCTTCAAGTAGTAAGCATTAGAAATATTCCAGGATGTTACATTAACATCTCAATTCATGGAAAAGCTAGAACCCACAGCTAATATTCTTTACATTTGGTGTGTTTGCTTCTTTCCTTGTCTATAAGTCTTCCAAGACCAGATGCCTCCAATAACCACAGTAAACATTATAGCAACTGCTGACCTACGTTGTCTGTGCTACTATAACCGCTAAGCACGCCTTCAGCAAACACAGAAATTCAGTAAAGCTGCAACAACAAAAACTTCCTACTAACTTCCAAAGAAGCAGAGATATTTGCAAAGCAAAGTTAGTTACAGCAAGAGAAAATCTTGAGAAAACTGATCATTTCCCTGTAGGAAAATAACTGTATTATTTTCATGTTTGATATCTAATATTCGTAAGAAACTCCCTTTCCTTAGCTATTACCATATCAGTCACACATATTTATCATGTAAACATAGAGCATAAATATGGCTTTTGCAACAGTGTGTTACTGTTTGCATGTCACACAATGCAGGTGACACGTTAAGAACGGTATAATATTAACTGAGAGCACATCAAAACAAAGCAACTGACAGCATCCCTCACCGAGTCATGAAGGACGTTTGATGTGTAGTGCATAAGGTTCAGTAGCCCAAAACAGTCAGTTTAAATATTGCCCAAATTATATTTAGCCACTTGTTCTTCCAAGGTTCAATTTGCTTTGATGAAAAGAAGTCCTGTCTAACACTATCATGGTACCCATTTAAAAAAATGTACTCCCTTGTTTTTTCCTTATCAAATTGCTCTCAAGCAGATCTAAAACATTCCATACCTAGCCACTTCACAAAGTATGTAAAACACACTTCATATATCATCAACCTAAATCAGTGTTTCCCAGACTTGAGTCTCCTGCTGTTGTTCGACTACAACTCCCATCATCCCTAGCTAGCAGGACACATGGTCAGCAATGATGGGAATTGTAGTCCAAAAACATTTGGAGACCCAAGTTTGGGAAACCCTGCTCTAATAATACTATGATCACCAAGTTGATTTGACCCACTGCTCCCACCCAAAAACCCCACCTTTGGGGCCAAAATAACCCACAATCACAGCACCAGCACTTTTCACCATTCACTGCTCCCTTCATTGATATGATACCAACGTCTCAATTTTTCACCTAAGACAACCTAAATATACTTACTCCCATTCCAGACATGCTTTAAAAACTTGCTCAGGTGTAGAATAATCTGAACCACTGCTCTAACCACTACACTTCTAAAATGCAATAGATAATATAAAATGCCTGGAAGCAGAAAGATGTCTTGGGATGACTGGCACCCAAAGGATGACACATTGCACTGATAGCCTACCTCCCCCCCCCAACAAGGAGGCATGTGTTTACTTCTCTTCCCCTACTCCTTGGTTAATTCCCACCAAAGACCCTGTGAAGTTGGTTAAGCTGAGATGCAGTGAATGCCTCGAAGTCATCCAGTGAGAGTTTCATGGCCCAGTTCTGAGATTTGAACCCAGGTCTCTCCCAGGTCTTAGTAGCCCGACACTGTAACCCAGGCTTCCCCAAACTCGGCCCTCCAGATGTTTTTGGCCTACAACTCCCATGATCCCTAGCTAGCAGGACCAGTGGTCAGGGATGGTGTGAATTGTAGTCTCAAAACATCTGGAGGGCCGAGTTTGAGGAAGCCTGCTTTAACCACTACTCCACCACTGGCTCTCCAATACCCTAAAGTAGCCTTTCCCAACCTTGGGTTCCCAGACGTTACTGGAGTACAACTCCCAACATCCTTGACTACTGGTCCTGCTAGCCACGGTCTTTGAAATGGGGGGGGGGGTTGTTGCTTCTGTTTTAAAATAAAAATAAATAAAATAAAAATAAAAACCACCCTAGTGCTCCATCCAGGACACACCGAGCTCCATCCCCTGGGAAGCTTTAAGCAGGTGTTGGACAGCCATTATTATTTATTAAATTGGTATCCCGCCCTTCTTCCGAATATCGTGGGGCATAAAAACACAAGATGCAAACACAGAAGCAAAATAACCCCACCAACCTCTCCCCTCATCCAACATCTGTCAGGGTCTAAATTTAGCCGCCACTCCTGCTCCACAGGAGTTGGAGATGGCATTTATAAGTGGTACATGTTTCACAAGCATACCGTAAGGTTGGTAGTACAACAGCTTTGGAAACAATCATTTTGGATTCCCTGCGAATGTCGTGGTGCTCAAACACTCTGCACTTCAATCTGGAGAAAGCCGCACTCACAGAGCTCAGGCGATGCTGGAATTAGGCATCAATGTCGGTCGTTGGGGAAAGATAACTGCCCATATAGGAGAAGTGATGGACATTTTCCAACTTTACACCACTAAGTTGGATTTGTGGCACTGCAGAGGGTTGTTCTGTACTTATTGGTGCAGCACTTTGGTTTTTTGGATGTTGAGGAAGGCACGCTTGGCAAACCCTCACCATGATCAACTCTCGCCTGGAAACCCATGTCCCCACTGTGGAAGGACGTGTGGATCCAGAATTGGCCTTCACAGTCACTTACGGACTCACTGCTAAGACTGTTACAGGTAGGTAGCCGTGTTGGTCTGAGTCGAAGCAAAATAAAACAATTCCTTCAGTAGCACCTTAAAGACAAAATAAGTTTTATTTTTGGTATGAGCTTTCGTCTGACGAAGTGTGCATGCACACGAAAGCTCATACCAAAATAAAAACTTAGTTGGTCTTTAAGGTGCTACTGAAGGAATTTTTTTATTTTGCTAAGACTGTGTTCATGGAAGACAATCTTACTCTGCTATGAGGAATCTCCAAAGAAGTGGGCTGGATGACCCTTGAAGGTTCCCGCCACTTCTGCCTTCTCTGGCCCTTCCTCACCGCATAGTCCAGGGGTGGCCAACTCCCAAGAGACTGTGATCTACTCACAGAGTTAAAAACAGGTAGTGATCTACCCCATTTGGGGGGGTTCAGGTTGTTGAGCTTTTTTAGGGAGGAAAGCCCTTTTTTAGGGGTTCAGGTCAAATAAGTTGTTGAGCTTTTTTAGGGGAGTTAACATTGTTGAGCTTCTTTGAGGGGAGCCAGTGATCTACCAGTGATCTACCACAGACGCCCAGTGATCTACCTGTTGGACATGCCTGGCATAGTCCATCCTAGAACCGCAGAGCTGGACGGGGTGCCAAGGTTCATCTAGCCCAGGAGCAGCCAAACTTGGCCCTCCAGCTGTTTTGGGACTACGACTCCCATCATCCCTAGCTCACAGGACCAGTGGTCAGGGATGATGGGAGTTGTAGTCCCATCATCCCTGACCTCGGCCCAACAGCTGGAGGGCCGAGTTTGGCCATCACTGATCTAGCCCAACCCCCCGCAATGGAACCCGTGGGGGGGGCTCGAACCCGCGACCCTGAGGTGGAGCGCCCGCCAACCAGCCCCAGGACCGAACCCGCCCCCGGCCGGCCGCTCCCCTTCAATCTCCTCACAGCCGGAGCGGCCGCCTCGAGCTCCGGGCTCCTTCCTCCTCCTCCTCCAGCAGCAGCAGCAGGAGCGCGACCCCTCTGGGCCGGGACAATGGCGGGACCCCCTCCTCCCTCCCATCTCCGGCCGCCCCTCGCGCCTCCTCACGCGGCGGGGTCTATGGCGACGCCCCGCTCCTCGCCACTGACCTCCGCTCGACGCCCGCCGCCTCGGCCCGGGCCGCCCTCCTCAGCCCGCCGCCTCCTCAGCCGCCTCAGCCGGTGTGTCCCCGCTCGGCCCCACTCGCCATCCCTCCAGCCTCCTCAGGCGGAACCGGGATTGGCGCGCCCCGTCGCCAACCGCAGCCCCGGCCGGCGGAGGCGCTCGGCCAATCGGCTCGCGGGAGGGCGGGGCGGAAGGCGGGAGCGGAGCGGGGCAGAGGGGCCGCCTGGCCAATCAGAGGCCGCAGAGGCGGGGCAAGAGAGAAGGGAGGGCAGGGCCAGGGCGCGCTTGAAAATCCCTTTTGTTCGCGGCCCGGCCGATGCGAAGGCGGGAGGTGGGCAGGGAAGCCGCGGTTGAGACGTCACTTCCGGTGAAAAGGGATGGTACTTAAAGGGTGGGAAGCTTTTGGGGGGGGGGTTAAGCTTCTGCCTCTTCCCAAAAACGTATGACGTTTTTCCAGGCTGCAAAGGGCTGCAAGAATATATTTCATAGAATTATGGAATCATTTTATTATTATTATTTTAATTAAATACTTTATATGAGTTTTCCATTTATTAATATACAATCACATAATTTCTATCCACTTTACCTCTTTGGCTCTTTAGAGCCCCTCAACTCTTCCTTCTTGCTGGTGATGTTAATTGCTTACAAATATTGTATACGGTAAATTTACTCCAGTCCTTTTGGAATACTTGATCATGCTGGTTTCGGATTTTTCCTGTCAGCTTTGCCAATTCTGCAACGTCCATCGTTTTCATCTGCCACTCTTCTTTTGTTGGTACTAGAATTAGAAGGGGAATTAGAAGCGGACACAAAAGGATCAAATAATCCACAAGCTTAGCATGAGCCAATGGTGTGATGCAGCAGCAAAAATCCCAAATGCTATTCTACAGAAACAGAAGCATTGTGTCCAGATCAAGGGAATTCAGAGCACAGCTGGAGCCCTGTGTCCAGTTCTGGGCACCACAATTTGCAAAGGTGACAAGCTGGAATGTGTGCAGAGAAAGGCAACCAAGATGGCTGAGGGTCTGGAAGCCAAGCCTTATGAGGAATGGTTGAGGGAGTTGGGCCTGTTTAGCCTGGAAAAGAGGAGACAAGTGTCAATAAATGAGATTCTGATTAAACACCAGGAAGAACTTTCTGACAGAAAGAGCTGTTCAACCGTGGAATTGACCCCCATCAATTTTTAAGCAGAGGTTGGATGGCCATCTGTCATGGCCATCTGCCATGGATGCTTTAGTTGAGAGTCCTGCATGGCAGGGGGTTGGACTAGATGACCCTAAGGGGCCTTTCCAACTCTATGGTTCTATGAGCTATGCAGTGCAGGAATAACAGCTGACTTTACAGGATATGAATGGGCTGCAATACTCAGGCAATGTACATATTGTAGATGGTGAACCAGCCTTACCTGCCCTCTGTTCAAAAACACAGCAGAGCCGTTACTCTCACCAAGTTACCCTTCTCAACAGCCTTCTCAACAAACTACAGTGCCCAGAATTTGAGGGAAGTAATCCACTTCAATTTTGCTTTAAAGATATAGTGTTTACACAGCTTTTGTAAGGCATGTAGTTAAGGAGCAAAAGTTGAAAATGGGATATAAAAAAAATAGATGTTCCCGCTTCCCGCGTTATCTTCTAAAGCAAACCTCATGGTTTTCCCACTCAGTGCTTGGTTTTTATTTATCGTTCAATGTCAGTACAATTTAAAAGCATAGGGAACAATGGAAAACAGATTTCCTGAAAGTGCCAGATGTTCATTAGGCATGTGCCAGCCCATTCACTGTGTTCCTTTTGATTAATTAAGATGAATGTGAAGGATGGTTTTCAATGAATTCTATGAATGCATAAGCGTCCGTTTTGCACACACAAGTAGGGTTTCGTGTGTTAAAAGTGGATCCAGGAGAAAGAGGAGCAATGTAGAAAGTGGCAGCTGGAAACATTTTGACTTGGCAGAGCGGCAATTTGTAACATTCTGTTTTCATCACAACAGCACCTGCACAACAGTATTTAGGATAGTATGTCATGTGCAGAGTGAGGTTGTCTCCTCACTTTAAAAAATCCATTATTCCTTGCCCATCTATTAGCTTCCATGTAAGAGGGCCCAAATATGATATCCAGACATGATTGTCTCCATACCTCTTGTTTAGAAATTAAGTCATACCATATGGCACAAGGTTTTGAAATAATCTATAGATGACACCTACACATCCATTGCCAAGAAATTTTAAACACACCACTACTTTTGAAATATGAGGAACACTGGCTTGCCCTTGAATGTATATTTCCTCCTCCTCCCAAAAATATATCTAACTTTTAATATCCAAAACATTTTCTAAATTAAAAGACTGAAGTATTTCAACTAATATACAAAAAAATGTTTTATTTGAGCCGGGACACAACAAAACATATTTGCAATGCATGGCTCGGTCCTGAAGATGTAGAGTAATAATCTCTGCTCACTTGCAAATTACATTCCACTGGGGTAATCATAATCAGCTTCTTACATCTAGTATTTTCCAGGATTGGAGAAGGATGTTGTGTTAGTCAGTCTGATATCCAGGCAGGCAAAGAGCTCAAACTTTTCACATTAGAAATTCACTGTCAAACTCACACACACACACACACACACAAGACAAGAAACAATAGCAGCGGCATTTTCTTCCACTCCAGTATAATGAATTAGAAGTATAATGAAAGAGAAGGTTAAGGGGTGATATGATAGCCATGTTCAAATATATGAAAGGATGTCATATGGAGGAGGGAGAAAGATTGTTTTCTGCTGCTCCAGAGAAGCGGACACGGAGCAATGGATTCAAGCTACAAGAAAGAAGATTCCACCTAAACATTAGGAAGAACTTCCTGACAGTAAGAGCTGTTCGGCAGTGGAATTTGCTGCCAAGGAGTGTGGTGGAGTCTCCTCCTTTGGAGGTCTTTAAGCAGAGGCTTGACAGCCATCTGTCAAGAATGCTTTGATGGTGTTTCCTGCTTGGCAGGGGGTTGGACTGGATGGCCCTTGTGGTCTCTTCCAACTCTATGATTCTATGATTCTATGAAATGTATTTGGATCCTTTCCAACCTTGTTTCAGCACCAGTTTTGGCAGGGAAATTGACTTGGACATTTTTTTAAAACCCACAGTGGTCAAGGCATAAGAATGCCTTCCCACTCCCACTTGTGATAAACTTGTGTAGAACTTAGATTCTCCCATGAAGACGTGGGAAAGGGATGTGAGCAATGGCTATTTGGAATTCCCCCACAGAGCCACAAATAGGTACGAAGTTGATTTTAGCCTTATGACCTTGACCTTCTGTTATAAACAGTTTTCTTCAGATTGCAGTCCTAAAGTCATGTACTAGAGAGAGAGAGAGATCTTTGGGCTCAATAGGATTCACTTTTGTGCAAACAAAAGTACAAGGGACAAACCTGGGCCATTGAAGGCTCTGTGCCAGCTGATGCTTTGAACCAAGCGAAGCATATGTCTGTAAATCTGTCACAGCAGTCGTCCGCAGGCAAAATATTTTTAAGCAAAATGTGCTGTGCTCATAAATACGCTACACATTTTGAGTCAGTTCCAATCAGACACCGAAGGCGCGGTAGTACAAAACCACTGCTTGTGCAGATTGCCTACTGGTGTATATAGCATAATACGGTGACAGAAAATGCATTCAAGTTTGCTTCTGCAAAATGAAAAATTGCAAGCTGACATATTCCATTCAATGGGGGAAAGCAGCAAATTCAGCTTGTACCCCCATGAGTTCATGCAAGCTGACTACTTGCATGAACAGTGTTTTTTGTGTCCGAGCTTGTCCACACCTGAGTTGAATGTGCATTTGAAGCTGTCTGCATCCTCGTTTAAGTCGTGTCGTCCACACTATGTTCCCCTCAAAGAATTCCTGTCCTGATAGTAAAAGTGCATTTCCTTGATTCCGGGATAGTTGATATTTTGAAAAACGTACCTCCCAGAGTCCAACTCAAGACAGCTTATGAAAAAGCAAAACAGTAAAATTATCAATAAAGACCGTTTAAAACAGCTTCTGCAAACCGCCCTGTGGTCCTTGAATGAAGGGCAACATATAAATCCAATAAATAATAAAATAAAGTATTTAAAACATTCAAAGAACAATTGAAGTAAAATATTAAAACAGATTAAAACATAAGTCGACCTTCTGCCCATCTGGGTAGGCTTGCCTAAACAAAAATGTTCCCAAATTCCTGCCCCAGCCACACTCCTTCCCAGATCCTGCTTTGCACCCTCTAGTAATGTTTTTGCCTGACCGAAATGCTGTCCGACTCTGATGATGACTTTTGCTTTCCTATACAGACAGGAGAGAGGCAGGTGCTGAAACTATCCTAGTGTACCAAGTCAAAAAGTACCATATTTTTCCGTGTATAACACTCCCCTGTGTATAAGACGCCCCCTGTTTTGGGGGACTCCAGAGTGTGAAAGCAGTTTACTGGGTTGTTTCTCTCTCTCTCCCCCCGCCTCCAATATTTCAAGAGAGAACCAAAAGTGCTTTCTTCTTGTTCACCCCCCTGGCTTCACAAACTAGAGTCTGCCGCTGCTCTGGATGACTCGAAACGCGCAGGAACACTGACTTCTCCAAAATATTTTTAGCTTGCGGAAGAGTTGCAGCTGCTTCTTGCTTCTTCTGGATTTCAGTACAAGAAATGAAGGGAGAAGGACGAAGGATAGCCTGCGCTTCTAGGGAAAGCCAGCACGGTTTGTGTGTGTATGTGTGTAGTCGAGAGTACTATGAGGATTTTAAAAAATTATATCTGGCCTTTTCATAACAGAGGGGAGGGGAGAGAAATGGAGCAGGGGTCTTCCCTTCCTACCATTCCCTATGGTGTAAATGGAAGTCTACAAGCCAGCTAGTTTTCAAAGCGACTGTGGTCAAGCAGACAATAAGATTGTGGTCTGAGCACCCTTTTTTCTCAAGCGTCTGAGAAATGCAATGGCCGCCGATGTTAGCTGGGCAGACTAGAACGAACGAACGCATGAATATTTGCGTCAGCCATCGGCCATAGCAATAAAACAACAGAGCAATATACAAAGAATAGAAATAAAAGTCAATTATATAAAATACATTTTGGGGTTTTGAATCACTAGTCAAATGGTGGGTCTTATTCTGATTGCCTCAGCTAAAAACCTTGTGACCTTTGCTGCTACCTGCTCATCTTGATCTGCCAAGAGAAAGGACACTGTGGCAGTGGCTGGGCGACCTGGAATGGACAATAAAAGAGGGGTGATAATCTCATTCCTCAAGCCTCCGTAAAGAGTGCAAGCCAGAAGGGCATGCGCCACCGATTCAGGGCTGCCATCTCCACAGGGACATAAGCATTTTTCACAAGGGCGTACCCACCACGGGGCAAGTTAGGGCAGCTGCCCTACTCTAGAAGCAGGGCTGGTGGGCAGAGGCGGAGCACAGCCCGGCGGAGCGCGAGTTCGCCATTCCCGCCGCGCCACGCCGCACCCTCCCTCCAGCTCCCCGGCGCGCCCTCAGGCAAGGCCAAGCGCGGCGGGGAACCAGGGAGCGCGGCGCGGTGGGCGGGAACGCCGAACTCGCGCTCCGCTGGGCTGGGCTCCGCCTCCGCCCACCAGCCCTGCTTCTAGGGAGGGGCACAGCCTGGCGGAGCGCGAGTTTGCCGTTCCCGCCCACTTTGTGGCCCCTCCCCTTCCGTGCCTTGGCCCCTCCCCTTGCCCCCCCCCCTAGTTTTGATCCTGGGTACGCCCATGATTTTTCATATGGAGTCTGCTGGAATGGTCCCTCAAGTACAGCCGAGGACAATACATTCAATCTTGTGAGAGTAAAAGTGTGTCTATATGTTAGGATTGCTAGGTTATGCAGATACTGTAGGGTGCCAGAGAGTCGAAATGGAAAGGTGGAAAATGGTCATTGTTGTTGTTTAGTCGTTTAGTCGTGTCCGACTCTTCGTGACCCCATGGACCAGAGCACGCCAGGCACTCCTGTCTTGCACTGCCTCCCGCAGTTTGGTCAGACTCATGTTCGTAGCTTCGAGAACACTGTCCAACCATCTCGTCCTCTGTTGCCCCCTTCTCCTTGTGCCCTCCATCTTTCCCAACATCAGGGTCTTTTCCAGGGAGTCTTCTCTTCTCATGAGGTGGCCAAAGTATTGGAGCCTCAGCTTCAGGATTTGTCCTTCCAGTGAGCACTCAGGGCTGATTTCCTTAAGAATGGATAGGTTTGATCTTCTTGCAGTCCATGGGACTCTCAAGAGTCTCTTCCAGCACCATAATTCAAAAGCATCAATTCTTCGGCGATCAGTCTTCTTTATGGTCCAGCTCTCACTTCCATACATCACTACTGGGAAAATGGTCATACCATTGGCAAAATTTACTTATTGTGGTCAAGTTGTTCTGACACTCGATATCATTTAGACACCGACAATAATTTTGCATGCTTCTCCAGCAATTTTTGTGCATGATCAGAGAGGACCTTTTAAACTACTGTATTCTCAGGATGAAATGGAGATTTCTTCCCCATCCCTGTTTTAAAGCTTTAATAATAATAATAATAATAATAATAATAATAATAATAATAATAATAGATTTCCCTACAGCTAAATGCCAATAGAAATAGAAATATTTGGGCAAGCCAGGCCAGCTGTAATACTAAATCTAGTCCATGTTAGCCAAGGCTGATCTAGCTGTTTGTTTGGATAGTTACAAAATCTTATAAAAATTTTGACTGTTTCCATGACGGTGTGCTTCCATCGTGTGACCAAAACCTTGTACTACACCAGGCATCCATGTCATCTAAGCCCATGGAAATATAGTAATAACCCTGATCTCTATATTCTTTTATATTTTTCTTCACATGCAAACTGTCCATCAAAGCATATGCTATACTTTGTATGCCAACTCCAAACTGAAATCTATGGATGAAGGCAAGTACTGTATACAAATTACGGTAAATAAAAATAAAAAATGAGGCTGAACTCCATTAATTCTGTAATTATCTGCATTAAACTAGATTATGCTTGTGTGTGTAGTTTTACTTCTATTGTTTAATTGTGTTTTTTTTAATGTTTTCCCCTCTGCTATGATTTTAGCTGTTCTTATTTCATCTGTAAGCCGCTTTGAGTCCCTGTCAGGGGGAAAAAAAGATGGGGTATAAATAAAAATAAATCTGGGGCACATAAGCCAAACACTGTTTCAGTTTATATGAACAAGAGCCTAACTTCCAAAGCTCAGATAGTCACTGCATACAGTTCATCTCATCTTTGGTGAGAATTCAACTGCAATTCTGTGTTTGGGTCTTGATGCCAGAGTTTATAGGAAAACAGGGCTGTAATGACACACAATATGTGATGGTTGGAGCATCATATTTCTTTACGGGATGATGTTATCGCCACATCTGGCAGTGGTCCCTGCCTTCCAGCTGCGCTGCAACTATCAAGTACTGTACTGAGAAGCTTTATCTCCAAGTCACTCTTTCCCAGAATCAATCAACAGATGTTTCCTGTGCTACAGCAGTTCCAGCTGGCTGATTCATTGCTTCCCCCTCTTTTCTTATATGCTGCAAATTCTCCAATTACAAACAAAAGGAGAAAGGGAAAACAAATATTTTAGTGTGGCAGCACCTACAATCTGGAACATTTTTGTTTAGACAAGCTTGCCTAGACATATAGAATGTCAATGCATATTTTAATGCTTTTCAGTTTATTGTTGATTTTATCTTTCTTTCTTTCTTTCTCTTTTTGGTCTTAATTATTTTTATTCATTTTCAAAATACTGATACATGGAATTATCAATTCATAACACAAATGAAAGAAAAGAACCCCAAACGAGAATAAACCCTATATAGACAGCAATACTATTTACTCAGAGTACATTTGTTTCCTTTTTGCCATGATAAACTCATGTGACTTAAATTGATTTTATCTTTCAAATGTTCTTAAGAGTTGTTTTTTACTAGTTGCATTGATCCTTTTATTGTTTTATTCCCTTTGCAAACTGCTTTGAGCCCACTTGGTGTAATCATAGAATCATAGAATCATAGAGTTGGAAGAGACCACAAGGGCCATCCAGTCCAACCCCCTGCCAAGCAGGAAACACCATCAAAGCATTCTTGACATATGCCTGTCAAGCCTCCGCTTAAAGACCTCCAAAGAAGGAGACTCCACCACACTCCTTGGTAGCAAATTCCACTGCCGAACAGCTCTTACTGTCAGGAAGTTCTTCCTAATGTTTAGGTGGAATCTTCTCTATTGAAATTTGAATCCATTGCTCCGTGTCCGCTTCTCAATGGTTGGAGTGTTGGATGAAAACTTCTTAGTAGTGTTTGTAGGAATCCATCTGTGTGCTAGTCACTCATGTAGGTTCAGACAGACACCTTGTAACATGGGGGGAGTCAGTCTGAGGGCAAACAGTGGGGCAGGCAGGCAGAGAGAGGTACCAAGGAAGCAGAGCAGAGCAAGTGATTAAACAGAATAAACTCATTACTCGAGCACCATGTCAAGAACATATCACAGAAGAAACCTATGATAAAACACCAGTCTGGCGGGGCCCCTGAATGAAATGTTTGATCTGAGCATCGTGGTTCCACCTGAGAACGCCAGCTACCCACAACAAGATGCTTGCAGTTGATTTTGTACGGCACACATCTTGGCTGGCTCACAGGAGCATAATGTCCATGACGACAGGGTCTCATGCCGAATGTAAATGAACTTCAAAAAGACTCAGTGAATTGAAAGTGGAGATGTTAAGAGCAGTGCTATTTTCCTAGAAAAAGAGGTGCTAGCTTAGACCCCACTATGAACAACTCCATTGTTCTATTATTATGGCAATGGTGCCCACATGAGAAATTCCGGAACTGAGTTCTGGTGAGTTCTAGCTGAAGAAAATCCCTGGCTATACTTTTCTTTCTTGTTTGTCTGTATGGTTACACAAGAAAATATTTAATAAAACTAATGAAAAAACCTAGTCAGCACAACCTAATTGAAAAGACCTGTTGGATATTCCATTTGTGTTGCCAGAGTGACAAAGACTAAGTAGCCATTTGTCTTGTGCAAATTAATGTTCAATGCAGTCTTGTTTACAACTGCTGTTCTGGCTGGACAGCTGACACCTCCTTTGCAGGATGATTTCCTCCTACAAATAGGAATTTAAACATGGAAAAAGGCAAGTTGTCAATTGCCTAAGTAATTCTAGAGGAGGGGTGGGTCTTTTCTTTTCGCATCTGTTGCTTGACAAACATATTGCTTTAGCAGAAGCAACTTTTCCATGTACCGGTATTCCGAAAGACAAGCCACGATACTACTCAAAGCACGGACGATATGATTTGATTTCCTCCTTGCCAGAATTTGCATTGCCTCCTTGACTATCAACATGTAACATGTTTTCAGAGCATCCCGGAGAGGAAGGGGAGTGTGACGGGTTTACGACTGTTAAATGGATGTTTTGACATTTTCTCTTCTGCTACAAGTCCCGTGCGATTACATTTCGAAAGCGACACCATAATGAATATTTACTCTGTGTTATATTTAAAATAGCGCCTCCTAACAATCTGGAATTCGGAATAGCCTAATCAGAAGTGTGTGAGGCTGAAGCATGGCATCAGAACTCTGGTTCATCTCAGTTGACCCAGCTGTGGGCTATCCATAATTATAACAACAAGGGACCATCTGTGCTGTAAAGGTAAAGGTAAAGGGACCCCTGACCATTAGGTCCAGTCGTGACCGACTCTGGGGTTGCGCGCTCATCTTGCGTTATTGGCCAAGGGAGCCGGCGTACAGCTTCCAGGTCATGTGGCCAGCATGACAAAGCCGCTTCTGGAAAACCAGAGCAGCACATGGAAATGCCGTTTACCTTCCCGCTGTAGCGGTTCCTATTTATCTACTTGCACTTTGACGTGCTTTCGAACTGCTAGGTTGGCAGGAGCTGGGACCAAGCAACGGGAGCTCACCCCGTCACAGGGATTCGAACCGCCGACCTTCTGATCAGCAAGCCTAGGAGGTTATGATGATACATCCCCAGCTTTTGCAGTTTGCTATTGTGTCACAAAGGCACCCCGTCAGTTGCATGGCTATAAAGGTGGGCCTCTCCCATTTCCCAGCACAGACCTCAGCGGGCAGCAAGTGTGGCACTCAGCTCTGGGGGGGGGGCTCCTTCCTCAGGGAGGCAACATGGCAGGAGGAAGGAGCACTCATCACACAATGGGAACAGGGAGAAGGCAAGTTCGCTTGCTGGGTGGGATCGCAGCTTAAAGGCAGCCGATTCCCACAGTCAGAAACTGGCTGGTGTCGGGAAACGGACATGGCAGAAGCTGGCAGGTGGAGTTTGCATGTGGTCGAGGAGAGTGGCGTGTGTCTGTGTGTGAGTGGGAGCGTTCGGACGTGGTCGAGGAGAACGGCGTGTGTTTTCGTGTGTGAGTGGGAGCGTTCGGACGTGGTCAAGGAGAATGGCGTGCGTCTTAATGTGCGAGTGGGAGTGTTTGGACGTGGTTGAGAACGGCGTGTGTCTTTGTGTGAGTGGGAGCGTTCGGACGTGGTCGAGAATGGCGTGTGTCTTCGTGTGCAAGTGGGAGTGTTTGGACGTGGTCGAGGAGAATGGCGTGTGTCTTCGTGTGTGAGTGGGAGTGTTTGGACGTGGTCGAGGAGAATGGCGTGTGTCTTTGTGTGTGAGTGGGAGCGTTTGGACGTGGTCGAGGAGAATGGCTTGTGTCTTCGTGTGTGAGTGGGAGCGTTCAGACGTGATTGAGAATGGCGTGTGTCTTCGTGTGGGAGTGGGAGCGTTCGGACATGGTCGAGGAGAGTGGTGTGTGTGTCTGCATGTGTGAATGGGAGCAGCCAGTGGAGGGTCTGGCTGAGGCTGTTGGAGAGAGGCCATCCCACTCACCGTACTGTTTGCCTTTCAGAGAGCCGGCGAGGTTTTTCCCAAGACCAATCGTGAAAGTAATGAAGAGAACAGCAGGTTTGAAGCAAGGCAGTTTATATTCCTAAATAAAATAAGCAAAAGCAAAACTGTGTCTGACTGATTTTTTATAAAACAAATGCAATGCTAAATAAATGTCTTTCAAAATACAGCAGGTGGCGCTGTGGTCCAAACCCCTGAGCCTCTTGGGCTTGCCGATCAGAAGGTCAGCGGTTTGAATCCCTGCGACGGGGTGAGCTTCCGTCGTTTGGTCCCAGCTCCTGCCAACCTAGAAGTTTGAAAGCACGTCAAAGTGCAAGTAGATAAGTAGGTACTGCTGCGGCAGGAAGGTAAACAGCATTTCTGTGCGCTGTTCTGGTTCTCCAGAAGCAGCTTAGTTATGCTGGCCACATGACCCGGAAGCTGTCTGCGGACAAACGCCGGCTCTCTCGGCCTATAGAGCGAGATGAGCGCCGCAACCCCAGAGTCGTCTGCGACTGGACCTAACGGTCAGGTGCACCTTTACCTTTATGATGATGTCATAATGTCTGTGATGTCACAACCAGACATGATGACTCAGAGAAAGTGGATGGGGGAAGGGATAGAGTGATAAAGGGCAAGAAAGGATGGCAGAGACAGAGTTGACCTGTGAATTGGGATTCTACCCTTTGGTGAAAGTGTTTTGTGTCGAAACTTCAAAGGATTGGCTTAGCATTTTGCACGCCCCACACAGCTGCCTTTTGCTGCCTTCCATTTTGTGATGGCGCCTCAACACTTTCAAACTCCCCAATGCGGCCATGGGCCCCTGGTCTACAGTGACCGGCAGTAGCTTTCCAGCCAGCCTCAAATACACTTGATGATGGTCATTTTTTGTGGGTTTTTTTTTTTGCTTTTGCTTTTTTGATTGAATTTGCTTGATAACATAACATACTGATAATTATATATGGTATTTTTTGGGGAAAAATGTCAATTCAAAATACAATTCACAACATATATACACATCAGACTCCCCGCCCCGCCCCCAGTGCCTTTACTTTGAAGGATGGATGGTGGCTAACAGATTGAGGTTGAATCCTGACAAGACAGAAGTACTGTTTGTGGGGGGCAGGAGGCGGGCAGGTGTGGAGGACTCCCTGGCCCTGAATGGGGTAACTGTGTCCCTGAAGGACCAGGTGCGCAGCCTGGGAGTCATTCTGGACTCACAGCTGTCCATGGAGGCACAGGTCAATTCTGTGTCCAGGGCAGCTGTCTATCAGCTCCATCTGGTATGCAGGCTGAGTCCCTACCTGCCCGTGGACTGTCTCACCAGAGTGGTGCATGCTCTGGTTATCTCCCGCTTGGACTACTGCAATGCGCTCTACGTGGGGCTACCTTTGAAGGTGACCCGGAAACTACAACTAATCCAGAATGTGGCAGCTAGACTGGTGACTGGGAGCGGCCGCCGAGACCACATAACACCGGTCTTGAAAGACCTATATTGGCTCCCAGTACGTTTCCGAGCACAATTCAAAGTTTTGGCGCTGACCTTTAAAGCCCTAAACGGCCTCGGTCCAGTATACCTGAAGGAGCGTCTCCTCCCCCATCGTTCTACCCGGACACTGAGGTCCAGCGCCGAGGGCCTTCTGGCGGTTCCCTCGCTGCGAGAAGCCAAGTTACAGAGAACCAGGCAGAGGGCCTTCTTGGTGGTGGCACCCGCCCTGTGAAACGCCCTCCCACCAGAGGTCGAGAACAACAATTACCAGACCTAGAAGGCATCTTAAGGCAGCCATGTTTAGGGAAGCTTTTAATGTTTGATGGATTTCTGTATTTTAATGTTTTGTTGGAAGCCGCCCAGAGTGACTGGGGGAACCCAGCCAGATGGGCGGGGTATAATTAATTTTTTTATATTATTATTATTATTATTATTATTATTATTATTATTATTATTATTATTATCTTCTATTTTTCTGTTGTACAAAACGTAACATTATACTAATTATACTATCTTAAAGTTTCCTACTGATTTTTAAAACCTCTTCATTCGTATACAGTGGAACCTCGGTTTATGAACACCTCGGTTTACGAATTTTTGATTTACGAATGCCGCGGACCCATCTGGAACGGATTAATTCACTCTCCATTACTTTCAATGGGAAAGTTTGCTTCAGTTTATGAACGCTTCGGTTTATGAACAAACTTTCGGAACCAATTACACCCATGCTTCGGGTTAAGTACGCTTCAGGTTGAGTACTCCACGGACCTGTCTGGAACGGATTAATCCACTTTCCATTACTTTCAATGGAAAAGTTCGCTTCAGTTTATGAACACTTCAGTTTTCCACATCACGAAAATGGAAAAACAAAGACCACCCAAACTTCAAAAGAACATCACAGTCTATGAACAACAATTAATACATAATCTGGCCAATGACTCCAATATCGTCATCAAACCCGCTGATAAAGGAGGTGCAATAGTGATCCTTAATTCTTGTGATTACTTAAGTGAAATCGACAGACAATTGTATGATACTTCTTTCTATAAATCTCTAAATAAGGATCCAACGGAGGACATCTCACGGATAATACGTATGGTTTTATCCGAAGGCATTATGTTGCATTACATTGATTTGAAAACTGCAAAATTTTTACTCAATCCCTTCCCACGCACTCCAGTTTTCTACATACTGCCTAAGATCCATAAATCCTTAGAAAAACCACCGGGGAGACCTATTGTGTCCGGTAATGAATCATTACTGGAACCATTATGTAAATATATTGAACAATTCCTTCACCCCTTTGCTATCGACACTTCATCCTACATCAAGGACACAAAGACATTCATCAAAACAATTGAAGACAAAGTGATACCAACATCTGCGTGTTTACTTACTTAGACAGATCATTAAGGAACTGCTGGAGTCAAGAACCGTGAAAGAGCCCCCCACTCATTTTCTCAATGATATACTTGACGTCATTTTGGATCACAATTACTTTAGACATCTGGATCAATTTTACTTACAGGTGAAAGGGGTGGCCATGGGCTCGGCGTGCGCACCTTCCATTGCCAAAATATACATGATAGATTTTGAAAAAAAGCACATCTTTTTTGGCGTGTGTCTTCGTGTGCGAGTGGGAGCGTTCGGACGTGGTCGAGGAGAATGGCGTGTGTCTTTGTGTGTGAGTGGGAGCGTTCGGACGTGGTCGAGAATGGCGTGTGTCTTCGTGTGCGAGTGGGAGCGTTCGGACTTGGTCGAGGAGAATGGCGTGTGTCTTCGTGTGCGAGTGGGAGCGTTCAGACGTGGTTGAGAATGGTGTGTGTCTTCGTGTGGGAGTGGGAGCGTTCGGACGTGGTCGAGGAGAGTGGTGTGTGTGTCTGCATGTGTGAATGGGAGCAGCCAGTGGAGGATCTGGCTGAGGCTGTTGGAGAGAGGCCATCCCACTCACCGTACTGTTTGCCTTTCAGACATACTGATAATTAACATACTGATAATTATATATGGTATTTTTGGGGAAAAAATGTCAATTCAAAATACAATTCACAATATACTCCTACATATATACACATCAGACTCCCCGCCCCGCCCCCAGTGCCTTTACTTTGAAGGATGGATGGTGGCTAACAGATTGAGGTTGAATCCTGACAAGACAGAAGTACTGTTTGTGGGGGGCAGGAGGCGGGCAGGTGTGGAGGACTCCCTGGCCCTGAATGGGGTAACTGTGTCCCTGAAGGACCAGGTGCGCAGCCTGGGAGTCATTCTGGACTCACAGCTGTCCATGGAGGCACAGGTAAATTCTGTGTCCAGGGCAGCTGTCTTATCAGCTCCATCTGGTATGCAGGCTGAGTCCCTACCTGCCCGTGGACTGTCTCACCAGAGTGGTGCATGCTCTAGTTATCTCCCGCTTGGACTACTGCAATGAGCTCTACGTGGGGCTACCTTTGAAGGTGACTCGGAAACTACAACTAATCCAGAATGCGGCAGCTAGGCTGGTGACTGGGAGCGGCTGCTGGGACCACATAACGGCAGTCTTGAAAGACCTACATTGGCTCCCAGTACGTTTCCGAGCACAATTCAAAGTTTTGGCGCTGACCTTTAAAGCCCTAAACGGCCTCGGTCCAGTATACCTGAAGGAGCATCTCCACCCCCATCATTCTACCCGGACACTGAGGTCCAGCGCCGAGGGCCTTCTGGCGGTTCCCTCGCTGCAAGACGCCAAGTTACAGGGAACCAGGCAGTGGGCCTTCTTGGTGGTGGCACCCGCCCTGTGGAACGCCCTCCCACCAGAGGTTGAGAACAACAATTACCAGACCTTTAGAAGGCATCTTAAGGCAGCCCTGTTTTGGGAAGCTTTTAATGTTTGATGGATTTCTATATTTTAATGTTATGTTGGAAGCCGCCCAGAGTGGCTGGGGGAACCCAGCCAGATGGGCGGGGTATAATTTATTATTATTATTATTATTATTATTATTATTATTATTATTATTATTATCTTCTATTTTTTTGTTGTACAAAACTTAACATTATACTAATTATACTATCTTAAAGTTTCCTACTTATTTTTAAAACCTCTTCATTCATATACAGTGGAACCTCGGTTTATGAACACCTCGGTTTACGAATTTTCGGTTTACGAACGCCGCAGACCCATCTGGAACGGATAAATTCACTCTCCATTACTTTCAATGGGAAGGTTCGCTTCAGTTTATGAACGCTTCAGTTTATGAACAGACTTCCGGAACCAATTGTGTTAAAAACCGAGGTACCACTGTATACAGAAATCATTCAAATGCTGTCAAATAAGCCACAGCACTGTTATATTTTTTTAAGTAGTCTTGAACATGTCCCATTTTTGAATAATTTTTTGGTTAACATTACCTCTCAGCCTGTTTGTCATTTGAGCCAATTCAGCAAATTCTACCAATTTGTTCAGCCATTCTGTTTTAGAAGGAACCCTCTCACCCTTCCAGTTTTGCGCATTTAGAATTCTCGCCGCTGCAGTTGCGTACAGAAAGATTTCTTTTACTTTTGTTGGTCCTTCTCTGCCTACAATCCCAAGTAAGAACGCTTCAGGTTTTCCCCCGGAAATACTGTTCTTACAATTTTTTTAGTTCATCATATACAATATGTATTCCAAAACTCTTTAATTTTTGGGCAGATCCACCACATATGAATCAGGTTTCCTTTAGATAACCCACACCACCAACATTTATTCAGATATTTTTTATACATCTTAGATAAGTACCATCTAAACTGCATCTTCATGAGGTTTTCCTTGATGGTATAAGAAGCTGTAAATTTCATATTTACTTTCCAAAGATTCTCCCAGTCACTCATCTGGAAAGGAAAACCAAAATCCTGGGCCCATTTAATTATTACTATCTTTACCTTCAAGGAGGAGTTCGTATATTCTAGAGAGCAGCTTAGTTTTGATATCTAACAAATTACTTTCCAGTTTTGAGGGTTCTGTAGCAAAGCCTTTTAAAAAATCTTGTCTAAAAGTCTCATTAAGTTGATGGTATTGAAGCCACCCTGCAAGATGTTCCTTAATATCGTTGTAGTTCTTCAACTGTAGTCAGTTTCACATTTGTATTAAAAAAAACTATAAATGATTCAGCATTGGGGATGCCAGTGATTTGCATTGTTTTCAGTAAATTCCCTGCTGCCCAAGTACCAGGATTTGCTGGTGTTTTTAGGTAGCAGCATCTGTGTACGGTATTTGAATCAATTCGGGAAATACAAGCTGCAAACTGGGAAGCGTGAATCAAACTGCTTTGTTACAATCAAGCAGTATGTAAATATTATGCAATAAATAAAAGTAAAGTAAATCCCTGAGTGCACATCGGTGCCTGATCTATGGAATAATTACCATAGATTCGTGGAGCGGTAGAGTTGGAAGGGAACCCAATGGTCATCTAGCCCCACCCCCTGCAATGCAGGATCCCAAAGTTTAAAGCCAGCACCTATCTTGCACCACAAAGCTTCAGGTCAAACTCTGTGTTGTGGCAATGTAGCAGGGGCCCAAAGGACCCCAATTAAGGTGTTAATGTAAATCCCTATAAATCCTGGAATATGCTTATAATAGTGAATTACGGGAGCTTGTTACTTTAAGAAACTGATGATTTAGCAAGATGCCGTTCTTTTACCAGAACAGAAGGTCAGCTAACACGCAAATCACAAAGATATAATTCATAAGCTAGAACACAAATTGTTACATGGTACACGTAACACAGGTTCCCAACACGCATATTATCTCACAATGTAACGTATTATTGAGAATCAAAGGCCTAGTTAGCAATCCTTGGCCTAGTTAGCAATGCTTATTGCGCATGCGTATTAGATTAGGTAATGACATACGTATTAAATATGAAATGAGATAATGATGAATATTAAAATATTAAATGATGTAATGCTTTATGTGATTGGTTAAATCAAAATCCTTTGTCTGAATTGTTATAAATTCCTGCCCGACGCAAGCCCGGCGGGGTTGCAGTTTTGCGAAAAGATTCGACTGTAACTTTATTGCTTTGCAATAAACAAAATGGACTCCTAACTCCTCTTGTCTCTCAGTTTTATTGGCTAACTCAGAAGATAAGCCATTTTTTGGCTTACAACAGCACCATACTGAGCAGAAGAGTTGCATCTTGGTGGTTAAGGACCTGCTTTGCATTCGAATTTTTGAAGCAGACCTTGGATGGCCACCTGCCATGGATGCTTCAGCTGAGATTCCTGCATTGCAGGGGGTTGGACTAGATGTCCTTCGAGGTCCCTTCCACTGCTACAGTTCTAGGATTCCAGGCAGGGCTAGCAGCAGAGACTCCCTGGCCGAAATAATGGAGAGCTGCTGCTACTGCCAGTCAGTGCAGGCAATATTGGTATAGGCTGTATAAAAAACTTCATTTTGCCCCCCCCCCATTACTGTTCATTAATTTTTCAAAATAAACAACAAATAAAAATCAATAGCAATAACAAAACAAAACAAAACAGATTGACTTCCCTCTATTCCCTTCCTTGGTTTCATTATCAATATACTGCATGTCCATTGTTCAGTTTGAACCTTATTTAAATTACTTATCCATTCATAGCCAAATTACAAGTAATTTAAAAACCCTGCTAATGTAAAAATAGCTTCATCTTGGGCTGGGCCTAGAAGCCTAGGGCTTGTGTGCAAAATTGGCCCCCGCCGCTATATTATTGTTAATATAATGTAATATAATCCATATTTCCTGCCGGACGAGAAGGCCCGGCGCCTGAGGCCTCCCGCGGTTGCCATAGCGACGGGACGGGCCTAGTCAGGCGCGCGAGGCCTGCGCGGAGCCGCGGCTTTTCCCAAGCTGAGGGGCGGAGCTGCGAGACGTGGCAGCGGAAGCAGGAGGGTGCCCGGGAGGGAGGGAGAGAGGGGCCATGGCCGGGGCCTGGGGTGGCTTCTCCGAGCAGGAGCTCCGGCGGCTCCAGGGGCAGCGCCGAGGTAAGCAAGGCCCGCCGCGGGAGAGGGGCGGCCGGGGAGGCGGGCTGCGGGAAGCCGGAGCCGGTTTGTTTCGCAGGCAGCCCAGCTGAGCTCGTGGCAGCAGCTGCACGGGGCGCGGGGTCTCCCTTAGGGTTCATAGAAACAGAGAATGGTCGGGTTGGAAGGTACCCCGAGGGTCATCTAGTCCAACCCCCTGCAAGGCAGGAATCTTTTGCCCAACGTGGGACTTGAACCCACGACCCTAAGATCGAGAGTCCCATGCTGTACCGGCGGAGCTATTCCAGACCAGATTTTTTGGGGGGGAGGGGGTAATCGCCCACCCAGTTTCCTACCCTCCTCATAATCTCAAGGTTGTGGGTTCTAGCTGCGCGTTGGGCAAAAGATTCCTGTGCTACAGGGGGTTGGACTAGATGACCCTGGGGTCCCTTTCCAACAATTCTGTGATTCATTACAACTGATTGCAGCCTAACAGGATGACCCCTCACAACAGGGGCACATACACTGAATTTGTCAATTTGTCTGTGCTTGGCTACCCAGGGCTCAAATGCATGGCCATTCACAGACTGTGCATTTGAAGAGGAAGAAGTGGAGTTGCCTTGTGCCCAGTCAGATCCCTGGAACAGCCATTGGCTCCTTATTGCAGCTCCCTGGGTGACCTTGGAGTCGATCAGCATCTCCTGGCCTAACCTACCTCACAGGGTTGTTGTGAGGATGAAATGGGGAGGGGGGAGAAGCACAGGCACCACCTTGAGATCCTTGGAAGAAAAAGGTGGTATTTAAATAACTAAAAATAAAAATTACACAGACCAGCAATCAGGGCCGAATTTAGGGCGAAGGATAAATTTGATAAAATAATAATAATAATATTTGTGTGGGGTGGGGGTGAGGGGAGTCGCACCCAGGCCCGGATTTAGGTTTGATGAGGCCCTAAGCTCCTGAAGGTAATGGGGCCTTTTATATGTCGAGCTGTCCTTTGTCAACAACAAATTGTTGCTGCCTTTTTGTGTTGAATATATGCTATATGGTAATTTATGGACCTAATACAGTGGTACCTCGGTTTATGAACACAATTGGTTCCAGAAGTCTGTTCATAAACCGAAGCGTTCATAAACTGAAGCGAACTTTCCCATTGAAAGTAATGGAAAGTGAATTAATCTGTTCCAGACGGTCCGTGGCGTACTTAAACTGAAGCGTTCATAAACTGAAGCGAACTTTCCCATTGAAAGTAATGGAAAGTGGATTAATCCGTTCCAGACGGGTCCGCGGAGTACTCAACCTGAAGCGTACTTAACCCAAAGCATGGGCGTAATTGGTTCCAGAAGTCTGTTCATAAACAAGCGTTCATAAACTGAAGCAAACTTTCCCATTGAAAGTAATGGAAAGTGGATTAATCCATTCCAGATGGGTCCGCGGTGTTCGTAAACCAAAAATTCGTAAACCGAGGTGTTCATAAACCGAGGTTCCACTGTAGGTATCTAAAGCCCTTTGCCACTGTTGCTGTATGTAGGTTTTATTTTATTTGCTTCTCATATTTTGGAAATGTACGTCCAGTTTCCCCCCCTTTAAATTTTGTGGGGCCCCCCAAGAGAACGGAGCCCTAAGCTATAGCTTATTTAGCTTATACAAATGCCAGGGATTGACCCCAGGGGGCCTTCTGCATGCAAGGCAGATGTGGCGCCACAGAGCTGTGGGCCCCTCCCCTAAACATAAAGTTAAGATTCCAGCCCTCCTGGTTCTGATTAACGGGCTGGTTGAAATAAGTGTGCAGGAAGCTGCCTTATACCGAGTCAGACCGGCGGTCCCTTTAGCTCAGTATGGGCTGCACTGTTTGGCAGGGGCTTGGCAGGTCTTTCACGCAGGGGACGTTCCCAGCCCCTACATGGAGATGCCAGGGGTTGAATCTGTGATCTTCCGGATGCAACGCAAGGACTCCACCACTGAATAACCAAACAACATACAGGATCACCTGCAGTAGAGTAAACCATGCCACCTAAACTGCATTAAAAATAATTTTAGATTATTATTGCTATATTATTATCGTTACTCACTCTTGAGTTCCAGAAGCCTGAGGTCTGTTCTAAAACGAAAAAATTCCTTCAGTAGCACCTTAAAGACCAACTAAGTTTTTATTTTGGTATGAGCTTTCGTGTGCATGCACACTTCGTCAGATACACTGAAATAGGAGTCCCCAGGCACTTATGTGGAGAAGGGGTGGGGAGGGGGTATCACTCAGAAGGGTGGTGGAAGTGGGTGATTGACTGACTGATAGCTGTTGATGACTGAAAACAACTGCAAATGGTTTTGCATGAAAAAGCAAGGGTTGAGATGGCTGAAGACCGCTTTATCATGTATAATGAGATAAAAATCCTATGTCTCTGTTCAAACCAGGTCCCTCCATGGCTTGGTGATAAGTTGTAATTCAGCAACTTCTCTTTCCAGTCTATTTCTGAAATTCTTTTGTAGTAAGACAGCTACTTTGAGATCTTGTATAGAATGTCCTGGAAGACTGAAGTGTTCTCCTACTGGTTTCTCTGTCTTATGGTTCCTGATGTCAGATTTATGTCCATTTATCCTTTGGCGTAGGGTTTGGCCTGTTTGTCCAATATAGAGAGCTGAAGGGCACTGTTGGCATTTGATGGCATACACAATGTTAGAAGATGAGCAATTAAATAGTCCTGAGATGGTATGTTGGATGTTGTTGGGGCCAGTAATGGTGTTGTCCGGGTGTATGTGGCAGCAAAGTTGGCATCTGGGTTTATTGCAGGCTCTGGTACCAGTGTCCATGTTAAGTCTGGTGGTTTCATTATTGTGGGTGAGGAGTTGTTTAAGATTGGGTGGTTGTCTGTAGGCAATGAAAGGTCTTCCTTTCATTGCCTACATTGCCTACAGACAGCCACCCAAAGCTCATACCAAAATAAAAACTTAGTTGGTCTTTAAGGTGCTACTGAATGAATTTTTTTATTTTACTTCGACCCAGACCAACACGGCTACCTACCTGTAACCTGTTCTAAAACGGTTCTGGATTAAAGTTTTGCAGTCAATTCTTTTTTTGGGGTGGTGGTGGTGGTGAAACTAATTCATTTCTTTATTTTGTATCTTACCCTGCCCCGTGCATTGGAACTCCACAGATGTGAAAGCCTAATTTTTGTTTCTTTGGGCCATTTAGACCCGCCTCTTGGACCGCAGCATCGGACGGCTCCTGTAAGCAAACACCGCCAACATCTGCAGCGCAAAAAGCCGGTTGAGCAGATATGTGGAGAAGCAGAGCTTCCCGACGGAGCAGCCTTGTCGTTGCCCCTGGAGCAGAGGCTTTCTGCGCCCAAACAGAAAAGCTCCTCCTCTCCCCAGACGCCTCTCCCACCTCCCCAGTCTCCGACAGCGGGAGAGCAGCAAGATGCCCAAAAGCAACTGGTTCAACCTGGAGTCGATAAAACATGCAACGGTGACCCCTCTACAGTGCCAAGTCATAAACTGGAGAAAAAGAAAATGGAATTGTTAGTAAGTCTGTAATGAAACTCTTAAGAGTTTTATCATCCCAAACGATCTAATTGCAGAGGGGGAATTCAACGTCGTACAATGTCAGGGCAAGCGTTTTGGTTTGTCAGGAAGAATGATCGCCCCCTCTCCCCACCTGCTGTTTTGGGGTTCTCCTGACACTCCACCCCTGAGCCAATTTCAGGGACATAGGGATAAAGCCCTGATGCATAAACATAAGCCCTTGTGTAGGGCTTCCACTGATGGGACTTGTAAGGGGGAGGGCTTATAGAGAACCCCCCCCTTCATCAGAAGCAGCCTGTCTCCCAGCAGTCAGGAGAGCGAAGGGTCTGATGGAGGGAGTCAGGAAACGGAGAGGGAGTGCCAGGGCTCTGGCAACATCCAAGAGCCCCTGCTCCATAGGCAGGAAGAGAGGGAGGCGGAAAGAGAGGACAGGAATCAGTCAGACAGAAGACCCATCCCCCCGACGCCGGAATTGAGGAGGAGGAGGAAAGGGAGGCGCTTCTCAGTTCCGAGGCTTTTATGTTGGTCCAGAACACGGTGGGGGGCAGTGCAGGAATCTGACTCGAGCGGGTAGACATGGATTCAGCAGTTCGTTACACTGTAAATAATGTGCACCAATAAAAATGTCCGAAAGACAAGCATGTGGAAGGTCGTTACTCAAGAGTAGTCAATACAACCCTGACAGGACTCATTAACTGAATTCCACCCAGAGTTGTACTGCATAGTAAATCGGAAGATACATGAAAAATTGCAGTTGTTTTTAGGGTAATAAATATTGAGATCCTTTTCTACCCTTTCTTCAACTTGATGTGCTTTTATGTAATATAGGGCCAAATTTGACCTGCTCTTCAGTCTTCCTAAGGTCATGTGCATAGTTTTAGAGACCTTTGCTTTGGTGCAAGCAAAATAGCTAGCTGTGCGTCCTTAGTTACAAGGGAATTTTCCTCTTATGCAGAGAGCTCTGCACATTGCTTGTCAGTGCAATTGTACGAAATAGTTTCCAGGCTCTTGATCTTCCGGGAACAATTTCCACAGTGGTGGCCTTCCTGCCATGAAGCCCCTACACATTTTAGAGGATCCCGGGACATGTTGGAAAGTGCACACCCATTTCATGTTAGGCACTAGTCATACTTTATGGACGTCCTTGACCTGCATGAAGTTGAGCCGAGGCAGCACTCAAAACTTCTCTGTAGCTGCTCATTGCAAGGGAAGAGTTAGAGAGCGTTCAAACGAGCTGTAGTTTATTATCATTATTTATTAAATTTATATACCACCCTTCATCCAATGGGTGGTTTAAACAGTTTAAAAGGCACCGATACACAAAGGGTAGAAAACATTTTAAGCTGCCTTATAACAAGACAGACCTAGCTCAATATTGTTTGCAGAGGTGACTAACCTCTAGACCTCTAGATGTTGCTGGACTAGCTTCCATCATCCCTGACGAATGGCAATGGTTGCTGGGTCTGATGGGAGTTGTGGTCCTCCAGAAGTAGGTGGACTCCCAAGTTAGCAATCTCTGATCTTTAGTGACTGATAGTGTCTCTTTGCCAGTCTTACCTGTAAATGCCTGAGATTGGACCTGGGCCCTTATTTATGCAAAGATTGTGCTTTACTGCTAAGCAATGATTCTTCCCTTCTGTGAGTCAGTCAGGAATAAAGTTTTCAAGGATATCCGTCCTCAAAGGATCAGTTTGTTGCAGGAGTTTCTGGTTTCTAGAACATATTTAGGGGGCTCCTGTAGAGAGGAGAGGGGAAGGAAGTCCCTTTATGCAGAAATCTTTATGCTGGTGGGGGACCATAATGTAACACTGCTTTGGCTACAACCTCAGATTCTGAAACCAGGCTTGGCGTTAAAGCGACTAGTGTGAATTATTCAGATATTCAAATATTTTTGAAGTAATTGCAGAATGCATCGTTGACCGGGCTAGTTTTGTGGGAGAGGGAGAAAGAAGACAATTCCTTGTTAATTCTGTTGCTTTGTCAATGTTCAGGCCAGAGAAGTCTCGGTGGGAGATCCTACAACAGGAGCAGAAGCTTATGGAAGAAAAGAACAAGCGCAAGAAAGCTCTCCTGGCTAAAGCAATAGCAGAAAGGTGGGAAGAATCTTTAGGTGCAATATTTGAGCAGGCCAAAGGAACACAATACCTATTTCCCCCAAAGTGTGTTGCTATATCTTAACAAACCCCCGGCCTGCCTTGCTTTCTCAGCATTAGCACAAAGTGTTTTTCCTCTGAATATCAAAAAGAAATCCCACCAGTTACAGTTTGGAAGGGGCAAACAGGATTGAAAAGTGTTTGCTGTTCTTCTCCTTTTAACTTAGACTTCATTCCACTGGGTTCTGTTGAACAAAATGGGATGGAAGTTCATGAGAAAGTTTGGAATCGTGTTGTAATAAGGAACTTGTAAGATGCCAGTCACCCATAATAATAATAATAATAATAATAATAATAATAATAATAATATATATATATTTATACCCTGCCCATCTGGCTGGGTTTCCCCAGCCACTCTGGGCGGCTTCCAACAGAAGAATAAAATACACTAATTTCTTAAAGATTAAAAGTTTCCCTAAACAGCTTCCCATCTCCTACTATCCTTCTGAGAAATACCCTACCCCACCCTCTCACTATATATAAGGGTCTGGGCTCTGGTGACTTCTGTTTCAGAGTATCTGAAGAAGTGTGATGCACACAAAAGCTTATACCCAGAACAAACTTGGTTGGTCTCTAAGGTGCTACTGGACCTTATATTTTATAAGATGCTGTTATTCATGTGAGAAGGGAGGGCTGGTGACCAGCATTACAGGTCCAGGTTGAGCTTCCTGGCTTTGTAAAAGAGCTCTTGAACAAATTCTCTGTAGAAGTTGAATGAAAAAACAGTTTGCTTATACTAGTATAAGCTGGTTATACTAGAAGTCAAAGTTTCCAGGGGGATTGGTAGCTTTGCAGGGGGTATAAAACCTGCCGAACCATAGATGATTTTAAACACAACCTGCACATCTTGAAACCTTTCTCCATAACGCAGGGTCAGTCTCATCCTTTCATTAAAATAAAGATAATTTTTTTTTCTGGAATCCTGGTTCGTTCTTTGTTTGGAAAACCCAGGCTTTCCCCCCTACTGTATAAATGAAGAAAAAACACAGCTCTAACATTCCTGAGACGTTTTAACAAGTCTTTCTTACTGAAATACATGGTAACTTACAACGGCACGTTGCCAACAAACATGGTCTCTTTCTTCCCCAGATCCAAAAGAACTCAGGCTGAAACAGTGAAGTTAAAGCGGATTCAAACCCAGCTCCAAGCTCTGGATGACATGGTATCTGCTGATATTGGGATCCTGAGAAACAGGATTGACCAGGCAAGCCTGGACTATTCATGCGCTCGGTAAGGACTAAGCACAGAATAAGAATAAGAGATTGACCCGTGAGGAAAGTATTTGCTTTCTTCTACAGCAGTGGCGGCAAATACATGGCCTGGGTTTTGGGCTGTCCTCCAAAAGAGATTTTTTAAAGTTCCATTATTATATGGACACTTGTCTGTTTAGCTGGACTTACCCTCTTTCTCTGTTTCCACTCCCCCAATCTGCTCTTCATTTCCCTGGAGCAGGTTTTTTTTTTTGGGGGGGGGGAGACAATGGGAGAGGAGAGGAAGTCTCATAGAATCATAAAGTTGGAAGAGACCACAAGGGCCATCCAGTCCAACCCCCTGCCAAGCAGGAAACACCACCAAAGCATTCCTGACAGATGGTTGTCAAGCCTCTGCTTAAAGACCTCCAAAGGAGGAGACTCCACCCCACTCCTTGGCAGCAAGTTCCACTGTCGAACAGCTCTTACTGTCAGGAAATTCTTCCTAATGTTTAATGTGCAAATGGAAGTCCTTGTGCTTTATTGTGTACAATCTATATTAAAATAATTGATTAAAGTGGATTTAAAATTCTGTAAAATAGCTGATGGGAAACAGCTTGGGAAGGAAGCCTCGAGAACGGCAGCTCTCACCACACCCACATTTGCATGAGGGTTGACTATGGGTCATCGTGGCTTTTGGCTTGAGAAAGGTGGGCCACCATGGGGTCCTTTCTTACAAGGATCGTTGGAGGAATAGTGATAATAGGAGGAATAGTGATAATAGCTTGGACTACTGTAATGCGCTCTACGTGGGGCTACCCTTGAAGGTGACCCGGAAACTGCAATTAATCTAGAATGCGGCAGCTAGACTGGTGACTGGGAGTGGCCGCCAAGACCACATAACACCGGTCCTGAAAGACCTACATTGGCTCCCAGTACGTTTCCGAGCACAATTCAAAGTGTTGGTGCTGACCTTTAAAGCCCTAAACGGCCTCGGTCCAGTATACCTGAAGGAGCGTCTCCTCCCCCATCGTTCTGCCCGGACACTGAGATCTAGCGCCGAGGGCCTTCTGGCGGTTCCCTCGCTACGAGAAGCCAAGTTACAGGGAACCAGGCAGAGGGCCTTCTCGGTAGTGGCGCCCGCCCTGTGGAATGCCCTCCCACCAGAGGTCAAAGAGAAAAACAATTACCAGACCTTTAGAAGGCATCTCAAGGCAGCCCTGTTTAGGGAAGCTTTTAATGTTTGATGGATTTCTGTATTTTAATATTGTGTTGGAAGCCGCCCAGAGTGGCTGGGGGAACCTGGCCAGATGGGTGGGGTATAAATAATAAATTATTATTATTATTATTATTATTATTATTATTATTATTATTATTATAGTGATAATGGTCATACCTGTTTGCATTTCAAAGCTTTTTCTTAGCTGGTCCCGCATGTAGTGCTTCAAATCTTCAATTCCAGTCTTAACTTATACCAGTTATGAAGCTTGATTATGATGTCTCTGCTTCCAGTTTTTATCCCATTTCCTTCAGTCTGTTGAGTAATTTTGTTGTGCAGATCAAGTAGTCTTGGTCTGAGTAGTTTTGTCGGGCGGCCAAGATAGCAAAGGGTCTGGAAGCCCAGCCTTGTGAGGAACGGTCAGGGGAGCTGGGGATGTTTAGTCTGGAGAAGAAGAAGGATGAGAGGTGACATGATAGCCATCTTCAGATATCTCAGGGGCTGTCACATGGAAGATGGAGCAAGCTTGTTTTCTGCTGCTCCAGATGGCAGGACCCAAACCTCTGGATTCAAATTACAAGAAAGAGGATTCTGACTAAACATTAGGAACAACTTTCTGATGGTTAAGAGCTATTTGATAGTGGAATGAACTACTTTGATGATGATGATGATGATGATAATAATAATAATAATAATAATATTTTATTTATATCCCTCCCTCCCCAGCCAAAGCCGGGCTCAGAGTGGCTAACATCATACAAGTAAGACAATGCATAAAAACAAGTGATCAATAAATTAAGATACATCCCACAATTAATTCAAACAAATTAAAATTAAAACTGGACAAGTGGCAATCTTCAGGTTAAAACTGAAGGCTGTTACCAACTGTTTCCGCTGATATTATAAGCACCTGTGAGCGGGCCGGGAACCTCCTTCGTGCTTGTTCTTATACAAGGAGAAAATGAGTCAGACTCAACCCTGACCCAAGGTCTGGCAGAACAGCTCCATCTTTCAGGCCCTGCGGAAAGATGTCAAATCCTGCAAGGCCCTAGTCTCTTGTGAGAAAGCGTTCTACCAGGCCGGGGCCATGGCCGAAAAGGCCCTGGCTCTGGTCAAGGCCAGTCTGATCTCTCTGGGGCCCGGAATCTTTAGGATGTTATTTGCAGACTGTAAGGTCCTCTGTGGGGCATACCAGATAGATGGTAGACCAGGCATCCCCAAACTGCGGCCCTCCAGATGTTTTGGCCTACAACTCCGATGATCCCTAGCTAACAGGACCAGTGGTCAGGGATGATGGGAATTGTACTCCAAAACATCTGGAGGGCCGAAGTTTGGGGATGTCTGTGGGAGACTCTCCTTTTCAGGTTTTTAAACAGGGTTTGGATGGCCATCTGTCAGGGATTTTTTAAGCTTTGATTCCTGCATTGCAGGGGGTTGGGCTAGATGACCGTTGGGGATCCCTTCCAACTGTACGATTCTGTCTTCCTGTCCGTAGAGCAGACAAAACTTCCCGGCTGCTTTTTTTTCCTCCTCAGGAAGCGTTACGACAAGGCAGAAGCAGAGTATGTGTCCGCGAAGCTGGACCTCCAGAAGAAAACGGAAGTCAAAGAGCAGCTCACGGAGCACTTGTGCACCATCATCCAGCAAAACGAGCTTCGCAAGGCCAATAAATTAGGGGAATTAATGCAGCAGCTGGACGTGGAGGCGGACGATGAGAATCTGGAACTCGAGATAGAGGTGGAGCGGATGCTGCAGCAGCAGGAAGCGGAAGCGGCGAGGCAGAGGGCTGAGTCCCAGAAGCCTGCTCTGGTTGGCGAGGAAAATGCAGCTTCCCCGGCTGCCGATAAAGGACCTGAGAGTGAAGGCCCCACAGATTCAGAAACATTAGCAGAGCAGCCCACCACTTCCCATTCGAATGGCGAAGGCCAAGCGGTAAACTCTGCTTCAGGGGAAACGACGGCTCAGGGTGGTACATGAACACTGAACCTAACCAGCTGACCTCTGGCTGGCGCCGTTATCCTATTTACCCATAGGGTTTAGAGGCTTCTGCTCCATGGTGCTACAAGAGCCCTCTGAAATCTGGCTTTTGACGGCAGCACTATCTCCATTCGTCTCCTGGATCGCCAATATACTTGTGTGAGCCCTATCATCTTCTCTCTGCCCACCTTCCCCGACTTGCTTTCATTGAGCAGACTGCATGTGGTCCATGGCAATTGCCTTGATATCGGGGATGGAGAATGTCAGGCCCTCCAAGCCTTTCTTCCTGGCCTTCAGAACTCCTTCCAGACCGCCTTCCTCGCTGGCTCTCCTTTGCACCCTGAATGTTTTTGCCTGGCTGGACTGTGTCTTTGAACTCTGACCATGCCAATGTGTGGAGAAGCTAGCCTGCCGTATGGAGGTCAAGCTTACATTCGCTACTCTGCCCTCCACTGCCCGCAGAAAATTAGCCGGGTCTGTCAGCCTCCAGCTGAAAAAGGCTCCCCGCCCCCTGCTTTATATTTTAAAAATGCAAGCCAGTATGAGATAGGTGCTGTCTAAAACACACTCTAGTATATTGGCAGTCCTGTCCCGATAGGTGGTTTTCTTCTTCCCATTACTGAGCTACAGAGGCTGTTGGAGAGTTGATTGCATGCCAGAGCCACACAGTCCATTAGTGGAAGACGTTTGAAAGAAGCCCAGCTGCAAAATAAGATACATTCATTTCATTCCAAGAAGGGATTAGATTGGCAGAAACACATGCACACACTTTGCCATCCTCAAAGATCCTTATTGAGCCTCCTTGTCCCAAAGTCCACACCCCTTAGGACTTAACAAAACCTTGTGTGTGCCACACTCATGGCATTTGTAACCCAGGCTAGCTAGTCACTCCACAAAATCGGGGACCTTAGTGCTGGCTTCTTTGTGTGTGTCAGGGGTCCCAAACTAAGGCCCGGGGGCCGGATGCGGCCCAATCGCCTTCTAAATCCGGCCCACGGACGGTCCGGGAATCAGCATGTTTTTACATGAGTAGAATGTGTCCTTTTATTTAAAATGCATCTCTGGGTTATTTGTGGGGCATAGGAATTCGTTCTTTTTTTCCTTTCAAAATACAGTCCGGCCCTTCACAAGGTCTGAGGGACAGTGGACCGGCCCCCTGCTGAAAAGGTTTGCTGACCCCTGGTGTGTGTTCATGCCCCCGTGCTAATGTCTGAAATTTCAACCTCCTTGGCAGAAGTGGGCAACACTTTTTCATATATTGCTGCTTGGTCACTCGGTGATCCCTTCATTCCGCACCCCCCCCCCCTTCGGTAGCAAGCAAGTGCCCCCATTCAGCCAAAACAGGGCCAATGTGAAACAAGGAAGAGTTACCACTGTGCTTGGGGGGAACCCCAAAGTTTGCCAAATTACAAAAATAAAACATTTCTTGAATACCCAAAGGGGCCAACTTGCCATAAAGCTTCCCAGTGAGGTGGAATGTCATTAATAAATATTTCTTATTCATGTAGCAAAACATATTTTCACATTTTATTCCTATTTTATAAAGTTGCAAAAAGGTGCATTACTACAGATTGACAAAACACTGTTAATTCATACTGCTAGTAAACAGTAGGCAAATAGTTTTTTTAGCAAACACAACCTGATTTTTGCAAGAAAAAGAAAAGAAAAGAAGTATAATCACTGTTAAAAGAACAAAATATAAGTAACATATAAGTATGTTTTCTGCTGCTCCAGAGAAGCGGACACGGAGCAATGGATTCAAACTTCAAGAAAGAAGATTCCACCTAAACATTAGGAAGAACTTCCTGACAGTAAGAGCTGTTCGGCAGTGGAATTTGCTACCAAGGAGTGTGGTGGAGTCTCCTTCTTTGGAGGTCTTTAAGCAGAGGCTTGACAGCCATATGTCAAGAATGCTTTGATGGTGTTTCCTGCTTGGCAGGGGGTTGGACTGGCAGGGGGTTGGACTGGATGGCCCTTGTGGTCTCTTCCAACTCTATGATTCTATGATTCTAAGGCCTCAATGTAAGCACTGGGCAAATATTACTTATCAAACAACAGCAATAAATGTTCCATATGAGATGCTTCATTTCACTTTTTATTTCGGCAACAAAGAGCAAGAAGGTCTGAGGCTGGGATGCAGGGAGAAGCTGCCCTTCACATATAAGAGGCGGCTGTGGAAAGAGATTCCCTTGGCGCTAGGCACCCTGCTGTCCAACTGTCTTCTCTGTGCAAAGGGTCATAAAAATGTTTTTCATATACTGTTTATCATGAAAAAGTGTTTATGGGACATATAAAGTAAATCACTGTTTGCCATTCCCTCCTCTCCTCTTCTCTGTGCAAAGGGTCATAAAAATGTTTTTCATATACTGTTTATCATGAAAAAGTGTTTATGGGACATATAAAGTAAATCACTGTTTGCCATTCCCTCCTCTCCCGCCATTCCATCAGGCTGCCTCAGTGGCACAGACATGAAAGACCAGCTCCATCAGGTGCCTCTTTCCCCTGCGCTATCTCTGTGCCAGGTGGCCATGATCCAAGTCACTATTTAAGAATCGGTGCTTGAGCTTGTTCCCCCCCCCTTTCCCTCCCTGTCCCCGTTCCCTGATGTGTCTTTTTAAATAAAATTGTTAAGTCTGTGGGCAGGGATTGTCTTTTTTTAATGACTGTACACTCTGGAAGCCCTTTCGGCTAAAGAGCAAGGTATATAGAAGCAATCAATCAATCAATCAATCAATCAATAAACAAGCACTCCAATTGCTGATTTGGACCATTGGTTCCCGTTCTCATCTCTGTGTCTTGCAGTTTGACTGCCTGGTGGGAAAGAAATGGTGTTGACTTGAGTGAATTTAATGGACCTTGAACAAAAAATGTATTAATTTCCTTTTTTTGAGGGGGTGTTCATGCCTGTTTTTAGCATGACTCAAAAGTGCTCAATGTACGGTAGAAGTACATACCGTCTAAATCAGTTTACTGCGTCCTGTATGGCAGGGGTGGCCAACTCCCAAGAGACTGCGATCTACTCGCAGTTAAAAACTGGCAGTGATATACCCCCTTTTTTGGTTAAAGTTGTTGAGCTTTTTTTTTAGGATGGAAAGCCCTGTTTTTTTGGGATCCGGGTAAAAGTTGTAGAGCTTTTTGTAGGGGAACAAAGCTTGTTGAACTTCTTTGGGGTGAGCCAGCAGTCTACCAGTGATCTACCACAGACATCCAGTGATCTACCAGTAGATCACGATCTACCTGTTGGACATGCCTGCTGTATGGGATCTGTATGGAGCAGCTGCATTACCGGTATTCCCTTAGATTAGATGAAGAATGGAAGGTGGTGGACTCTCCTTCCTTGAAGGTTTTTAAACAGGAGGTTGGATGGCCATCTGTAAGGGTTTATTCAGCTGCAATTCCTGCATTGCAGCGGGTGGGACTTTTTGACCCTTGGGGGGGGGTTGTTCCTTCCCAACTCTACAATGATTGTATGAAGAGCTGTAGGAATCTCAATAATCAAGGATGCAAATAAAATCCCCCCCAATTGATTTAAGGAAATAATAACCCTGAAACACATGCATCTATATTATTGTTATTATATTTATTTAAACTCCGCTTTCCCCCCCTGACAAGGACTCAAAGCAGCTTAAGAATAAAATAAGAGCATCTAAGAGCATAGAAGAAAAAAGCCTTATAATTAAGAAAGCAATTAAACATTAATACATGTATTCATACATGATGCACATATATACACACACTGTGTAATCATTTTATTTGTATGCTGCCTTTCCATAGTTAAAACAATGCTCAAGGCGGCTTACAACATGACAAGATTTACATAATTACCAACATAACAAAAGTCATAAACAATAAATAAAACACACCTAAAGGTACACAACCAAATGGAAAACAATTTCCACATAAGTCATAAAATCTAAAAATACAACATTGATATCAATAACAATTGAAAGTGACATAGATAAAAATAAATTTTAATAAGGAGCCCTCTCTGTCGAGCAGAAGCAGCAGTCCTTTCGGTGTATGTATATTTGAAACACAGATATTTGTAATAAAAGCGCCAAGGCACCAGCAACAGCGCACCAGTACAGCTGAATAACCAGCCATGGCGACTCCTGGCTGCAGATCCTACTTCCGCCCGGCCAGGAAGTCCCGCCCTCGGACATCCGGACGTCCAGTCTCTCCCGCCGAACTCTATGGTCAATCAGCCCAGCCCGCTTCCTGTTCTTGCCAGGCAACCTGCATCCGGGTGTCTCCCGCGGAGCTGCATCCAGGTGGGTCGGGAATGAGAGGACGGTAGAGCTGGAAGGGTCCCCCAAAGGTCCTCTAGTCCAACCCCCTGCAATGCAAGGATCTCAGCTAAAGCCTCCATAGCAGGTGGCCACCCAAGCTCTGCCTAAAAGCCTCCAAGGAGGGAGAGTCCACCACCTAAACAGAAAATATAAACTATTTTCATGCCACTGCCAAGCAGAAAGTTCTTCCTGAGTCGGAAGCGCCTTCCTTGTGACTTGAAGCCATGGGTTCGAGTCCTACCCTCCAGAGCAGGAGAAAACAACCTTCCCCCCTCTCCCATGCCAAAGCCCTTGAGATACTTGAAAGTGGTTCTCGTGTCCCCAGAGTGGCTGAGGAAACCCAGCCAGATCGGCAGGGTATTATTATTATTATTATTATTATTGACACATTCCAGCCAGGCAATTCTGCCCTCTTAATGGCAGTCTCTTTTCAGGAACCAGAAAGATTGGAAATTTCTAAATCTAATATAAGCAATGGTGTGAACTATTTTTCCACGGGAAGCTGTTTTTTATTATATTTTGTGTGTGTGGTTGTATTTTTTAATTTTTATTTGTAATTGCAGGGGGGTTGCTGTTTTTTTTAAAAAATGTAACGTTTTAATTTATGATTTTCAATTTTATACATTTCAATCATTTTACAATCATTTAAACATTTCAAAACTCGGCTTCCTTCCCCCGCTTTCTGCGGTTCCTTAATTATTATTTTTAAAATATTTTCTGCGTATTCCAAATTAACTTACCAGTAATTTACTCATTTGTTCATCTGCTTTAAATATATGCTCTTATAAAACTGCAGGGTTTGTAACATGTTTTAAATTGTTTGCAATCTGCCCTGGGACCTTGCATGAAGCGTGGGTGGGAATAGTAATAATTGCAGTTTTTATTTCAATTTAAGTGTAGCCCAGTCAGTTGTCCACTCTCCCCATCTTTTAGTGTGCTGCTGACTGTGCTGGGACACCCATGGCAGCCAGAGGTCCTTCTGATTGTTGTTGTTGTTTAGTTGTTTAGTCGTGTCTGACTCTTCGTGACCCCATGGACCATAGCACACCAGGCACTCCTGTCTTGCACTGCCTCCCGCAGTTTGGTCAAACTCATGTTCGTAGCTTCGAGAACACTGTCCAACCATCTCGTCCTCTGTCATCCCCTTCTCCTAGTGCCCTCAATCTTTCCCAACATCAGGGTCTTTTCCAGGGAGTCTTCTCTTCTCATGAGGTGGCCAAAGTATTGGAGCCTCAGCTTCAGGATCTGTGCTTCCAGTGAGCACTCAGGGCTGATTTCCTTAAAAATGGATAGGTTTGATCTTCTTGCAGTCCATGGGATTCTCAAGAGTCTCCTCCAGCACCATAATTCAAAAGCATCAATTCTTCGGCGATCAGCCTTCTTTATGGTCCAGCTCTCACTTCCATACATCACTACTGGGAAAACCATAGCTTTAACTATACGGACCTTTGTCGGCAAGGTGATGTCTCTGCTTTTTAAGATGCTGTCTAAGTTTGTCATTGCTTTTCTCCCAAGAAGCAGGCGTCTTTTAATTTCGTGACTGCTGTCACCATCTGCAGTGATCAAGGAGCCCAAGAAGGTAAAATCTCTCACTGCCTCCATTTCTTCCCCTTCTATTTGCCAGGAGGTGCTGGGACCAGTGGCCATGATCTTGGGTTTTTTGATGTTGAGCTTCAGACCATATTTTGTGCTCTCCTCTTTCACCCTCATTAAAAGGTTCTTTAATTCCTCCTCGCTTTCTGCCATCAAGGTTGTGTCATCTGCATATCTGAGGTTGTTGATATTTCTTCCGGCAATCTTAATTCCTGCTTGGGATTCATCTAGTCCAGCCTTTCGCATGATGAATTCTGCATATAAATTAAATAAGCAGGGAGACAATATACAGCCTTGTCGTAACTGCTTTCCCAATTTTGAACCAATCAGTTGTTCCATATCCAGTTCTAACTGTAGCTTCTTGTCCCACATAGAGTCCTTCTGATAACTTGGGCCTAATCTGTTTTTGCTCTTTTGCTCTATTCGCTCAACTCCACTGAATGATAAAAACGGGATTTTTTTTTTTTTGCCAGGAGCATGGATGGTGTTGCGTCATCCCAAAGTCACCTGAGTTTGGAGCCAGTTGAGCCAGGGTTGCCCCTACGAAGCATGGCTCCTGGCACAGACAACCCTGAGAGGAAGATGCCTTTTTCCTTCGCTGTGTGGCTTGGAAACCCGGTAAGATTACAACAGAGTGGAATGTCATGCGCCTGTTCATTACCGCTTTCCCAGTAGGGATGGGGAACCTGTGCCCTCCAGAGACTGTTGGACTCCAAAACCCATCACCCTGGTCAGTGGTCATGGACGATAGGTTATGCCAGGGGTCGGCAAGGCTTACCAGGCATGAGCCGCATCACGCCTGCGGAGATCCTCCGTGGGCTGGACTGGCACAGCGCAGTTCTGGGCACCACAGTTCAAGAAGGATACTGACAAGCTGGAATGTGTCCAGAGGAGGGCAACCAAAATGGTCAAAGGCCTGGAAAGGATGCCTTATGAGGAACAGCTTAGGGAGCTGGGTATGTTTAGCCTGGAGAAGAGAAGGTTAAGGGGTGATATGATAGCCATGTTCAAATATATAAAAGGATGTCATATAGAGGAGGGAGAAAGGTTGTTTTCTGCTGCTCCAGAGAAGCGGACACGGAGCAATGGATTCAAACTTCAAGAAAGAAAATTCCACCTAAACATTAGGAAGAACTTCCTGACAGTAAGAGCTGTTCGGCAGTGGAATTTGCTACCAAGGAGTGTGGTGGAGTCTCCTTCTTTGGAGGTCTTTAAGCAGAGGCTTGACAGGCATATGTCAAGAATGCTTTGATGGTGTTTCCCGCTTGGCAGGGGGTTGGACTGGATGGCCCTTGTGGTCTCTTCCAACTCTATGATTCTATGATTCTATGATGCTGGACATCGCGACTGCGCATGTCTGCGGCGCCGGAAATTGCTTCTGTGCATGACCAGACGCTGAAAATCGTGCCTGCGCAGAAGCAATTTTCGGCGTCTGGGCATGCGCAGAAGCAATGTTCAGTGCCATGGGCATGTGCAGACTCGATTTCTGGCATCTGGGCATGCGCAGAAGCGATTTCCAGAGCTGTGGAAGAGAGTCCCCGCGCTGCGCTGTGCCGGTTTAGTGTTGCGTCGGACTTGCTGAGCAGGCGGCTTGGTTTGGGGTTGCTCATGCGCCGGTTAAGCGACCCTCATGGGCCACCTCCGGCCCGTGGGCATTAGGTTGCCGACCTCTGGGTTATGCAGTCCAGCAGACACATGGAGAGTTCATCATCAGGGCCGGATTCAGGTTTGATGAGGCCCTAAGCTCCTGAAGGTAATGGGGCCCTTTATAGGTCCAGCTGTCCTTTGGCAACAACAAATTGTCGCTGTTTTTTGTGTTGAATATATGCTATGTGGTAATTTATGGACCTCATAGGTATCCCAAGCCATTTGCACATAACAAAATATGTATTTTAATCAAAGTAATTGCTGAATTGAAATACAATTTAGAAGAAGTATATTAATAGTGAAATAATTATTAAACTCTTAACTTAAAATGATTTTTTCATTCATAACAATGATGCAAACACTTTGGCATTTGGTAATAACAAAACACAATTTACAAAGACTCATAATCTAGTCTGTAGAAACTTGCTATGACATGAAATAATAATTGTAGCTTTTATTTTATTTGGTTTTTATCTTCTATTTTGGAAATGTACATCCAGGTTTTTTTGGGGGGGCCCCCAAGTGAGTGGGGCTCTAAGCTAGAGCTTGTTTAGCTTATACGTAAATCCGGCACTGTTCGTCATCACTGTCATACACAAATCTCATCCACTGCTCTTGTACAGAAGAGGAGAGGGAAATTAAAGTAGGATACAACAAATGGAGCAGACGGCTATGGGTAGCTACAAGCCACAATGGCTCTTCTGTGCCTCCACAGTCAGAGGCATAGCTGTCAAGTTCTCCCTTTTTAAAAGGGAAATTCCCTTATGCTGAATAGGCTTCCTCGCGAGAAAAGGGAAAACTTGACAGCTATTGTTAGAGGCAGCAATGCTTCTGAATCCCACTGCTTCCTGGTTTCCCAGTGGAGCATCTTATGTTATATAGGTACAGTCAAACCTCGGTTGTCAAACATAATTCGGCTTCTGAAACATTCGACAACCGAGGTGCGGCTTCCGATGGGTTTCAGGAGCTTCCGACACTCAAGCGGAAGCCGCGCCAGACGTTCGGCTTCCGGAAAACATTAGAAAACCGGAGTATTTACTTCCAGGTTTGTGGCGTTCGGGAGCCGGAATGTTCCAAAACGGAGGTTTTTCGGGAGCCGAGGTTTGACTGTACAGCTTTTTACAAGTCCTGAATGACATGCTCTGAACTTCTTTGAGGCCGTGCATTTCAGGGTAATGTAAAAACATTTTGCATTGATGTAGCTTTGTGATAGTAGAGTTACGTTTCCAGTACGTTTCTGGGCACAATTCAAAGTGTTGGTGCTGACCTTTAAAGCCCTTAATGGCCTTGGTCCAGTATACCTGAAGGAGCGTCTCCACCCCCATCGTTCTGCCCGGACACTGAGGTCCAGCTCCGAGGGCCTTCTGGCGGTTCCCTCATTGCGAGAAGCCAAGTCGCAGGGAACTAGGCAGAGGGCCTTCTCGGTGGTGGCACCCACCCTGTGGAACGCCCTCCCACCAAGTGTCAAGGAAATAAAGTATCTGATGTTTAGAAGACATCTGAAGGCAGCCCCAGCCACTCTGGGCGGCTTCCAACAAAACATTAAAATACAGAAATCATGTTTAATAGATTATTGTATTTTAATGGAAGCCGCCCAGAGTGGCTAGGGAAACCCAGTCAGATGGGTGGGGTATAAATACTGTAATAAATTATTATTATTATTATTATTATTATTATTATTATTATTATTACTCCCTGCCCACAAAAAAGAGTCCCAGATGTTAGCATCTAGGAACCCTAGCTGGTGCCTGGCCAACTGCCCCTCACCTTCCTCTTCTGCTGAGCCTACGTGAGACTGACTGGCTTCATTCCTTCTGCAAAAGGACAGCTTAAATTTGGCCGTGGGGCTGGGTGTCCTGAGGCCGGGAAAGAGATACTTCTTAACCCAGCCTTTATCAACCCCTGGGACCTTAGCCGGCTGATGATCAGGTTGATCAGAGGCTTTTTATTTTATTTTATTTTTTATTCATAAGAAAAAGAAAGAAATTTACAATTTCACAACTCTTAAACTATCTTATGCACAAGTATACGTTAACGCAACTTAAAAGAAAAATATACATAAAAGTGAAATAAAAAAAGAAATAAGGAAATAAACTTAAGGTGACACCTGTATGACTTCCCTCCACCTCAATTCGACTTACTTTATATATTAGAATCCTATTATCACTGCGTCCCATACATATTATTCATTCCAGTCCAAAATTGATTTTTCATTTGAATCTTAAAATCAACTTTACATGCTTAGTCCATGCATATCAACATATTATCCCTAGAACAGTGTTATTTCATATGGTCCTCAAAACATTGCCATTCCAGCCTGAGTTTCTGATTTGTCTGGTGTCTTATGGCTGCCGTTAATTTAGCCAGGTCTGTGAATTCACATAGATTGTTTATCCAATCTTCTTTTGTGAGGACACGGTCTCCTTTCCGAATTCTAGCAAATACTAATCTGGCGGCTGCTGCGGCATATAAAAATAACATTTTTTTAATCTTGTGGGATGTCCTTTCCTAAAATCCCTAGCAAATACATTTCTGGCTTCTTTTCAATGGATAATTTAAACATCTTTTTTAACTCATCGTGGACACATCCTCAGAATTTTATTTTTTTCCGTTTTCTCACAGCTCCAGAGCTGGTGGTTTTTATTTTACCAGAGGCTCTTGGGCTGCTATCTTGAAGCTAATGGGTGACATTAAATTGCCTGATAGCTTTAATATTGAGAGAAGAGATAGACAGGGAAATGTTTTTTGAATTCCTGTTTCGCTATGAAATTTGTCTGCTTTTCTTAAGGAGTCTTGCCACTGTTTCACGCATAAAATATTTTGTTTCCCCCCCAGTGTGAGCGAGTGTCTTGCCCGTATGATCCTAACCACCAAATGCCCAGATCTTCCCTGGAGAAGCATATGGTGTCCTGTAGGCTGAGAAAACTGGATTATTCTAAAGAGGAGGAGGTAATACTCTTTGCTAGTCTCCTTTTTGTGGGGATTATTCATATTCTGGAACGGGAGAAAAATGCCATGGTCCATGGGGTCACGAAGAGTCGGACACGACTAAATGACTAAACAACACAATGATGTTTCTACTAGAGCCAAGAACTTTGAAATCAGCGCAAGCATTTGGATTTCGGAAGTGTTTTTGGTGTTATACCAAGACTGTCCATAAAGCCTATCTGATTGACCTTACACCTCATGTTTTAAATCAGGCACCCCCAAACTTCACCCCTCCAGATGTTTTGGACTACAATTCCCATCTTCCCCGACCACTGGTCCTATTAGCTAGGGATCGTGGGAGTTGTAGGCCAAAACATCTGGAGGGCCGCAGTTTGGGGATGCCTGCTTTAAATCCACCCTGCTTCTAAGTGACTTTGTTGACTCCTATAAAGAGGTGTACAAATGAGGACGACTGGATTAGCCATATTGGGAAGAGTGTTGGGTTCTGTTCCACTTGTGTAGCTGAGAGTGGAACAGAATACCCACTGGTGACAATCATGATTACTGAATGGCTTCATCTTTTATTTACCTTTTTGTCTTGCAGGCTGAAATGTACGATTCTACTTTTTTCTTAGAGAAAGCAAAGATCCCTCGTGTGCAGATGGGTGAGTGCAAATGTGGCAGTGAAGAGAAAGTAAAATATGGCACGGCCAACGTGGCATGCTGAGGTTCTTATTGTATGTTAGCAGAATAATCAAGCTCTGGACCAGTGTGTCAGTGCAGCTGTGGACTGGATGAGGGCCAATAAACTGAGTTTGAATCCTGGGGGAATTGAGGGTCTGTGAGTAGGTGGCGCCTGTGCTTGGAAGATAGGCCTATTGCTCGTTCTGGATAGGGTTCCCTCCCTCTGAAAGGTCAGGTACATAGCTTGGTGGTACTTCCTGGACACATCTGTGAATTAGAGGCCCAAATGCATAGCTGTCAAGTTTTCCCTTTTCTCGCGAGGAAGCCTATTCAGCATAATAAGGGAACTTCCCTTAAAGAAAGGGAGAACTTGACAGCTATGCCCAAATGACCTCTGTGGCTAGGAGTCACATTGATAAAAATAGCTATTTTTATAAATAAGACAATTAGCTTATCTGAAATTTGGGTGCTATGTTGTTCTCCACTGATTTTGTGATCATTTAATCCGAGGAGCCTGGAATATTAAAGATCTCTATAGGGAAACAGTGTGTCTAGGAAATCTTTTTTTACATCCTGCATAATTAAAATTTCTGATCTCTGATGCTTTTAAAACCATGTCGGGTGCTGCTTAATGTATATTGGGTATTGCAGATTGAATCATCTGTCTTTAGACTTCCAAGTGTCCTAAATATAGTTAGCATTCTTATGTGCCCTCCTTTATTTTGCTGCAGACAAGAATTTGCAATTTGACATCATTAAACAAGCCATCGCTAAAGAGAGTGGAAGTTATGGTTTAGGTAAGTAGGGATTCTGAAGTGACAATCATCCTTGGTTCCTATTGAGTCTTGACTGCTCCGTATATTGGAGAATGTTTTTATACAGCGATGTCTAGCTTTCCCGTTTTTTCCTCCATTTCTTGGAACGCCCTGAAAATGCTTATATTCTTGAGGCTCAGTCATTCCCTTCCAGCATTATTGTGTTCTGCTAAATGTACATACAGCACTTTCAAAGTGTCATGGTCCATCTGGTCCAGCCTCCTGCTCTCACAATTGCCACCCAGATACCTGTGGGAAACCAGGATTCGAACACAAGAGCCCTCTCCCCTCCTGCAACCTCCAGCAACTGCTATTCAGAAGCATCGCTGTCTCCAGCTGTGGAGGCAGGGCAGAGCCATCATGGCTAGAAGCAGTGCTTCCCCCCCTAGAAAAATAGGTGCCCGTACTCCCCATGAAGTTGTTACAGTAAGTGCCACACTTTTTAAAAACAACAAAAAGAGGTGCCGGTACTGGGTGCCCTTGAGTGCCCCCTGGGAAAAAAGCACTGACTAGTAGCCACCAATAGTTCTTTCCTCCATGAATTTGTCTAATACTCTTTTAAATCCATCTAGGTGAGTGGCCATTGCTGTTTCCTGTGGGAGGGAGTTCCGCAGTTTAACTCTGTGCTGCTTCAGGAAGTCCTTTCTTTTATCTGTCCCGAATCTTCCGACATTCATCTTCGTTGGATGCCCACGGGTTCTTGTGTCACGAGTTCCGTGTGTTCTTCACGGCCCTCCGGTTCAGATCATGTGTCTGTTTTGAACGCTCTAGGTGCCTATTCCTTCCTGCCTGTCGAAGTTCCACAGAACCACAAGCGCTACGTCTGCGACCTGACCCAAGCCGACCGCCTGGCCATTTACGATTACGTCCTTGCAGAAACGAAGAAGCAGAGGTCAATATCCCAGCTGGCAGAAAACGACAGTGATCTCTTCGTAGATCTGGCAGCAAAAGTCAACCAAGGTCAGGAGGAAACCGTTACAGCTGTACTCTGTGTGACATTTGAAAGTCTCAAAATGTGGGGTCGGATTTGGTACGCTTTTGCTCAGGCGTCCCCTGTGCTTGAATTAGATATCTCCGCTCCTACCTATAGTTGAGCGGTTTACTTTATCTCGGTCTTTTTGAAGCTGCATTTTCTTCCATTTCCCCCTGTGATATTGTATGTACACCACCTGTGAATTAAAGCGAATGTTTCTAATGTATTAGGGACCCAGGTGGCGCTGTGGGTTAAACCACTGAGCCTAGGGCTTGCTGATCAGAAGGTCAGCTGTTCGAATCCCTGTGACGGGGTGAGTTCCCGTTGCTCGGTCCCAGCTCCTGCCAACCTAGCAGTTCGAAAGCACGTCAAAATGCAAGTAGATAAATAGGTACCGCTACAGCGGGAAGGTAAACGGCGTTTCCGTGTGCTGCTCTGGTTAGCCAGAAGTGGCTTTGTCATGCTGGCCACATGACCTGGAAGCTGTACGCCGGCTCCTTTGGCCAATAATGCGAGATGAGCGCGCAACCCCAGAGTCGGTCACGACTGGACCTAATGGTCAGGGGTCCCTTTACCTTTACCTTTCTAATGTAATAAAATAACCTCTTCTTCCTCTTCTTTTGCCTTTAGATGACGGCCAGAAAGGTCCAAAGTCCCACCTTGAAATTCTGGCAGAGATGCGGGATTATAAAAGACGGCGGCAGTCCTACAGAGCGAAGAATGTTCACATTACCAAGAAATCCTACACAGAGGTGTGTCCTGAGGAGCTGGGGAGACGGTGGATATCCTTGCAAGAATCAAAACACTTTTCAGTTGGCACAAACCATCCATTAATTAAACCCCTTGAGAGGATTTCTGGCATCCCCAGTGTTTTAGGCTAAGCTGCCTTACAAATGTGCATTTTAAGGAAGCGTCCGATCACCTTACTGCTTGGCAAGCTCTCTTGCCCAGCTGAGATTTCACTGTTGGCCTGATTCCCACTCCTGTCTGTGGTCCCTGCCCAGGTGATCAGGGATGTGATCGGCGTGCACATGGAAGAGCTTGCAGCTCATTGGCAGGAGGAGAACAGGAACGCGGAATCCTGCGAAGACGAAAACTCCTCTTTTTCAGCAAAGTCTGCAGGGAGGTGAGAACTGTCGCTACAAAACACTCGCGGGGCACACTGGTACCTTGTGAACTGATGCAAATGGTCTTAGGGTTGCAGCGTTGCCAGGTCAACTCTGGAATACAGAATTGTATGAGCTGGAAGGGAGTCAAATTACAAGGAAGGAGATCCTGACTAAACTTGAAAAGGAACTTTCCGACAGTAAGAGCTGTTTGACCCCCTCAGAAAGTGGAACGCTTTCCCTTGGAGCTTTTTAAACAGAGGTTCCACCAGGAATCCTTTAGCTGTAATTCCTGCATTGCTGGGGGTTGTGCAAGATGAACTTTGGGGTCCTTTCCAACTCTACAATTCTGTGATTCTATCTCTAGGAGTTCGGGGACCTTTAGGAGTCTCCCAGAAATCAGCTGTGCTGCCCCTTCTTTGTGCACTAATGCCTCACCGTTCCATGAATCACTTAGCTCAGGGGTGGCCAGCTCCCAAGAGTCTGCTATCTACTCACAGAGTTATAAAATGGCAGTGATCTACCCCCTTTTGGGGGGGTTTAGGTCAAAGTTGTTGAGTTTTTTTTAGGAAGGAGAAAGGCCCCATGGGGGCGGGGGTCAAAGTTATTGAGTTTTTTCAGGGAGGAGGTAAAATGTTGAGCTTTTTTTAGGGGAGTCACAGTTGTTCAGCTTCTTTGGGGGAGCCAATGATCTACCGTACCAGTGATCAACAGCGGACGTCCAGTGATCTGCTGGTAGATCACAATCTACCTGTTGGACATGCCTGCCTTAGCTGATTTCTCCCCCATTTCTCCTTAAATGCTGTATTCTCGAGGGCTGCCTTGTGCAATCTTATTTACAACTTTCCTCTCTTCCACAGTGAGTGGCAAACACAAATGTTCTCGTCTTCCCACGAAATCCTCCATTGTGATGTGAGGGAAATACCAGGCTAGTGATAGTGGTCTGGGGCTCATAAGTTGTGCTAAGGGAAAATCTCTCTCCCGTTTTAAGGAGGTGTTTTGCAATGTTTTCAGAAGAAGACAAGGCTGCAGTATTTTGCAAGCGTGAGCGTTAACCAAGTCTGCATCTTTTCCAGATTATTAATTACTGACTTGCTGACCATACAAAAACAGACATAGCAGTTTATTTCCCCTGAATTAAATGATCTGTACTCTAATAAAGCAATTATGCACCCGCCCTCTTTAATAGAAAAGAAGGTTTAAAAGAGCGAAGGTCTACCTCAGCTGACTCAAGACAGTCGAGTGGAAGTTCAAAGGATGCTGATTATTCTCGACAGAAGAGGAATTCCAGCCGAAGTCCAGGCAAACGAAAAAGGAGTCGGGGAAGAGAGAGAGGGAAGGAGTCCCGGAGGAAAAAAGTGAGGCGAGTACTTCCCTTGGTCTCTTGACTTCCAGTGATGGGCACCGCATTCTTCAAACATTAGATCGAGGTTCAGCTGAACGTGCCACAGAGTGGCTTACAAATACAGGCAACTCGCATCTCACGTGAGGGTTTGGTTCTTGGGATCCACGCGGGATAAATGCAAAAACTGATAAAGCCAAGAACCCCTGGATCTGCCCCCCCCCCTCTTTCCCGATTTCGAGGAAGGAGGTGCGAGGGCTCTGGGATGCTGTTAGAGCTCTTGCACTGCCTTCCCAAAGCTGGGCAAGCTTGTAATAATAATAATAATAATAATAATAATAATAATAATAATAATAATAATAATAATATATTATTTATACCCCGCCCATCTGGCTGGGTTTCCCCAGCCACTCTGGGCGGCTTCCAACCGAATATTAAAAACAGTACAGCATCAAACATTAAAAATTTCCCTAAACAGGGCCGCCTTCAGTTGTCTTCTAAAAGCAAAATAATTGCTTATTGACATCTGCTGGGAGGGCGTTCCACAGGGGAGGCGCCACTACCGAGAAGGCCCTCTGTTTGGTTCCCTGCAACCTCACCTCTCGCAATGAGGGAACCGCCAGAAGGCCCTCGGTGCTGGATCTCAGGCTGAATGATGGGGGGTGGAGACGCTCCTTCAGGTATACTGGACCGAGGCCGTTTAGAGCTTTAAAGGTCAGTACCAACACTTTGAACTGTGCTCGGGGGAATAAATAAATGGAGAGTGGGTTTTCTCCACTCTCCATCCATCCATCCATTCCACCCACGCAAAGCTGAGATTGCATAAGTAAAATAAGCATAAGATGAGAGTTACCTGTCACACCATCTATTGCTTAAAAAAGGTAAAGGGACCCCTGACCATTAGGTCCAGTCGTGACCCCACTCTGGGGTTGCGCGCTCATCTTGCATTATTGGCCGAGGGAGCCGGCGTATAGCTTCCAGGTCATGTGGCCAGCATGACTAAGCCGCTTCTGGCAAACCAGAGCAGCACATGGAAACGCCGTTTACCTTCCCGCTGTAGTGGTTCCTATTTATCTACTTGCATTTTGACGTGCTTTCGAACTGCTAGGTTGGCAGGAGCTGGGACCGAGCAACGGGAGCTCACCCCGTCACAGGGATTCGAACCGCCAACCTTCTGATCAGCAAGCCCTAGGCTCAGTGGTTTAACCACAGCGCCACCTGGGTCCCACATTTATTGCTTAAGCACTGCTTAAATCCCCAGTTCAGACCTAACCCAACAGTTTTGCCCGACAGCTGGTGTTTCGTTTGTTCAGATACTCTATTTTACCTCTCCTAGACTTGTCTGTAACCTCTGCACACCTAAGGCACATGTTATGTACTTTAAATCTGTGTACCTATCTCGTGTGTGTATGTGTCTCAAAATTTCATACATCCTGCTCCGGCGGTAAGTTCTTGTCGTTAATGTATTTATTTCCTGACTTTTATCCCAAGGTGCCAGGGCAGGTTGCAACAAGAAAAACAACATTAAAAATAATTCAAAGCAAGTTAGCCCTATAAGGGAAAAATACCATATTCTCTCTCTAAGGTGCAAACAGCAATTTGTGTAGGAATTGGGAGCGATTTTCTAAATGGGATAGATGGCAAAGAGTTTAAAACCCACCTCCATGCAGCTGAAAGCAAGTTCAAATTCCTGCAGTGGCAATTGGGTTGAAATGGATTTTCCATGTGATATGTCGCTTGGCTAAGAATAGCCAAAAAGGAAAGATTCATACCCAAAATATCTTACTAATGGAATTTTTTTCAGTTGTTGGGTGAAGTTTGTGTGATGCAAGAGTAACAAGGAATGGAAGTGAAGGGATGAGGCTAGAAAGGTTTAGCCACAGTCTTCATGGAAAAGGGTAGATTTTTGAGGGATCTGGGTCGCTTTTATATCGGGAGTGCTAAAGACTTACATAACGATGTGTTTCGTTTTCTTTCAGACATGAAGGCAAGCATCGCAGTCACAAAAGGAAAAAATGAAACCCGTGTATTAGAGGTCTGTCAGCGATGCCTGGGATAGAAGTCAAGCTGTGCCTGTTTCATCCCCAGGGCATCCCCACGCAGCTCTGCAGCAGACAACTAGGCTGTGCTCTGCCAGCTTTTTCATCCATTAATAAATGCCATTTAAAAATTCCCTGCTCCAGTTTAGCTTCCTTTACTGAGGAATAATCATAGAATCCTAGAGTTGGAAGAGACCACAAGGGCCATCCAGTCCAACCCCCTGCCAAGCAGGAAACACCAAAGCATTCCTGACAGGTGGCTGTCAAGCCTCCGCTTAAAGACCTCCAAAGAAGGAGACTCCACCACACTCCTTGGCAGCAAATCCCACTGCTGAACAGCTCTTACTGTCAGGAAGTTCTTCCTAATGTTTAGGTGGAATCTTCTTTCTTGTAGTTTGAATCCATTGCTCCGTGTCCGCTTCTCTGGAGCAGCAGAAAACAACCTTTCTCCCTCCTCTATATGACATCCTTTGATATATTTGAACATGGCTATCATATCACCCCTTAACCTTCTCTTCTCCAGGCTAAACATACCCAGCTCCCTAAGCTGTTCCTCATAAGGCATCATTTCCAGGCCTTTGACCATTTTGGTTGCCCTCTTCTGGACACGTTCCAGCTTGTCAGTATCTTTCTTGAACTGTGGTGCCCAGAACTGGACACAGTACTCCAGGTGAGGTCTGATGGAGATGCAAAGGTCACTGTTTGGTCAGACAGAATGGTTAATCGTAGAAATTAGCACCAAGACCTGCAGTTCCTTTTATTGTTCTGCAGATATAAAATGTAGTTGTAAAGGTCATGAACTAAAGGTGATACAAATAAAAAAAATTTTGAAAATATTGTCCAGTAGCACCTTAGAGACCAACTAAGTTTGTTCTGGGTATAAGCTTTCGTGTGCATACACACTTCTTCAGATACCTTCAGATGCCTTCTTCAGTCGTCAACAGGTTTACCATACCCATTGAGCCAATCACCCATCTCCTACTACCCTTCTGAGAAATACCCCACCCCACCCTCCCGCTATATACAAGGGTCTGGTGACTTCTGTTTCAGAGTATCTGAAGAAGTGTGCATGCACACGAAAGCTCATACCAATGACAAACTTAGTTGGTCTCTAAGGTGCTACTGGAAGGAATTTTTTAAATTTTGTTTCGAGTACACCAGACCAACACGGCTACCTACCTGAAACTAAAGGCGACACATAACTCATTGAGTCAGCTTCTAGAGATGGATGAAAATGTTGTGATTTAGTTTCTGCTTGGTGCTCCAAATTAGCTAGTAATTTCACTTCAGACTGAAATTGTGTAAATCATAGAGTTGTAGAGTTGGAAGGGACCCCGTGAGTCATCTAGTCCAACCCCCTGCAATGCAGGAATCTTAACTAAATCATACATGACAGATGGCTATCCAGCCTCTGCTTAGAAACCTCCAAGGATGGAGAGTCCACCGCTTCCTTAGGGAGTCCGTTCCACTGTTCTTATCCTTGGCTCTTGCCCTCAGAAAGTTTTTCCTGTTGAGTCAGAATCTCATTTCTTGTACTGTAACTTGAATCTATTGGTAACTTGAATCTATTGGAGGATGGATGGCGGCTAACAGATTGAGGTTGAATCAAGACAAGACAGAAGTACTGTTTGTGGGAGACAGGAGGCAGGCAGGTGTGGAGGATTCCCTGGCCCTGAATGGGGGTAACTGTGCCCCTGAAGGACCAGGTGTGCAGCCTGGGAGGCATTTTGGACTCACAGCTGTCCATGGAGGCGCAGGTCAATTCTGTGTCCAGGGCAGCTGTCTATCAGCTCCATCTGGTACGCAGGCTGAGACCCTACCTGCCTGCAGACTGTCTCGCCAGAGTGGTACATGCTCTGGTTATCTCCCGCTTGAACTACTGCAATGCGCTCTACGTGGGGCTACCTTTGAAGGTGACCCGGAAACTACAACTAATCCAGAATGCGGCAGCTAGACTGGTGACTGGGAGCGGCCGCCGAAACCACATAACACCGGTCTTGAAAGATCTACATTGGCTCCCAGTATGTTTCCGAGCACAGTTCAGAAGTGTTGGTGCTGACCTTTAAAGCCCTAAATGGCCTCGGTCCAGTATACCTGAAGAAGCGTCTCCACCCCCATCGTTCTGCCCGGACACTGAGGTCCAGTACCGAGGGCCTTCTGACGGTTCCCTCATTGCGAGAAGCCAAGTTGCAGGGAACCAGGCAGAGGGCCTTCTCGGTGGTGGCGCCTGCCCTGTGGAACGCCCTCCCAACAGATGTCAAAAAGGGAAAAAACTACTAGATTTTTAGAAGACATCTGAAGGCAGCCCTGTTTAGGGAGGCTTTTAATGTTTAATAGATTATTTTATTTCATTTTTCTGTTGTAAGCCGCCCAGAGTGGCTGGGGAAACCCAGCCAGATTGGGGGGGGGGTATAAATAATAAATTATTATTATTATTATTATTACTATTACTATTATTATTATTATTACTATTATTAGAGTTAAGGCACATTACTCTGTGGAAATGGGACGCAGGTGGCACTGTGGTCTAAGTCACTGAGGCTCTTGGGCTTGCCAGTCAGAAGGTTGGCAGTTCGAATCCCTGCAACGGGGTGATCTCCCGTTGCTCTGTCCCAGATTTTGCCAACCTAGCAGTTCAAAAGCACACCAGTGCAAGTAGATAAATAGGTACCGCTGCGGTGGGAAGGTAAACGGTGTTTCCGTGTGCTCTGGTTTCCGTCACGGTGTCCTGTTGCACCAGAAGCGGTTTAGTCATGCTGGCCATAGGACCTGGAAAGGCTGTATGCGGACAAACGCTGGCTCCCTTGGGGTGAGAGCGAGATGAGCACTGCAACCCCATAGTCGCCTTTGACTGGACTTAACTGTTCAGGGATCCTTTATCTTTTCATGCGTAAAAATTAACTCTGTGGGTCTGTGTCTAATATCAGGTGATAGTAGAATGAGTTCCAAAAAACAGGAGCTCAACATGTGTTTACATTCCACTGCCCTGACTTAGAAATGAGTCTCTTGCTTTTGCTGCTTCAGCTTTTGCTGTTCTAACATTATGCAGGTCTTCAGCTTTGTTAGGGCAAAATTCTGGGTGCGAGAATGCTCAGCCACCCAGCTCATCAGGCAAGGGCCTGTGGTCATTGCGGAGTATAAAAGGAAGGAGTCCAGCCACGATCCGGAGCAAACAGCAAGGTTTATTACTGCGCAGCAGGTTCAATGCCAGACTGAACACCGTGAACAGGGCTGCAAGAACTTTAAAAAGTTCCCACCACCATCCCATAATGCACATCGAAAGCATCATACATACATCACTTGTGACAGGGTAAAACGTCAGAAAAGGGGAAGGTGCAAGGGGCATTAGCATACAGGTAAACAGGAGGTAAACAGGATTAACATAAGGTAACAATGCACAATGTCCCAGGACATTGATAAGCAAGTACCAGTAAGTATCTGGGAGGGGATCCTTGAGTACCTGGCGGGGAAAAACAATGGATCCAGGTGTGAGTATTGCCTCTGGCTTCGGAGGGTCGGGAATGGCAGGAGATGGTACCTGAATGGATTATGGATATGCAGAGGAGCACCACCCTGGCTACCTGACCTCTTGCTTAAAGGATTATGGCTGTTCCCTGCATCCCTGAGAGCCCTTGGCCAGAGTAGCAGAAGGGGGTTTCATTTAGAAATAAAGATACACGGTATTCATTCATAAAGAAATATGGTTACATAGAGTCTCAGGCAACAGAGAAAGGGTAGGAAAGGGAGCCTTTATTACACAGGGCTTGATCTTGAGGGGTTCGTGTTGGTGCGATACTAGTGTTCTAAGCAAAAATCTGCTCTTATTCCCTTATGGGGTACACAAGAGCCTTATTGGGTTCTCCATCGGTCGGAGAATATATAACAGAGGCCAACCAGAGAAGTTTGAGAAGCAAAGCCTTTATTTGCTGTTGCAACAGGGTCCTTCCCCTCACGCAGGAGAACAAGGAAGGAACCCAGAACAAAAGAGAACCTCCACTTTTATCAGTTTCCCCATCACCAAGAAACGCCCCCAATACATCATTCCTACATCACAGCTATGTAATCAATGCCTCTCAAAAAAGGAGGGTTCAAGGTAGAAATCTGAGCACTTTTGACACCTCTCCTAGTCCTCCTATCACCCCTCCCAGGTGTGAATTCCTAAACACAAAGAGAAATTAACATTTTCATAAGAGTTGATCACTGTCTTTTGTTCAGAGGAGTCTTCCATTGTGAATGAGATACCATTGACAGGGAATTATGGCTCCCAAGTTGCTAGTCATGTGGAAATGTGTGCATATGCTGATCCTTAAGCCTTCCTTAAGGCAGGGTTGAGTCCAAGCGGGAGGGGTGCCGGGCCCGGGAGTGGAGCAGAGGCGAAGAAGGTGGTGTTGCGAGGGATTCTGGGTAACTGCAGCTGTCAGGTTCGGTCACCCCTCTCTGTTCATTAGTAATGGTGTCCTGCACCCCCCCCAATATTATTTTATAACACTAGAGTGGTGTTGTAGGATCAGACGGGGTCCCCTTGAGGGCATTTGTGCCAATCTTGATTCCCAAATGAAGCCTCGTTTGGGTGCCCCCTCCTATAAAATTCCCTAAGAAGCTTCATAGAAGCTCTTCTAAGCGTTCTCAAAGGAAGGAATCATAGATGTCTGCACCTCTACTTTAATTCCTGCTTGTATAGTTGTGCATTTATTTAGTCTATAAAATAGTATATTTTTATTTTTAAAAAAAATCAATTTACAAAACAAAGAAAATATTGTACAGATGAGTGGAGGCTGTGGAAGCTCAGACTCGAGCAGTGTATTAAATTTAATGAAATAAAATGAATGAATGAATCTATCTTGGGTATCCACTGCTGTTTCCTGGGAGATACGGTGCCCATTTCCGCCCTGTGGGCAAGAGGGGAGGAAATGGCTTCAAAAAAAACAGCCAGGAAGTCCCGCCTCCGGCTTTGGAAACGGCCCGTCTGCGCCTTTGAACTCGGTGGTAAGCAGCCCGGCCAGCTTCCTGCGCCTCCCCCGATCGCCTCCTGGGCTGGAGAAACGTGCTCGGAGGGCAGCTGCGTCCAGGTGAGCAGGAGGGGGGTGGCTTTATTTATTTGCAAAAAAATTAAAATGGAGATTTAATCCCAGGTGATGGAGCAAAGTTGCTGGAAGGGGGGAAAGACAGCCTCGTGCATTGCAGACCTGGTGCTATTGCACTTGCAAGGTCACCCACCCCACCGGTGATGATAAGGTTTAAAATGTTGCTGCTAAGATACCCCTTTAAAAGAAAAGAAAGGGGGGGGGGAAATCAGCTTTTTGCTCAGGTAGACTGTGCCTGAGGCGGGAAGCTCTCCTGCCTGGGCAGGCGAGATGGGCGCCTCCATTGCAAGCAGCGCTTGCCGGGCAGCGCGGGCGATGCAAAGCTGGGGGGCAACACCTCCCGCCGCAGCCGTCGCAGATCGCGGCCTCCTTGTCTTGCAAATGAAACAAAAGGGGACCAGGCGCCTCGTGGAACTGTTAAAAGAAGGAACAATGGCCTATAAAATGCTCCTCTTTCCATCCCCCCTCCCCAGTGACTCAAAGCCCCAAAGCTAAGTTGATTTCTTAACCCTCCCTGCCCCAAACCTGGACAGCAGAATAAAGATGCCTTCTCTACATGCCAAGGCATTTTCTCATAGATTTAGGACAAACTTTTTTCTTCCTGGCACTTAAAAAAAAATACTCAGTAGCTATCAGGAAGACAAAGGTTTTTGTGTGTGTTTTAATATTTTGTTGGAATCACCCAGAAAGGCTGGGGAAACCCACTCAGATGGGTGGCTTATTATTATTATTATTGTATTATTATTTATTTATTTATTTATTTATTTATTATTATTATTATTATGGTTTTCCACCTCCGCTTTTATTGTATTTTTTGGCCACAAAAACTGCTTCTACCCAGCTCAGTTTTTCCCAAGGGAGTTGCTTGCAGATCCTATTGCTTGCTAATGTTGCAAACTGAGATCAGGGCCAAATTCTGCTCTGGTTTGTGCAAGGAGATAAATGGGCCGATGGCAACTTTTTGCAGTGGCGACCCCAGTTTTACCTCCACCTGGGAGGTAGGTGGTTCCATCATCACCCACTGGGTGTCTTTCACAAGCCTTGGGGCCAGAGGCCAGGAGTGGGGTGTGGGGAGGGAGGGTGGCTGGTCAAGGGAGCAGGAGGCTGGCTCCAGAAAGCAAACAGGCCAGGATCACGTGCTTGGCTGCAGCAGACTCCTCTCCACACTCGCAGACAGTGCTGGCCTTGTGCAATGCGCCCATCTCCTCCTACGCATGGGGTGATCTGAACTCTGCCAATATTGCATGCCTCTTGTTTGCTTCCAACCTCGCTTCCTCTAGCCTGAAAACCGGGACACGAGAGCAAAGGAGGCTTATCAGGACAAGCTCTGCAGCGCTTGGATTTTGGGGGAATATACATCAGCATGACCAGCAGCTACCCTAAACCGGAGGAGAAGAACTTGCAGATCCTTCGGGATGCTGCCAATCGCCTTCGGATTCACTCCATCCGGGCCACCTGCGCTTCGAACTCTGGGTAATTCCACTGGGACCCTGTAATTTTTCTAATTATGGGAGATTTTGGGAGGTATCGAGGGCAGAAGCAATAGGGCAGAAGCAGGCTAGAGACCAGCAGTTGGAAGTCCTGGGGTGCAAGGAAGCGGACTTTCCATTACTTCCCTCCCTGGCATTTCCCCTTCTTTAGTTCCTATGGGTCTCCTCTGGAGGAAGGAAGGGGGAGCCAGCTGTGAGCTACCTAACCTGTAGAGAGGACCTCTCCCCACTCGTAGCTGGAATTGCATGTCAGTTTCCTTTTTTTTCTCTCTGGGAAAACATTATTCTTTTGGAATACTGGATGTGACCCTAAGAAGAGCATACTGGATCAGGCCAATCGTCTAGTCCAGGCATATCCAACAGGTAGATCGCAATCTACTGGCAGAGTGTTCCTGGTAGATCCTGGTAGATCTCTGTCCCCACAGTGATTTTTTTTAAAAAACTTTCCCATTCCCAAAAAAGATAATCAACTAAAAAGAAGCTCAACAACTTTGACTTCCTAAACAAAGCTCACAACTTGTCCAACTACCAGTTTTTTTAATATGTACTGTGAGTAGATCGCAGTCTGTTGGGAGTTGGACGTCCCTGGTCTAGTCCATCATCCTGCTCTCACAGTGGCCAGCCAGTTGCAAACGGGAAAACCAGCAATCAGGATTCTCCCCACCCTGTGCTTCTCAGCAGCTGGCATTCAGAAGCATTGCTGCTTCTGACCGTGGAAGGCAGAGCATACTAGTAGCCCTCGATAGCCCTCTCCGCTATGAATTGGTCCAGTCCTCTTTTGAAGCCATCTAGATTGGTGGCCATCACTGCCTCCTGCGGAAGGGAGTTCCATAGTTTAACTCGGCGTGAAGAAGGACTTTCTTGTGTCTGTCCTGAATCTTCCAACGCTCACCTTCTCCTGTCTTAAGATATTTTTGCTCCCTTTTGGGGGGAGGTCATGGGGCGAACTATTCACACCCCTTGCTTGGGCTTCTTTTTATTCAGCCTAGGATCTGGGTTTCACTGCAGTTAGGTAAAGGTAAAGGGGCCCCTGACCATCAGGTCCAGTCGTGTCCGACTCTCGGGTTGTGGCGCTCATCTCGCTCTATAGGCCGAGGGAGCCGGCGTTTGTCCGCAGACAGCTTCCGGGTCATGTGGCCAGCATGACAAAGCTGCTTCTGGCAAACCAGAACAGTGCACGGAAACGCCGTTTACCTTCCCGCCGGAGCGGTCCCTATTTATCTACTTGCACTTTGATGTGCTTTCGAACTGCTAGGTGGGCAGGAGCTGGGACCGAACAACGGGAGCTCACCCCATTGCAGGGATTCGAAACACCGACCTTCTGATCAGCAAGCCCTAGACTCTGGTTTAACCCACAGCACCACCTGGGTCCCATATTCTCCACTGCAGTTACTTGGGGGTTAAAGCCTTGGGGTTAAAGATCAGCTTTCTTTTATTGGGGTCCTGTTGATCGCTTGCAACCTGGGGCTTGGCATTCACTATGCTTAGGGTGCAGGCCAAGTCCTTGCTACGCCACGGACTGACTTGGGCTGGTTCCCCTGATCACGGCCGCCATTGGCCTTTGACCAGCGAGGCTTCTCCCTCCTCCTTCCTGCCGCTGCCAAATCGTCACCGTTTGCCTCTTGCCCTCTTGTTGCAGCCACCCCACCTCCTGCTGCAGTGCGGCCGAGATCATGTCTGCGCTCTTCTTCCACACCATGCGCTACAAGCCGGACGAGCCCGGACACCGCAGCAACGACCGCTTTGTGCTCTCCAAGGTGAGGAGTCTCTGATCCTGGCCTCTCCTTCGCCCGCTGGGTGCTCCTCCAGATGTCTTGGACAACAGTTCCCATGGGGGGGGGAAAAAGATCGAAATGAGCAATGTGCTGGACGAGGCTGGTGGGAATTATAGTCCAAGACATCTTGAGGGGCGCCCAGCGGACAAAAGCTGACCCTGGCGCCGTCCAGGGACCAGAGTGAGATAGCTGCAAGCAGCTCCCCTCTCTCACCACCCCAAAGCAGAGTCAACAGTGTGATGCAGCAGCTAAAAAAGCCAATGCAATTCTGGGCTGCATCAATAGGAGTATAGCATCTAGATCTAGGGAAGTAATAGTGCCACTGTATTCTGCTCTGGTCAGACCTCACCTGGAGTACTGTGTCCAGTTCTGGGCACCACAGTTCAAGAAGGATACTGACAAGCTGGAACGTGTCCAGAAGAGGGCAACCAAAATGGTCAAAGGCCTGGAAACGATGCCTTATGAGGAACGGCTTAGAGAGCTGGATATGTTTAGCCTGGAGAAGAGAAGGTTAAGGGGTGATATGATAGCCATGTTCAAATATATAAAAGGATGTCATATAGAGGAGGGAGAAAGGTTGTTTTCTGCTGCTCCAGAGAAGCGGACACGGAGCAATGGATTCAAACTACAAGAAAGTAGATTCCACCTAAACATTAGGAAGAACTTCCTGACAGTAAGAGCTGTTCGGCAGTGGAATTTGCTGCCAAGGAGTGTGGTGGAGTCTCCTTCTTTGGAGGTCTTTAAGCAGAGGCTTGACAGCCATCTGTCAAGAATGCTTTGATGGTGTTTCCTGCTTGGCAGGGGGTTGGACTGGATGGCCCTTGTGGTCTCTTCCAACTCTATGATTCTATGAATGCCCAAGGGGATCCCTGGGTTCACCTGCGATTCCTTGCCCTTTGAACAGCTTGACCACCATGGCTCTGGTCTTCCCCTTCTGCTGCCTCTCTTGACGCGGCTCCTCCCCTTTGTTTATTCATTAATTTTCATTTATTAAATTTGTCCGCTGCTTTTCATCTTTAGATCTCGGGGCGGTTCACACCGTCATAATGCGATACGAAAAAAACCCCAACGCATTATGACGGTTGCAGGGAGGAGGTTCCTTCCCCCGGGCAAAGGGTGACCCCTGCTTCTGCTGTGCTTCCCCACCCCTCCACAGGGTCACGCGGCTCCTGTTCTCTACGCTGCCTGGGCTGAGGCCGGCTACCTCAACGAGTCCGATCTGCTGAAACTGAGGAAAATCGACTGTGACCTGGAAGGCCACCCAACCCCGGTAAGTGCTTCCCTTCGTACGGCTCTGGCTCTCGGTAGTCCATGCTGCGTAATGGACGCAGTGCTAGAAATTCGCCAGGTGCCAGGCACGTTTTCCAACTGTGGAGATCTCTGGCCCCTCCTTGAGCCAGGTGAGCAGAAGAGCTTAGTTATTGAATGCATAGCCTTTTCCTCCAAGGAATACATGGCTCAACCCCCCTCCTCAGTTAATCCCCACAACGACCCTGTGAGGTAGGATACGAGGTTCAATCTGTGTGTTGGTGGGGGTTGTTGCTGGCGGAGGGGCCAGGAAAGCGCCTTGTGTGGGAAGAGCTTGCGCCCTGATCCAGAACAGTTTGGGAACGAAGGATCAGGACCTTGTGGGGCTAATTGGTTTGCGATGGTATCCTCACCCCACATTCCTTGCACTCTTTCTCCCGGGCTTACAGAGGCTGCCTTTTGTGGATGTGGCCACCGGCTCGTTGGGACAAGGCCTGGGAGCTGCCTGCGGAATGGCCTACACTGGGAAGTACTTTGACAAAGCCAGGTGAGGGACTTACTGGGGAAACTGGGAAGACCCACCCGGCTGGAGTAAGCAGCTGGCGTAATTGATATAAACTGTGCTCCAATGGATACAGCTCCCATCAGTCATATACAGTGGTCCCTTGGTTCTCAAACTTAATCCCTTTCGGAAGTCTGTTCCGAAACCAAAGCGTTCCAAAACCAAGACACGCTTTCCCATAGAAAGTAATGCAAAACGGATTAATCTGTTTCAGACTTTTAAAAACAACCCCTAAAACAGCAGTTTAGCATGAATTTTACTCTCTAATGAGACCGTTGATCCACAAAATGAAAGCAATAATCAATGTGCTGTACTATAAAATATATACAACCGTATTGTAGATGATTAAAATTAAAATTATTTTTTTTTCTTACTTGCTCTGATGATAGTCATTGTTTGGAGGGGGGACTTTTATCCATTTCCGCAGTCACACAATCAATCAATCAATCAATCAATCAGCTGAACTGGGTTCCACACAGTCCCAAAAACAAATCAACTGAAAAAGCCTCAAAAACAAAAACGCAAAATAAATAGCAAAACCAAAAGTGCCAAATACAGTGGTACCTTGGTTCTCGAACTTAATCCGTTCCGGAAGTCCGTTTCACTTTCAAAATGTTTAAAAACCAAGGCGCAGCTTCTGATTGGTGCAGGCGCCCCGGAAACAATAGCCGACAGCTGCATCGGACATTCAGCTTCCAAAAAACATTCAAAAACTAGAACACTTACTTCCCGGTTTTCGGCATTTGGGAACCAAGGCGTTTGAGAACCAAGGTACCACTGTATTCTGTTGCTTTCATATCATAGAATCGTAGAGTTTGAAGGGACCCCGAGGGTCGTCTAGCCCAACCCCTTGCAATGCGGGAATATTTATGGGCTGTAGTGAAACAAAATTTCCTTTATTCCTCTTGCGTGAGACCTTTTGGGGGCATAAAGCTACGGGTAAGTGCGCATACGGGCGAGGCTCCATTTACGCAAGGTTGGCGTTCTGAACCCCCGCACACGTCAGCGAAATCGTGTAAGGGGGGGAGTCGCCTGCCAGCTCAACAGAGCGCCGCTGACGCACGGGGGGGGGGGGGGGAGCTGGCGCAAGCCAGAGGCATAACGGGGCTTTCTGGCTCACAGCTGACGCTCGGGAAAGCACAACAGCAGCTGAAGAGATCTCCCCAAAACCCGAAGATGGTGTCCCCTTGTGAGACGGAGGGTGCTTGGGCTCATCGGGTCTCTCTCCCCACGACCGGGTTTTTGGGGGCTGCACATATGCATGGTCGTGTCTGAATTATAATAATTATTATTATTTATTACTTATACCCTGCTCATCTGGCTGGTTTTCCCCAGCCACTCTGGGCGGCTTGAACACCTGTCAATGGGGGATGGCTGTATTCCTAACGCACATAGATTATAACTCTAGCAAAAGGTCCCAAACCTCTTAGTAGCTTGCAAAGGGAGACACACACCTTGTGGCACAAAGAAAAGCAAACTGTTTCCTCCTCTTGTTTTGGCAGTGTTTGGCAGGAGGGAACGACGAAGGATGGGTTTGTGGGAAGAACCTCTCTTCCTTCTCTCTCTCTCTCTCTTTTTGGGAAATAATTTTTATTTGGTTTCACAAATTCATTCACACAAGTAGTATTATTACAGAGATTAAAATTTGCACAAGATTCTTCCGAATCACAAGACTTCCCTCCTCCCCTCTGTGGGTTCTTTAAATAACTTTTTTAAAAAAACTGCATATTACCGGTATAAGTCCATCTAATTTACCATCCTCCATTATATCCAAAATCTTTGTATCATGGCAAGAGTTATTTGAAGCCTGCCAAAGAGCTCAAGTGTTTACAGTGGTCTTTCAAGCACGTTCTATATATGTCCCATTCTTTGTTGAAATTTTGACCTTCCTGATTTCTGATTTTCCCGGTTAATCTTGCCATCTCTGCGTAGTCCGAGAATTTCATCTGCCAGGACCTCTCTCCCTTCTCACCTCTTTCATAATAACATTAATTTTGTGATTTATATCCTCGCTTCCTTGGGCCCTGACCTGCCTCCCTCTTCCCCCAGTTACCGCGTCTACTGCCTGCTGGGCGACGGCGAGAGCTCGGAGGGCTCGGTGTGGGAAGCTCTGGCCTTTGGCTCCCAGTACCAGCTGGATAACCTGGTGGCCATCTTCGATGTCAACCGGCTGGGGCAAAGCGAGGCCGCCCCCCTGCGCCACGACATGGAGGTCTACCGCAAACGCTGCGAGGCCTTTGGGTGAGTAAGCGCCGCCGGCTGCTTCTGCCTTCGAACCTCCTCTTTGCGGCAACGGCAGACTTCCTTCTCCCGGCCGCCCTTCCAAAGCAAAATTTTGCTTGTGAATTTTTTATTGGTAGGAAATGGTTTGGAAAGAAAACTCCGGTTGTCCTCGGTATCGCTTGATAAGAAAAGAAACCGATGCATATTCTGCCAATTTTTAAGAGAACATGTTTTGATACTATACTGAAAAGTTTAATAAAAGTTTCTTTGATTGCCTTTGACTCTTGAAGATTAAGATAGAAGGTTGATAGAATATAAAAGTTTGTGCTTGTGTGTTTCTTTTTTTCTTCTTGTTTTCCCTCCCCACCTTTCTTTCTTTCTTTCTTTATTTTCTTCTCTTGCGACATTAGCTTTGTTTGGTTTGAATTGTACTACATCTTGAAAACCTTTAATAATCAATAATAATAATAATAATAATAATAATAATAATAATAATAATAAAGAATCCTCCTGTCACACTTGGCGGCTAACAGATTGAGGTTGAATCCTGACAAGACAGAAGTACTGTTTGTGGGGGACAGGAGGCGGGCAGGTGTGGAGGACTCCCTGGTCCTGAATGGGGTAACTGTGCCCCTGAAAGACCAGGTGCGCAGCCTGGGAGTCATTTTGGACTCACAGCTGTCCGTGGAGGCACAGGTTAATTCTGTGTCCAGGGTGGCTGTCTACCAGCTCCATCTGGTACGCAGGCTGAGACCCTCCCTGCCCACAGACTGTCTCACCAGAGTGGTGCATGCTCTAGTTATCTCCCGCTTGGACTACTGCAATGCGCTCTACGTGGGGCAACCTTTGAAGGTGACCCGGAAACTACAATTAATCCAGAATGCGGCAGCTAGACTGGTGACTGGGAGCGGCCACCGAGACCACATAACACCGGTCTTGAAAGACCTACATTGGCTCCCAATAAGTTTCCGAGCACAGTTCAAAGTGTTGGTGCTGACCTTTAAAGCCCTAAATGGCCTTGGTCCAGTATACCTGAAAGAGCATCTCCACCCCCATCGTTCAGCCCGGACACTGAGGTCCAGCTCCAAGGGCCTTCTGGCGGTTCCCTCACTGTGAGAAGCAAGTTGCAGGGAACCAGGCAGAGGGCCTTCTCGGTAGTGGCACCCGCCCTGTGGAACACCCTCCCATCAGAGGTCAGAGAGATAAACAACTATCTGATGTTTAGAAGACATCTGAATGCAGCCGTTTAGGGAAGCTTTTAATATTTGATGAATTATTATATTTTAATATTTTGCTCTAAGTGACCCAGAGTGGCTGGGGAAACCCAGCCAGATGGGCGGTTGGCCGGATCCGGAAGCCGAGCTCTCCTTAAGTCAGCCGTTCCCAAAAGGTGTGGCAGGAGAAGATAGTAGTAATAATAATAATAATAATGATTATAATTATTACTATCTTGTACTGCCACACCTTTTGGGAACCGTTGACAAGGAGAGCTCGGCTTCTGGATCCGGCCTACGGCCCTTTTTGCCCGGCATCCTGTTCTTGCAGTCACCAACCAGATGGGAAGCCTAAAACCGACCTCCTCCCCTCCTCCTTCCAGGTGGAATACATACGTAGTAGATGGGCATAAGGTGGAGGAGTTGTGCGAAGCCCTGTGGCAAGCCAGCCAGCAGAAGGGGAAGCCCACCGCCATTGTGGCCAAGACCTTCAAAGGGCGAGGAATTGCAGGTGAGCCTGTGGCCCTTTTTGTCCTGCGGGGGGTGAAGGAGGGGACCTGCTTGCGGAAGTCATTCTGGTCCCTGGACAGTGCCTGGGTCAGCCTTCGCCCTATCAGCACCCTTCCAGGTGTCTTGGACTACAACTCCCATCATTCCTGACCAATGCAGTGTGACTGTTCCTCAGTTTGATCTTTTTTTTACATAGTGGTATTTTATGTATTGTTACTTCTATTGATTATGATCCAGTAATGCTTTTTTGTAATCACCGAGAGTGATTTCCTGCTGATTAATTACCTGTTTTTATTTTAAGACTTAACTTTGTTGTGTAATATTATATATTAAATGCATTGTGGACCCTTACAATATTTGATGGAAGTTGCTTGTTTTAAAGTCATATTTTTATAATGATTTATTTGCTGGTTTTTTTTGAATAATTTTTATTAATTTTGCATTGGAACATATAAAATCACATCATTATTATCCAGTTTACTTCTTTGGCTCTTTAGAGCCTATCGACTTCCTTCCCTCCCACCTCTTGGCTTTCAAAAGTAACCTTTATATCACAGCATTTTATATATCTTCCAGTTCTAATATAACTCATTGCAAAATACCTCAAAATTTAAATGAATGTAGAAAGGTAAAAAAAATCCTCCTTACAAGTCTTCAGATAACCCTACTAGTGCTGTTCATTGCTTAATTTGCTTACAATGGCCTTTTATTTTATTTTTTTGCATCGTTGTAGGATGTGTCGGTCTTTGTTGTATGTTTCGCTGTTTCTGCGATTTGCAAACTGACTTCTCTATAGCAATGCAGAAAGTATTGGAAAATTTTATATATATATATATATATATATATATATATATATATATATATATAATAAGAATAATATTGGAGAAAACTGGATATTGAAACCTGCTTAACCTAAATCATATATCCCAGTTTTACAGCGGCCCTTTAAAGTACGCTTCACGCAGAGTATACGCAGTCAGAAGTTGACCTGGCTAAGAAAACACCACCAAGAGCGTAGGGAATTATCTCCCTTAAATGAAACCCCTTACTAGCTCTACGCTTGTAAAAGCATACAGAAGAAAATACACACTGTTGGGTTTCTTTAACTGAAAAACAAACTGACTCTAAAGAGACTTTAAACCAAAGATAAATGCTTTCTCTCTTAGCAACATTCCAACCTTCAACCCATTCCAAACCTCCCACAAACTCCCACATAACTCCCATTAAACTACCCAAGAATTAACAGCAAACTAGCTTTATAACTAAGCAACTCTCATACTAAGATTCAACTAAGGAATCTCTTAAACTGAGAGTCTCTCTTACTAAGATTCAACTTGGAATCTCTTAAACTGAGAACAACTGAGAGAGTGATCTACTTAGAGATGAATCAAACTGAAAGATCTAACTAAGAGATACAGAAGGCTTTCTGGCAGAGCCTTATATACAAGAAGCAGAGCCCACGCCTGTGAGCAATTAACAGAAACACTGGCACCTGTTTCTCTTAGACAGTATTTACATTAGACCGGCTCTAAAGTAACTTGACTATTTAAAAAAATCCAACAGAAAGGGGGCGTACAAAATAAGAGTGAAATGCCATGGAAAAACAATGACGGGAGTTGTCGTTTAAAACACCTGGAGGGCGCCAGGTTGGCAAAGGCTGACTCCCCGAGTGTTCTCTTGCCTCAGGTGTGGAGGATGCGGACAATTGGCATGGGAAGCCCATGCCCAAGGAGAAAATGGAGTCCATCATCAACGCTCTCCAGGGCCAAATGCCGGCCAGTAAAGTTTACAGCATCCTGCCGCCGGCCGGGGACGTCTCCCTGGTCACTACGGAGGAGATCAAGATGCCTTCGCCACCCGCTTTCAAAATAGGAGAAAAGGTACTGCCGGGGCAGACGATTAGAATTATAGAACTACTAGCTGGCCCTGCACGCATTGCTGTGCGTTAGTCTGTGAAATGGAGGGTAATAGCCCCCCTTCAGATCCCCCTGAGCCTCAGAGTCCCCCTGAGTTGAGGTGAGATATTGTGGAGAGGGCAGGTTTCATCCCTGTGTCTCCCCCCACCCTGTTCTGACCCATTACTTATCCCTGCCCTCTATTCGCCCCCCCCCACCCTTACTTCCACTTGGCCTAGTCTGGAAAGCGGCCTAGTCTGTCTGATAATGGCCGCCTTGGTGATTTCAGTTGCTTGATTGATGATATCATTTGGTTTGTGGGTGTGGCTTAGATTTCACAGGAAGGGAGGGGGTGTACTGTGGGAGGAATTCCACTTGAGGGCGCTGTTTGAGTTGGTGGAAAACCAGGTCTGTACCTGCGCAGGTGTGCTATTTGAGGGATTTTTGCCCCCAACAACGCGCGGGGAGTGGCCTGGATCGTTGTGTCAAAAATTCAGGACGATCGGTCAAGCGGTTACGGAGAAAAGTGGAACCTGGATTTTCACGATTTTTACATTTATATATATATAGATTCAGCACTTCCTTGCCGTCTAACTCCACAATTCTGCAGTTACAAAAAGTGCCCTTTCCTCACAGGAAAACGCCTCTCTACCTGCTGAGAGCAGGTGTGTGCCTTGATGGCGGAAGGCGGGTGCCTTTGAGGGGCCTCTAACCTGCTTAACCTCCTCCTGTTCCTCTCCCCCCCCCCCAGATGGCCACTCGCAAGGCCTATGGCTTAGCCCTGGCCAAGCTGGGCAGTGCCAGCCCTCGTGTGGTGGCCCTGGATGGCGACACGAAGAACTCGACGTTTGCCGAGCTGTTCAAGCAAGCCCACCCGGAGCGCTTCATCGAGTGCTTCATCGCCGAGCAGAACATGGTGAGCCTGCCGGGGGAAGTGGGTCTCCGGGCGGGGGAAGAGCGCGGGGGCCGACACCTTTATTTCTTCACCCTTGAAGAAGGCGGGTGACAGCATTGAAACACATGGAGATCCAGCTCTGAGGGCCTTGCAGCAGTTCCCCCACGGCAAAAAGCGAAGTTACAGGGCCTTCTTGGTAGTGGCACCTGCTCTATGTATAATGCCTTCCCATCAGATGTCTAGGAGATAAATAACTATGTAAATTTTAGAAGACATCTGAAGGCAGCCCTGTAGAGGGAAGTTTTTAATGGTTGCTGTTTAACAGTGTTGTTAATGGGTGGCATATAAGTAATGAATTATTATTTTATTATTTTATTATATCCTGCCCATCTGGCTAGGTTTATAGCATTAAAAACAATTCCAAACAACATAGAGCCACAGAAGCAAGGTCAGGGCAAAGAGGTGCTCCTTCAGCAGCCTCCAGAAGCTGTGCAGGGATGGTGCCAGGCTCACCTCTGTGGGGAGGGAGTTGCGCAGCTTCGGGGCCACCACAGAGAAGACCCTCCTCAAGGTTGCCACTACCCTGAGCCTCGTGAAGGCGGAGGAACTACCAAGAGGGCCCCTTCCGCCAAACTCCGCACCTGAGAGGGTCTGTAGGGAAGGAGGCGGCCTTTCAGATATATGGGGCCTGAGGGGTTTAGGGCTTCCAACACCAGCCTGAGACCCCTGAATGGGGCATGGAAACAAATTGACAATAAATTCCATTGGAAGCTGCCCAGAGTGGCTGGGGCAACCCAGTCAGATAGACAGAGTACAAGTAAAATAAATACTGTATATACTCGAGTATAAGGCGACCTTTTCAGCACATTTTTTGTGTGCTGAAAACGCCCCCCCCGGCTTATACTTGAGTGAGAGTCCCCAGCAGAGGCTGTCGGAGGTAAACACGGTTTTGACAATGAGTCCGCAAGTGACTGTGGAGGCCAATTCTGGATCCACACGTCCTTCCACAGTGGAGACGTTGGTTTCCGGGCGAGAGTTGATCACGGTGTGGATTTGCCAAAGGTGCCTTCCTCTTAGCACGTTTCCCCCTTGCGTCCTGAGTTCGAGTGTCTTCAAAGCCCATGACACCTTTGATAAAGGCTGTTTTCCAATTGGAGCGCTTGCAGGCCAGTGTTTCCCAGTTGTCGGTGTTCATACTACATTTTTTAAAGATTTGCTTTGAGAGAGTCTTTGAACCTCTTTTGTTGACCACCAGCTTTACGCTTTCCATTTTTAAGTTGGGAATAGAGTAGTTGCTTTGGAAGACGATCCTCAGGCATCCGCACAACATGACCAGTCCAACAAAGTTGATGTTGAAGAATCATTGCTTCAACACTGGCGATCTTTGCTTCTTCCAGTACACTGGCATTAGTTCACCTGTCTTCCCAAGTTACTACTACTCTTATATTACTTCCGCTACTGCTGCTAACCTTGTTTTGCGCTGTGCAGGTCAGTGTGGCCCTTGGCTGTGCCGCCCGCAACCGCATGATCCCCTTTGCCAGCTCCTTTGCGGCGTTCTTCACCCGGGCGTTCGATCACATCCGGATGGCGGCCATATCCCACGCCAACATCAAGCTGTGTGGGTCCCACTGTGGGGTTTCTATCGGTATGTATGGGGCCTGATGCGCAAGGCCCGCTTGCCTTACTCATAATACTTACGGCCTTCCTTGCCTCGGAGGAGCTTGAGGGGGGCATACGCGTTTATTTCCTCTCCCCACCGTTTGTCATTACAACAACCTTGCGAGGTAGGTGAGGTTGAGAGACAGTTCCTGGCCCACCATCGCCCGGCGAGCTTCATGGCTGAGCGTGGTCAGACTTTGGCATGCTAGCCCACGGGTCAGCAAACTCTTTCAGCAGGGGGCCGGTCCACTGTCCCTCAGACCTTGTGGGGGGCTGGACTATATTTTGGGGAAAAAGAAGAAAAACGAATTCCTATGCCCCACAAATAACCCAGAGATGCATTTTAAATAAAAGGACACATTCTACTCGTGCAAAAACACGCTGATTCCCGGACCGTCTGCGTGCTGGATTTAGACGGCAATTGGGCCGGATCTGGCCCCCGGGCCTTAGTTTGCCTACCCATGCGCTAGCCCATGGCAACTGGCAGCTCAGGAGCTGCATGCGGCCCCCGGACTCACATTATGCGGCCCCCGGTGCCCCATTCCTCCACCCAAGCAAGAGTTCCTTCTTTCCATCCTGTTAATTTTCTCGAATTTTCCCCTTTTAAAGTGCGTCCCCTTCTACCTCTGTAGTTTCAGAAAAGCACAGGGGCAGAAATTAATTTGCTGTAAATAAACTGATCTTGCTTATCAGTGACTAGCTGTTGAGGGGGGAAGCGTCTCATAGCAGGAGGCTTCTGTCCTGTGCTCTCCCCTGTTTCGTGTTTTTTTAAAAAAAATATATCCTGGGTCGGCAAACTGATTTGTTTGCATTTTCCTGTAAAAAACATCAGGAGGGCACCATTGCCCTGAAAGTACATACTGTATATTCCTGTGTATAAGACTACTTTTTAACCCAGGAAAATATTCTCAAAAGTCAGGGGGCGTCTTATACGCTGGGTCGTATTTTTTATACGGCGAGTATATCCCAAACTCTATATTTTAACTGGAAAAGTTGGGGGTCGTCTTATACACCCAGTCGTCTTATATGCCGGAATATACGGCATATAAATGGATGCACTGCTCGATTGCAGAAAAATATAAAGCAACAAAATTATCCATCGGAAAAATTGGGAACAGTAGTTTAAGATTTTCAGCAGTCAGAATAGCAGCAGAACAAAACTCACATCGACTTTCTGAGCACCTGAATAGGCTTGCCTAAAGAAAATTGGTTTTAGCAGCCACCAAAAAAAGAGAACAGAGAAACCGCCTGCCTGACATCTATAGGCAGGGAGTTCCAAAGTGTATGTGTTCCTGCACTAAAGTATCTTCCTATTACAAATGCAGAATTGGTATTACGCGGCACCTGTATGACTGCCAGTTCCACTGATCAAATTGGGGGCATCTCTGGGGTATAATGTTAAGTTTTGTACAACAGAAAAAATAGATGATAATAATAATAATAATAATAATAATAATAATAATAATACCCCACCCATCTGCCTGGCTTTCCCCAGCCACTCTGGGCGGCCTCCAACAAAGTATTCAAAATACGTTAAAACATCAGTCATTAAAAACTTTCCTAAACAGGGCTGCCTTCAGATGTCTTCCAAAAGGTTGTTTATTTCCTTGACATCTGATGGGAGGGCGTGCCACAGGGAGGGTGCCACCACCGAGAAGGCCCTCTGTCTGGTTCCCCGTAACTTCACTTTTCGCAGGGAGGGAACTGCCAGAAGGCCCTCGGAGCTGCACCTCAGTGTCCGGGCCGAACGAAGGGGGTGGAGACGCTCCTTCAGGTCCAAAGTTGTTAAAAGTAGGGTGGGGTGGCGTTTCTGGCCGATTTCCTGGTTGCTTCTGTCTCCATCTCCTCTTCTTGGCTGTGAAGATTAAGCTGTTGTTACCTTTGTATCCTGCTTCCCTCCCCCCCAGGGGTCCAAGACTCTGTACGTTGTCATCTCCCCCCCAACTCCCCCTTTATCTTCACAACGGTCCTGCGAGGTAGGTTAGGCTGAGAGTTGCCAAACTCTACCTGCTCAGAGTGTTTTTTGTGGTTGATAATCCGACTTGACTCATTGCCTCTCCTGGTTTGTATTTTGCTTTGAACTAATCTGGAGTGGAGCAGAGGAATTAAAGCGCTGGGGTGGGGTGGGGGCCTAACTCCTGCTCTCCCGGCATGTTAACACACCACCTTGGGGGGAGGCGCGCTGCGGATGCTACACTTTGCTTGTGTTCTGCTTCAGGTGCTCAAGGCTGTGTATGCCGTCTGAGGCTCACAACAGCCCTGTGATGTAGGCTGGGATGGTGTTTTGAGACAGGAAGAGCGTTTCTCTGCACGACCAGCTCACAAGCCTTCGAAAGCGATTAACAGGATTTAAACCATAAGATTAAAAACTCCCTTTTTAATAATAAAGTGTCCTAGGCAGAAAATAGTAAAAAGTGCTACAGATAGTGCTACAGATATATTTCACAGATTGGACTCCCCCCCCCCTGCTGCTTTTAAATGGCACGTGACAAGGTGACTTGAGGATCGAAATGCATGACAAAATATTTGTGTGTGTGTTGTGTTTGAAGGTGAGCATCTATTTTGAATTCAGAAAGGGCCCAGGGTTCAATCTCAATTAATTTTTATTGCTTTTCAAAAAAAAATCACTTAATTTGACACCACATTAATTCAGATTTAATACAAATTTAAAAGTGACTTCCCACCCCTCCACCTCGATGTTCTACTTCCCACCCTTGTTAGCTGCTCAACACTACGTACATTTCCAAATTACATGTAATTATTTCTTTCTTTATGCCCTCCCTTTGCCCCTGACGAGACTCGCGGTGGCTTTCAGATAAGGACGAACCAATAAGAACAATTTTTTTAAAAAATAATTGCACACTGATAGAATTAAAACAAAATACATGTATAAAAATCCATTAAAAGCACACAGATAATGACAACAGGAACACCATGGCGCCAGAAGGAGCCAGTTTCCAAAAGGCTGTTGGGACAAGGAGGTTTCCGCCTGCCGCCAGAAGGACAGGAAGGAAGAAGCCTGTCTAACTTCTCCAGGGAAGGATTCCCAGAGTCTGGGAGCAGCCATTGTGGATCAGAGAGCCCTAGAGTTGGAAGGGACCCCAAGGGTCATCTAGCTCAACCCCCTGCAACGCAGAATCACAGCTAAGGATGGGCCACTGGCCTTAATCCAACACACTCGTGTTTTTAAGCCCTGGAGAGCAGCTGCCAGTCAGAGGAGACAATACTGAGTAGATGGAGCTTTGGTCTGATCCACTGTGAGCCAGATTCCAGTGTTCCTTCCCTCTCCTCCTCTTCTGGGCTTCCGTTCTGTCCTAAACAAGCCAGCTCTGAGAATGGACTGAGGTCTGTATCCTGATTCTCCTTCTGGGGTTGCTTGATTACAGTGGAACCTCGGTTCTCGAACGTCTCCCTTGTTGAACAGTTCGGAACCCGAACGCCGAAAAACTGGAAGCAATTGCTTCCGTTTTCGAACACGCTTCGGGAGTTGGAACGGCTTCCGAGGCGCGTGTCTCCATTTTTTCAATGGATTTTGCCGACCACCCTTTGATCTTCGGTTTTTGAACGTTTCAGAAGTCGAATGCTCTTCCGGAACAGATTACGTTTAAAAACCGAGGTTCCCCTGTACTTGGTTGAGCAGCCATGTACTAAATCCGAGTGGATGTACAGAGCCAGAGGCTTGGGCTGCATTGCACAATTTGCGCAGAAGCGTAAGGTTGGAAGGGAACCCCAGTGCCATCTAGTCCAACCCCCTGCAGTGCAAGAATCATAGCACCAGGAGGCGCTGTTGTGGTTGCCTTTCCCTCCCTTGGCATGGCATGGACTCCTGAGTTTCCTCTGGCGTGCGGCTGGAGGGTCACGCTTTCCCCGCTGCCTCCCCAGGTGAGGACGGACCTTCTCAGATGGCCTTGGAGGACATTGCCATGTTCAGGACCATTCCGGGCTGCACCGTCTTCTACCCGAGCGACGCTGTGTCCACTGAGCATGCTGTCCTTCTGGCTGCAAACACAAAGGTACGGGGGGCTGCCTACGTCCGGTCAAAACATTATCGCTGGCCTGGGGGGAAGGAGAAGGGGAAATCACAGCGCTCCGAAATCCCGATTTACAGTGGTCCCTTGGTTCTCAAACGCCTTGGAACGCAAACACTACAAACATGGAAGTAAGCATTCCAGTTTGCGAACCTTTTTTGGAAGCCGAACATGCTCCGTTTTGAGTGCCACACTTCTGTTTTGAGTGTTCCGCTGGGGTCTGTCCGTTTTTGCTATTTATTTTGCGTTTTTGTTTTTGCGGCTTTTTGTTTTGTTTTTGTGACTGTGTGGAACCCAGTTCAGCTACTGATGGATTGATTGTGTGACTGCAGTACATTGTTTATTGCTTTCATTTTGTGGATCGATGGTCTCGTTAGATAGTAAAAGCCATGTTTAAATTGCTGTTTTAGGGGTTGTTTTTGAAAGTCTGGAACGGATTAATCCGTTTTGCATTACTTTCTATGGGAAAGCATGCCTTGGTTCAAGAACGCTTTGGTTTAAGAACAGACTTCCGGAACGGATTAAGTTTGAGAACCAAGGGACCCCTGTATCGCCATTGGTACCTTCTGACAAGTGCTTCAAGTGTTGGCTGCCACAAAGCACATTGTGCAAAGCAGGGGTCTTTTTCAGCCAAGGGCCGCATTCCTTTCTGGGGCAGATTTCCGGGGGCCACATGCCGGTTGTGGGCAGGGCTGGAAGTGCAAGTGGATGGAGCAAGGGATGTTAATTTTGCTACCCAGGGCAGCAAGAGGCACGATCAGAGTTCAGGAACGCATCCCAGCCAGGCAAAAGCACATGGCAATGCTTGAAGGGCCGCATTTGGCCCCGAGCCTCCCCACTCCTACAATGAAGCCACAACAGCTGCCAGGGTGGAGGTTGCACGGTAACATTACAGGGCATGTGTAAACACAAAGTGGGAGTCCTGCTGCCCCCCTTTTGTTGAAATGTGATCTTTGCTCCTTCAGGGGATATGCTTCATTCGAACTAGCCGCCCAGAGACTCCCGTCCTCTACTCTCAGGAAGAAAAGTTCGGGATTGGCCACGCCAAGGTAAAGGGGTGATTTAATTTTTCATCAATTTTGTCATCTGCATCCCAGGGGGGATGAGTCGTGCCGAACAGGACCCTCGTCAGCTTTCGTCCCTCAATTTAAAAGCTGCTCTGCCCCATTTTGATTTTAAGCACCAACCGTCTGGTTCAAGTGGAGCTCATCCTTTGGTGCTGGCCCTGCTTGCCCCAGAATATTGCCCAGTGCCTAACAAAATTCAAACCCCTCTTCTCCAAACCGTTGTCTCATTCACACATGGACACCACATAGCTGCACCGGTCCAGAATCATGGAATTGTAGAATTGGAAGGGACCCAGGGGGTCATCTAGTCCCACCCCCTGCAAGGCTAACTGAATTTTAGAGGTGATATTGTTGCAGGCAGCATAGGAATTAATTGGTGGGGCATTGTTTCCCCATGTTCTAGGGCAGGGTTTCCCAAACTTGGGCCTCTAGATGTTTTTGGACTACAACTCCCATCGTCCCTAGCTAACAGGGCCAGCGGTCAGGGATGATGGGAATTGTAGTTGAAAAACAGCTGCAGACCCAAGTTGGGGAAACACTGTTCTTAGCACCAAGGCTGCAACAAATAGATCTTCTGAAGCCAAAGCCCAAAAATGTCAATAATAATAATAATAATAATAATAATAATAATAATAATAATAATAATAATATATTATTATTATTTATACTCCGCCCATCTGGCTGGGCGGCTTCCAACAGAAAAATGAAATAAAATAATCTATTAAACCTTAAAAGCCTCCCTAAACAGGGCTGCCTTCAGATGTCTTCTAAAAATCTGGTAGCTGTTTTTCTCTGACATCTGATGGGAGAGCGTTCCACAGGGCAGGCGCCACCACCGAGAAGGCCCTCTGCCTGGTTCCCTGCAACTTGGCTTCTCGCAACGAGGGAACCGCCAGAAGGCCCTCGGTGCTGGACCTCAGTGTCCGGGCTGGACGCTGGGGGTGGAGACGCTCCTTCAGGTATACTGGACAGAGGCAATTTAGGGCTTTAAAGGTCAGCACCAACACTTTGAACTGTGCTCGGAAACGTACTGGGAGCCAATGTAGATCTTTCAAGACCGGTGTTATGTGGTCTCGGCGGTTGCTTCCCAGTCACCAGTCTAGCTGCCGCATTCTGGAATTAATTGTAGTTTCTGGGTCACCTTCAAAGGTAGCCCCAGGTAGAGTGCATTGCAGTAGTCCATATGCCAGACCAAAAAGAGTCTGCAGGAATACTTGAATTACAGAGTTCTGCATGTGTGAACCACTAGTTCACCAACCTTCTGCCTTCCAGATGTTTTGGACTCAAACTCCCATCAGCCCTAGTCGGCATGACCAATAGCCAGGAATGATGGGAGTTGCAGTCCAAATACCTGCAGGGCTAAAGCTTAGCCACCCCTGCCTTGGGATACAGTAGTTCTAGTTTGTTGGCTGACAAATCATTTTCCGTGTCCCTATAGGTTGTGCGTAAGAATGATGCGGACAAGGTGACTGTCATCGGGGCAGGAGTCACCCTCCACGAGGCCCTCACGGCTGCTGACGAACTGGCCAAGCAAGGTAATCGGAACGGTAGAGTCGGATGGGAATCCATGATTCATCTAGTTCTGGGGTCGGCAACCTAAGGCCCATGGGCCACAAGCGGCCCATGGGGGTTGTTTAACCGGCCCATGGACCCCCGCCGCCCGCTCGGTTGGCTCCCATGCGCCGTGCTAAACCTGCACAGAGCAGAGCGGGGACCGCCTTCTGCGATGCTGGCCAGCTTCCCATTGGCTGCAAGAAGCTCCTGCAGCCAATGGGAAGCTGCGCACGCCTCCTCCGCGCCGGAAGGAGTGCTGGAAACAGTGTTTGCACGTGTGTGCGCACTCCGGCCCATTGCGGCGTCTGCGGGACCGTGAACCGGCCCAAGCCACAAAAACTTTGCCGACCCCTGATCTAGGCCAACCCACCTGCGATGCAGGAAAAACGGGCGGCTACAGGTCTCGCGGGCGGTTTGGGGTGTTGATGGCATCTCTCCTTTCCGCCCTGCCCCAAATGCCTTCTGTCCTCTGCTCCTTCCCACAAGCCTTTTGCTTCCTCTTTAGGCACCCACATCCGGGTCATCGACCCCTTTACAATCAAGCCCTTAGATGCCGCCACCATCATCTCCAACGCCCGAGCCACCGGAGGCCGCATCATCACCGTGGAGGACCACTACAAAGAGGGTAAGCGGGTTGCGCCTGTGGAGCAAGGCACCTGGGAATGGCACATTTCCCATCCCTTTCTGGCGCATTTCTTGACTTCTTCCTGCCTCCCTCCTTCAACGGTTGCGGGCTCTGGATATCGATTCCTCCCTCTCTCTTTCTAGGAGGTCTTGGCGAGGCTGTGGCGGCAGCTGTCTCCGGAGAACCCGGCATCTTGGTCCAGAGCCTGGCTGTGTCGGGCGTGCCTCGCAGCGGGAAGCCCAGCGAGCTCATGGACGCGTTTGGGATCAACGCCAAGCATATCGTGGCCGCCGTGAAGAGCACTTTTGCCAACTGATTCCCCTCGTCTGCCTTGAGATCGGTGGGGAGGCCGGTGGAGTTTTGAGAGAGGCGTTTCTGAAGGGCAAAAAGTGTCTCCCCAAACAAACCCTTGTCTGACTTCTTCCCAGTTTTGACAGACATGCTGCTAGCATTCCCTTTTGACCTTGTGCTGAGAGAGAACGGAGCTTTTAGCTGACCAAGTGACAGTCCTGTCCCCCTTCCGCCTCCATCACCAAGCCATTCTATGCGCTCTCAAACTTCTCTCACATCACCAAGGCCCAAAGAGTGTCCCAGTCGTCATATTGGAACAATAAATAGTGCTTGTCTTACTTGAACCTTTCTACCCTTGTGCCTGACGCCTAACTTCTGTGGCTTTTATTTTCTCAAGCCTGACATTCCACGGGCAGATTGGGTAGAATTTCCTACCAGGAAAGGTTACTGACACATGAGGTAAATGTTGACTGCGGAAACGCATATAGCTCTGACAAAAAAGCTCCGCTTACGAATTCTGTTGTCTTAGTCGGAAACGGAAGGGGCCGTTTCCCTGTTTTTCCCTGTACTGTAACTGCCATCCACAAACAGTGTTCACCCAGCGAGTCAATAAAAAACAAAAGTTCTCACCTGTTGGCTTCGTGAATTGCTTGGTATCCCTGCCGTAAGGGGCAGCTCTGAGGGATTTCTTTCAATAAAACACACCACTGTGACATTTAAGACCCCATCACTTGGCTGCAAAATGGAGTCTGCAGGCTTTTTTTTAAAAAAAAAAAAATTATGAAAGGTTTTTTTGATACAAAATAGAAAAAAAATTTTTTTACATAGCCAATACAAATAAAAAAACAACAAGGAAAAAAAACCACAGGAAAAAAGAAAACACTTCAAGAAAAAAAGAAAGATATAAAAAAGAAAAAAAAGAAACATTCTAATTTATAATCCATGATTATAATCAATTCCGACTTCCCCGACCCCTCTTTTCCGAGCCCCTTTTTATCCCCAAAATATGCAACTTCCAATTCATTTTAAGAATACAACTTTTTACATTCATTTTCCAATCTAAAACAATTCCATTTTTCCCCTAATCAAAACATCTTAATCTTATTTATCTATTATAATTCCCCATTGGCCTCTAATTTTCCCTCAAAAATGGTTCACAAAATTATCAAATCTCCTTGTATTTTCCCCCCCCGGTTCCAGTTTTCCCGGATGCCTCGACTAGCTCCTTAGAATTACCCATTTCCAACCAATTTAATCCGTCCAAAAATTAAACAGACATCAATTGAGTCTGCAGGCTTATAAACTATGCAGGCTTATAGAGACATTCCCTTGCCTTAGCTTTTATGCATACGTAGAAATTAAGCCACATAACAAACAGAGTTACCATCTGGTAACTAACCAGCAGAGCAAAAGTAACATCAGAGTAACAAGAACAGGCATAGGCAAACTCGGCCCTCCAGATGTTTTGGGACTACAATTCCCATCATCCCTGTCCCCTGGTCCTGTTAGCTTGGGATCATGGGAGTTGTAGGCCCAAAACATCATGGGGGGGGGGCGAGTTTGCCTATGCCTGGGCAAGAACAAGGCTATACATTCATCTGTTGGTGTCAGCAAATTCCAACATGGGCTCCCTTTCCAAGCTGACCTACAGCTTGTGCAGAAATCACTGTTTTAAGAAAAAACTGCTCCTTTTCCCTTATGGGGTATCCAAGAGCCTGTATAGAGTCCTTATGTGGGTTTCCTATCGGTAGGAGAAAATAACAGGAGCCAACCATGTCGAAGGCGGCTGACAGATCTAGAAGAATCAGCAGCCCCGACCCGCCTTGATCCAGCTGTTTACGGAGGTCATCTGTTAGGGCGACCAGTGCTGTCTCGGTCCCGTGGCCGGGACGAAAGCCGGACTGGAATGGATCTAAAGCCAATGTTTCATCCAGAAACCTACCGAGCTGTTCGGCAACCGCTCTTTCAATTATCTTACCCAAGTATGGAAGATTTGAAACAGGGCGATAATTGGATAGATCTAGCGCAGGGGTCAGCAAACTTTTTCAGCAGGGGGCCGGTCCACTGTCCCTCAGACCTTGTGGGGGGCCGGACTATATTTTGGAAAAAAAATGAATGAATTCCTATGTCCCACAAATAACCCAGAGAAGCATTTTAAATAAAAAGGACACATTCTACTCATGTAAAAACACCAGGCAGGCCCCACAAATAACCCAGAGATGCATATTAAATTAAAGAACACATTCTACTCATGTAAAAACATGCTGATTCCCGGACTGTCTGCGGGCCGGATTTAGGTGGTGATTGGGCCGCATCCGGCCCCCGGGCCTTAGTTTGGGGACCCCTGATCTAGCGGATCTGACGATGCTTTCTTTAAGAGCGGACGCACCACTGCTTCCTTCAACTCCTCTGGGAAAGTCCCTGAACTGAGAGACAAGTTGATAATCTCAACCAGGGGGCCCCGTACCTCGTCTGGACACGCTCTAATCAGCCAGGACGGGCAGGGGTCTAGGGAGCAAGTGGTGGGCCTCCCAGCCTGGAGGAATCTGTCTACATCAGCGGGGAGTATGTGGTCGAAATGGTCCAATACTAAACTCGAAGACAGTCGAGGGGCCTCTAGTTCCGCTATTGTATCAAAATTGGCAGAAAGGTCACGGCGAAGTGTCAAGACTTTCTCCGCAAAAAAGCTCGCAAATGCCTCACAGCTATGGGTCGAATTTGTGCTTAAATTTGACTGATCCTCAAGGGTTGTTAGAGACCTGATTGTTCGAAAAAGTTGTGCCGGGCGAGAGCTAGCAGATGCGATGGAAGCTGAGAAGTAAGACTTCTTTGTGGCTTTCACCGCCATCTCGTAGGTTTTCATAAGCGACCTATAAGATGTTCTTGAGAAATATATTGAGGTCAATTTGGGAGAGTCAAAATGGCTTCAGGATTGCTCTCCTGTACTATTTCAGGCATGTGGTTTGTATACTTAGGTATGTGTTTGCCTTTTATAAACGTTTATTTTATATTTGGGACCTTAGAATTCTTATAACACTACCTTCATGACCGTTGAACCCACTGTTGATCTTGTCAACTCAATCTGCCGGAGCCTGTCTTTGCATGCAGGGGAAATCCGTAACGCCCTGAGGGTTCGAGACCAATTGGCTTCCCTCGTCTGGTTTTGCTGGCCAGTCAAAGCCGTTTCCCGGGTTGTGGCTGCTGTTGCATGCTGACAACTTCTAGGACAAACAGGTGAGAGCTGAGTGCTGCGCGGGGACCAAAGTTGGACAACTACCCCAGAAGGAGCACGACATGCCCCCTTCTACCCTTCCCCTAACCACCCCATAACTAACCCGATAAAAGCTGTTTTGGCTGGCTGGACAACAGTCATAGCCTTTGAAAGCGAAAACAGTCTGCGGTGTCGCAGTTTAAAGAAACCGCGAAGACAGCAAATGCGGGGATCTGGGCCGAGAGCAAGAGGACAAGTTTAATCATTTAAAAATGGTGACGAGAGAGTTAGAGCTCTGTGTAGTAGAGCAGGGCGGTCTGGCCTGCAGGGATAACCTTCGCTTGCGTGGAGGAGTTTGATGTGATTGCTGTCTTAACAGATTGGCTCAACTCTTTAAGCATGGACATTAAGTAGAACGACTTCCCTGGAGATATAATTAAGAAGTTTGAAAGATTTAATATCAAAGACCAAACATATAGAGCGTTGCACAATTCACGCGCACTTAAATATAATTACTCACAAATTGAGGTTTTCCAGGGTCTTAAGTCCGGAGCTCATTCTTAGATCGGCAAGACGTGGCAGAAGGAAGAAGAATTACGCTCAAACGCAGGGTATGAATATCTGTGTCATATGCTCTGACCGGTCAATGAAGGGTCTCGCAGTGACTAAAGACCTCATTGCTGGAATTTTTTTAGATGAGTTGGCAGAGACTCTTAAACTCAGGGTGGCAGGTTCGAGCCCCATGCTGGGAAAAAAGATTTCTGCCTTGCAGGGGCCTGGAATGGATAACTCTCACGGTCCTTTCAAGCCTACAGTTCTATGACTCTGGATGTTGGAAGATTCAAGACAGAGAAAAGAAAATGCCACCAACTTGGACAGTTTAAAAGATTAGACAACTGACTGAGTTTGTTCTTGGGATAAGCTTTTGTGTGCATGCACACTTCTTCAGATACACAGGTCCATATAGTTAAAACCAGGCACCCCCAAACTTCGGCACTCCAAATGTTTTGGACTACAATTCCCATCTTCCCCAACCACTGGTCCTGTTAGCTAGGGATCATGGGAGTTGTAGGCCAAAACATCTGGAGGGCTGCAGTTTGGGGATGCCTGGTTAAAACTATGGTTTTCCCAGTAGTGATGTATGGAAGTGAGAGCTGGACCATAAAGAAGGCTGATCGCCGAAGAATTGATGCTTTTGAATTTTGGTGCTGGAGGAGACTCTTGAGAGTCCCATGGACTGCAAGAAGATCAAACCTATCCATTCTTAAGGAAATCAGGCCTGAGTGCTCACTGGAAGGACAGATCGTGAAGCTGAGGCTCCAATACTTTGGCCACCTCATGAGAAGAGAAGAATCCTTGGAAAAGACCCTGATGTTGGGAAAGATTGAGGGCACTAGGAGAAGGGGACGTCAGAGGACAAGATGGTTGGACAGTGTTCTCGAAGCTACGAACATGAGTTTGACCAAACTGCGGGAGGCAGTGCAAGACAGGAGTGCCTGGCGTGCTCTGGTCCATGGGGTCACGAAGAGTCGGACACGAATAGACGACTAAACAACAACCACCTGCAGTAGTGGAGGCGGTCTTCATCTGAACACCAGTTGCTGAAAACCACAGGAGGGGAGAGGGGTGTTGCACCCAGTCCTGCTTATGGCCTTCCCAGTGGGGCAGGGGTGGTTGTAAGCTGCTCCCTTTCTGCCCCAGAGCCCCCACCCATAGCTGGGGCAGTGGGCTCTGCATCATGACTCAAAAAGTGCTTTTTCCAAACTGAAACAAACAACGTGACACTTACGGAGACCTACGGAGGCAGTATAATATAATACGTACAGTTCTTTAAATGTTCTTGTGGGAGGGGGTGGGGTTACTGATTTGTTTTGGCTCGTTTTTATTATTTATACCTGAAGGAGCACCTCCGTCTCCATCGTTCAGCCTGGACACTGAGATCCAGCGCTGAGGGCCTTCTTGGTAGTGGCACCCATCCTGTGGAATGCCCTTCCATCAGATGTCAAAGAAATAAACGACTATCTGACATTTAGAAGACATTTGAAGGCAGCCCTGTTTAGGGAAGGTTTTAATGACTGATGTTTTTTAATGTATTTTTAATCTCTTGTTGGAAGCCGCCCAGAGTGGCTGGGAAAACCCAGCCAGATGGACAGGGTATGTATGTATGTATGTATGTCACGTGGGGTCACGAAAAGTCGGACACGACTAAACAACAACAACATGTATAAATAAAAATGTATTTTGTCCCTTTATCTTGTATTTTTATGGTGCGAACTACCCTGAGACCTATGGACGAAGGGCGGGATACTACTACTACTACTACTACTACTACTACAGAACTGTAGCGTGGGAAGGGATCCCCAAGGGTCATCCAGTCCAACCCCCTGCAATGGAGGAGTACCAGATCAGCATGGGCCAGGCAGGAACCCCTGAAATTGCTGTCGGGGTTGGGCGGGATGCTGCTGGACGGGAACTTTGCAAGAATCCTGGCTAAATTAATAATAAATTAAGTATGAGTCGGGCAGGAACTCCGGCCTTCCCTGCTCCCCATCTCCATCGACCTCCCTTGGGAGGGGAGGCGCCTTGGGAGGGCGGAAGTGGCTTCAAGCGCAGCCAGGAAGCCCCGCCTCCGGGAAGCGGGCGGCCGCTCTGCCCCTGGGCGCTCGATGGTGCGCGGCCCCGCCCGCTTCCTGTTGTTCCCGGACTCTCTTCCGGGTTGGGGTTCCGGAGATTTGGCCAAAGCTGCGCCCGGTGAGTGGAGGCGCCCCCGGGGGAGGGGGAAGAGGGCCGCCCGGGGGAGGGGGCGAGGGAGGACTTCCCTGGCCGGGAGAGGCAGGATCCTGACCCTGCACTCGCATTCTGCGCCTGCGGGTCGCCCTGCACGTCGGGATGCGCCCCAGGGAAACTCGCAGGTAGGCAGGCAGGCAGGCGGGCGAGGAGGAGGAGGTCCAGTTCATTGCGGCGCCTGTATCTCTCCCAGGAACCCAGGAATCTGCCTGCCTCCAAGTCAGGCCCTCCAGCTCAGGGCTGCCCACACGGGCTGGCAGCAGCGGGGGGGGGGGACTCAGGGATTCAGGCCGCCCGGGTGCTGCAGCCAAAGGTCCCAGGTGCCAAGGGGGATGCTCTGCCACTACGAGGGAGGCAAGGCGGAGACTGGCCCAGGGTGGAACCCAGTGAGCTTCAGGAAGGCTAAGTGGAGATTTGAACCCAGGTCCTATCCTAGTCTGGCATCTGAACCTCCGCCACCACTGACTCCTCAGAGCCTTGCTGGGGGTGGGGGCCAGGGGGCTGGAAGATTCATTCTAATATTTTGCTTGTTTATCCAGTAATAACAACCCTAAAACCCTGAAGGATTACCATCTCCATAGAACTGAGGATGAAGTGCACATGGAGGGGTGGGGGTGGTCCGTCAGTGTTTCTTTTATTACGGATTAAGGCATAGCTGCCAAGTTTTCCCTTTTCTCACGAGGAAGCCTATTCAGCATAATGGAATTTCCCTTAAAAAAAGGGAGAACTTGGCAGCTATGGATTAAGGTTGCCCCTGGCAAATGTCCTGCGCCTTTAGCCCAGGGCTGCCACCTTTTCAGCCTGCCACTAGCTGATGTGCCAGTGCCAGTAGCCGATTTCTTTCCACCCCATGGAAAAGCTTCGCCTGCCAACCCTTATTTATCATCCTGCTGAATAAAACACAAGAGCAGGCCAGGCTGGTGCTGTTAGGGTGAGCTGGCATCCCTACTTTAACAGCTGCATGACTGGCAGGTATGGATTTCTTCCCATGACTGTGTTTCTTAGAAGATGGATCTTCAGAATTTCTGTCCCTGTATAATTTCTGCCTGCCATGGGAGCTGTCAGTGGAGACTGACGTGGATTCCCTCCCTCTGCAGCTGAGGACAGACCTGCAGCAAGCTCTCTCACTTTTCTGGCTTGCGGGTTGTTGATGTGAGTGGCACAGAAAAATGTGTTAGAGACAGTGGCTTTCATATAGAGTAAATAAAAGTGCTTTAATGGTAACCCAGGACCCTTTTAGTGCATTTTCACAGGCTGTCTTCTCACAGAGATCTCCACTTGACCAGCTTCTGTATTTTTACAGGAAGTTTGGTCTTTTCAGTGCTGAAGATCAAACACCAGCAGAAGAGAACATTGCAAGGGCCAGTATCTCCTACTATGCTAATATTTTTTTAAAAATTGTCTTTAGGTTTATAAAGAGCTGTTGAAGCTTGATGATGTCTGAAGATGAAGAAAAGGTTAACCTGCGTCGCCTTGAGCCAGCGATTCAGAAGTTCATTAAAGTTGCCGTCCCAACAGATCTGGAGAGGTTAAGAAAGCATCAGATAAATATTGAGAAGGTTTACTTTTTTCCCCTGAATATTAAGTTGATATTGTATAATTCTACTGACATTAGCACAACTTAAGCAAAGCTGAAATGCTTTGACTGGAACTAAATGTATTTGGCTCAGACTTTGTGTCTGTTGCATGACAATTTCCGCACCCCCACCATAAAAAAAACCCTCTACCTTCAATGGTTGTTAAAAGTCCATTCCTTTTCTTTAAATTGGGGCCTTACTATTATTTAAAATGAGGCAGTCTAGGCAGCCTGGGGGTGCTCCAATTTGCTGCAGAACAGCTGAATGGCTGGTATTTCTTCAGGGATGTTGGGAGGGATAGAGGCCTGCCCCCATTGGCCAATATTTTGTTTGATCTTAAATGTATGCTCTGGGTGCCCATCTAAGAGAACTGCTATAAACAGAGAAAAGGGGCTGGATTGAGTCTAAAGACAGAGGCTAAAGCTCTGGATTGAGAGTTGCCTTTCAGTCTGTGCATCTGCTGAGATGAGGGGACAAGTTGGTTGCAATGATTTGCAGATGCAACTGGGGTCAAAATTACCCCCCAATAAATAAAGATTGCTTTCCATGAACTCTACAGGTAGTTATGACCACACTTAGCTGGGTTGCAAGTGTGATTCTAAGTAAAGGGAAAGGGACCCCTGACCATTAGGTCCAGTCGTGACCGACTCTGGGGTTGCACGCTCATCTCGCATTATTGGCCGAGGCAGCCGGCGTACAGCTTCCAGGTCATGTGGCCAGCATGACAAAGCCACTTCTGGCGAACCAGAGCAGCACACGGAAACGCCGTTTACCTTCCCGCTGTAGCGGTTCCTATTTATCTACTTGCATTTTGACGTGCTTTCAAACTGCTAGGTTGGCAGGAGCTGGGACCAAGCAACGGGAGCTCACCCCGTCACAGGGATTCGAACCGCCGACCTTCTGATCAGCAAGCCCTAGGCTCAGTGGTTTAACCACAGCGCCACCTGGGTCCCCAATTCTAAGTAGAAAATATCATTTATAAACACCAGGTTTATAAAGAGGGTTTGCAAGCCAGTGGGGGCTTCCATTTGCCCTGGCACAATAAGGAAGTGAGTAATTTGTCGATTATGAAAATACTGTAGACAAAATATTGGGTATTTCACCCTCAATGCTTTCTTCTTGCAAGAAAGGGAAAAAGGAGGCTCTGGGCTAAGTGTCTGTAGACCTGAAAACTGTAAAAAGGCAAATGGCAAGGTTTCTTTGACCCCTAATACTTTATGGCGGGGGTCAGCAAACTTTTTCAGCAGGGGGCCGGTCCACTGTCCCTCAGACCTTGTGGGGGACCATACTATATTTTTTTTGGGGGGGGGATGAATGTATTCCTCTGCCCCACAAATAACCCAGAGATGCATTTTAAATAAAAGGACACATTCTACTCATGTAAAAACACCAGGCAGGCCCCACAAATAATCCAGAGATGCATTTTAAATAAAAGCACACATTCTACTCATGTAAAAACACGCTGATTCTCGGACCGTCCGCGGGCCGGATTTGGAAGGCGATTGGGCCGGCTCCGGCTCCCGGGCCTTAGTTTGCCTACCCACGTTTTATGTGTTTCTACCTCCCAGCTCTTGCCAGTACCTCTCTCCTCATTCTCCATCTCCTGCAGAGAGGTAAGGAGTGCCTACATAGCAGGGGGTGGGGTGGGGTGGAATCTTTCCCTGCAAATGCTCATCAGATTGTGGATGGGGACTCAAAGCACCAGGTTCAAACTTCATCACAATTGTAGAGTCCCTGGAACAAAGGAGTTGTAAATGTCTTGCATAATGGCTTTTGTGACATTTCTCAGCGTTGTTGGGTAACATTTGGCTCTCTCTGTTGATGGAGGCTTAAGCTAGAATCAGAGAGCAAAGTTTGCTGCAATTGAGAGAGTGGGTGTGTCCCTTGGAATGATGTGTGCACATAGCTTATCTTGCCCTTCCGTGCCAGTAGGCACTGGAATAGCCTGTGCCCCAAACCCCACCATCTTCTCTGCCTTAAGACAGCACAGTCCTGGGAATAGGAAATGGCGGTACGTCTCTTTGTCCTTCCTTTCTCTGTAAACCTATAAAAACACAGATTTTTTTTCCTCTCTCTCTCCTTGCCTTTAGTATCAGAGATGCAGACTGTGGGACAGGTTACATGAAGAGCACATCAATGCCGGCCGTACGGTTCAAGTAAGTAAATGGTAGTTAGAAAAGTGCATTCCAGCGTTTGTTGTGAACGCTGCTGGTTTCCCCCCCAGAAAATACTCAGCAGAAGCAAAAATGCAAAGATCTCCCTTTTCTCCTCGTAGGGCACTGTAGCTAACCTAAAAGCTAGCCAAGCTTTCCTCCTCCTTCCACTATCAAACCTGTGTTGAATCTTACATTGTCTGGTCAATGGATTCAAACTACAAGAAGGAAGATTCCACCTAAACATTAGGAAGAACTTCCTGACAGTAAGAGCTGTTCGGCAGTGGAATTTGCTGCCAAGGAGTGTGGTGGAGTCTCCTTCTTTGGAGGTCTTTAAGCAGAGGCTTGACAGGCATATGTCAAGAATGCTTTGATGGTGTTTCCTGCTTGGCAGGGGGTTGGACTGGATGGTCCTTGGGGCAGGGGCCTCTTCCCTTGCCTGTAACAATCCTATAACAACACACAACAGAGGTACACTGTTCAATCAGTTATGATACAACTGCTGCAAATGACTTCAACGTCAGCAACTGAAAACACGATGAGATGTGAAATAAGCAAGCCATTTTGGACTATAATTGCAAGCATAAATACATCAGAAGATCCTGCGGGATCAGGCCAGTGGACCATCTAATTCAGCATCCTTTTCTCACAGTGGCCAAGCAGATTCCATGGAGGTCTTTATCCCAGTTGATCTCTCGGTTGGATTTGAATTGATTTCTCTCTGTGCTGTTGTTGTTTTTAAGCTGTACATTACTGTTCTTAACTTGTATGTGCAATTGCTTTGATTCTTTTTAATAGGTGTAGCTGTTTTATACATGTTTTTGTTGTAATTGCTTTGGCGATGCCTTGGGCAGGCTTCCCCAAACTGCGGCCCTCCAGATGTTTTGGCCTACAACTCCCATGATCCCTAGCTAACAGGACGAGTGGTCAGGGATGATGGGAATTGTAGTCCAAAACATCTGGAGGGTCGAAGTTTGGGGGTGCCTGCCTTAGGGGAAGTGATTCATAAATGAAATAAATAATAATATTTATATCCTGTTTTTTTTCTAAACCAAAGAATGCACTAAAAATACAGAAAGGGAGAAGTGACAGTATAGTTGTCCATACCTGGGATATTAGCCTAAGATCTAGCCTCACAGCAAATAAAAGGCATTCTTTATGCAGCCTTTACTGTTTACTGTTTCCCAAATCTGTCTGGGCATTGCCTGTGACCAGTACTTAAGCACTACAGCAGTTATCCGGGCAGAGGGCCTTTTCGGTAGTGGCGCCCGCCCTGTGGAACGCCCTCCCATCGGAGGTCAGGGAGATGAACGACTACCTGACATTTAGAAAACACCTAGAGGCAGCCCTGTTTAGGGATGTTTTTAATCTGTGATATTTTAATGTATTTTGCTATTTGTTGGAAGCCGCCCAGAGTGGCGGGGGAAACCCAGCCAGATGGGCGGGGTATAAATTAATAATAATAATAATAATAATAATAATAATAATCCCAGCAAGGGCCCAGGAGAGATTCAGAGGCTTATATCAGGTCCAAGAACTGAGGCTGTCTGGGCTGGAATGGAGCTGCTCTCCCCGGGATTTGCACCCGACACCTGAACTATTCTGTTGGGTATGAAGAAGAGAGCTCTATTCAATGGGTGTGTGTGTGTGTAACCAAAGTCCCCTTTTTGAATTGTCATTGCAGCAGCTGCGAGCAAATATCCGAGAGATGGAGAAGCTCTGCCAACGGGTCCGGAAGGAAGACCGCCATGCTTTGGAGAGGATGATCAGCCCGGTGAAAGAGCAGGCGTCGGTGGCCATCAGGGAATTTCTGCAGCTCCACTTGGAGTCTGCAGAAGAACTGAAGAGGCAATTTAAGGAGAAAGAGGCGTTGCTCCAGTCCCCTTTAACCAGATCAATCACCGTCGGAGGGGGTATGAGCGCATTGTGTTCCTTTTTCAAACAAGTATGTTTTTATCGCAAGAAATCTCTATGATCTTTCTGGACAGGAGAGAAACCAGAGTTGAGGCATCATTTAACTGTTAAATAACCCATCTGTGACATGCAAATGTTGAAAGCTACGGGAATGTTTAAGCCAAAGTTGCGCATACTGAATGAAGGCCTTGAACGTGTTCCTAGTTTCCTATCAGCCCATCACCCATTCCCACCACCCTTCTGAGTAATATCCCTCCCCACCCTCTCACTATACATAAGGGTCTGGTGACTTCTGTTTCAGTGTATCTGAAGAAGTGTGCATGCACACGAAAGCTCATACCAATGACAAACTTAGTTGGTCTCTAAGGTGCTACTGGAAGGAATGTTTTTATTTTGATTTGACTGCGGCAGACCAACACGGCTGCCTACCTGTTCCTAGTTTCTGCCACTGAAATCAAAGAGCAAAAAAAGCGGCCATCTTGCAACCACTCCAATATGAAAACCAGTGGAAGTGTTTCAATCTGCTAGCTAAGCAGCAAAATGCATTGGGCAGAATGAGGAAGCTGCCTTATACAGTGGTGTCTCGCTTTACGAATGCTTCGCACAACGAAAAACTCGCTAGACGAAAGAGTTTTGCGTTGCGCGAGGCATTCGTAAGACGACCAAATTTTCTATGATCGCCGCTTCGTCTTACGAAGCGTGGCCATAGAAAGCGGCAAAGGAAGATCAGCTGTCAGCGCGGGAAGCTGACAGCTGATCTTCCTTTGCCAGGGGGGATGGAGCTGAAACGCGGCGGTGCGGCAGCTGCCTCTGCCCGTCCTCCCCTTGGCTCGGGGAAGACAGTTGGGGGCAAGCAGCGCCTCGCCGCGCACCAGCGGCATGAGACGGCGCTTTGGAGAAGGTCTCCGAAGCGCCGTCTCATGCCAGAGAAGGCAGGCGGGAGGCGGGGGGGGGGGGGAAGAAGCTCTTCCCCCGCTGTCGCTTCTCGCCGCGAACAGCCAGCATGGGGTGCACCCCATACCGGAGAAGGCAGGCGAGGCGGCGGCCAGGAGAAGAGAGCTTCTCCCCTCCGCTGCCTTGCACACAGCCGGAGTCCGCTTCCCGCTCAACCCGACCGACACAGCGTCCCCCGGAGCCGAAGTGCGGCGCTGCGGGGGCTTTTCGCCGTTTGCCTTCCCCGAGCCAAGGGGGAAGCAGACAGCGAAAAGCCCCTGGCCACAGCGCCGCACTTCGGCTCTGGCACTGGCTTGGCGGTGGTGGGGGAAAGGCGCAGGATCGTTCCTTCGCCTTTCCCCCACCCCGCCCGACAGAGCCGGATCCGACGAAGCTTCTGAAGCTTCATCCGATCCGGCTCTGTCGTTGGCAGCAGTGCCGCTTGCTCTCTTGGCTCGGGGAAGCGCCTGCCTGCCTTCCCCGAGCCAAGAGAGCAAGCGCCGCCGCCAGTCCCCCGAAGCCTGTAGGAACGCATCAATTGACTTTTAATGCATTCCTATGGGAAACGGTGCCTCGCTAGACGAAATTTTCGTAGGACGAATTGAGTCCTGGAATGAATTAATTTCGTCTAGCAAGGCACCACAGTACTAAGCCAGTCAGTTGGTCTGTCTATCTCAGTACTGTCTACACCGGCCGGCAGCAGCTCTCCAGGGTTTCAGATGGAACGTTTTCATCCTACCTGAAGACGCAGAGGGGCGAACCTGGGGCATTGATCTGCATGGTGGCAATCTGCTTAACCCTGTCCATTTCTCTGGCAATGACTCCTGAGAGCCTCAGAGCAGCTCTGCAAACCTGCTTTCCATTTATGGGAAGAGAGTCAAAGAGAGCATCTTTAGCAGCTGAATGCATGGTGCTTTTTTGCACTGGTAAGGAGGGGGGCCAAGCCTTGTCCAAAGCCGTTTTTCCTTACACTGAAATGTGTGGCTCCTCTGTCCTCATGAGCCAGAGTTGGGGGTGATTTGAACAGATTTTTTTTTACATATATGTTGAATGATGGGAGAAGTTAAGGTTGTATAAAACTACCTTACTCAGAGTAAATGCATTAAAATTAATGGCCATGACTAATTTAGGTTCAGTGGGTCTGCTCTGGGAAAAAGCAGACTACTAATTCAGTGTATCTGAAGAAGTGTGCATGCACACGAAAGCTCATACCAATGACAAACTTAGTTGGTCTCTAAGGCGCCACTGTAAAGAATTTTTTTTTTTTAATCGACTGCGGCAGACCAACACGGCTGCCTACCTGTTCCTAGTTTCTGCCACTGAAATCAAAGAGCAAGAAAAGTGGCCAGATTGCAACCACTCCAATAAGAAAACCAGTGGAAGTGTTTCAATCTGCTAGTTAAGCAGCAAAATGCATTGGGCGGAACAGAGGAACTGCCTTCTACTGAGCCAGTCAGTTGGTCTGTCTATCTCAGTACTGTCTACACCGGCCGGCAGCAGCTCTCCAGGCTGGTGAAGACGCAGAGGGGCGATCCTGGGAGCTTCTGACTGCCAAGCAGATGCTCTGCCACTGAGCTGTGACCCGTCCCTCGTTGCCCCCCAACACACCTGCATATACTGCCATTGCTCTTACTTCCTTAAAATCCCCCCTCCCCCCAGGGCCCACCTTTTCTGGGTAGCCTTTAAATACACATCATCACCATCATCAGACCACCCTTCATCTGAAGATCACGAGGCATTTGACCCTAAATATGTGCCTATACAATGGTACAGTAATACCTCAGGTTACGAACACTGAGGGTTGCGCGTTTTCAGTTTGCGGGCCACGCCGAGCCTGGAAGTACCGGAACGGGTTACTTCCAGGTTTCAGCGCTCGCGCATGCGCAGAGACTCAAAACGACGTCATGTGCATGCGCAGAAGCGCCAAATTGTGTCAGGCGCTGGGCAGACGCAGCGCTTCAGGCTACGAATGCTGCGGGTTGCGAACGTGCCTCCCGCATGGATCATGTTCGCAACCCGAGGTATGACTATACCTCAGTTCTCGAACGAAATCCATTCCGGAAGCCTGTTTGGCTTCCGAAACTTTCGGAAACCGAGGCACAGCTTCCGATTGGTTGCAGGAGCTTCCTGCACTCGAGCAGAAGCCGCGTTGCACGATCGGGTTCCAAAAAATGTTTGAAAACGTAAGCATTTACTTCCGGGTTTTCGGCATTCAGGAAGCAAAACGTATGATAACGAAGCCGTTCGGGAACTGAGGTTTGACTGTACTTATTTTTATATACTCTTCTTCTGACCGTCTCTCCCACCATTGTCTCCCCAGTGCCCGTTTTTAGATTGTGAGCTCCCTGTGGCAGGGGTTTGCCAGCCCTGCGTAAATAACGCTTATAGAATTGTAGAGTTAGAAGGGTCCTGCAGGTCATCTAGTCAAACCCCCTGCAGTGCAGGAATCCCTGACAGATGGCCACCCATCCTCTGCTTAAGAACTTCCAAGGAAGGAGAGTCCACCCCCATTTATCTGACGGCAGTTAAATTGAATTGGGGCGGAGGGCTGGGAGCCCTTTGGTCTCTTGCTAGGCTAACCCTGTTGGACACATTATGAGACTTTTATGTTTTCACTCAGAAACCTTTTACGATGCCAGCAACGAAGGAATCTCTCAGAGTTACATCCAGACGTTCTCCCCTCTCCCCGAAATCCCCCAGGATCAAAACGCGGCAGAATCGTGGGACATGCTTGAAGAGGTAGGCTGGGTTTCTCCTCTTAGGATCCCTTGGACAAATCTAGAGGAGCAGAAGAATAACAGCACATTTTTTGGGATCTCGTTGTAGGACTTGATTGAGCTCAGCAACCTGGTGACTGACTTCTCTCTGCTAGTTAACGTAAGTACGGCAAGATTAGGGTCTTAACGTTCCTTCTGCATTCAGAAGAAAGTGGGGGGGGGGGAGGGAGAAGAAGTTAGCAGCACAATTTTTACGTCTCTGGAGTGAGAAGAGGAATATGCAGGGAGTTTGGCTGGGCTTTCTGCAGGGACCAGGTGTATGAGGCACCTGAACTTAGCAGGATTGACCTCCCCACGCCTCGGCTGATGCCTAGGGCGTTCAGTCCCGTTTTCGGTAGAAATGCCAACTTGTCCCTCCCTTGACACCACACGACCTTGCATGCCAAAGGGTGGTAGGGCTTGGTGGGGCGAATTTGGCCCATGGGATGGAGGTTCCCCACCCCTCCTTTATTTTTTTAAAATTTTTTATTGGGTTTTATAAACAGGGATAATGTTATGCAAACAAGTATACAGTGGTACCTCTGGTTGCGAACGGGATCCGCCACCTGAAGCGCTGTATCTGCCCAGGTGTGCGGTGCGATTTGGCGCTTGTGCACATGTGCGAAGCGTGATTTAGCGCTACTGCGCATGCGCGAGCAGCGAAACCCAGAAGTAACCCTTTCCGGTACTTCTGGGTCGCCGCAGGACGCAACCTAAAAAAAACATAACATGAAGCAAATGTAACATGAGGAATGACTGTACCAAGTTTTCTCATGTCATTTGTATATCACGAAACGAGCATAATAAATGTGGGAAAAGATCTACAACGTATGTTTCATTACTAATGGTCAGTGTAGAAGTTCTTGGTTCATGAATTGGTTTAAACCATGGGTAGGCAAACTAAGGCCAGGAGGCCGGATCCAGCCCAATCGCCTTCTCAATCTGGCCCGCGGACAGTCCGGGAATGAGCGTTTTTTTACATGAGTCAAATGTGTCCTTTTGTTTAAAATGCATCTCTGGGTTAGTTGTGGGGCATAGGAATGTGTTCATCCCCCCAAAAATATATAGTCTGCCCCCCCACAAGGTCTGAGGGACAGTGGACTGGCTCCCTGCTGAAAAAGTTTGCTGGCTCCTGGAACTTTAAACAATTAGGAGGAAGAAGGGAACTACCTAGGCCAGCGTTTCTCAACCGCTGTTCCGCAGCACACTAGTGTGCCGCGAGACGTTGGCTGGTGTGCTGCGACGTGCGGCGACGAGAAGGGCGATTTGCATTGTCACGTGCCTGACGGCCGCCAATAAACAACACTGACCCGCCGGAAAGCAATATTTGGCAAGTGTTTCTTACAGTCATAATTATAATATAGGGCGGCACAGAGTTAACTTTTTAAACTTTTTTAATGGTGGTGTGCCTCGTGATTTTTTTCACGGAACAAGTATGCTGTGGCCCAAAAAAGGTTGAGAAACACTGACCTAGGCAGCCACATTTCACATCGGTTGACATTTCTGCATCGTCTTCAACGGCAGCCTCGTGGAAAGTCCATTATTGTGGTTCAGCTTTGAGGTACGGTAGCTTTGAATGGAAAGGGATGGAAATGCGCTTCAGCCAGAAAATACTATTTTTTAGTTTTTGGAATCCAGCACTTTAGAAGACTCTGCACTTGGTACTTTGAAGCGGGGTGCGTTTTTGTTCTGCCGTTTCACCTGAAAACCCTTTTGTGTCTAGGCTCAGCAGGAGAAGATCGACAGGATTGAGGATAACGTCAGCACGGCTGCCATGAATGTCGAAGAGGGAACCAGGAATCTGTCCAGGGTAGGGCTCTCTCCATCCATCTCCTGGCAAACCAGTGGCACTCTGCTTTCCAACAATACTCCGTTGAATCAAAGAATAATAGAATCTTAGAGTTGGAAGGGACACCGAGGGTCATCTAGTCCAACCCCCGCAATGCCTCCTTCCAGAAACTCCTGCAGCCCAGCTGGTGCCAAACATCTTGCTCTGCATTCCTTTGAACCACACCAGTGAAGCCAAGAGGGTGGTTCTTGCCATCTGGGCAGCCCACGAGCTCCAGGCACGCTGCCCAGGCTTGCACCCCAGGGAGGTCACTTCAGTGCTGCTAACACAGCGGTCTTGACTTCACCCCCAGAGGCGCACTCCATTGTCTCTTGAGACAGACAGGTGCCAGCAACGATGAAATGCTGGAGAAGTCTGGCCTCGTCCTCCTTCACTGCAGAAAAAGCGGCAGGTCCATATGTGCAATAAGCGTGAACCTGCTAATTTTTGTGAGGGTTATTTGCGCCCAGGTGGTACAAGGTGGGGTGGAGGAATATCAGGTGAACGTGGGGGGAAAGGGATGCAAATACCATACTTTTCAGTGTATAAGACGCCCCCTATTTTGGGGGTCTCCAAATTAGGAAAATGGGGGGGGGAGATTTCCTATAGTTGTGGAGCTTTTTTGGCGTGGATTCCCCAGAGGTATGGAGCTTTTTGGGGGGTGGGGGTGGGGGAAAGAATGCCAACGCTTCCAGTCGAGCACGACACAGCAGCGCCCATTTCCGCAGCCACCAATCACTTGCACTATTGCTGAAAATCACTCGCCCGCCAGACCTATGCTGCCACTCGCGAGCGTCCCAAAAGCCACCTTTCGCCTGTCACCCCGCCGGCAGAAGCCGCCGATTCCCCTCCCATTTGTTGCAGCGACAGCAAATCGACTCCAGCCATTGCCTCATCCACCAATAACACGCCAAATAGCCGCTGACGATCTCCAGGTAGCAGGAGCAACCAATCCCACGTCGCCCCCCCCCCCGATGCGCTACCGCTGCATAAAACGACCCCCCTTTTTTGACAAAATTTTCGAAGAAAAAAATGCTTGTCTTATCCACAGCAAAGTACGGTACTTTCTTGAAACACCAGCTTACTCCTCTCTGTCTTCCTTCCTCCTCAGGCTGCCAAATTCAAGCTGGCCGCCCTGCCTGTCGCTGGCGCTCTCCTTGGCGGAGTCGTGGGGGGTCCTATCGGGCTCCTGGCCGGTTTCAAAGTGGCCGGCCTTGCTGCCGCGCTTGGCGGCGGAGTTTTGGGCTTCACGGGTGGGAAACTCATCCAGAGGAAGAAGCAAAGGATGATCGAAGACCTCTCGGCTCCCTCCTCCTGCAGCTGCCCAGACCTCCCCAGGCAAAGCGACTGAGAATGTAGCTGAAGGGGGGGGGGGCTCCTCTGCCCCTCTGCCTCACCGAGGCTGGTGAGCCCCCTGCCTCCGCTTTGGATTCCCCTTGTGCCCGACGGACTTGGAAGAGGAGAGCAGCCCCGGCAGCGTTTGGAAATGGTAACCCTGAGCACCTACCTCTCTCCATTCGGGGCAGGGAAGTCTCGTCCTTCCATTTTGAAAACAGAGCCCAAGGGGGGAAGCCAGAGGCAGGTCAGAAGGCGTGTGCCAAAGGAACACCTTTCTTGTCCGAGAGTTCACAAGACACCTTTTCCTGGAGAAACAGAAGAGGGAGATTTTAAGTCGTAAATGGTTTGGTGCCTGGTCCTCTGACATGGTCTTCTCTGCGAGTGTACACATAAATGTCTCCTTCGGGGTTCTTTGCGGTGGAATCCTTGGCCTAAGTTTGAAGTTCAAAGCCTGGACTTGCTTCATACACCAGCCTGTTTGGCTCAGGGGAAGTAACTGACCCTCTCCTTTGCCCAAGTGCTGCATTCTTGAGATATATATTTTTTTAAGGTTCAGACTTTCCTAAAACTTAACCTTTCGGGGCTTTAAGGCAGGAGTCCTGCGCTCTCTCTCTCTCTCTTTTTAAAGTGTTGCTTTTAGGAAAATCGGAACTGTGCTTTGCAAACAAATTTTCACAGTGTTTCAGGTTCTCTTCAGAAGTATCGTGCTATCGACCACCAAGTGTTGAAGGACTCTGTGGTGGCCAAATTTCTGGATATATTGGACAGGACGCTGATCTCCCACAATCCCCTTTCCCCATTGCCACATCAGCCGAATTCTGATGGGAGGGAATCAAATATGAGCCAAAGAGGACGCCATACTGTGCCATTGCTCTGCTGACAATTGATGTTTTGCTGGATGTTGAGTTTTCCGAAACCGAAGCTGAGGGTTTCCCTTTTTAAGTGCTCCAACGTTTATAAGTAAAGTTTGATACGTGCTTAAAAGGAGTTCCGTTTTTCTCCGGCACAAAGAAGTCTTAATGCAGCCTCTGAAGGTGATGTTTGTGCCCCTTGGGTGGCAGGATGGGTCCCCTTGAAATTCTCTCTCATCAAGGTTTGTGTCTTACCTGAAGGCCAAGACCTGTGGCTTCTTCGTTCCTTTGACATTGGACTTGGGACTTCAACATTGTGGTCTGGCCTGTACAGAACAGTATACAGGAGATTAGGATTCTGGTGCCAGTGGGTCACTCTGTTGTGTGGGTCGCAAGCGGCACCCTCCACATGAAAACCACTGCTCAATATTTTGGACTGGCCCACCTAAACCCAAAGATGGTGGCGGTGAGGTTGTGGGGAACGCCTATTATACGCCATTTGTTAAGCGGAGCAGCAAATTGTTTTAATTAAAGCGGGAGTTCTTAATGACATGGGAAATAAAAACCATTTTAAAACTTGTAGTTAACTTGTGTGTTCAGAGACATGTCTTTTTACGAAAACAAAAGAAATCACCACTCGACTGCTTGATCCGTGGAGCTGCCACTGTTTCAGGTCCCACGTAATACACATTCTGCATTTATCAAATCTTTGGAACTCCCTGCCTATTGATGCCAGGCAGGCAGGCGCCTTTGCTGTATTCTTTTCGATGCCTGCCAAGAACTTTTTTTTACTGTGTTCCTCCGAAAATAAGACACGGTCTTATATTTATTTTTCCTCAAAAAACACACTATGGCTTATTTTCAGGGGATGTCTTATTTTTTTTATTAAGTATGATACAGTTTAACCTACATGGTTAAACTGCCTATCACTATGGCTTATTTTCAGGGTATGGCTTATATTCCTTGAATGCTTAAAAATCCTGCTATGGCTTATTTTATGGCTACGTCTTATTTTCGGAGAAACAGGGTAGGTGAGGCTGTCCAGATGTTTAGGTGAACATCTGTTCAGAGAGTTGATTCGAGTTTTAATCTGTTATTTTCGCTGTTTTAATTTCTGGAGTCTTTAATTATTGTTGTTAATTCTTCCCAATAATGTCATGGTTTTCTATAATTTGTAAACCACTTTGAGGCCTTTTAAATATAAATATAACTGGCAAGCCACTCCAGTATCCCTGCCAAGAAAACTCCATGGACAAAGACAACAGGCATATAAAAGTTATGACGCTGGAAGATGAGCCCCTCAGGTCGGAAGGCGTCCAACATGCTACTGAGGAAGAGCGGAGGACAAGTACAAGTAGATTCAGAGCTGATGAAGCGGCTGGGCCAAAGCCGAAAGGACGCTCAGTTGCGGATATGCCTGGAAGCGAAAGGAAAGTCCGATGCTGTAAAGAAAAATATTGCATAGGAACCTGGAATGTAAGAACCATGAATGGAGGTAAGCTGGATGTGGTCAAAAATGAGATGAATAAATATCGACATCCTGGGCATCAGTGAACTAAAATGGAAGGGAATGGGCGAATTCAGTTCGGATGACTATCATATCTACTACTGTGGGCAAGAATCCTGTAGCAGAAATGGAGTGGCCCTCATAGTCAACAAAAGAGTGGCAAAAGCTGTAATGGGATGCAATCTCAAAAATGACAGAATGATCTCGATACGAATCCAAGGCAGACCTTTTAACATCACAGTAATCCAAGTTTATGCACCAACTACCGGTGCTGAAGAAAGTGAAATTGACCAATTCTATGAAGACCTACAACACCTTCTAGAAATGACACCAAAGAAGGATGTTCTTCTCATTACAGGGGACTGGAATGCTAAAGTAGGGAATCAAGAGATAAAAGGAACAACTGGCAAGTTTGGCCTTGGAGTTCAAAATGAAGCAGGGCAAAGGCTAATAGAGTTCTGTCAAGAGAACAAGCTGGTCATCACAAACACTCTCTTCCAACAACACAAGAGACGACTCTACACATGGATATCACCAAATGGGCAGCATCGAAATCAGATTGATTATATTCTCTGCAGCCAAAGATGGAGAAGCTCCATACAGTCAGCAAAAACAAGACCTGGAGCTGACTGTAACTCAGATCATCAGCTTCTTATAGCAAAATTCCAGCTTAAACTGAAGAAAGTAGGAAAAACCACTGGGCCAGTAAGATACAATCTGAATCAAATCCCTTATGAATACACAGTGGAAGTGAGGAACAGGTTTAAGGATTTAGATTTGGTGGACAGAGTGCCTGAAGAACTATGGATGGAGGCTCGTAACATTATACAGGAGGCAGCAATGAAAACCATCCCAAGGAAAAGGAAATGCAAGAAAGCAAAATGGCTGTCCAACGAGGCCTTACAAATAGCGGAGGAGAGGAGGCAAGCAAAATGCAAGGGAGATAGGGAAAGATACAGGAAACTGAATGCAGATTTCCAAAAAACAGCAAGGAGAGACAAGAGGGTCTTCTTAAATGAGCAATGCAAAGAAATAGAGGAAAACAATAGAATGGGGAAAACCAGAGATCTGTTCAAGAAAATTGGAGATATGAAAGGAACATTTCGTACAAAGATTACCATAATCAAGGACAAAAGTGGTAAGGACCTAACAGAAGCAGAAGACATCAAGAAGAGGTGGCAAGAATACACAGAGGAATTATACCAGAAAGATATGGAGGTCTCGTACACCCCAGGTAGTGTGGTTGCTGACCTTGAGCCAGACATCTTGGAGAGTGAAGTCAAATGGGCCTTAGAAAGCACTGCTAATAACAAGGCCAGTGGAAGTGATGATATTCCAGCTGAACTATTTAAAATTTTAAAAGATGATGCTGTTAAGGTGCTACACCCAATATGCCAGCAAGTTTGGAAAACTCAGCAATGGCCAGAGGATTGGAGAAGATCAGTCTACATCCCAATTCCAAAGAAGGGCAGTGCCAAAGAATGCTGCAACTACCGCACAATTGCGCTCATTTCACACGCTAGCAAGGTTATGCTTAAAATTCTACAAGGCAGGCTTAGGCAGTATGTGGACCGAGAACTCCCAGAAGTGCAAGCTGGATTTCGAAAGGGCAGAGGAACCAGAGATCAAATAGCAAACATGCGCTGGATTATGGAGAAAGCTAGAGAGTTCCAGAAAAACGTCTACTTCTGCTTCATTGACTATGCAAAAGCCTTTGACTGTGTCGACCACAGCAAACTATGGCAAGTTCTTAAAGAAATGGGAGTGCCTGATCACCTCATCTGTCTCCTGAGAAATCTCTATGTGGGACAAGAAGCTACAGTTAGAACTGGATATGGAACAACTGATTGGTTCAAAATTGGGAAAGGAGTACGACAAGGTTGTATATTGTCTCCCTGCTTATTTAACTTATATGCAGAATTCATCATGCGAAAGGCTGGACTAGATGAATCCCAAGCCGGAATTAAGATTGCCGGAAGAAATATCAACAACCTCAGATATGCAGATGACACAACCTTGATGGCAGAAAGCGAGGAGGAATTAAAGAACCTTTTAATGAGGGTGAAAGAGGAGAGCGCAAAATATGGTCTGAAGCTCAACATCAAAAAAACCAAGATCATGGCCACTGGTCCCATCACCTCCTGGCAAATAGAAGGGGAAGAAATGGAGGCAGTGAGAGATTTCACTTTCTTGGGCTCCTTGATCACTGCAGATGGTGACAGCAGTCACGAAATTAAAAGACGCCTGCTTCTTGGGAGAAAAGCAATGACAAACCTAGACAGCATCTTAAAAAGCAGAGACATCACCTTGCCGACAAAGGTCCGTATAGTTAAAGCTATGGTTTTCCCAGTAGTGATGTATGGAAGTGAGAGTTGGACCATAAAGAAGGCTGATCGCCGAAGAATTGATGCTTTTGAATTATGGTGCTGGAGGAGACTCTTGAGAGTCCCATGGACTGCAAGAAGATCAAACCTATCCATTTTTAAGGAAATCAGCCCTGAGTGCTCCCTGGAAGGACGGATCGTGAAGCTGAGGCTCCAATACTTTGGCCACCTCATGAGAAGAGAAGAATCCTTGGAAAAGACCTGATGTTGGGAAAGATTGAGGGCACTAGGAGAAGGGGAAGACAGAGGACGAGATGGTTGGACAGTGTTCTCGAAGCTACGAACATGAGTTTGACCAAACTGCGGGAGGCAGTGCAAGACAGGAGTGCCTGGCGTGCTATGGTCCATGGGGTCACGAAGAGTCGGACACGACTAAACGACTAAACAACAACAACAACAAATATAATCCAGTAGTGTATAATTTTTTATGAAATATCTCTATATCTATAAAGAATGGAGGGATTTGTTCCCTTGCACTTAGGTGCTGCAAATTCAGGGTTGCTATGGAGGTTGGTTCAATCCCCGATGGCCCCTCTGGGTAGCTGTGGGAAAGAGACTCCCTGCCTGAAACTCTGTAGAGCCGCTGCTGCCAGTCAGTGTAGACAATATGGAGCTAGATGGACCAGCAGCCTGACTCAGCGTGTGTGACTTTCTAGTTTAGAGAAAACTAAACAGGGGGCAACACAATTAGAAGTTTATAAAACTCTTCGTGGAGAAAGGGGGCAGAGGGAAGTTTTCCTCCCTCTCCTGTAGCACTAGAACTTGTGTCCGTCCAACAAAGCTGAATGTTGGAAGATTCTGGACCGATAAAAGAAAGCTGTGATTCCTTGCATCACAGGGGGTTGGGCTAGATGTCCTTTGGGCGTCTCTTCCAACTCTACAGTTCTGTGATTCTAGGAGGGAGTGTGAACTATGTTAGCCTATCCCAAGGGATAAGGAATAGGAATAAGAATGAGAAACCCGCTGCAAGAGGATCCTAATTCTCTCCTCCTGGGACCTTTGGGAATTCCCAAGTCTCTGGATGAGGCAGCCGTTCTCCCAGACGACCAACTGCACCGCCCAACATCACAGCAAAGAGTCTTGTGGAGCCTTCAAGATGAAACAACTTCATTGGGGCATCAGTGTTCAATGAACTAGAGTCCAATTTGCCCCAATCTATGAACGGTTAAATTAGTTGGCAATACATAAGACCACCCCGCTGGATTAGATTCATGGAATTGAAGAGTTGGAAGGGATCGCAAGGCTCATATAGTCCAATTCCTCAGGGTGCAGGGATATTTTGTCTGCAACCCTGAGATTAAGAGTCTCCTGCGCTACCGAATGAACTATCCCTTATGCAGTCGAGCTTATGCAGTCGAGCATCCTGTTCTCACAAATTCCCCAGTGGAAAACACAATTGGGATTCGAGCACAAGAGCAGTCTACCCTCCCGGGTTTGGTATTTGCCTCTGCGGAGGTGGAGTAGCCATCGATAGCCCTCCTTCGTGAATTTGGCTTGCAAAGCCGTTCCAAGTTGGTGGCTGCCAACTGCCTCCTGCGGCAGGGAGTTCCAGAGTTGAAAACGGGTCCCGCCCTCTTCCTTCCCTGCCTTGGAGACACTCCCCGGCACACACAGATAGACCACAAGAGCCAGTGGTTGTATAGTGGAGAGAAAGCCGGTCTAGGACCCGGTAGAGACTGGGGTTCGCGAAGCTTACTGGGTGCGACTTTGAGAGCCAGCCACTGCCTCTCAACCTGGTCTACCTTGCAGGGTTGGTGTTGCATGGGGGTTAAATGAGGAGCGGGAGGAGAACCGTGTCTGCTACCTGGAGCTCTTTGGAGGAAACGTTGGGATAGAAATGCAATAAATGAATAAGACCTCTGGATGATGATGATGATAATGAATAAGTGTGGATGAGCCCTAAGTAAGCAAAAATAGGTTTGAGGACACCTTAAATAATAGAATGGTAGAATTGGGAGGGACCACAAGTGTCATCTAGTCCAACCCCCTGCAAGGCAGGAATCTTTTGCCCTTCTACTTCTTTGGCGATCCCTCATGGCCGAATAAGATTGTCTTCCATGAACACGATCTTTCTTAACAGTGAGTCTGTAAGTGACTGTAGAGGCCAATTCTGGATCCACACATCCTTCCACAGTGGGGACATAGGTTTCTGGGCGGGAGTTGATCATGGTGTGGATTTGCCAAATGTGCCTTCCCATAATAATAATAATAATAATAATAATAATAATAATAATAATAATAATTTATTATTCATACCCTGCCCATCTGGCTGGGTTTCCCCAGCCACTCCAACCGAATATTAAAAACAGTACAGCATCAAACATTAAAAACTTCCCTAAACAGGGCCGCCTTCAGTTGTCTTCTAAAAGTAAAATAGTTACTTATTGCCTTGACATCTGCTGGGAGTGTTCCACAGGGCGGGTGCCACTACTGAGAAGGCCCTCTGTCTGGTTTCCTGTAACCTCACTTCTCGCAATGAGGGAACCGCCAGAAGGCCCTAGGTGCTGGACCTCAGTGTCCGGGCAGAACGATGGGGGAGGAGACGCTCCTTCAGCTATACTGGACCAAGGCCGTTTAGGGCTTTAAAGGTCAGCACCAACACTTTGAATTGTGCTCGGAAACGTACTGGGAGCCAATGTAGGTCTTTCAGGACCGGTGTTATGTGGTCTCGGCGGCCGCTCCCAGTCACCAGTCTAGCTGCCGCATTCTGGATTAGTTGTAGTTTCCGAGTCACCTTCAAAGGTAGCCCCACATAGAGCGCATTGCAGTAGTCCAAACGGGAGATAACCAGAGCATGCACCACTCTGGCGAGACAGTCCGCGGGCAGGTAGGGTCTCAGCCTGTGTACCAGATGGAGCTGGTAGACAGCCTCCCTGGACACAGAATTAACCCGTGCCTCCATGGACAGCTGTGAGTCCAAAATGACTCCCAGGCTGCGCACCTGGTCCTTCAGGGGCACAGTTACCCCATTCAGGACCAGGGAGTCCTCCACACCTGCCCGCCTCCTGTCCCCCACAAACAGTACTTCTGTCTTGTCAGGATTCAACCTCAATCTGTTAGCCGCCATCCATCCTCCAACCACCTCCAGGCACTCACACAGGACTTTCACCGCCTTCACTGGTTCTGATTTGAAAGAGGTAGAGCTGGGTGTCATCTGCATAGAGATGCATGTTTCTTCCTTGCATCTTGAGTTCGAGTGTCTTCAAAGCCCACTTTTTGTAAGGGCTGTTCTCCAACTGGAGTGCTCGCAGGCAGTGTTTCCCAATTGTCAGTGTTTATACTACATTTTTTTTTCAGATTTGCCTTGAGAGAGTCTTTGAACCTCTTTCGTTGACCACAAGCATTATGCTTTCCATTGTTAAGTTTGCAATAGAGTAGTTGCTTTGGAAGATGATCATCAGGCATCCGCACAACATGACCAGTCCAACATGTGTTGCCAACTGATTTATCCGAGGCCCTTCCTGTGCTGTCAGATGAGAAAACTGCCTTTGAGTACAACATGAAAGGGTGGGGGGTTTAGAATCATAGAGTTGGAAGAGACCACAAGGGCCATCCAGTCCAACCCCCTGCCAAGCAGGAAACACCATCAAAGCATTCTTGACATATGCCTGTCAAGCCTCTGCTTAAAGACCTCCAAAGAAGGAGACTCCACCACACTCCTTGGTAGCAAATTCCACTGCCGAACAGCTCTTACTGTCAGGAAGTTCTTCCTAATGTTTAGGTGGAATCTTCTTTCTTGAAGTTTGAATCCATTGCTCCGTGTCCGCTTCTCTGGAGCAGCATAAAACAACCTTTCTCCCTCCTCCATATGACATCCTTTCATATATTTGAACATGGCTATCATATCACCCCTTAACCTTCTCTTCTCCAGGCTAAACATACCCAGCTCCCTAAGCCGTTCCTCATAAGGCATCGTTTCCAGGCCTTTGACCATTTTGGTTACCCTCTTCTGGACACATTCCAACTTGTCAGTCTCCTTCTTGAACTGTGGTGCCCAGAACTGGACACAGTACTCCAGGTGAGGTCTGACCAGAGCAGAATACAGTGGTACTATTACTTCCCTTGATCTAGATGCTATACTCCTATTGATGCAGCCCAGAATTGCATTGGCTTTTTTAGCTGCTGCATCACACTGCTGACTCATGTCAAGTCTGTGGTCTACCAAGACTCCTAGATCCTTTTCACATGTACTGCTCTCAAGCCAGGTGTCTCCCATCCTGTATTTGTGCCTTTCATTTTTTTTGCCCAAGTGTAGTACCTTACATTTCTCCTTGTTAAAATTTATCTTGTTTGCTTTTTTAAAAAAAGGTTTGTCTTTTTGCAGGGTAGGGGTGACGAGTGGGCCTTGGACTACCCTCCGATTTGCAGGGCCATCCTACGTACCTCTTTTCTCAGGAGCAAGCCGCAGTAAATTTACCAGAATTTGCGTTCTCTCTCTCTCTGAAGGACTTGCTGTGGCAATGCAGGCTCACCTCCACAAACAGCCACTGGAGGGCAGCCTAGACCTGTGTTCGGCAGGCGCCTCTGAGCGCTGCAGCACAGGCAGGGTTAAACCTTCTCACTTCCAACATGTGCTTGGTCATCAGTTTCTGAACAGCTACTGGGGGGGGGGCGTAAGCAATCGGGCTTCTCTTGCCTTGCAGCTGTGTGAACGTGCATGCATGCGCAGGTGTGTGGGGATGCGGGGCTGTGGCTCCCGAGCTGCTTCGAGGGGAGAATCTGTGGCGGCGCAGCTTCTCCCATCATCGCCAGGCAGCGAAACTCATCCGTGCGCCCGAAGAGCACAGGAGCCCTGTGCCCCATGGAAGCTGGCAACCCTGCCGGAAAGATGAGTTGCTAATTTAGGCTGCGAGGTGGCAGCGCAGAGTTACTTAAGCTGTTTTAAGCCCCATTGAACTTTAAAGGGATTTCAGGAGCGCAACTGTGTGTGTGTGTGTGTGTGCATGGGATTATTGCTGCTCCCCGGTGGGTTTTGAAAGTGTGCCTGAGTCTGTGCAAAAAGTGGTGCTGAGTGGGCATATATTTCTGTGTGGAGAGAGAGAGAGAGAGAGAGAGAGAGAGAGAGAGATATGCCTAGATACAGATAAGAGCATCAGAACACACCTGCGCCAGATCTGAGTGTGGGTCTGTAATACATGGGTACCTTTTGGTATTACAATAAATTCAGAAAGAAATATAACCTACAGCTGCCCATCACAGCCTACACCAGGCATCCCCAAACTGTGGCCCTCCAGATGTTTTGGCCTACAACTCCCATGATCCCTAGCTAACAGGACCAGTGGTCGGGGAAGATGGGAATTGTAGTCCAAAACATCTGGAGGGCCGAAGTTTGTGGATGCCTGGCCTACACCCTACTTGCCACCTTAAATGCAGACCTGTTCCCTTCTCAGCTTCTCAAGTGACCTGATCCCATCTCGATTTTTTAATGAAAGAAATCTCTATTAAAAATGCAATCCTATGCATAACTTACTTGAGAGTAAGAGGAACACAGTGGCAGTTACTCGCAAGTAAACCTGCATATGAGTGAGTGCACAAGGAGACTTAAACAGGCCTCAGGTCAAAAGACCCTTTTGATCTGAGAAATTACAGACCGTTGGATATTTTAGTGGACCAAAACGGCCAGTGAGTTCTGCAGACATTACATTGTTTTTAAACGTTTTAATGATTAACTGGGGCATTAGGAATCCTGGTTTTGAGAGCATGTTTATCGGGGCTCAGTTCCATTGAATTGGGCAGGTAATGAAAATGCTGCTTCTTCGCCAACTCAGCTCATTCCAGAAGCTGTGCTTTCTTTAAAGGCAAGGGGCAACTTCAAAGCAGGTATCTGGCTGACACTTGGGAACTTGCTGCAGCGTAAAAACCTAATAAGAGCTATGCAGGTTCAGGCCAATGGCCCAGCAAGCCCAGCATCCTGATCTCACTGGCCAACCAGATACTCCTCTACATGCAGCTGCTGGGTGACCTTGGGCTAGTCACACTTCTCTGAAGTTTCTCAGCCCCACTCACCTCACAGAGTGTTTGTTCTGGGGGAGGAAGGGAAAGGAGAATGTTAGCCGCTTTGAGACTCCTTAGGGGAGCGAAAGGTGGGGTATCAAATTCTTCTTCTTCTTCTTCTTCTTCTTCTTCTTCTTCTTCTTCTTCTTCTTCTTCTTCTTCTTCTTCTTCTTCTTCTTCCTCTTCCTCTTCCTCTTCCTCTTCCTCTTCCTCTTCCTCTTCTTCCTCCTCCTCCTCCTCCTCCTCCTCCTCCTCCTCCTCCTCCTCCTCCTCCTCCTCCTCCTCCTCCTCCTCCTCCTCCTCCTCCTCCTTTAGGGCAATCCTGCAAACAGGATCTGAGTGAAACAGCAAATCTCTCCCCACTTGTGACCCCCAGGACTCAGGAGCAGAATGCCTTTCATACTGAAGGTAGCTCGCAGCCCTCATGGCCAGAAGCCACTCTTGTTGTTGCCGTCTGTCTGTCTTGGGAGACAATGGAAGAAGGCGCCTTTGAGGGTGATGTCAAGCTGTTGGGAAGTTACAGCACCTGCTGTGGCCGAAATGGATGCCTCCTGTGTTGTTTTTGCTGCGTTAGCAGCACTGAAGTGACCTCCCCGGGGGGCACACGCCTGGGCTGTGTGTCTGGAGGTCCTGGGCTGCCCAGATGACAAGACCCCCCTCTTGGTCCAAAGGAAAGCAGAGCAATACCTTTGGCACCAGCCTGGCTGCAGGAGTTGCCGGAGAGAGGCGTGGAAGGTGCCACCCAACCGCCTTAGGGACTCCACTCCAGATTTGTGTAGTAGTAACGCTCAGCACTTGGCCCCAAAATGGGTCCAGCAAAAGATTCTGCCCGAACCAGTATTCAATTTAGCAACCCTGTCTCATCACTGCAATGGAGCAAATATTTCCTGTACTTTTTAACCAGGGAAGGAAAAATAATATTTCACATTTTTAGGTGTCAACCTTGCATGGAAGTAGACAAATATTTCAAACCGCCAGAAGCCGGAATCAAATCTCGAGGTGCCTAGGGAATCCTTTAGCGCCCGTTCCAGCTCTAAGCAGTATTGATTTGTGTTGGACGCTGTGTTTCTCTTTATTCCCTGCTCCCTGGGAAAAACACACACGCAAAAGTCTTTTTTCACGTCTCACCAGAGAGAAAACCTGATCACAAGTCCACGGTGTGACCACAAATGGAACAATACCGTGTTTAGGTCTGGTCGCTGCATTTCGAAAACGATCTTGTATCGTTGGAAAACATTAGGAAAAGAGCAACCAGGAGCAGCCTGTATTTGGCTGTACACCAATAAAAACTGTATTTTAAAGAGAGGGAAAGCACAACCAAAATGATCAAGGGGATGTAGAAATTTCCCTGCAAAGGAAGATTTAAGCATTTGGGGCTGTTTAGTTTAGAAGAAAGGCAAGCGAGTGGGGCAGGATCATGCATGGCCTGGAGAGAGAGTTGGTGGAGGAAGGTTTACTTACTTGCACAGCTCCAGAACTCGGAGACATCCAACGAGGCTCAGTGTTGGAAGATTCAGGAAAGACGAAAGAAAGACATTTCTTCACACAGTTAACCTCTGGAACTCCTTCCCACAGGAGGCAGTGATGCCACTAACCTGGACAGCTGTAAAAAAAAGGTTTAGACAAATCCATAGAGGAGAAGCTTTTCAATTGGATATCTTCTCTCTCCACTGTTAGAGGCAGAATGCTCCCCAAATCCCGGTTGCCAGGATCCACAATGGGGGAGATGGCTGTTGCATCTGAGTCCTGCTTGCGGGATTCCCAAAGGCACCTGAGAATAGAAAGTTGGACCACACGAGCCCTTGGCTTAATCTCGCTGCGCTCTCCTTACATGATTTTTTCTTTCGCCTTCTGCTCTCATCTGCTGGTTATGACCTATAAAGCCCTTTAGGGCTTAAGCCCAGGCTATCTGTAGGATATCCTCCCCTATAAACTGGCCTGGTCTCTGAGATCTTTGGGGGAAGTCCTGCCACCCTCACAGGCCCTCTTGGTGGGGAAGCGGGAGAGGGACTCCTTTGCTGGTGGCCGCTCCCCGACAACGTTGGAACTCCCTGCCTCAGGAATCCAGGCTGGCTCCCTCCTTGTTGTCCTTCCGCTGGCAACTGAAGACTGTTTTATTCTGACTGCGTTTGAGAACTGATGGTCAGAATAGTCCGGCACCCTGTTCTCAGAGTGGACAACTAGATGCAGGATTCGAACACAACTCTCCCCTCCCGTGGTTTCCAGCAACTGGTATTCAGAAGCATTGCTGCCTCTGACAATGGGAGGCAGAGCAGAGCCATCCTGGCTAGTGGCCCTTGAGAGCCCATTAATGTATCCAGTCCTCTTTTAAAGCCATCTAGTTTGGTGGCCCTCACTGCCTCCTGTGGCAGTGAGTTCCACATTTTAACTACGCATTGCATGAATATGTATTTTGTTTTCGCATTTTTTTCTGTTTCGTTTGAGTTTGTGCAAGCCACCTTGAGTCCTGTTCTGGGGGGAAAAGTGGGATATAAAGAATAATCCACATCTGGCCATCGTTAGACCTTCTTCCTTCCATCTTTTCTTCCTGCATTTCAAAGTGATACACACCCTAAATTCCTGCCAAGATGCCAGCTGGACTAACAGTTTGGCCAACCTGGCCAAAGAGTTGCAATATCCACAGGTCACCCCCACCCTTGGGGGGTCCAGGAAACCCACCTCCCCCCATAACATGACTGCTGGGGTCCCTGCCAAGCTGGCAAGGGTGCTGGCGGGGCGAGAAGTCTTGACTTCAGGCACAAGGTCCCTTCCCAGTCAGCCTCAGGCGCATGTTTGCTTTGCCCAAATGATGTATCTTTCCTGCCTGCAATGATATCCTTGTTCCTCTCCTGTCACCTGCTGTGCTGAGCACCACTTTTTATGACGCCTCCCTCCCTCCGGCAGAAGCTTCCCGGCCCCAGATAAACAGCTGTGACACCTCAAGCGGACAGCAGGGGGTTGAGCAGACCCTGTAGCTGAACACAAGGAGAACAAGGCCTGATCTAAGGAGGGTGGGATCCTGGGCGCAGCTTGAGAGATGGGGAAAGGAAGAGAGGAGGGAATAGCTCCTTGCCTCATGCTGTGTCAGCAAACTGCCCACGGAGGGCGGTATTTAAGTGTCAGGAATCAAGATTTTGCCATTTTTAGCCACACTTGATCAGGTGTCTTTGAGCAGTTTTGTTGCCTGGGGAATTGCAGAGCTACATAAGAATCATAGAATCATAGAGTTGGAAGAGACCACAAGGGTCATCCAGTCCAACCCCCTGCCAAGCAGGAAACACCATCAAAGCATTCTTGACATATGCCTGTCAAGCCTCTGCTTAAAGACCTCCAAAGAAGGAGACTCCACCACACTCCTTGGCAGCAAATTCCACTGCCGAACAGCTCTTACTGTCAGGAAGTTCTTCCTAATGTTTAGGTGGAATCTTCTTTCTTGTAGTTTGAATCCATTGCTTCGTGTCCGCTTCTCTGGAGCAGCAGAAAACAATCTTTCTCCCTCCTCCATATGACATCCTTTCATATATTTGAACATGGCTATCATATCACCCCTTAACCTTCTCTTCTCCAGGCTAAACATACCCAGCTCCCTAAGCCGTTCCTCATAAGGCATTGTTTCCAGGCCTTTGACCATTTTGGTTGTCCTCCTCTGGACATGTTCCAGTTTGTCAGTATCCTTCTTGAACTGTGGTGCCCAGAACTGGACACAGTGCTCCAGGTGAGGTCTGACCAGAGCAGAATATAGTGGTACTATTACTTCCCTTGATCTAGATGCTATACTCTTATTGCTGCTGCCCAGAATTGCATTGGCTTTTTTAGCTGCTGCATCACACTGCTGACTCATGTCAAGTTTGTGGTCTACCAAGACTCCTAGATCCTTTTCACATGTACTGCTCTCAAGCCAGGTGTCTCCCATCCTGTATTTGTGCCTTTCATTTTTTCTGCCCAAGTGTAGTACCTTACATTTCTCCTTGTTAAAATTAGAACTTGAGAAGAAAGGAAACACAAACTTGGGTGAGCTTCTGGAAAACAGTATTGTTTTGGGGGGACAGAGGGCGGGCAGGTGTGGGGGACCCCCTGGTCCTGAATGGGGTCACTGCGCACCTGAAGGACCAGGTGTGCAGCCTGAGGGTCATTTTGGACTCAGAGGTCAGCAGGTCAATTCTGTGTCCAGGGCAACAGTCTACCAGCTCCATCTGAGACCCTCCCTGCCGGCAAACTGTCTCGCCAGAGTGGTGCATGCCCTGGTTATCTCCCGCTTGAACTACTGCAATGCGCTCTACATGGGGCTACCCTTGAAGTTGACCTGGAAACTGCAACTAATCCAGAATGCGGCAGCTAGACTGGGGACTGGGAGCGGCTGCCGGGACCACAAAACACTAGTCCTGAAAGACCTACATTGGCTCCCAGTATGTTTCCAAGCACAATTCAAAGTGTTGGTGCTGACCTTTAAAGCCCCAAACAGCCTCGGCCCAGTATACCTGAAGGAGCATCTCCACCCCCATCGTCCAGCCCGGACACTGAGGTCCAGCTCCGAGGGCCTTCTGGTGGTTCCCTCCCTGCGAGAAGCGAGGTTACAGGGAACCAGGCAGACGGCCTTCTCGGTGGTGGCGCCCACCCTGTGGAACACCCTTCCACAGATGTCAAGGAAATAAACAACTCTCTGACTTTTAGGAGACATCTGAAGGCAGCCCTGTTTAGGGAAGCTTTTAACGTCTGGATTTTTACTATGTTTTTATATGTGCTGTAAGCGACCCAAAGTGGCTGGGGAAACCCAGGCAGATGGGCAGGGTATAAAGAATAAAATGATGGTGAGGAGGAATCTCGCACCGCTCAGAGACTGGGGTGATGCTGCTGTCGAGGAGTCAGACCTCCCTCGTCCGGCTTGGGACGGAGGCTCCTGGCAGATCACCCCTTCCCAGAGGGGCGAGCACCCCGGCCCCTCGCTGCCCCCCAACTGGCTCTCGTTCTTTCCCACAGTCGTCAAGGTGCCTTCCTCTTCTCTGGAGCCTTTAATGGAAGGGACAGAGAGAGTCAGGTCCGTAGGAAATGGCTCCTGAATCTTTAATAAAGAAAACATTGTCAGGGCCATAAAGCTGAGGATGACAGCGGCCGCCAGAGCTCTCAGTCTTATTGCCTCCCCCCGCTGCCAGCCTCCGCCCCACTTCTTTACTTAACTCTGCCATAATGGGTTTTATAGCCCGAGAGGGAGCTGAGGTGAAAGTCGTATTAAAAAATGTATTTCCGAATTTAATTGAGGCTCCATCTGTGGGGAGAGATGGAGGAGAGGAGAGGTCACCCCACAGGAGAGCCATGAAAGAGCCCGGCTGAGGTCTTCCTCTCCTCCCAGCCGGGGAAATGGTCCAGGAAGCCAACGCCAGCCCAGCAAGGAAGCAAAAGGGGGAAGGCGGTTGGGGGGTGGGGGTGGGGGACTCAGACAGACAGACAGACAGACACATGCCACAAAAACATCTTCCCTGCATCCTTCTGGACCTGCAGAGGAATGAGGTCCCTTTCCATGCATCATTTTGCGGGGGAGTGGGGAATCATAGCATCCTAGAGAGGGAAGGGATCCCCCAAGGGTCATTTAGTCCAACCCTCTGCGGGGCAGGTAAAGGTAAAGGACCCCTGGATGGTTAAGTCCAGTCAAAGGCGACTACTTGGTTGTGGCGCTCATCTCTCTTTTCAGGTCCAGGGAGCCGGCGTTTGTCCACAGACAGCTTTCCGGGTCATGTGGCCAGCAGGACTAAACCCCTTCTGGTGCAACGAAACACCGTGACGGAAACAAGAGTGCACGGAAACGCCGTTTACCTTCCCCCCAGAGTGGTACCTATTTGTCTACTTGTACTGGTGTGCTTTCAAACTGCTAGGTTGGCAGGAGCTGGGACAGAGCAATGGGAGCTCACCCCATTGCGGGGATTTGAACTGCTGACCTTCCAATCGGCAAGCCCAAGAGGCTCAGTGGTTTAGACCACAGCGCCACCCGCGTCCCTCATGCAGGAATCACAGCTGAAGGATCCCTGACAGTCATTGTTGTAATTACGGTTATGTTTAAAACATATTCTAGAAATGCATATGGTTTTAATTCTATCAATGTTTAATTATATTTTATTGATTGACTGTTCTGTGTTTTTATCTTTTCCTGTTTTTCTCTGCAAACTGCCTCGAGTCCAGTTGGGGAAAAGGTGGAATAATAATAATAATAATGTTGTTGTTTAGTCGTTTAGTCGTGTCCGACTCTTCGTGACCCCATGGACCATAGCACGCCAGGCACTCCTGTCTTGCAATAATAATAATAATAATAATAATAATAATAATAATCATCATCATCATCATCATCATCATATCATAGAATTGTAAGGTTGGAAAGGGACTGCCCAGGTTTCTTTTTTATGTTTTTTTTATATTATTATTATTATTTTCTTGTTCTTCTCCAAGCTAGCTGTGGCAAACGAGGCATCTTTGCTGCCTGCAAGGGGCCTTGTACTACAAAGGAAATAAAAATACCGCTCTTTTCTGCCTTGGTCAGACCCCACCTGGAGTCCAGTGTCCAGTTCTGGGCACCACAGTTTAAGAAGGATGTTGACAAGCTGGAAAGTTTGCAAATGAGGGCAACCAAGATGATCTGGGGCAGGCATCCCCAAACTTCGGCCCTCCAGATGTTTTGGACTACAATTCCCATCTTCCCCGACCACTGGTCCTGTTAGCTAGGGATCATGGGAGTTGTAGACCAAAACATCTGGAGGGGATGCCTGATCTGGGGTCTGGAAAACAAGCCTGATGAGGAACGGTCGAAGGAGCTGGGTATGTTTAGCCTGGAAGAGACGAGACTGGGAGGGTGTTTCAACCTGTGTTTCAATGGCTCTTGTTTGTCCCTAGCAAAGGAGGGGCTCTGCACTGACTGATTTGTTGCGAATGACCCCAATACTCCTCACTCTTTTCTTGGGTTCATGAGAAGCTGTGATGCAGGTGAAATATTATCATAATTAAGCCGTGGCAATACACATTTTAATTGGCTGAATCATGGATCCATTGATTAAAATCAAAGTGCTTCATCTGCTTTTCTAAGTAAAACTTTATTTATTTGCATGGCCTACAGGCCATTGCAACAAAGGATTCATATTACATAACCTGGTAAAAAAGGAAAGAAAAAAGAAAAATGCTATATATAACAATAAAATGTGCTGTCTCGGGATTCAGCATAACACAATTAAAATGAAACAGATGAGATCTTAATTATATGTTCACACAGGAGGCGCTATTGTCCTTCAGCTGGCGGCCCTCAGTCTCATGGCCCTCTCAGTAAATCTGGCTACCTTCTCTGTTGTCTGGGCAGTCTGATCTGCCAGGAGGAAAAACAGTAAGTTCCTTTTCCAAATGAAAATGAGTGACTCCCTGCTGCAGGAATCTCGATCCAGGAATGAGCACATCGGCCGTGAGTCGATGCTCGGTGGGGACTCTGATGGGCCAACGGAGCTCAGGGTGGGTGGGTTCCAGTGAAAGCACAGAGTTCTTTGCAAGCAGAATCTCCCCCTCTGACTCCGTTGTCAAAGATACACAGCGCCCCCCTCTGTCCCATACATTTAAAACACCCCTTTAAACAGCCCTGCCTTCCCTCGAAGGTTGCTGGGAACTGTAGTTTGCGAAGGGTGCTGTGCCTTGTTCGCAGACTCCTTGCTGCCAGCCTGTCTCCTGCTAAAATAACCCTGCTTTCTGAAAAACACACAAAACCCAGGTTTACATAGGGAGGCAGAAATTGGGACAATTATGCCATTACACGCAGATGGGTTGGTTTTGCGGGTCTATTCTTGGATAGCAGAAAATGAGTATTTTTTTTTTGCTTGCCCTTTTCCCCGTGCAAAAATGGAGGTCATCTCCTTGCCTTTGCTGCAAAGACTTGTTGCAGCTGTTGGTAAACATTTGCTTTAATTAGCTGCAAAAGGGGGGGTTGTTGGAAGGGCCCCCTCTCACCCTCCCCTCCCTCTTTCCCATTGCACCAGGCCCTCCCCGGGGGGCCTGTTTTTACTCTGAGTCAGCCAATCTGCTGGGATCGCACCACCAGTTTTATTAATTTGATTAATAACAACGTACGTCACGGAGGTCATTACCCGCTAATCGGCGATGACAAGGTTGTCAGAGTGTGTCCCTCTGAGGGACAATTTCCCATCCTCTCTTCTCTCCGTGCCCAACACTCTGGGCTTTCAATTGCATTAATTAAAAATCTGAGGAAATAACTCGGCTCTTCTGGGACCTTTCGGATATTACAAGCCAGGCTGGAGGGTTTCGCCACTCCAGAGATTTCCCCAGGCAAAGAGGGGAAGGTGCCTTCAGGTGCTCTCGCCCTGGGACTTTTTTGGTTTAGAGCAGGGGTGTCAAACTCAAATTCATCGGGGGCCGCATCAGCAGTTTGGTCACCCTCAAAGGGCCGGTTGTATCTGTAGGACTATGTGTCCACTCTTTATTATCATAAATTATTGTCACTGCATTCAATTATTACTGTTTTTTGTAATAATGTAAGCATAGCTGCCAAGTTATCCCTTATTTTAAGGGATTTTCCCTTATGCTGAATAGGCTTCCTCGCGAGAAAAGGGAAAACTTGGCAGCTATGAATGTAAGTAATAACTAGCTCTGAAAGCAGAAACATAGTCAGAATAATGGCAAGTAGATATTCAAATGTACAATTATTGTACAATTTATTGAAAAATGATTTTTGGTAACTGCACTGGGTGGTGGAGGCTCGCTAGGGTTTCATGCAGGACCTTTGCAGAGCTACTAGTACCTGGAGATGCTGGGGTCCTTCTGCATGCAGGACAGATGTTCTGCCAGTGAGCCACCACCCTTCACCAAAGGGACTGGCTGAGGTTGACTCAATGGAGCTGCTCTCCTGGTTCCAGGGTTTAAGGGCCAGAAGTATAAAGCAGCACCCTATGTTTCTGAGGAGAGGGAGGGGAGGAAGGGAGGGAGGAAGGAAGGAAGGAAGAAAAGAGGGAGTGGGAGGGAGAGAGGAAGGAAGGAAGGAAAGAGGGGAGAGAAAGAAGAGTAGGAAATAAGGAAGGGAATAAAGAAGGAAAGAAAAAGAGGGAGAGAAGACGAAAAGGGAGAAAGAAGGAAGGAAGTAGAGGGAAAGAAAGAATAAGAATGAGGGAGAGGAAGAAAGATGGGAAGGACGGAAGGAAGAAAGGAAGAAAGAAAGAAAGAAAAGAGGGAGCAGGAGGGAGAGAGGAAGGAAAGAGGTGAGAGAAAGAAGAGTAGGAAAGAAGGAATAAAGAAGGAAAGAAAAAGAAAGAGGGAGAGAAGACAGAGATAAAGAAGGAAGGAAGGAGAGGGAAAGAAAGAATAAGAACGAGAGAGAGAGAGGAAGAAAGAAAGGGAAGGGGGGGGGTTGCCACCTTGATTCAGCGCCAGAAAAGAGCGCGAAGGGACCCAGGGGCAAAAAACATTTCCCGTGCAGCGTGAGGCAGCGGGTGTCCGTTTTAGGAGAAGTGCGTAAAGCCTCAGAGTTGCACGTTCTTGAGGCTGAGCCGCGCAGGAGGAGGAGGAGGTGAGGCAAGAGGAGGAGGAGGCTGCGGCTTCCCGGGTCGGTGCCCGGCAGCACCGTGCGGAGAGTCCCGAGCCTCTGGGACGCAGCAGTGCTCTGTAGCACTTTGAATCCTCCTCCTCCTCCACACGGCACTGCTGGGTGCTTTGTCTGTGCTTCAGCAGCAGCAGCAGCAGCAGCCGTTTCCAGGCGCCGAGCCGTGGCAGGAGGAGGAGGATTCAAAGTTGTTTGTCGGCGCTTTGTCGGTGCGGTGCTTCAGCAGCAAGCTCCCGCTGCTGGGTCCCGCTGGCTGGGGTGCTCGGCGGGCCACATGACAAGGTCTGGCGGGCCGGATTTGGCCCCCGGGCCTTGTGTTTGACACCCGTGGTTTAGAGGAAAAGGCGATGTGATAGAAGTTTATAAAAGGATGGCCTGGAGAAGGTGGAGAGAGAAAAAAAAGGCTTTTTCCTTCTTTCGTAACTCCAGGAGTTGTGGGCATCCAATGAAGCTGAATGTTGGAAGTTTCAGGGGAAATAAAACGAAGTGCAGGGCAGTGTTAAACTGTGGAACTCACTCCCACTGGAGACAGTGGTGCCTACCAATTTGAATGGCTTTTTAAAGAGGATTGGACAAATTCACAGAGGAAGAGAGGGCTATCGATGGCTACTAGATGGCTCTGCTCTGCCTTCAAATACAGTGGTACCTCGGTTTATGAACACAATTGGTTCCGGAAGTCTGTTCATAAACTGAAGCGATCATAAACTGAAGCGAACTTTCCCATTGAAAGTAATGGAAATTGGATTAATCTGTTCCAGACGGGTCCGCAGAGTACTTAAACTGAAGCCTTCATAAACTGAAGCGAACTTTCCCATTGAAAGTAATGGAAAGTGGATTAATCCGTTCCAGACGGGTCCGCGGAGTACTCAACCTGAAGTGTACTTAACCCGAAGCATGGGTGTAATTGGTTCCGGAAGTCTGTTCATAAACTGAAGTGAACTTTCCCATTGAAAGTAATGGAAAGTGAATTAATCCGTTCCAGATGGGTCCGCGGCGTTCGTAAACTGAAAATTCATAAACTGAGGTGTTCATAAACCGAGGTTCCACTGTATATGAAAGGATGTTATATAGAGGAGGGAGAAAGATTGTTGTCTGCTGCTCCAGAGAAGCGGACACAGAGCAATGGATTCAAACTTCAAGAAAGAAGATTCCACCTAAGCATTAGGAAGAACTTCCTGACAGTAAGAGCTGTTCGGCAGTGGAATTTGCTGCCAAGGAGTGTGGTGGAGTCTCCTTCTTTGGAGGCCTTTAAGCAGAGGCTTGACAGCCATCTGTCAGGAATGCTTTGATGGTGTTTCCTGCTTGGCAGGGGGTTGGACTGGATGGCCCTTGTGGTCTCTTCCATCTCTATGATTCTATGATTCACAGACAGCAGCAGCAATACTTCTGAATACTGGTCGCTGGAAACCACAGAGAATGCTCTTGTGCTTGAGTCCTGTGTGCGAGTTTCCTACATGGATCTGGCATTCTCCCCTCCTGCGGTCTGTTGTTACCATCCCCAAGAGGAAAATCTCAGGTGTTTTCGGGAAAGTATTTTTTTTAAAAAAAAAATCTTTTAAAATTCATTATATATAGTTTCCCAATATTTCTTAATTACTTCACAGGACCACCACATGTGGAAAAAGGACCCCTCATTTTCATTACACTTCCAACATAAACCTTTTTCTTTTTTACACATTCTTGCCAGTCTGGTGGGTGTTAAATGTACCATTATTTTATCTGTCCTGAATCTTCCAACACTCGACTCCATTGGATGAAATTCTGGTTTTATGAAAGAGGGAGAACATTTTTCTCTACAGCATCATGCATAATATTATAAACATCTATCACATCACTTCTTCCTCAGAGGATGAAGTCACATCTTCAGGAAGTAACCTAAGCAATATTTTTGGAGGGGCAGAAAAAGCACTGTGTGAGGAGTGTGTGTGTGTGTGTCCCTCCATCACGCCACATCTGGAATTATGCCCGCCTGATAAGCCTTTGGCGGGAGTTTGTGGGCAACAATTCTGTGTTTGAGGATTGTGTGTTGTCGTTGTTGTGGTTCGCTGGCTGCTGCAGTGCCAAAGTCAGACTGGGGCTGAAATGTCAGGCTGTGTTATGATGCCAGGGAGAAACGATTCGGCCTGGCAGCGCCCACAGCCTGAAAGAGATCGAAACAGAAAGAGCCGGCCGATGTGGAAGGGGGCGCTCAGTGCGCGGGCAAAAAACGCTATCGCAGCAGAACGTCCTCCTTGCAGCAGCCAGAGAAATTGAGGAGAGAGGCACACAGAAACAATGTGGGCATGTGTGGACATTTGCATGCTAAACTAAAGAACTTTGCACTAATACTTCCAGGGCTATGTGCAAAAGAATCCCTCCCTTTTGTGACTGAGGGTGTGTGAAAACCTCATAAAAAGTTCACCTAGCGTCCCATATTTCTGCTGTTGTTATTGAACCCTGGAGAGTCAGGGCCAGTCATTGTAAAACAGTACTTGTTGTCGGTTCAAGAAAAAGGTATTAAAGGAGAATTTCCAGATGCCAAAATCAAAGTTCGGAGCAACTACTGGTTGGTGGGAGAATCCCAGCAGAGATGGGATGGCCGTCTGTCATGGATGCTTCAGCTGAGATTCCTGCTCTGCAGGGCGTTGGACTAGATGACCCACGGGGTCCCTTCCAACTCTACGATTCTATGAATTGACACCACAAAATATGCAGCAATGCAAAGCATGGCACTGTAAGTTGCTAGACCCTTAAAATGTGCCCATTAAAGTGAGTCTCAAAATTTCCCTCCTCCCCAGCATAGAAAAAACCCACACTTTGGGTAAGTTCAAAATGGTTTACTTACCATCTCACCCCAAAAATTATTGAAAGATTTTCATATATAACAAAGGGAATATATAACAAAGGGAAACCCAGCCAGATGGGCGGGGTAATCAACAACAACAACAACAACAACAACAACAACAACAACAACAACAACAACAACAACATCTTTGTTTTCAATTCTACAGTTACATATGCTGTGAGACATTTGGTGTGAGGCATTGTGAGGTTGTGGTGGGGGAGGGAATGATTTTACCTTCTTTTGCACAGTGTCCTTAAGGACTTCTAGCCCAGGTGAGCTCCTGGCATGGAAAAGAAGATTAACCTGTATTTTTCACTGGCTTGGCATCTTCCTGTCAATACTCCAGATATTATCCAAATCCTACCATTTACTAATTTCTAACATTCCCTAACTCTAGCAGCCTTGCACCCCCAAACTCTGTTACCCCAGGAGATTCCTGCTAAACATTTGGAAGAACTTTTTGACAGGAAGATCTGCTAGACTGTGGAACTGGCTACCTTAGAAGGTGGAAGCCCTTTGCACCTTTCATTTGAGGTTTTTCAGCAGGGTCTAGGTGGCCACCTGTCAGGGATTCTTCAGCCATGATTCCTGCACCGCGGGGGGTTGGGCTAGATGATCTTTGGGGTCCCTCCCAACTCAAGAACTCTACGATTCTGTGGCCCCAGCGGAAGGAATGACCTCTTCCTTTGCAGTTTCCCGTTAGGCGGAAGCGTTCTCCAACTCTCCCTTGGGCTCCCGCCCTGCTGAGCTCAGCCGGAGGAGCCAAGTCTTTTGTGTTTTTCCTCCAAGGGTTTCTTTCCCTCTGATGGCTTTGCTGGACGCCTGCCCTCGTTAGATAATTCATAACCGGTGGAAGGAAAAGGAGGGTCCCACAAGAGCCCCAGGCCCCCAGGGGATGAGTAATGGACTGGCCGATTCTCCAGTGGGACACATCCAACAGCTTCCTGGCTTAGAAGTGCACTTCACACATCCCAGACTCTTTCATGGAGCAAAAATATTGAAATAACCGAATGGCGTCTGAGGGTGGCCACACTGTTAGGTATTCCTTTCCTTTCTTATTTCTATAAGATTTCTATATTGATTTTTTTTAAAGGAAAACAAAAGCGGCACCAAAGCAATCTTTCTCATGCATAAGTCCCTGTATGTATAAAGGTAAAGGTACCCCTGAGCATTAGGTCCAGTCGCGGACGACTCTGAGGTTGCGCGCTCATCTCGCTCTATAGGCCGAGGGAGCCAGCGTTTGTCCTCACACAGCTTCTGAGTCATGTGGCCAGCAGGACTAAGCCGCTTCTGGCGAACCAGCGCAGTGCACGGAAACGCTGTACCTATTTATCTACTTGCACTTTGACGTGCTTTCGAACTGCTCGGTTGGCAGGAGCGGGGACCGAGCAACGGGAGCTCACCCCATCGCGGGGATTCGAACTGCCGACCTTCTGATCGGCAAGCCCTAGGCTCAGTGGTTTTTAGACCACAGCGCCACCCATGTCCCTTCCCTGTATGTACAGGGGCTACTTTTAGAAGAGAAGGAGAGAAACTTTCTTCTAGCTACTTTCTTTCGTGTCCTGCAAAGTTTTCCTTGTATGTATAGGGGCTACTTTTGGAAAACTTTGCAGGACATGAAAAAAAGTGGCTGGAGGAAAGTTGATCTCCTTCTAACACTAGATCTCATGGATGAGTAATTTCGTTGTTCCCGCAAGGGGACAATGACAATAAAGATATCTTATCTTAATGTACAGCGCAGTTGAATGTTGGAAGATTCGTGACAGATAAAAGGAAGGACTTATTCATGCAGCACAGAGTTAAACTGCGGAACTCCCTGCCACAGGAGGCAGGGATGGCCACCAACATAGATGGCTTTGAAAGAGGATGAGACAAATTCGAGGAGGTGGAGAGGGCTATCAATGGCGACTACCGGTAGTCGTGATGGCTCAGCTCTGCCTCCATTTCCGGAGGCAGCCATGCTTCTGAATGCCACTCGTTGGAAACCACAGGAAGGATTATGTGCTTGCTGGTTTCCCTCAGGCATCTGGTTGGCCCCTGTGAGAGCAGGATGCTGGGCTAAATGGGCCACTGGCCTGATCCAGCAGGCTCTTATATTATTATGAAGGGGATTGCAGCAAGCCCAGTCTTGAAAGTGATCGCCCCCCCCATATCAAACTGGACCAACTTAAAAATAAATAAACCAGTTATTTAACCTGGTGAGCGTCCCCTTGAGAACGTGCAGAGAGCCTCCCCCTCACCAATGCCCCATGTGGGCCAGGGACACAAGCAGGCCCTGTGACTTCCAATAGCAATGATTCACAGGAGCTGAAGCACAGGGGCCCATTCTGAAATGGGGAAGAATCAATGACTGGTGGAAAAATGGGATGTTCGTCGGTTGATCTGGGGGTGTTATTGTTCAGCTGCATTGCCTGCAGTCTCTTGCAGCTCTGCAAATTCCCCACACTGCCTGTATTACAGGGTACATTTAATTGCATCAACAGTAATTAAGAATGCGACTTGCATCCAGGGTGGATAGGGTTAATGTTGCCATGGGGACCTTAACATATTAATTTCCCTATTTGTTTGCGTGTGCGTGAGACAGTTCTCTCAACATTAATCAACAGAACGGCCTGCACTTAAAGGGATACTAACTCATTTTTGTCACGCCTCTGGGCCAGACTAGACTGACGCTGTGTGCTCTTTGTGGGGCTGGACTTGGAGACTGCTTGAAGAAGCCTCGGGGAGTGCTGCCTTGGGGGTCTCAGGAATGTCTGGCACCCCACCATTTCCCCCAAGAAATTGGACGAGGATGAAAACGTAAGGAGAGCGCTGCTGGATTCACCCATCCCTTTGCCTAACCTACCTCACAGGGTTGTTGTGAGGATGAAACGGGGAGGAGATGCATGTACGCCAACTTGAGATGCTTTGAAGACAAGGGTGGTACATAAATGTAAAAAAGAAGAAGTTAAAACAAAGAAACTCTCTTCTGACATTCAGAAACATGGCTGCCTCTGAGCCATGAATTTGCCTAATCCTCAAAGCCATCCAGATTGGTAGCCACCACTTCCTCTTGTGGGAGGGAGTTCCACAGTATAATTCTGCGCTGCATAGAATCGTAGAGTTGGAAGAGACCACAAGGGCCATCTAGTCCAACCCCCTGCTGAGCAGGAAACACCATCAAAGCATTCTTGACATATGGCTGTCAAGCCTCTGCTTAAAGGCCTCCAAAGAAGGAGACTCCACCACACTCCTTGGCAGCAAATTCCACTGCCGAACAGCTCTTACTGCAGGAAGAAGTCCTTCCTTTTCCCTGTTCCGAATCTTCCAACCGTCAGCTTCGTTTGGGTCTTCAGCAAGTCTTGGTGTTATGAGAGAAGGAGACACCATTTTGTGAATATCTGTTGGCTCACCTCAAACTTGCCTTTTCTCTAAACTGAAAAGACCTAAATGCTGCCCCCTTTCTTCAGTCTCTCCATCCCTTTGATCACGCCAGCAGGATGTCCTTTGCAGATGCCTGACCTGTGTGTGGCGCAGGTGCCATGTTTGATCCGGCCTTCAGAGACGCTGAACCCAAGGCCAGCTCTGGAGGCGTATTGAGCGGGGCTGGGGGAGACCTCTCCGTCCCTCCCTCGCAAGTTCTGCTCTGCCTCTTTGTTTCCTGCAGAAGTTGCTGATCCCTCTGTTCCTCTCTCCAGCGGGGATTGCTTGCAGCTTCTCTCCGCTGGTATCTTTTGGGGCACCCCTTGGACGAGTGAAAAGGAATTTTCTACCCCAAGATTTCCTCCGTCCTGCCTGTAAGGGAATCATAGAAGTGTAGACTCTGTGGGGCATCTTGACAATAAAGGTATTACAGTGGTGCCCTGCTAGACGAATTTTTCGCTAGACGAATGGATTTGGCGATCGGAGGTTGCCTCGCAAGATGACGAGGTTTTCTATGGCCGCTGCTTCGTCTTGCGAAGCGTGGCCTTGGGAAAATGAACCTCCGACTGCAAAGTCTAGCGTGTAGTGAAAAATTGCCAGGGCTTTTTCCCGCCTGCCTTCCCCTTGGAGCAGCAGAAAACAATTTCCCCCCCTCTTCCTTGCGACAGCCCTTTCGATATTTCAAGATGCCTATCGCATTGCCTCTTCTCCTTCCCAGGCGAAGCAGACCCAGCTCCCGCAACTGTTACTCACAGGGCCTGGTTTCCAGACCCTTGATCAGACCCTAGCTAGGTGAGAACACAAGGAAAACAGATGATTTTCAAAAAATAAAATGGTCTCTGAGAAAGCTCGCAACTAACTCCTGAGCCAATTCAGAACTGAGCCTAATGGACTTTGCCCTTCGTACCCAGTGTTGAGAATGCCCTGGAATTAATTAAGAGATGCTTTGGTTTATTGAAATGCATGGGGAATGTAGTTTTTTAAAACTGGCCAACAGGTGGTGCTGCAACTTTACTGCTTTCAATACAACAAGAGATAACACCTTGCACCTTTCCATATGACTTCAGGTCTCAGAATAGTAATAGTATTTAGGAGGGCAGGTGGCGCGATTGGGGAGTTCCTGTACCTCCTTTTCTAGAAAGAAAAAAAAGCACTGGCGTTTAGTGCCAGAGACCTGCAGCTTGCCTCCGTGGCTCAGAGCTCCCTGACCTCAAATACAGTTTTTGAGGATCGTTTCTGCTTTCTGCCAAAAGTACCCAATACCCTTCCAGACTCGATGCAGCCAAACCCCACGGCCTCCCCTCTTTGTTAACATTCTGTTACTGAACCTTCCCCACTTCAAAGACTTTATGAGATATGGCAACCCTAGATGTGCTGGAAACTGCCTGGAAGCTGGAGACACAGAGACCTGAGAGCAAAGTGTTGGATCCATAGCTGCCAAGTCTCCCGTTTCCCCCGGGAAATCCCCGTTTTTCCAGCTGTCCCAGCTGTTCCTTTTTGTTTTCCCCCGGTTTATTCTGGCGCGAAGGCCATTTTGGAACTGGGCGGAGCATGCTCAGAAGCGACGTTTGATGCTGCTCTACCCAGTTCCAAAATGGCTGCAGTGCGACTTCTGGCGTGACGGCCATTTTGGAACTGGGCAAAGCAGCATCAAAATTCACTTCTGAGCATGCTCCGCCCAGTTCCAAAATGGCGGCAGCGCTACTTCCGGTCTGCTATTTCTGGCCCGGTCCCTTATTTCTCTGACAGCAACTTGGCAGGTATGGTTGGATCCAGTGTTATTTTTCTAGAAGAATAGGTGCCCGAGCTCACCATGAACTTCTCCCTTGTTCTCTTAGACTAATTTGTCTCCAGGGTGAGAGCCACAAGCCTCACCTCCCCGGCTCAGTCCTAAGCTGTGACCAGTGGAGAAGCAAGATCTGCTGGCATGTTAACACAGCAAGTCCCTCCATCTCACACTCAGGTTGTGTGTAATAATAATAATAATAATAATAATAATAATAATAATAATAATAATAATATATTTATACCCCGCCCATCTGGCCGGGTCTCCCCAGCCACTCTGGGCGGCTTCCAACAGAAAAATAAAACACAGTGATCTATTAAACATTAAAAGCCTCCCTAAACAGGGCTGCCTTCAGATGTCTTCTAAAAGTCAGGTAGTTGTTTTTCTCTTTGACATCTGATGGGAGGGCGTTCCACAGGGCGGGCGCCACCACCGAGAAGGCCCTCTGCCTAGTTCCCTGTAACTTGGCTTCTCGCAATGAGGGAACCGCCAGAAGGCCCTCGAAGCTGGACCTCAGTGTCCGGGCAGAATGATGGAGGTGGAGACGCTCCTTCAGGTATACTGGACCGAGGCCATTTAGGGCTTTAAAGGTCAGCACCAACACTTTGAATTGTGCTCGGAAACGTACTGGGAGCCAATGTAGATCTTTCAAGACCGGTGTTACGTGGACTCAGCGGCCGCTCCCAGTCACCAGTCTAGCTGCCGCATTCTGGATTAGTTGTAGTTTCCGGGTCACCTTCAAAGGTAGCCCCACATAGAGCGCATTGCAGTAGTCCAAGTGGGAGATAACCAGAGCATGCACCACTCTGGCAAGACAGTCTGTGGGCAGGTAGGGTCTCAGCCTGCGTACCAGATGGAGCTGATAGACAGCTGCCCCGGATACAGAATTGACCTGCGCCTTCATGAACAGTTGTGAGTCCAAAATGACTCTCAGGCTGCGCACTGGTCCTTCAGGGGCACAGTTACCCCATTCAGGACCAGGGAATCCTCCACACCCGTCAGCTTCCTGTCCCCCCAGAAACAGTACTTCTGTCTTGTCAGGATTCAACCTCAATCTGTTAGCCACCATTTCTTTTATTTCTACAGCCTCAGAATATTAGGGCCAGATTCCCTCTGCGTGTACAGATCTGCCCAGTGTACCAGGATGCATCTGATGCCCATATAGTGCCCAGGCTGCCAGCGCGCTTGGAGATGCTACGGACGGATGATGCAAAAATACAAAGGCCCCTTTAAGAGCAACGAAATGCCACCTTTCGCTGAGTTTGCACTTCTGCTCAGCGTGTAATGCTCTGGCTGCTGTGGGAATTGCTCTCTGATATTGAACAGGTAAACAAAGCATGGCTCAGAGAAAAGCTTATACAAATGGACTGCGCGCGAGCTGGATGTCCCAAAGGTGTGCGAGGCTTTGCTGGGCTGCTCTGATCTCTCTCTGCAAGACATGCAGAGGCCGGAGTGTCTTCCGCTCGACCCCGAGGGCTGCTGCTTGGACATCATCTTAAAGTTATCCCATTTCCTGCAGTGAGCGCATGTTTTGAAATGCACGATGCCGTTTGCAAACTGCCCATTGCTTTGTTCCAGGACAAAACTGCAAGCACTCTGCATATCTGTATCTCAGCTAGGGATAGAAGGATGCACCCATTTCGGCCCTCCCAGTTTCTCCTTCTAATCTCAAATTCAGTTCTTCACATTTTTGCAGCAATTTGCAATTTTATTTTTTTAAAAAACAGAATCCTAATTTTGATTTTGTAATGCCGCTCTCCAACCAAACAATGTTTACAGCAATGCATATATCAGGAGGAAGTAAAAACGAATATATTAGTGAAAATAACAAATATGCATTGCATTAGGGGAAATTGCTTGCAAACACAGTAGTGCAGTAGTGAAAAGTACATACAGAATCCATTTATTAGGAGAAGTTCGTATTATAACACTGATGGATTTTCACGAGGATTTAATTTATTATTATTTTTTGCAAATTGCTGCAAAAATGTGGGGAGTTGAATTGAAGAGGGAAAAATGAGGAACAAGGGAAAAGAAAGTGAAAGGTTTGTGCTTTCCCTGTTCAGAGAGCAAAGGAAATGTGAGGATTTAGTTCTGGAGCAAGTGAGTCGAAGGCAGTCATGCAAGTGTGGGGAGAGCTGTGTCCTGCAAAACCAGGGCTGGGGGACCTGTGCCCCCCCAATTTTGTTCTATACCCCAACTCCCACCCGCTCCAGCCAGTGTGGCCAATATGCAGGGATTATGGGAGTTACCTCTGGAGGGCAATATCTTCCTACATAGCACAGCAAAAGTACCTCATCATAGTTACTGGCCAATCTGACCTGAGCGGAGGGAGGAGGCAGTCCTTAATTCCAGAAAACCGAGTTGTGGAATTCAGCAAATCTCAAAATCTCACTTGCAGAAGGCCTGTTTATTTGAACATCCATCCCGATTCCTTTGCACTAAGTTCCCAAGGAGGTTAGATGACGTTGCAGTTGTTGCCCCACATTTCCCTATTGCCGCACTTCTTGCCAAAAAAGCCCAAGGATGAGTGCATGTGCGGGGGGTTGCGCAAGAGCCCCGAGTCAACTTTGATTTGTGGTTGCAGCAGTGTGCCATAACGGTTTGAGTGCTGGACTAGGAGAGAACAGGGTTCAAATCCCCAGTCGGCCATGAAGCTCACGGGGTGTGACCCTGGGGGCCAGTCGCACTGCCTCTCGGCCCAACCTACCTCACAGGGTTGTCGTAGGGAGGGGAAACTGCGCACACCGCCAATTCAGTCCCCCGAATTCTTGACTCCAGCCTGCAATGTTGTGCATCTCCTCCGCCTCTTGCCATCCAGACCCAGCGGCGGAGCAAGCCGGTTGGGCGCCTGGGGCGGGACCAGCCGGGGCAGGACGCTCCACGGGTCCTCCGAGGAGTCTGCCTGCCTCCTCCCACTCAGCCGCCCTACAGCTGAGGGGGAGGCAGCGGGCGGACCATTCGGGGCAGCGCGGAGCCTGTGGGCGCCCAAGCCACTGCCTCACTCCCAGGAGAGACATGTGGCTCAGGCGCGCTGCAGGCCCCACGGTGAGTGCTGCCCGGCATTTTGTCACCCCCCTCAGTGGTGACACCTGGGGCGAACCGCCCCCACCGCCCCCTTCCTCCGCCCCTGTCCAGACCCTGTTGTCCTTTGCAAAATCTGGGCTTGGCTCCCTTGTGGCGAGACTTAAGAGACGGGCGTTTCTTTCCGACTGGATCCCCGGGGGTCTGCGAGACCCTTCCCCTTCCCTCTTCTCCTGCCGAGTATCGACGCCGCTGCTCTGCTCCCCCTCCCTGCTCATCCTTTTGCAATTTGGATGCGCCAGCGATATTATAGTGGTATTTTCACCCCACCTGAGGGATGCATTTGGCGTGTTATTATTGTAAGGCTGACGGCCGTTACTGTACACATGGTGGCCATCACTCCTGCTCGATGGACAGCTTAACGATATCTGAGCTGGGCAGGTCCCCTTCCGAGATATTAGAGCGAAAGGCTCTGATTATTGTTCTTATTTAAAAGAAGGAAAGGGGGAAAAGGGGAAAAGGGGCCACTGAAAGCCAATCGAAGCGTGTTATTAGGAGGAGAATCTCCCAGGGCCTTTTGGCAGGGCTGTTGGAAGCGTCAAATGGCACCGGGGTAGAAGCTTCTCTCCCTCCCACCCCACCCACCTCTCCTCTTATGGGTTTGTGGCTGTGGGATTTCTCTGGCCCAAGCCTCTCTCCAGGGACGGCTTTGGGAGACAGACGGAGGGCTGATCCCAAGGGCAGGCTCAGGGTTCAAAACCCAGCAGGAAAGAATCCTTGGCTCCCTTGCTGGAAGAAACGGAAGTTCTGTGAAAAGTAACGGGATTTCTTTTTCTTTTTAAAAATCGTTTTTATTCGATTTTACAAATGCAAAATTATAACAAACCAAATGCATATCCATATATAGAGATTACTCTGAATCTCACGACTTCCCCCCACCCCCTCCGTGGGTCTTATTCTCAACATTTATAACTGCATATTATTCCATAATCTGTATTTTATATCAACCCATATTATCCATGGTATTTGTCACATCACAAGTGAGATTAAAATCCTGCTAATGTTTCCATCTGCTTGCAGTGGTCTCCTAAATAACTTTTAAATTTCCCCCATTCTTTTTAAAAAGTTTTTGTATTTTTGTCAAGGGAGGTGTGAGGGGCAAGGGGTATCGCGAAGCCCCTCCCCTCCTGAGTTCCAGCCCAGCCCAGAGCACGACTGAGAGCAGGGAAAGCTCCAGCTCAAGTGGGGAAACAGGAAGTGGGGTCCAAGGCTCTGGCAGGGTAGAAGAGCCAGCGTCCCAGGTGGGACAGGAAGGAGGAAGAAAGGGGGGCAGACCCATCCCCCCAACTCCGGAACTTCGCAGAAAGCGTCGGGGGAAGAGGATGGGGCTCCCCAAGTTGATATGCTGGCGCAAGACGCGCCAAACGCCATTCGGAGGTACTGATTCAAGCTGAGAAGATGTGTCTCTGTAAATAGCTCCACCTTTAGCACTGTAAATACGTAACACAAATAAAAAGATAAAATGCAGAGCGGTGCAGAGTCGTTACTCTGAAGTAGCCCTATCCGGTCACTGTGACTGGAGGTATGGGGCTTGTACTGACTGGAAACAGAGCAAGATATCATATGAACATACCAATTCTGTATCCTCGTCCTGCATCTTTCTGTTGTGGTTAGAGCGCTGGATTAGGGACCTGTACAAATTTAAGTAAGGAGGAGGAGGAGGAGGAGGAGGAGGAGCTGGATGAGGCCAAAGGCAACCCATTTAGTCTAGCATCCTGTTTCCACAGTGGCCAACCAGATGCCCATTGTGGGGAATCTGAGCACAATATCGCTCTCCCCTCCTGTGGCTTCTAGCAACTGGGATTCAGAAGCGTCCCTGCCTCCAGCTTGTGCTCAGGCCCTGCTTGTGGGTTTCCCATAATAGGCACCCAGTTGGCCACTGCTAGTCCAGGATGCTGGACTTGCTGGGCCATTGGCCTGATCCAGCAGACTCTTCCATCAGCTGCTGTCATACCCAAAGCCGGACTACTTAAGGTAATGGGGCCCTTTCTTACCTTAAGGTAAGCGAGGCCCTAAACTACTTAAGGTAATGGGGCCCTTTCTATGTCCAGCTGTCCTTTGTCAACAACAAATTGCCGCTGTTTTTTGTCTTACATGACATCAATCAGTAGGCATCAGACTCATACCCTTAGTCCAGGCATCGGCAACGTTTTCCGGCCGTAGGCCAGATCATCGCCACTGACGCTGGTCCATGGGCTGGACACACTCTGGACTTGCACAGAAGCGATTTCTGGTGCTGTGCTGCCCACTTCCAGGGCGCCAGAAATCGCTTCTGTGCATGCTCAGACATGCACAGAAGCGATTTCCAGCTTCTGGGCATGGGCAGCGTGGCACCGGAAATCACTTCTGCACATGCCTGGACATGCGCAGAAGCGATTTCCGGTGTCTGGGCATGCTCAGACGCTGTTTCTGCCACCAGCGCTTGTGCAGATGTCATTTTCGGCACCACTCAGCGAGTCCCTGTGCAGGGTCGGCTCTAGGCCTGGGCTGGGTGGCGCAATGCGCCAGGGCGCCTGGCTACCAGGGGCACTGCTGCACCCACCAGACAGCTGATGTCTGAGCCCTATGGCTCCGCCGCCACTGCTGCCGCCTCTCCTTTGGCCGCGGGAATCCCCTCAGCCGCTGCCCGCCAAGCCGCTGCCGCCTGCGGGAGCGGCTGTGGCGGGAACGGCTCCCGAGGGGCCTCCTCCACATCTGGTGCCCGCCGCCCCACCACCACCACTCCTGGGGCACAGGCGGTGGTGTGGCAACCACCTCTTCCTCCTCGGGCCGCTGGGAGCGCAGGCGGAGGCAGCAGTGGACCGGTCAGCCGGCTGGGGAACAAGCGGCGCACTGCAGGACCCGGAATTCAACGCTTACGCTTGCGTCTTCCCGTGCGGATGGCGGCTGCTGGGCCATGCAGCCTCTGGGCCGGGGAGGTGGTGGGAGCTGGGGAACTGCCCACGCCCTGGCTGGAGCGGAGAGGGGTCGGCGGTGTGACCTGGCAGTGGGACAATGCGCAGCAGGTGAGGGGCGGCGGGAAGCCTGGGCTGGTGGCGCTGGGGACCCTGAACCAGGGTGAGAGAGAGCAGCTTGGGGAAAGGAAGGGGGTGCCAGAGGGACCTTTGTGCCACGGCGCTAGATTTGCTTAAGATGGCCCTGCCCCTGCGCTGCGCTCTGCCGGTTTAGTGCCGAGCGGGCGGCTCTGTGACTGGGCGGCTTGTGGGCCGGATAAATGGCCTCCGTGGGCTGCATCTGGCCCATGGGCCGGAGGTTGCCGATGCCTGCCTTAGTCTATGCTGCCTACAAGCACTCTTTAATAGTAGATAACAGGCACAACAGCTTGACCTACATTCAACTGGGCTGCACTGCAGTCTGCAACTGCATGCTACGTATTGCAATGCAACCATGAAGAATGTAGGCATCCTATATATTGAAAGGAGCAAACCAGTGATATTTTAGGGAGCTGGCTAGCAGGCGGGCCCATGACTTACACCAGAGGAGCCTACACAACACAAAACACTGTTGCTGGATGTAGGTTTTATTTGATTTGTTTTTTATCTTATTTTTTTGGGAAATGTACATCCAGTCCCCCCCTTTAAATTCCCTCCCCCCCAAGAGAGTGGGGCCCTAAGCTATAGCTTGTTTAGCTTATATGTAAATCCACCACTGGTTATGCCTGACCCTGTGCTACTACTATCAAGTTTGCACCGATATTCAAAGATGTTAAGAGTTAGAGCAAAAATAATAATAGATTTTTTTTTAAAAAAATCCAATATCGAAGGGCTATTATTATAACTTGAGAAAAACCCTGCACACCTGAAATTATATGGGGAAAAATGTCTTCCTCATCAAAAGGGGTCCCAGAGCTAGAACGCTGTCTCCAGACTGACACGCCGGAGGACATATTACCGGAATGAATGGGAACGAGCCGGCCATCTCATCTGCCCGTTACCTGTCCATTGTGAGCTCCTGCTTAGGAGAGTCAGATAAGGACTCTCCTCGCAGTAACCTATCAATCACAGACACCTGTCAATAAAACCCTGACACGATCAATGGCCGGGGCCCTGGTAATTACATTTTCGAGATCAAATGCATATATAAATGTTTCATTTGGGCAAATGTTCTTTTTGGAGAGAGGGGTGTCTGAGAGGGTCCCATTGATCGGGTAAATGGCCCGAGATACAGAGGTCTCTGTGCAGAGGAACCAAAGGGATTTGCTGCAATGATGGATAGGAGGAATCCAAAACCACCTGCCTAGCATCATCCTGATTCTTTCTAAGCCCTGGAGAGAACTCCAGACGTCCCTCCCTTTTGATCCTTGTGCAGACGTTCACCCAGATCTGCACTCATGGGCTGACACCAGCAACAGCTAAATGTTAGATCTGGATCTTGATTTCGGGCACTTGCATCCTTCTGAACAAGTTTAGATAAGGGCAATGCCACAGGTCTGGCACACTTGAGATGTGCAGCGATGTATTGAGGGCCAACAAGGTGACATCTCTGCTGAAACCTGTACCCAGCTCATTCCCATCTGCTTTGCAACCTTCGTGTGTGGGCAAGGATGTCCGTTTGCTGGATGGAGCCAAGGATCTGAGAGGCTGGTAGGACCTCATCTCATCCTCACCAGCAATGAAAATGGAGAAAACATTGCCTGACTTATGTTCTGTCAACATATATATTTCTTTCGGTTGCCTTGCTATTTCACAAATCATTTCAATACAGTGGAACCTCAGTTTATGAACACCTCGGTTTATGAATTTTCGATTTACGAACGCCACGGACCCATCTGGAACGGATTAATTCACTCTCCATTACTTTAAATGGGAAAGTTCGCTTCAGTTTATGAACGCTTCAGTTTATGAACAGACTTCCGGAACCAATTACACCCATGCTTCGGGTTAAGTACGCTTCAGGTTGAGTACTCCGCGGACCCGTCTGGAACGGATTAATCCACTTTCCATTACTTTCAATGGGAAAGTTCGCTTCAGTTTATGAACGCTTCAGTTTATGAACAGATTTCCGGAACCAACTGTGTTCATAAACCGAGGTACCACTGTATACAATTTCCCTTGTTTTGTGGGATTCCCACCGGCTCCAGATATAGGGGGCACTAGGGGCTCCAGCCCCCTCAATATTTTGCATCAGGGGGGCCAACATCCCTCCACGGCGCATGCTGCGGGGGCAGGAGGAGGCTCCAAGCTCTGCCTCCTTCTCTCCACCACACGCCCCATTGGGGAGGACAAGTCAAATGGCATCACGTGATGTGTCATGTGACATCACGTGACACGTCACATAGCGCCCCCCCGATGTGGGTGTCAAATTGGCGTCTTTGGGGGTTCCTGTCATCTCATTCAAGCCATGCAGTTCACAGAGTGTACTGGACATAAGCACAGCTTTCGAACTCTTCCCTCACCCCATCTGTGTGTCGTCTGTGCTAATTTGTAATCTCACAGCTCCTTGGCTCAATTAATCCAAATTCTGTCACAGGGAAAGCTGAACGCTGTGATCTGTTTAATTTATGCCAATTATTATTTTACTCATTGCACTTATTATCTGTCACTTATTCACAGAGATGTCAGAGAATTTCAACAGAAAAAGAAATGGGAGCAGAAATTGCCACAATTTGCATGTTTCTATCAGATCAGAAACAGAAGTCTCACAAACAATTTATGTGGTGCATTCACTATTTTTTTTTTAAGTCCACAAAGGTTATGTAAATAATTGCATTGTTTTCTGCATTGTTTTTTGTTAAATAAAAAAATTCCTTCAGTAGCACCTTAAAGACCAATTTTCCTTCCACTGTAATGCATGGACATTAATCATACAATTAATTTGCATTAGTTTTGGCTGTAGCTGATATTCAGATGAAAAACATAGGTTTTAGGTGGAACGGAATCAGTTCTGACTGCGATGAACGCAAGACACGGCAGAAATTGCTGACGCCTTCATCCCTGCCAAATCCGTCCTATTGCTCAAGGCTGATGCACAGCCAAAAATTCAAGCAAGAACACGGGTAAGATTTTCAAAATCTTAAGAATTAAGAATTTCTAGTTCTCAGATTTTAGATTGAGCAAAAAACCTCTCCCCTGCCCCTAACCCCTGGAAATTGCATTTGAATATTTCTTTGGCTCTTGAGATTCTGCGCTAAATTTTCAAATAATGATAGGACACATCTGGAGCGGGCATTCAGTGTCCTCTTTGTCTGTGTATAGAGTCACAGAATTGTAGAGCTGGAAGGGACCCCTAAGGGCCATCTAGTCCAACCCCCTGCAATGCAGGAATCACAGCTCAAGCATCCCTGGCAGACATTCAAACTCCATTTGAAAACCTCCAAGGAAGGAGAATCCACCACCGTCAAACAGCTCTTCCCATCCGAAAGTTCTTCCGCATGTTTGGAATCTCCTTTCTTGTGATTTCCTTCGGGTCTTAACCTTTGGAGCAGCAGAGAAAACAAGCTTGCTCCATTTCCCATGTGGCAGCCTTTCAGATATTTGAAGAAGGCCGTCACCGAGTGCCTGAATGGGGTGTGTTTCAAAAACAACATGCTCTAACACTTACCTTCCAAGTCCCGGACTGCAGAATCCGGGACCGGCAGCCGTGTGACACCGGAAGTTGCGTCGACGTAACTTCTGGTGTCGCTTTGCCCTTCTATGGGCACCAAAAATGGCTGCCGCCGGCTTCGAAACTCACTTGTATGCATGTCATGAAGTACGTTGACGCAACTTCCGGTGTCGCTCCGCCCATCTATAGGCACCAAAAATGGCCACCGCCAACACCGTAAGTCGCATCTATGCACTTCTGGACATGCGTAGATGCGACTTTTGAAGCCGCCGGCGGCCATTTTTGGTGCCCATAGAAGGGCAAATCAGAAAGGAAAAAAATGGCCGCCGGCAGGAGAAAATAACGGAGAAAAACGGGAGACGAAGTGATACGGGGGACCACCGGGAAAAGGTAAGTAAAAACGGGGTTTCCCGGGGAAAACGGGGTACTTGGCAGCTATGCTCTAACATCCTACGGGGCAATAAGGTAGGGAGGAGCAGACCCAGCCACAACCCATCCATGGGTTTGAAATTGTTATAAGAATTCTAAGGTCTCAAATATAAAATAAACGTTCATAAATGTACAAGGCAAACACATACAGAAGTATATAAACCATGTGTCTGAAATAGTACAGGAGAGCAATCCTGAAGCCATTTTGACTCTCCCAATGACCTCAAATATTCCTCTGCAGTAAGGGAGGCAAATGGGGAAAGGCTTCCCATTGTCTTCTCGCTTGCATATCCTGTCTTAAGGGCGGATTTGTGTATGAATCGGGCGAGCCTGTGACCTGGATTCAGGAACTAAAGTATTAGCCATCACAAAAGAATGGCTGGGCTGCCCAGGTAATGTAATTCAGTGACCATTATCAGGTATCCTGGCAGACAGGATTTCTGCTGCAAACCGCCTCCTTCTGTGATGTATGCATGATGATTTTGGGGGGTGGTCTTGGGCTACAGGGTGGGCAATTTCAAAAGTCTATATAAGGACTTGCGCACCATTGTTCTGCTCCTGGATGTGGTGAGTGGGGACCCTGTTGCGACAGCTTTAATAAAGACCAGGCTTACTAGCTGCTTTGCTTCTCAATATTCTGTGGCTGGCCTCTGTTCTTTTCTCCTACCCACGTAAGGACTCTATATGGGCTCTTGGATACCCCATAAGGGGAAAAGGAGCCGTTTCCCCCCTTTCTTTTAACATAACTTTGAGGCCTAAAGGAGCACACACACGGACACACCAGCCGCGCTCCCCTCGTAAGACAAATCCCTCTCTTTCCTTCCTCTGCTCCCCAGCAGGCTCTGGCCCAGCCGGCGCTCTGTCAGAGGCTCGTCATCCCACCTGGCTTTGTCCAGCGCCTGTCCTTGAGCTTCACCTGCAACCTGCTGATCCACCAGTTCCCAAGGAAATGTTTTGGTCGCTTGCTGACGCTGCTCCAGCTCCCCAGTGGGAGGAAGAGGCGGCTGTGCCTCCTCGCTTCCGGCTTCTCCACCTGGCTGAAATCTGAAACCCTCCTACCCCCGGAGATGGATCGGCATCCTTTCTCCTCAAGGGACCCAACGTGGACCGCCAGACTGCCCACCCCTTCTCCCTGGTGAATTTTGGTGCCGCTGAATTAAATCGGTGATCGGTTGTCCTCTGGGATGCTGGTGTTGGGACGGTTTCCGCTCCTCAGTTCTCTGAAACAGAGAGTCCTCTGCTCCATGGAATCATAGGATTGTACAGTTGAAAGGGAAGATTCAGGACAGAGAAAATGTCTTTACTCAGCGCAAAGCTGAACGCTGAGCTGTGGAACTCCCTCCCACAGGATGGTCACCTACTTGGATGGTTTTAAAACAGGATGGGAAAAAATTAATAGGGGAGAGGACTATTGATGGCTGTCAGTCACACTGGCTCTGCTCTGCCTCCACACTTGAAGGCAGCCATGCTTCTGAATCCCAGTTGCTGGAAACCACAGGAGGGGAGAGTGTTGCTCTCGTGCTCGGATCCTGCTTGCCGGTTTCCCACAGGCATCTGCTTGGCCCCTGTGAGGACAGGATGTTGGACTAGATGAGCCATTGGCCTGATCCAGCAGTGCCTCCTTATCTCCTTAAGTCGTGCTTTGGCCCTTATCCTCCACAGTGGTGCCTCGACTTACGAATTTAATCCGTTCCGAAGGCACCTTCGTAGGTCGAAAAATTCGTAAGTCGAAAAGCGCCATTGGAAACGTGATTTCCCATAGGAATGCATCGGAAATGGAAAAATTCGTAAGTCCTCATCTAAAAATTCGTAAGTCAAAAAACCCATCTAAAACCGCCGCGGTTTCCGTTCAGATGTCGAGAAATTCGTAAGCGTGCGGCCATTTGCCTCACTCGTAAGTCGAAAAATTCGGTTGTCGAGTCGTTCATAAGTCGAGGTACCACTGCATTTGTCCGAGTCCATTTTGTCTGGCTCAGTTGCAAGAGCACCCAATATGCATGCAGAAAGTTCCAGGTTCGATCCGCCCTGGCACCTCCCGGAAGAGCTGGGAAAGATTCCTGCCTGAAATCTTGGAGAGCCATCATAGCCACTCAGAGGTTTTGTAGTGAAATGGCGTTCTTTCCGTTTCCTAATAAGAAACCGGAACAGAAGAGGACAAGACTACAGCTGCTGCTTGTCGGTGTTTAACGATACCGGATGGATCAATGGTCTGACTCTGTACATGGCAGCATAAGGTGCTCCTTTGTACAATTAATTGACCCTGAATCTTAAGCCTTTTGGGAGAGGAAGAATAACTTCTCTCTGTCTGCTTTCTCTGTGCCACATAGAGTTTTATAAATCTCTCTCATCCTTTCCTCTCTTTCTCTCTCCCTGTGCCCAAGCTGCAAGTCTCAAATGCTTTAGCTTTTCCTCGAGGGAAGGGGCATTTCCTCCAAGGATTATAATGGGCCTCATCATGTTTCAAAAGCTGCCCAAGGACAGGGTCTCCGTGAATTCTGCAATGCTTAATTGGTTTCTGCATGAGAATGTCCTGGGGGAATTGAGCCCTGTGCCTGGTTCCCATCCCGGGAATGGGGCAGAAATTCAATTCAGTCCGGATTTGAAAGCGAAACAACCTCATTCGCCCTTTCTGAAACTATATGTGAACTGAGATACTGTTGTCCATCAAAATGTCTGTTTGGGGAATTTTGCAAAGAAGTTCTCCCACAAAACAATACAGGCAAAAATGTGCATATTGGAGGAAAGCGGGAATTCCAATGTCCATATTAGTGAAAGGAACATATAAAATGGGTTGTATTAGGAGAAACCTCTTGCAAAAATGTGCCCATCAGGCAGAAATGTGTATGAAAAAATGTATTTTGGGAGGAATTTTCATTGAAATGCTGTCAGAAAATTGTATTTGCCAGGTGATGTGGAAAGGTGGAGAGCTGAGCTTCAGACTGGAAAAACGAGAAGTCGACACTGAAATATTCATTCATCAGTATTCATCCAAACTCCTTTGGCCCTTCCTCATCCTGAGACAACCTCTAGCCATGCCAGTTTTGACCTGGGTAGCCACCAGTGCTGCAGCAGTGCGGTTGCAGCGTGGCTGTGTAGCAGAGCCAGTGCATACCTGCCAAGTTGCTGTCGGAGAAATAAGGGACCGGGCCGGAAGTAGCAGACCAGAAGTAGCGCTGCCGCCATTTTGGAACTGGGCGGAGCATGCTCAGAAGTGACTTTTGATGCTGCCTTGCCCAGTTCCAAAATGGCCACCGCACCAGAAGTCGCACTGCAGCCATTTTGGAACTGGGCAGAGCAGCATCAAAAGTCGCTTCTGAGCATGCTCCGCCCAGTTCCAAAATGGCCGCCGCACCAGAATAAACCGGGGAAAAACAAAAAATCCGTTTTTTCAGCTAGGAACAGCTAGAAAAACGGGGATTTCCCGGGGAATACGGGAGACTTGGCAGCTATGAGCCAGTGTAGTGCAGTGGTTAGAGTGTTGGACTAGTAGAACCTGGGAGAGACTGGGGTTCAAATCCTCGCTCGGCCACAAAGCTCCCAGGGCATGCCCCTCTCAGCCTGACCTACCTTACAGGGTTGTTGCGAGGATGAAATAAATGCAGAGGAGGAGAACAACGCAAGCTACCTCGAGCTCCTTGGAGGAGAGGAGAGAGACGAGCGTTCATAAGAATAAGGAAACCGGCATGGGCTGACGGAACAATGAACCTGCCCCGGAGTAAGATGGCCGTGAGAACTGCCTCTTCCCCCCATCACAAATATGCCCTGGGATACAGTATTTCAGTGGCCGTCCCCATCCCCAACAGTAACTAACCCATAGCTCCCCGTTGGGATCTGACCGCACACAGAGTTATAATTGAAGCTCTCATAATTACAGGGAGGGGGTTACGCCCTGATGCCGCAGGGAGCCTTCGCGCCGGTGAGTGCCTTACGTAATGGATGAGGATGAGCAGCAGGGAAGATGCTATGCTAAGACTCCCCAGGGCGCTTGCACTTTGCACTCCGACCATTTAAGCTGGGTATTTGCCCCCCCCTTTATGGGTTTATGTAATATTCAATAAATGGAAGGAGCGCCCGTCTTACTTATGATACAGGAAGCGGAGCGACACATTACTGCATATTGCTTACAGGATGGAAAGGGCCGGCCAGCCTTTGTGCTGGCCTTAAAATGAGCCGTTATTATTATTATTATTATTATTATTATTATTATTATTATTATTCTGCCCTTCATCAAAAGGTCTCAGGGTGATTCAGAGAAAACACAAGATAAAAGCACAAACAAACAGTCAAAACAGAAGCACCAAACAGTAACCTTCCCTCCCACACATTTCCAAGACCATAGAATACTAATCATCCAAAGGCCTGGTTGAAGAGGAATGTTTTCACTTGGTACCTAAAAATATATAATGAAGAAGCCAGGCGAACTTCCTTGGGGAGAGCATTCCACAGATGGGGAGCCACTACAGAAAAGGCTCTGTTCTCATGTTCATAGCTGCCAAGGTTTCCCTTTTCTCGCGAGGAAGCCTATTCAGCATGAGGGAATTTCCCTTAAAAAAAGGGAGAACTTGGCAGCTATGCTCATGTTGCCACCCTCTGAACCTCTCAAGGATAGGGTTGCCAGACTCAATGGAGGACAGGACTTCTGTACCTTTAATTGCCCTGCTCTCTATTGAGTCTGGAAACCTTAAAGAGAAACCAGCAGACCCTTTGTTTAATTTCCAAGCAAAGGGTCTGCTGGTTTCTCTTTAAGGTTTCCAGGCTCAATAGAGAGCAGGGCAATTAAAGGCACAGAAGTCCTGTCCTCTATTGAGTCTGGCAACCCTACTCGAGGAGGAGGCACACAAAGAAGGGCCTCAGAAGATGATCTCAGGGTTCAGGTAGGTTCATATGGAAAGAGGCAGTCCTTGAGGTATTGCGGTCCTGAGCCATTTAAGGCTTTATAGGTCAAAACTAGCACTTTGAATTGGGCCTGGAAACTAATTGGTAGCCAGTGCAGTCAGACCGGGATTGATGTGATATTTTCAAACTGTCTTGTCCCAATGAGCAACTTGACCACCAAATTCTGCACCAGCTGAAGCTTCTAAACCAGGCCTAGGCAAACTCGGCCCTCCAGATGTTTTGAGACTACAATTCCCGTCATCCCTGACCACTGGTCCTGTTAGCTAGGGGATGATGGGAGTTGTAGTCCCAAAACATCTGGAGGGCCAAGTTTGCTTAGGCCTGTTCTAAACCGTCTTTACTATTTGTTGTGGGAAATGATACATAAATCCATGAGACCTAACCTAACCGGTGAGTTTCCAGGTGTTACTGGACCACAACCCCCATCATCCCTGCCCATCGCCCATGCCGTAGGGGGCTGAAGGGAGTTGGAGGGCTGTAGGTTCCTCATCCTTGGTCTAAAGGATTGGGGGGTGAGAAAGATCTCATTCTGAGAGCCTGCAGTCGGAGTTGACGTCATTGGTTAAGATGGATAAATAGTTTTACCTGGTGTGTAAGGTAGCCTCCTGTGTTCCTCACTATAGAATCATAGAGTTGGAAGGTACCCTGAGGATCATCTAGTCCAACCCACTACAATGCGGGATGCGGGTGGTGCTGTGGGTTAAACCACTGGGCCTAGGGCTTGCCGATCAGAAGGTCGGCGGTTCGAATCCCCGCGACGGGGTGAGCTCCCGCTGCTCGGCCCCAGCTCCTGCCAACCTAGCAGTTCGAAAGCACGTCAAAGTGAAAGTAGATAAATAGGTACCGCTACAGCGGGAAGGTAAATGGTGTTTCCGTGTTGAAACAAACAAACAAACAAAATTCCTTCCAGTAGCACCTTAGAGACCAACTAAGTTTATCATAGGTATGAGCTTTTGTGTGCACGGTGTTTCCGTGCGCTGCTCTGGTTCGCCAGAAGCGGCTTTGTCATGCTGGCCACATGACCTGGAAGCTGTACCCCGGTTCCCTTGGCCAATAAAGCAAGATGAGCACCGCAACCCCAGAGTCGGTCACGACTGGACCTAATGGTCAGGGGTCCCCTACAATGCAAGAATCACTACTAAAGCATCTCTAACAGAGAAACATCCAACCTCAGTTTTAAAATCTCCAATGAAGAAGAGCCCACAATCTTCTGAGAGAGTCCGTTCCACTGTCAAAGAAGCTCCTACCATAATATGTAGGCAATCTAGAGTTCTCCTCTGCCCCGGCAGCCTTCAAGAAAAGGATCTGAATTCTTACCTCAGTAACTACCCAATACTGTTTACTCTCCTGTAAGGACCTCACTGAGGAGAGAAAGGGTATCCTTGGGGTGTGAACATCTGGGCCCAAACCAGAGCTCTAACCCATCAAATTCAAGCAGGGTTTGGACACCCAGAAAGCACGCTCACCTTTGCGACCTGACCATTGCTAGAGCAACATCTCCTTCCCCTGGGAGCTCTCCAAAGTGCTGAAGAGCTTGATCCAACTTGCTATCTGATAGCTGCTCTCCGCTGCTGCTCTTTGATGTCCTTCAGGCCTTGTCTAGCACCTGCAAGCTCGCAACCCAGCTGGAGCAGAGCAACCACTATAAGATTTATCTGTGTGACACACACCAAGCCCTATTCTGCTCAGCTAAAGCAGCTTCTGAAGCATATAATGCAATGCACTCTACATGGGGCTGCCCTTGAAGATAACTCAGAAATGTCAATTGGTCCAGAATGCAGAAGCTGGATTACTGATTGGGGTTCCATTTAGATCTCATATAACCCCTGTTTTAAAACAGCTGCAGTGGTTGCCAGTTTGTTTCTGGGCCCAATTCAAGGGGCTCACGTTGGTGTTTAAAGGCCCCAAATACCCCAAAGGTCGCCTCCTTCCCTACAGAGCTTTTCGGGTGCTAAGATCAGCAGAAAGGGACCTCTTGATAGTCCCTCCACCCTCAGACACTCAAAATGGCATCACTAAAGGGAGAAGGCCTTCTCTCTGGGCCCCCCTAAGCTGTAGAACTCCCTTTCCACAGAAGTGCACCCGGCACCTTTGTTATACAGTTTCCGTAAGGTGCTGAATACACACCTCTTCACCTTGGCTTTTGACTCGTGAGGTGTACGTTTTTAGGACCCACCTTATTTTCGTGGTTGTAAGCTGTTTTAAACTTCTTTTTAATATTGTGTTTTGAAGCTTTATGGAAGCAAGTCGCGGGCATCTTGCAACCGTGAGGAGAGATCCCACAACATCTTCCACATGCTCTGTGTCAGGAAGATTTTGGCCATGACACGGCAGGAGAGAATTCTAAACAAAGATGTTCTCTTCCAAGCCTATATTCCCAGCATGTTCATACTCCTGTCTCAGCGGCATCTAACAACAACAACAACAACAACATTAACAATATATTATTATTATTATTATTATTATTATTATTATTATTATTATTATTATTAATACCCCTCCCATCTGGCTGGGTTTCCCCAGCCACTCTGGGCGGCTTCCAACCGAATATTAAAAACAGTACAGCATCAAACATTAAAAACTTCCCTAAACAGGGCCACCTTCAGTTGTCTTCTAAAAGTAAAATAGTTGCTTATTGCCTTAACATCTGCTGGGAGGGCGTTCCACAGGGCGGGTGCCACTACCGAGAAGGCACTCTGTCTGGTTCCCTGTAACTTCGCTTCTTGCTTCAGGTATGCTTCGCTTCGCTTCAGGTATACTGGACCGAGGCCATTAAGGGCTTTAAAGGTCAGCACCAACACTTTGAATTGTGCCCGGAAACGTACTGGAAACGTAACTCTACTATCACAAAGCCACATCAATGCAAAATGTTTTTACATTATCCTGAAATGCACGGCCTCAAAGAAGTTCAGAGCATGTCATTCAGGACTTAACATCTGCTGGGAGGGCGTTCCACAGGGCGGGTGCCACTACTGAGAAGGCCCTCTGTCTGGTTCCCTGTAACCTCACTTCTCGAAATGAGGGAACCGCCAGAAGGCCCTCGGTGCTGGATCTCAGTGTCCAGGCTGAATGATGGGGGTGGAGATGCTCCTTCAGGTCTACATTGGCTTCGTCATGTTCACAGAATGGTAGATGGCAGGATCCCCAAGGACGTGATCTACTGGGAACTGGCTTCTGGAACTAGGCCTGTTGGCAGAATTCTACATTACGAAGCTGCCTGGAAATGTGGCCTGAAGGCTTGGGACATCAACACCTGCTTGGAGACAGGCAGTCAGGTTGTGTATCCACAGCAGTGACCGCAGGACAAATGTGGGAGGAGCACAGCAGCCCAACCAGACCCTTTACCTGCCCCAGCTGCAACAAAACATTTCTCTCCCGCATCGGTCTCTACAGCTACAGTAGACTCTGCAACCGTCCAACGGCTTGACCTCCATTGCCTCCCAAGAGAGATGGCCGCCAATAACCTACCCTGGGATCTTAGGCTGAAGGGCAGGTAATAATAATAATAATAATAATAATAATAATAATAATAATGGGATAGTTTGCACCTTTGGCCACCTCATGAGAAGAGAAGACTCCCTGGGAAAGACCCTGATGTTGGAATAGATTGAGGGCACTAGGAGAAGGGGACGACAGAGGGCGAGATGGTTAGACAGTGTTCTCGAAGCTACCAACATGAGTCTGACCAAATTGCAGGAGGCAGTGGAAGACAGGAGTGCCTGGCGTGCTATGGTCCATGGGGTCACGAAGAGACGGACATGACTAAACGACTAAACAACAATTTGCACCTGCTGTTTTCCTGCAAGCTGAAGTCCCAGGTCAACCGTTCTTCTCCTATCTGACAGCCTTTCGAGCCCTGACTCTTCCTGGCGGGATGTCTCCCCTGCACAATTCCACCAAGGCCTGCATTTTGCTTCCTGAAATTCATCTAGACCCCGTGGCCCAGCAGAAGAAAACCCTCCTTCTCAAGGAGCCCCATTGAACTCTTGCCAACACAATCCTTTCCCCTGTCATCCTGTCACCCAATTACCAGGTTATCCTACCTGGTTCTTGAAGAGTTCATGCAGAAGCTTCCTTTGTTTCCACTCGTGCCGTGATTTTTGCATCCTCAGCATCTTTGCCCACTGGATATCTCTTCTGGATAATTAATAAATATGCTGTTTATGAGCAGGGCTGGCTCTTGCCTGCAGAACAACAGATTGCAGGGGTTTTCCTCCTATTCAGCTTCCTCCCACTTTGCCTTCTGACTCTCAGCCTCTCGGTCAATTATACCAATGTCAACAAGACACCGTGAGGAACTTCCCTGGGACGCCATTAAAACCCAAGTTAATGATATCCTACTGCACCGGCTACCAGGCTAAATCTGACCAAAGGTTCCAACAGTTTCAGAAAATGTTGCTGAAGGTGGAAGGAAAGTTTGTGCTGTTAAGAAGATGCGGAAAGACTAAGGAGAAGAAAAGGAGATCGTTTCAACAGCAAGGATAGTTGGGGACAGGATGGAACCCTTTCACTTGGTACATATGCGCCAAAAGAGGTTGATCTTTTGCTGACGTCTCTGTCAATTGATTATTACTGTTTCTTACTGTTATAAGATTTTCAAAGTCTCAAATACAGAATAAATATTCATAAAGGCACACATATCTAAATATATGAACCGTGTGTCTGAAATAGTATGGGAGAGCAATCCTGAAGTCATTTTGACTCTCCCAATGACCTCAAACATTCCTCTGCAAGTAAGGGAGATAAATGGGGAAAGCCTCCCCATTGTCTTTTTGCTTGCAAATCCTGTCTTAAGGGCGTATTTGTGTATGAATGGGGTGAGCCTGTGACCTGGTTTGCAGGGGGTTGGACTAGATGGCCCTTGGGGGTCCCTTCCAACTCTACAATTCTGTGATTCGGCGAGCCACACTTCCTCTAAACCAAAAAAACCCCAAACTCTGCAACATTTCCTCAAGAAGGAAGTTGCTTCCCCCCCCCCCAATCACCTTTTCTGCACTTTTCCTATCTCTGCAATCTCTCAGAAGCATAAAGTTTAGTCCTGGGGAGATGGCAGTGGGAAAGGTCTGCTTTGCTGGCTGGTGTTGGGTTTTTTTGAAACACAATTCTACACAGAAGGGGTATGGGGGGGGAATCGATTTCCGCTTGGGTCAGCTGTGTGTGTGTCCTGGAGAGAGCCCTTCAGAGGAGCAGAGATTAATTTAGCAACTGTGAGCAGGTAAGGCAGGATAGGAGGGTAAGGGTAGGGAGAAGGGGAGGTGTGGCAGAGGCTGGGGCGCTCCTTAATAAGGGTCCAGCAAGTCCCGGAGAGATTAATCAACCCCGTCGCTAACGCCCTGATGCAAAAGTGCCAAGTCAGATGCAAGCAGCGAGGAAGCAGGAAGCTGGTCTCCTTGTCCTGTCTGGGGAAAAACTGGAGGTGGGAGCAGAAATGATGAATTCAGCTGGTTCTCCTCCTCCTCCTCTTTCTCCTCTCTTGTTTTTCTTATTTATTTATTTAAGGCCCCTCCAGACTCCTGCATTTTTGTTTTTATTTGGGGATGTGTGTGTTCTGTTACATGTCATGGATACAAATAATAGCGCCTTAGCTGCAGATTTATACCCAGCCGTCCACACCCTGAACTTATACACCGCTTGGTTGTAAGAGAGAACCTCAAAGCGGTTTGCGGAAAAGATAAAGCAATAAAATTGCCACTGTTACCAGGAAATCGGAAGGGTGTGTGTGAGAGACCTCCCCACTCCCACCGCGAGCCTTGCCTCTCCACACTACGAGGCAAAGGCAAAGATCCTCCATTGCACATTACCAAATGTAGCAATTCACTGATAAATATATCTACGTACGGGCTCAATGGGAAAACTTCAGAAATCCATAAGAAATCACATCGTTGTACAATCTTCTCAGTTCCAATTGCATTTAGGACCCAGGGAAGTGAGGTAGAAGGGGAGGGGTGAGTGAACCCACCATAATCCCAGGGTGATATCCTGCCCCAAGGGTGTCAGACCATCTCAGTCACAATGCCTACGCACCCTAGTGGGATGAAGCCTGGTCAAGACAAAGGGTTTTATTTGACTTGACTCTGGGACCAGGGAACTGTAAATGCTTTTTTCTTTGTACTGTGATGGAGTAAGTGTGAAAGACTATATTTGAGTGACAAGGCCATGCCTGCATCTCAGGTTCTACCCGAGACCACACCTTGTCCTGTGACATATCTATGATGTCTTGATGATGCTTCTGGAAATGTCTTATGGGAAACTTTAAATGACCGATGTCGTCTTCTTTGGCGATCCCTCGTAGCCGAGTAAGATTGTCTTCCATAAACACGGTTTTAACAATGAGTCCGTAAGTGACTGTGGAGGCCAATTCTGGATCCACACGTCCTTCCACAGTGGGGACATTGGTTTCCGGGTGGGAGTTGATCATGGTGTGGATTTGCCAAGCATGCCTTCCCCTTAGCACATTTCTCCCTTGCGTCCTGAGATAGAGTTTCTTCAAAGCCCATGACACCTTTGGTAAAGGCTGTTCAGGGCCGGCTCGTCGTAGACCCCCGGTGGCGCAGGGCACCATGGCGCCGGCCCGCCAGGAGGGCGCCGCGAGCTGCGCCCGCCCGCTGGCCGGCCGGTCTGCTGCGCAGCTGCGCGCAGCGCCCACCTGCCCACCGCGCTGGGAAACGGGGCGGGAGGGCGCCGGAGAGATCGTGCTGTGCCTGCCTGCCCGCCGCGCAGCAGCGCCGCGCCCAGTTGCCCACCGCACCGGGAAACAGGGTGGAAGGGCGCCGGAGAGATCTGGCGCACCATGGCGACAGGGGCGCTTAAGATGGCGCTGAGGCTGTTCTCCAGTTGGAGCTCTCGCAGGCCAGTGTTTCCCAATTGCTGGTGTTTAAACTACTTTTTTTTAAAGATTTGCCTTGAGACAGTCTTTAAACTTCTTGTTGACCACCAGCATTACGCTTTCCATTTTTAAGTTTGGAATAGAGCAGTTGCTTTGGAAGACGATCCTCAGGCATCCACACAACATGACCAGTCCAACGAAGTTGATGTTGAAGAATCATTGCTTCAACACTGGTGATCTTTGCTTCTTCCAGTACACTGGCGTTAGTTCGCCTGTCTTCCCAAGTGATGTATAAGATTTTTCGGAGACACTGTTGATGGAATCTTCCGAGGAGTTGGAGATGGCGTTTATAAGTGGTCCGTGTTTCACAAGCATACAGTAAGGTTGGCAGTACAATAGCTTTGCAAGCAAGCATTTTGGTTTGTGGTAGTTTGAAGTTTTGTTGCAACAATAAAGATCAGGCCTACTGGCCGCTGTTTTCCTTCCATCTCCTGGCTGAAGTCTCTTTCTTGTGACCCCTGACCTGAACCTATGGGAATCAAGGTTAGGCGATTGTGAGGTGCTCCAAGGACTCCCTTAGACACCAATAAGAAAAATTAACAGCTTTAAAGACATTTGAAAAGAGCACTTTCCCCCTTATTGGTTTCCAGCAACTAGGATTCAGTACCACTGCGGCCTCCAACTGTGGAGAGGCAGAGCCAAGCCATCAGGACTAATAGCCCTCTCCTCCGCCAGGAATTAGTCTAATCCTCTTTTAAAGCCAGCCACATATCCTGTTGAGTTACAGAGCAGCAACAAATGCAGGCCCCTGCCCCTACCGGCCTACAGTTTCAGTTTTGACTGGGGCTGTTGGATGATGAATGGAGGAGGCAGAAGGATGACTAAGTAAACAGCTAATAGACCTTTTTTAACTTCAGTAAGTTCAAATGTAAAAAAATAATAATTGAATTTTCTGGCAATTGGCTTTTTTTGGGGGGGGGGGCAGCAACACCATTATAATTTCTTCCTAAATTGTTTTTTATTCATTTTTTGAAGCAAACATAGATACAAAGACAACTTGAAATACAAAAAAAGGCATAAATAAAGACAAATACGAAACCAAAAATCAACAAAATGCAGGATAATGAGACACCTGAATTTCTGCATATACACGAAACACACTTCAGATTTGAACTGGGCAAATTATAATACACTAGTTTCCTGTTATTGCAGTCATGTCATTATTGTTTCCCTGCTTCCTTCATTGCAGGAATCGGATAGTAGTGTGGGTCAAAGAAGAGTTGCAACAAAGATAAGACAAATTTGTACAAGCTGGGCCATGCTATATGCTGAAGGCACTTATTTGTACAGCCAATATTTCTTTTATTTTCAAGTGTGGAACCACAAAGGTTTGGAAACAAGATTTTGCCAGCACCTTCACAGCTTTCCAGCCGGTGCTGGAGAACAGAGTCCAGCTTTTTCAGATGAGCTGCGGTGGACGCAAATGTTTTCTGCTGTGCTGTTTCTTCACCTGCCTGCAAGTAGATGCTTGCTGATCCAGCGGAAACCTTTGCAATAACGTGAATCATTTTTTGTCCGTAAGGCCCGGTAGGAAATCCTGCGACTGCCACCCCTACCTGTGTTCGGCAAGATTGATGATTTCCACGGTGCCGAGCGACAAGCCCTCCACCCCTGCCGCATACCCCAGGCTTCAAAATCCCTGCTCCGCTAGCCATGCCAAGAGAAATTAACAAAGATCTTGATTGCCTAAAGAGCTCCTCCTACCCTCCACCACCTTAAAATTTTCAGCTGAGCGAGTGAGTATTAAGCCCTCCATCGATCGCAGCCGTAGCCTGCAAATTGCTTCTGGGGCCACGGGGGCCCAGGTGAGTGTCAAGCGGGGAGTGTCATGCCGCCACCATCAACAGTGGTCCGCCCCCCCCCCCGGACCTCATCAGCCTAAGTAATTCATGGCAATTCTGAAGTCTTGGTCTCACTGAAGTTGTCACACCTGTGCATGGACAAGGCTCAGGGATCTGCAACGGTTGCAAACTTGCTACCGTACCAAGTTGGCTGCGGTTGGCACCTGGCTGTCTTGAGGGACAATGGAGTGCGCCTCTGGGGGTGAAGTCAAACCCGCTGGAGAATCACAGCACCTGCTGTGGCTGCAGAGACCGGGCACTGGTGGAGGAAGACGAGTGCGAGGGGAGCGCACCACCCCTGGCAGCGCGATCCCGGCACATAGCTGCCAAGTCTCCCGTTTCCCCCGGGAAACCCCCATTTTTCCAGCTGCAACCCAGCTGAAAAAACGGATTTTTTTGTTTCCCCCCAGTTTATTCTGGCGCGGCGGCCATTTTGGAACTGGGCGGGGCATGCTCAGAAGCGACTTTTGATGCTGCTCTGCCCAGTTCCAAAATGGCTGCAGTGCGACTTCTGGTGCAGCGGCCATTTTGGAACTGGGCACAGCAGCATCAAAAGTCACTTCTGAGCATGCTCCGCCCAGTTACAAAATGGCCGCCGCACTACTTCCGGTATGCTACTTTCGGTCCGGTCCCTTATTTTTCAGAGAGGAACTTGGCAGGTATGTCCCGGCAGGGAGCCTGCACTGGGTGCCCCGTCCCTGCGGGTGGCGTGCCCAGCCCCTAGGACGTACACCCTGCCTGCTTTCTGCCCCCGGTGATGGAGCATGAAGCTCCGCCCCTGAGACCGGGAACTCGTACCTGCCGCCTTCCGAGTTGTTTTCGCTGCGTTAGCAGCAACAAAGTGACCTCTCTGTTGTACAAGCCTGGGCTGTGTGTCTGGAGGTCCTGGGCTGCACAGACGACAACACACACACACACACACACACACACACACACACACACACACACACCAGCCTCATTGATATGGCGCAAAGGAAAGCAGAGCAAGACGTTTGGCACCAGCTTGGCTGCAGGAGTTGCAGGAAGGTGGCATACAAGACGCCATCCAACCATCTTAGGGACTCCAGATATGTGTAGGGTTTACTCTACACAGCTCTACCTCTCTTTTAAATCTGAACCAGTGAAGGCGGTGAAGGTCCTGTGTGAGTGTCTGGAGGCGGTTGGAGGATGGATGGCGGCTAACGGATTGAGGTTGAATCCTGACAAGACAGAAGTACTGTTTGTGGGGGACAGGAGGCGGGCGGGTGTGGAGGACTCCCTGGTCCTGAATGGGGTAACTGTGCCCCTGAAGGACCAGGTGCGCAGCCTGAGAGTCATTTTGGACTCACAGCTGTCCATGGAGGCGCAGGTTAACTCTGTTTCCAGGGTGGCTGTCTACCAGCTCCATCTGGTACGCAGGCTGAGACCCTACCTGCCCGCGGACTGTCTCGCCAGAGTGGTGCATGCTCTGGTTATCTCCCGCTTGGACTACTGCAATGCGCTCTACGTGGGGCTACCTCTGAAGGTGACCCAGAAACTACAACTAATCCAGAATGCAGCAGCTAGACTGGTGACTGGGAGCAGCCGCCGAGACCACATAACACCGGTCTTGAAAGACCTACATTGGCTTCCAGTATGTTTCCAAGCTCAATTCAAAGTGTTGGTGCTGACCTTTAAAGCCCTAAACGGCCTCGGCCCAGTATACCTGAAGGAGAGTCTCCACCCCCATCGTCCAGCCTGGACACTGAGGTCCAGTGCTGAGGGCCTTCTGGCGGTTCCCTCACTGTTCTGTTGAGGGAAATTTTTGATGTTTTATGGTGTTTTTAATATTCTGTTGGGGCCACCCAGAGTGGCCGGGAAAACCCAGCCAGATGGGTGGGGTATTTATTATTATTATTATTATTATTATTATTATTATTATTCCTTGGCCTTTTCTTCTCTCAAATGTACAACTTGCGGGAAATCACAGGAAGCGGTGTGTGTGTGTGTGTGTGTGTCTTGCGCTCATGTCCTGCTTAATGGCTTCCCACAGACATCCAGTTGACCTCTGTAAGAAGAGGATTCTGAACAAGATGCCTCCCTCTTTTGGCCTGATCTTATGTTCTTAATGTCTATAATGCTCCTCTTTACAAGCTCCATGTCAGGATGGGTGACACCTGGCTTGAGAGCAGTACATGTGAAAAGGATCTAGGAGTCTTGGTAGACCACAAACTTGACATGAGTCAGCAGTGTGATGCAGCAGCTAAAAAAGCCAATGCAATTCTGGGCTGCATCAATAGGAGTATAGCATCTAGATCCAGGGAAGTAATAGTACCACTGTATTCTGCTCTGGTCAGACCTCACCTGGAGTACTGTGTCCAGTTCTGGGCACCACAGTTCAAGAAGGATACTGACAAGCTGGAACGTGTCCAGAGGAGGGCAACCAAAATGGTCAAAGGCCTGGAAACGATGCCTTATGAGGAACGGCTTAGGGAGCTGGGTATGTTTAGCCTGGAGAAGAGAAGGTTAAGGGGTGATATGATAGCCATGTTCAAATATATGAAAGGATGTCATATGGAGGAGGGAGAAAGATTGTTTTCTGCTGCTCCAGAGAAGCGGACACGGAGCAATGGATTCAAAGTACAAGAAAGAAGATTCCACCTAAACATTAGGAAGAACTTCCTGACAGTATGAGCTGTTCGGCAGTGGAATTTGCTACCAAGGAGTGTGGTGGAGTCTCCTTCTTTGGAGGTCTCTAAGTGGAGGCTTGACAGCCATCTGTCAGGGGCTTCCGGGTTCAGCGCCAGCGCCGATCGGCGGGGTTTCGTCTCGTCTCCGAGACGGCCCGTCCCTGCTAGGAGTGGGGAGGGCAGCGAGAGCGACGCTGCGCCCCTTAGAACCCCGGGAAGGGCGTCCCGGGGGCAAATTTGCTCGGCAGAGCCCCAATCCGGACTCCCCAACCCTCCGGCTAGCTCTAATAAGAGCTCCGGAGTGAGGAGGGTAGAAGTCGCGGGGGCCATTTTGAGCGGCAACGTTATTCTAGCGGGGAGAAGCTTCAAGCCGAAGGCGGAGAGCGCTGGATTCTTCCGAAAATAAAACGATTGGAAATAAGACTGTAAGTAACCTCACGATTTGGATTATAAAACAATTTGGATCTGGGAGAGAGGGGAGAAAAGAGGAAGCCACCCCCCCCCACGGCAACAAAAGAGACAGTAAATAGAAACCCGAAGCCGTAAACAGAAGATTTGCAATTCAAAAGGATCCCTCAAAGGCATCAAAGAGAATCTCCCCTAAATGCAGGGTGAAAGGGGAGAGAGACTGTGGTTGTGAGTGCCCTGCAGCAAGAGGTAAAGACTAAGAAAAACCTTTCTTTTCCTCGGGAGCCGGCAGCCCAGACAACCCAGTGAGTTGATCAGGATTTATAAGTCAAAGTTTTATTTCAATTTGTATTTCTGGACTTTGTGGAAATTTTTTTCTGGTTTAAATGTTTGTCAAATGTGAGTTTGAACTCTATTTTTAATAAGATCTGAAGAATGCAGCCAGTTTGTTAAAATGGAGTCGAGAAAATAAACTGCGATCATATTCCACCCCATGTGACAAGTTTTGACCTTGGCTGGATTGAACTATGTCAACAAAAAAGTATTCGCCTGAGTTCCAGCGGTCTGTTTTGACCTTAATGTGGGAAGCAAGAATAGAACTATGTCAAGAGGAGACACAACGGCAAGAGTTACAGCAACAATTTCAGATGGTGATGGCAGAATATGATTTCTTAGAAGATGAAGCTTTTGAAACTGAAGAAGACGAATGTGAGAATGACAATGATGGTGACTGTGATTTGGAAGGAAAAGATGAAGATGAGGACTGTGATGATTTAACACAAAATGAATCCCACCATGAAAAAAATGATGACTTTACTCTACAAAAAGTTGGATGGAGTGCCTTTCCTTTGAGGGGGGCACGATTGGTATTACTGGAATTTCAGAATGCCCACAGGGTAAAAGGAAAAAATATGCAGAGAAGAGAAGAAACTCAGGGGTCTTGTATGGAGGCCTGGATGGCAAAAGACTGTAAACAGGGGGTGGGGTGAAGGGAAAGTGAAGTTGTGATTATAAGGATGGATTAACAGGTTTATAACTGGTCTGCGGATTATGGAATTTGCTGGATTGGGGGGGTGGAGCCGGTAATCGGGGATGTAAGGTTGAACTGGGAATAGTTATAGTTTTAAAAGTGAATTGATTTTGGAAAAATGTGATAATATGGAGGCTTATAGAGGGGGTAAAAATTAGGCACGGGAAGATAAAATGGGAGTTTGATTTTTCAGTGATTTGAATATTAGGTGAAAATGATAATAATTGATTTATAAGTAGTATAAGGTACAAAGGTGTATTTTTATAAAATAAGAAACTGTTGAAGACGATAAAAAAGGGATGAAAACCGGGGAAGGGGGGAGGGTGGGGAAGCCCACACAAAATATGGTTCAATAATTATGAATGAAAAAAAGATTTTTTCTGTTTTGTATTGTTTTTTTTCTCTTTTTTGCTTCTCTTTTTTCTCTTTTTTTCTATTTTTGTATTTTTTCTGGTATGACAATAGATGGTTGGATGGATGACCTCCTGCGTACTGCCCTGGTTTACTAGAGCTCCCTGGTGGCAGGGGGGGCTTTGGGGGCAGGGGAGGGGGAGGAGGACAGAAATCCAAGCATAAAATGGACCATCTCTGACTGTTCACCTACATGGGATACTTCTGTGGCAGGGGAGGACCCATGGAGGGGGGTGGGAAGGAGGTGGAAAAGGTGTTTATGTATGTACCGTCTTTTTTCTGTACTTTGTAAAATTAATAAAAATTATGTTTTTTTAAAAAAAGAACTTCCTGACAGTATGAGCTGTTCGGCAGTGGAATTTGCTACCAAGGAGTGTGGTGGAGTCTCCTTCTTTGGAGGTCTCTAAGTGGAGGCTTGACAGCCATCTGTCAGGAATGCTTTGATGGTGTTTCCTGCTTGGCAGGGGGTTGGACTGGATGGCCCTTGTGGTCTCTTCCAACTCTATGATTCTATGATTCTTTTTTTTATTATTTATTTGTTTTATTAAGGGTTTTCTTGGTTTACAAAGATAAGAGGAGCAATGTCTCTCTTAACACTTTTACAGCTTGGTTTCATTTGTTGAGACATTGGTGAGGGGAGGGGAAGGATAGTGGGTGGAGGGTGGGAGGGTGGGATGGGGTGGGTTTTTTCTTGTCAGCAGCGCTTGCATAGGTTCTCTGTTGTTCGCTTGTTTTCCTTTTGATGGTGAGAGATGCTGGGGTTGGCCTCGGATATGGTTGTTCCTTTGTGGTTAGCTGTGGTGGTCTTTAGTTTGTTTGTAAGCAGGGGGGTGAGTGTTGTGGGTCAGGTTAACCATATTGATTTGTATGCTGTTGGTGGGTTTTTGTCGTTATCTTGTTGGGCTGTGTATGTGATAAAGGGGAACCATACCGGGGTGAAGCCATCTTCTTCTATTTGTCCCCGTGCCAGTTTCAATTTATTGGTTAATTTTTCTAGTAGGGCTGTTTCCCATACTATTTGGTACCAATGGTCCATGTTTATTCCTGATAGGTCTTTCCAGTGTCTGGTTATGGTGCTTCTGGTTGCTGAGAGTAAGTGGGTTATGAGTTCTTTGTGATGTAGGTGCGCGTTATTGTCCTGGAAGATGTTTAGCAAGGCCAATTCTGGGGTGAGTTCCAAAGTTTGTTGGGTTATTTTACCTATTTCTCTTATAGTTGTTTTCCAGAATAGTTGGATTTTGGGGCACGCCCACCACATGTGGAAATATGTGCCTGTTGAGGTGCATCCTCTCCAGCATTTTGATGAGGTTCCTGGGCGTATTATCGCTAGTTTCCGTGGTGTTAGGTACCACCTGTAGATGATTTTCAGAGTGAGTTCTTTCCTTTTTGCTGATATGGATTTAAAGGGGGGTTTAGACCACATTTTGGTCCATTGGGTGGGGTTAATTTCATAGCTTATGTCGTCTTCCCATTGTCTTTTGATTGTGTCTAGGGGGTTTGTGGGGTTTTGGAGCAGTATTTTATATATTGCAGATACCATCCCTTTGCCGTGTCCCTTTGTCGTTAGGAGGAGGTTCTCAAAGGTTGTTAGGGGCCTGGTTGCTGCTGATTTTACTACTGGGTTGTTTAAGAGGGCATGTAGTTGGTGTTGTGCTAACCAGGAAATTTGGATGTCTTCTAGTTTGTCCTGTATTTCTTGTGTTGTCATAGGTTGGTTATTTTTATAAAAGTCTGTTAGGCGATATAAGCCTTTGGTCTGCCAGGTTTTTATCTGAAGGTTTTGTGCTGCATGGTGGAATAGCGGGTGGTAAGCCAGGGGGATTAGTGGGGATGAGGTTGGGGATAGTTTGTCTGTTTCTGTTTTCCATGCTTTGAACATGGTTTGTGTGTACCTACTTAGTGTTGTGGGAATCTTCCTTAGTTTGTTTGGGAGGAGTGGGTATGCTGTGGTGCAGATACTATCGATCGTGTCCCTTTCTAAGTGTATCCATTGTTTTGTTTCGTCTTCCAGTATATATGGGATTATATGTCGTATTTGGTTGGCTCTATAATATATTTCTATGTTAGGGATTCCCCATCCTCCTTGTGAGGTGGGAAGGTGCAAGTATTTGGTACTTATTCTTGGTTTTTTATGCGAGAAGATAAAAGAGTGTAGTTTTTTCTGCCATCTGCGAAGTTGGGTTGGGGGGATCCAGATTGGGAGGGTTTGGAATAAGTAGGTTAATTTTGGGAGAGTGATCATTTTGATCATGGCCAATTTATCTGAGAGGGTGAAGTTCATATTGCTCCATCTCTTTAGGTCTTTGTTTATTTGCTGCCACAGGGGTTTATAGTTGTGAAGGTATAATTTGTTGAGGTTTTTGGTTATTTGTACCCCTAGGTATCTGAACTTGGTATGACAGAGTTTTATCTTGGTGATATTAGTGAGTTCTTTCTGGGTGTGAGGGGGAGTGTTGAAGCACATAGCTTCTGATTTTGCAAAGTTTACTTGTAGGCCTGACACCGTTGCAAATGTGTTGAGTTCTCTGGTTAGGGAGATTGCTGTGTTTAGGGGGTCTGGCGTTGTGACCATTAGGTCGTCTGCAAAGAGCCCTAGTTTGTATGTTCTGCCTTTTATTTCTACTCCCTTGATGTCTGTGGACGCTCGAATTCGGATTGCTAGGGGCTCTAGAGCCAGAATGAATAGGAAGGGAGATAGTGGGCATCCTTGCTTTGTGCCTCTTTGGATTGCTATGATATTCGAGTCCATACTATTAATTCTGCATTTTGCCGAGGCTTGGGAGTATATTTGTTTGAGGGTTTGTAGGAAGTTGGGGCCAAATTTCATGTTAGTTAGTACTGCTAATAGGTATTTCCACTCTAAGCAATCAAAAGCTTTGAGGATGTCTAAGGACATAATTGTCAATGGGAGTTTAGTTGCCTTGCTATGTTCAATTAGGTTCAGTAGTTTCCTGATGGGGTCCGTGATGTTGCGACCAGAGACGAAGCCGGTCTGGTCTGGGGCTATTAATTTACCTAAGAAAGTTTTTAGGCGATTGGCCAGGATTGTTGTGAATATCTTGTAGTCTTGGTTTATTAGTGAAATCGGGCGGTATGATTCTACTTTGAGATTGTCCTTCAGTGGTTTTGGGATGGATACTATTTTGGAGTGGTTCCATGTTTTGGGGATGGGCCCCCCATTCATGATGTCGTTAAATAGGCGTGTCATGTAGGGCATCAGGGGTTCTTTGAATTTTTTATAGAATTCTGCAGTGAAGCCATCTGGACCCGGGGCTTTATGTGGTTTTAAGTTTTTCAGAACCGTGTCTATTTCCTCTGGGGTGATAGGACTATCCATGAATTCTTGTTCCTCGTCTGTTAAGTTAGGCATGGTCAGTCCTGCTAGGAATTTTTGGATTTCCTTCTCAGGTGGATTGCGGGAAGTGTATAGGTTGGAGTAGAATTCTGCAAATTCTGAGGTTATTTCTTTGGGGGAGAATGTTATGTTGCCGTCCTTTTTGGTGATGCAGTGTATTTTTGTTTTGAGTGTTCGTTTCCTGCATCTATTTGCTAGTAGTCTGGAGTTTTTCCCTCCGTATTCATAGAAGCGTTGTTTAGAGTATAGAATACTGATCATTGTTTTGTTAATTTCTAGGGAGTCCATTTCTCTTCTTTTTTGTTCTATGAGTTTAAGGAGTTTTTTGGATCCCGTTTGTTTGTAGCGTGATGTGAGGGTGGTAATGTCTTGTTCCAATTTACTAATCTTTGTGGAGGTTTGTTTTTTGAGGAATGCTTTCTCTTTTATGCATGCTCCTCTGGTGACCGCTTTCATTGCGTCCCATAGGAGGGGGGTCGTTGTGTTGTCTACATCATTTTCTTTGAAATAGTTTTGAAGGGTCTTTGTGAGGTTTTCTCTAATTTGCTTGTTTGTGGTTAGGATGGGGCTGAAGGACCATGATGGAGTACTACCGTGTTTCCCCTTTTTTAAGACGTAGTCATTATATAAGCCATAGCAGGATTTCTAAGCAATTGCGCGATACAAGCCATACCCCGAAAATAAGACATACTGATAGACCCTTCACCCACTAGCAATAACCCCCCTCCTGCCAGCCAACTCCCCCCTTAAAAATCTCTCCCCATTTTGCTGTCGCTCCACAGACACGTATTTCCTTTAAAAGCTTGTAAAAATGCACCGAACAGCCGTAGCTGCTGGCTGCCGAAGCCTTGTGATTTCCCTTCCCCGTTTCTGAGAGCATTTTTTTAAATAAAAAGATCCAAAAATAATTTTTTTAGCCAAGCTGTGTAAGCTCTACTTGGTGAAGGGGAGAAAAGTGGGGTGGGGAGGAGATGAAGGCACGAGGAAGAAAAGAGGGGCGATTGAAGAATGCAAAGGCTGTTTTCCCTTTTAGGGAGAGACCTCCGTGCGCGCGTCTGTCTCTCTCCCCCCCCCTGCGTCTCTCTCTCTCTCTCTCTCTCTCTCTCTCTCTCTCTCTCTCTCTCTCTCTCTCTCACACACACACACACACACACACACACAGCCCACCTCTCGCTTCCCCCCACCTTTCCCTAAATTCCCTTCCATTCAATGCACGTTGATTTCCTCTTAACGGGAATCTCCCGTGTCTGATTGTTGTCTCATTGCTTTTACCGGGCATAAAGCAGCCTTTTAAAAATCCTGCTGCAGTTTTCTTTCTACCTTATGCTGCTTGGTTGTCTGTGGAGCTGCCCCTTTAAGGATTTGTAAGTAGTCTGGATCGCAGTCCTTGCCTTGGGGACTTTTATTTATTTATTAAGGACTTTTTCCTTCGCTGTTTGCGAGCTGCTAAAAGGAGCTGCTAAACGCTGCTTTACACAAAAGTTAAACTGCCGGTCCTAACAACACGTGCTTCCTCACCTCGCTGGCTCAATTGCTTCTCAATTGCTACCATTTACCAAGTCAGCAATCTTAATTGCTGCTTAGCTGGCTTCTTTGTTCTCAGCAGGTAGCTTCTTTGCTATCAGTGATAGCACTGCAAAGTGCTATGTTGTTGGAACTTCAGACAGTCTTGCAGTCTTGGGCAGCTGGCTGGTAGAGATCCTTACTTGCTTTAGGTATAGGCTACTGCTAGGACTGTATCACACAGATAGATTCCATTATACTGGTTTAGATTTAAGAAGCTCCAGTGTAGCAGATTGCTATTAAGTGAGTCCCCACCTTGGAGGAGAGAGAGAGCAGCCCTTCGCGAACATCCCAGGGCCGGGGAGAGAGGGCTGCACCAGGGACGCACACACCTCCCTTCCCTCAGACTCGTAATAAAAATACCGGTACCAGTAAGACATCCCACCAAAAATAAGCCACCCTGTGGTTTTTTGAGAAAAAAAAGTAATAAGACGGTGTCTTAAAAAGGGGGAAACACGGTATGTGTTCTCTCTCCTATTTTAATGGTGACCTCTACTGGGGCGTGGTCTGTTATTTTAATGTTGCCTACGTTTGATGATTCCACCAGGGGGATCAGACTCTGTGTGAGTAGAATGCTGTCCAATCTGGACGTTGTGCCGTGACGTCCAGATTGGAATGTGTGGGTGGTGTCTCCCGGGTTTAGCTCACTCCAAATGTCGTAGAGGCCTCTGTTTTTTAATAGTTTTAGTAACTTGTAAGGGTCCCTCATTATTGGGGGTTTCCCACGGAGGAAGGTTGCCCATGGGGTTGTAGGTTGAGTGTTTTTCAGGGATATGCCTTTTATATTTAGGTTGAGGTCACCTCCTAGGATAGCTTCCCCTTCCAAGAAGGAGAGGAACTTGTTCAGTGTCTTCTGGAAGAATTCTAGTTGTTTCGAGTTTGGGGCATATATAGAGCCAATTGTCAGTTTAATTTTGCCATCTAGTGTTCCTTTGATGAAGATGAATCTGCCTCTTTTGTCCTTTAGGACTGTTGTGGCTTTGAAGTTTAGGTCTCTATGAATTATTACAGCTACTCCGCGGGCCTTACCTGAGCCGTGTGCCACCCATTGTTGGCTGAAGCGGGGGTCGCTCAGCAGTCTGTTCCCTTTGGGGGGGTTATGTATTTCTTGTAGGAAGGTGATGTGTGGTTTCATGGTGTTTATGTATGAGGTGATGCGTTTTCTTTTGATGGGGTTTCCCAGCCCCCTTACATTTAATGTAATTGCTTTTAAGCTATCCATCATGTTTATCTATTATATAGGGCGATTCCTTGCCAACCCATCCGGGTTGTCCTGTGTCTCTCACTTCATACTGTTTACTGAACCGTTGGGGTTGCGCTGACCTAGGGTGTGGTGGGTGGGGGGCTAGTGGGGTTAGATTTAGATTTGGGTTAAAGAGTAGGGGGTAGGTTGAAGAGATTTTCCTATATGTGGTTTTATAGGTGTTCGTTCGGGGTATTTTGGGCCGTCCGGCCTTTGGCCAGTTGGCCCTGGGTCTCGGCTGGCGTGAAGGGCCATGTTCAGAGACAGGCCTTCCCCCTTGTCGTTTACGACGGGGGGTGGTCAGCGAGACTGTGTAAAGCATCCTTGTGACGTGCATGTCGGGTGTAAGATTTAGGAACAATGTTGCTAATGTTAATAGCAACATCGTTGTTATGTTGGGGTGTAGGTGTGGGTGTGGGTACGCTCTGGTGCCACCGTTGTGCTGGTTATGTGTCATCTTTTAGCCTGATTGTGAGTTGTGTTATGAATGTTACAGTTGTTGTTTTTCCTTAGTGTGGATTGGGGGGGGGGTGTTAGGGGTGTGGGTTGTGGTTGAGGTTGTTTGGACTGGTGTTGGAGTGGCAGTTTCCATAAGGGTGTGGGGCTGGGGGGGTGGAGTAGCTGGTGTTAGCTATGTTTATGGCCTTATGGGGGTGAGGAGGAGGGGAGGGGGGGAATCACCAGTCCTTTAGTTTGGGATGTTTTCCGGTTGCTTCACTTAGTTGTGGTTGTTGTTGTAGTATGGTCGTTCCTCTGTGTCGTGTTGGTTTCGTTGACCCTGCTTCTTGTGTTGTATGCTCGGCTGGATGGTTCTGTGCGTGATGGTGTTTGGTTGTGCTGGCGTGCGTTGTATTGGCGTGCGTTGTGTTGCCTTTGCATCTTCTTCTTTTTCTTCCTTCCGTTCTGTACTTTCGTCCAGTCATTTGCTGTTGTTTCATTGTCTTGGTCTTGGCTGTCGCTTGGTGGGTCATCTTGTAGCCATTCCGGTGGGGTGTTGAGTCCGAGGTTCTTCAGTAGTTGTTGGGCTTCAGTTTTGGTAGTAGCTGTGTACTGTGTTGTCTTGTTTGTTACAATGAGGCGGAAGGGGAAGCCCCATCGGTATCTGATCTCTGCTTCTTGGAGACTTCGGGTGCATGGGCGTAGCATTTTTCTCCGATTCAGGGTGTCCTGGGACAGGTCTTGTAAGGCCAATATGTGGTTGTTTTTGTATTGGAGGTTAGTTGAGGTTTTGAGGTAATTCCATATCTCCTCCTTCTTTTTGTAACGTGCGAAGCGCACAATGATGTCCCTTGGGGGGGCGTCAGGTTGCGGCATGGGTTTTAGGGCTCTGTGGGCCCTCTCCAGGTCGTTTGCCTCGAGTTGTAAATTTGGGATAGTGTCCTTCAACCAGTTAACAATTAGGTCTGTTGGACCTCTTTCCTCTGCTCTCTCGGGGAAGTTGCGGAAGCGGATATTGCAGCGTCTACTGCGATCTTCAAGGTCCGCTTGTTTGATTCTCATTTCTTCGTTTTCTGTCTCCAGTTCAGTCAATTTCTTTTTCAAGTGTGTGTTTTCCTCCTGGTGTTGCTCAATTATTTTTTCCTGTATTTGGTTTTTGTTCTCTAGAGCTACCATTTTGGAGGTTAGTTCGTCGATAAGTGCCCGTAGGGGGGCTACTGTATCCTCCAGTTGTTTTGCTAACTGTTTTGTTAGTTTTTTTGTTATTCTCTCGGTTAGTTTTGCTTGCATTTCCCTCAGCTCTGGATTTGTTGTTGGGTGGTCGTCACCTTGCGGGGGTATTATGGTTTCAGTGCTGTTTGCCATTTCCCTGGCTGGTGTTGTCACGTTCTCCCTGGTGGTTTTGATTCGAGGTCTGCTTGGTGACCTCTTGGGGTATGGTGAGTTGTGGTTAGAGGTTGTGGTGTTGGTGGTTCCTGATTGCTGCTGGGCTGCTGGTTTGATCAGGCGTTATTGGTTGGTGGCTGTTCAGAGCGTCTGGATTAGGCGGTCATTTGTGTCTTGTCTGGGTTGTGATTAAAAGATTTAAGGCTGGTAGGGTAATGTTTTAGGGCAAAGTTAGGCGGAGTAGTATAGCGGTCAGGGGTGGGAGGGGTGAGGGAGGAAGGGGTTTAGGAGCGGGGGGGGAAGGGGGAGGGGGAGATTGGAGAGTAGCTAGGAGGTGGAGGGGAGGGGGGACAAGGGGTGAGAAGGAGGGAGGAGGAGGGAGGAGGAAAGAGGGGATGAAGAGGAGGAAGGGGGAGAGAGGAAGGAGGTAGAGTAGTCGTATTGATAATATATTGTGTTGGTGGTTTTTGGTTTGGTATGAGGTAAGGGTTTGCAGGGGGGTTGTTACTGAAGGGGGGTGGGGAGGTATGGGTGTGTCAATTTAGGGGTTGAGGGGGGAGGGAGTGGGAAACAAACGAACTTAAAATGGGGTATAAGTTGAGGAGCTGGGGCTGGGGTGGAGAACAGTGTATTTAAAGGTATGTGGAGGGGGTAGGGGTAATAGCCGTAAATCAAGTGAGGGGGGGTTTCAGCGGCAGTGGTCCCCTTTTAAAAAGTAAGATGGTAGGGGTAGGTGTGGGGTGGTTTTAAACAATTAAATAAAATAAAATGGTCAAACCTGCATGGGGGGGTGAGGAGTGGGGTGGGTGGGTGTGCTGGGGAGGAGATGGATAAAGGGGGAGGGTTGGGTATTTGTATCGAAGGGGGGGGTCTATGTGTTAAAGTGGGGGATGAAGTGATAATAGTGGTGTAAAGGTGTTGCTGTGGGGAGGGGGGGGAAGAACCAAGGGGGGTTAGAGAGGTGAAAATAGAAGGGTAAGGGTGAAAATGGGGGCAGAAGTAACAGTAGTAAAAATAATAGGACAGGTACGGTAGCAAAAAATTAGCGAAAAAATAGTGGGGAAAAAATATATTTTAAAAAGAGGGGAAAAAATATTTTTATAAAAATGAGAAGGAAAAACAAAACAAAAAAGAAAAAAAAGGCGAAGTTGTGGGCAGTGAATGGCTGTATTAGCAGCGCTCCCCTTAAAGAGGAAGACGTTTAAAAGAGGAAAAATTTAAAGTTAAAAAGGAAGAAAGGAAGGAGGGTAATATATATATATATATATATATATATATATATATATATATATATATTCCTCCTTTAAAAAAGAAAAAAGAAAAAAAAAGGGATGTATAATGGTGAAAAAATATATCTTAAAAAAAAGGGAAAATATGTTTTAAAGAAGGAAAAAGAATTCTATTTGTTGAAAGGGAAAAGAAAAAAAAAGGGAAAAAAATAGTATATATATATATATATATATATACACTTTAAAAATGTTAAAAGAGGTCTTTTTCAGTGGGCCTCCGGCCTGCTTCTGGCTCACTGGTTTAAGGTGAAGTGGGCTCAGGCTGGGCCTAGGCTCGGCCGCGTGTTTGCTCGCGGCCTTGGTTGCGACCTTCCCCTTATCCCTCTGCACCCCGCTTTCGCACCTGGACCTCCCGACCCCCGAGTCCTTGGGGGTGGCTACAGCGGCGGTGGCGGTGCAGGAGTGGCGGGGTCGGGTCTGTCCTCCTGTTCGGGGGTTTTTTCTTTCCCCTCTTCTCCCTCGCTGGGGTGGCGGCGGCAGCTGTTACGAGGCGGGCCCTCTCCGGATCGTCGCGGGGTGAGCGGTCTTGGCTGGGCTTTGGAGCTCCGGCAGGCCGTCGGTCCGGCGGTGTCGGCTTCGGTCCGGTAGACCCGCAGGGGGCCTCAGCGGCTCCCCGCCTGGTCCGCCGGGCGCCTCCGACCCCCGCGCGGCTGCCGCGATGCGGAGGGTGGTCCCGGGCTTCGAGGCCCCGGTCTTCTGCCGGGCCGCCGGCTGGGCGCCCTCGTCTCTAGCCCGGTGAGGTCGTCGGGGGGCTTCTAGCGGCTCCCCGGTTGGTCCACTGGGCTCTCCCGGCGCCCGCACCACGGCGGCAGCAGTTTCGGCGGCTCCGGTGGTCCGGGGGCTGGTCAGATGGCGCGGACACGTTGCTTGCTCTCAGGAGCTTCGCGAAGCCGTGCCGCACGCCATCTTGCCTCCCGGAAGTCCCATGATTCTATGATTCTGTTTCAAAAAGGGCTTCTATATTATGGCTTTCCCTTCTGGGCTGCTCTGTGCATTGTCTATTAACATCAAACATGTCAGTCTGGGGAAAAGCTTCACCCCTTTCGCTTTCTGTCATCCACAGTTGCCCTTTTCAGGTGGTCACTGTTGTGGAATTGGATTTTTCCACGGTGGGTGGCCATTCTGAGAACAGGATACTGGACCGAATAGGCCATTGGCCTGATCCTGCAAAGCTTCTCTTACAACCTTCGTTTCCATTCTAGTCTTATTGGCTTATTGTGAGCCTGGCATCGATTGAGGAATCCCTGAGTTTTTCAAGGTGCTCGATTTTAGCACCTGTAAAATGGGGCGACAGGTGCGGAGGAGCGTGCCAGGGTCAAGCGCTAACATTTGCAAATGAAAAGCAGCTCTGTAAAGAGCCAAATCTATTCTCTGTGCGTCCGCCCTTCGTATGGAAGCTCCATCATAAAAGCCGCCTGGAGGAGGTGTGCAAGTTTGTACTCGATGACTTTGTTCAAAAAAATTCACCTCTTAAAGATTGTGCGAAATGGAAATTGGCTAGACCCAAAGGGGGTGAAAATGTCCTTTCAATTTGATAAGGACTGATTTGACTTTCATGAGGAGCCACATATATATATTTGGTTGAGAGAGAGAGAAAAGTCTCCCACGTGGAAAGGTGAATGCTGTAAAATTAGGTGTGGAAAATTATTTCATCTAGAAAGGCAGAAAGGTTGTTTGACATCTCGCCTGTGTAATAGGAGAATTTGCCTCTCTCGTTTCCTAAACACCTGAAAATTCTTTTGATGCCCATTTGCCTTCATAATACCTGAAGGAGCGAAGCTTTCGTTCTTGATTTTAATGTTTTTTTTTAATAAAAAAACCAGAGACTAGATTGGGGCTGAAATAACACAAAATGTAGATTTTGCTCCCAATAGGACTGACATGATGTCTGCCTGCCGCTGTTCTCCTGAGCTGTCTTCTGCCTGAATCTCCCATCATCATCACCACCCCTTTAGCCTTTTGTGACTATGGACTTCTCCATGTCTTTTTTTTTTTTAAAAAAAAGCCCTGTTTGCACAGAGGTCTGGATGCATTTTAGAATCATAGAATCATAGAGTTGGAAGAGACCACAAGGGCCATCCAGTCCAACCCCCTGCCAAGCAGGAAACACCATCAAAGCATTCTTGACATATGCTTGTCAAGCCTCTGCTTAAAGACCTCCAAAGAAGGAGACTCCACCACACTTCTTGGCAGCAAATTCCATTGTCGAACAGCTCTTACTGTCAGGAGGTTCTTCCTAATGTTTAGGTGGAATCTAATGTTTAGGTATATTTTACTTTTTGGGCTGCTCACACCAAAAATCTGAGAGAGGAAAGACACCAAAGAAACTCTAAGGAATTGATCAGTAGCCAAGATTATGGAAAAGAACATAAGGAGATCCTTGTGTGGATCCTAGAATACGGCTCCATTTTACAGGTGCAGCCAATGAGACCCTGGAAAGCTAAAGGACTTTTAGACTAGAATGGAACTCAGAACCTAAGAATAGCCTGCAAGATCAGGCCAATGGCCCAGCTAGTCCAGCATCCTGTTCTCACAGTGGCCAGCCAGATGCCTGCAGACAGGACCCGAGTAAAACAGCACTTTCCTCGCTTGCGATTCCCAACAACCAGCATTCAGAAGCATTCTGCTCTGGACACAGCAGGCAGAACAAAGGGCTTATCCACACCCCTGTTTGCTCCACTGCTCTCCCCAGGGAACATCAGTGCCTTAGTGCTGAATCGGAATAAACAGCAATGGGGTTTCCATGGATTGGAGAAATGTCGGAGGGTATCTTGTTTTTGTGGGAATGTTCAGGGAGGCAGGAGAGGAGATATTGTTTAATAATAACCTATTTGGGTAGCTGGTTGCAAGCTTCTCAATATAGATTCCTGGTAAGATCTCTTATTAATCCCTCTTAAAAGAATAAACCTGCCACAATCTTATTTAAGATATATAAAAGTAGTTTACTCACATGATCATCAGTTCACAGATGGAACCCTGAAGGCAGACTTAGTTACAAAGGTATATACATGTAGATCTACCCCATGTTGTTGTTTAGTCGCTTAGTCGTGTCCGACTCTTCGTGACCCCATGGACCAGAGCACGCCAGGCACTCCTGTCTTGCACTGCCTCCTGCAATTTGGTCAAACTCATGTTCGTAGTCACCGCAGCTCACACAATGAAAGGAAACTGGAGAAGAAGAGAAGAAGGGGGGGGCTACGTGCCTTGCCCTTTTGTTACCTGCACAGGTAAGGTCACGCCCACCTCTAGTCACATGCAAGAGGAAGGATGCTCCAGGCCAGGAGGAAACAGGAAGTTTTTGACTGGCTGGAATAAACATCCCCTTTGCATGTCCACTCTAGGCAAACAAGGAATGTTGTACTTGACTGCTATTTACATATCACAGTTTTTCTGCCAGAGAGCTTGTTGGAGCTTGTTTTTCTGCCAGAGAGGGAGATGATGGACATGCCATTAACCCATCGCAGAAGCTACCCTCTTACAAGACAAAAGCAGCATGGGCGTGATGTCACACAGCAAAAAGTTGTCCTTTTACTCAGAGGGTTTCCCCCCCCTTTTCAGCAAGGTGTTCTGGGAATATGAAGGAGGAAGCGGGGAGAACTCCCTGTGGCGCTGGCTGGAAGAGGCGACACCGAGAATGAATGAATGAATCTTTATTTGCGTCAGCCACAGCAATAAAACAACAATACGATATACAAGAAATAAAAATAAAAAGCCAGCTATATAAAATACATTTTAGGGTTTTGAGTCAATAGTCAAATAGTGGGTTTTCTTTAATTGCCCCAGCTAAAAACCTTGCAACCTTGCATTGAGCGACTGGGAGCCATAACTGGTTACTGCTTTGGAGCCCAGCTAGCTGAAGCTATGAGAAGTGGGCTATAATTTTCTGGGCCCCCTCCATTGAAGGCTTTAGGTGTGATTTTTTTTGGGGGGGGGAAACATATTTTAAGACACTTCTGACTCCCCTCTGCCTTGATTTTCTAAGGGAAATACAACCCAGAAACCCCCTGGTGTGTGTGTGTGTGTGTGTGTGTGTGACAGTATTATTTCTGGTAAGTATTATTTCTTTGAAGTCATTGCACCTTTTCTCCACTTCGGGAGTTCTGTTCAAAGGACTCTTGGAATTCAGTAAGGGAGAAGCATTCAGGCTCCACTGGACTTTAAATCAAATCATGATCTGGGGGGCGGGGGGGAGGAGGAGGAAAATGACTCAATCCCAAATTGAAGCTGACAACATTATTTACAACTTAAAAATGCAAGAGTAGCTGGCTTCTTCCTGTATTGAGAGTCATCTGGAGTTACTGCAGCGTCTGAAATGGTTGCATGAGTAAATTCATCTGGCGATACATCAAACCATTTATAGATGCTGATGCTTCAGTTGTCAATGACTAGAGTCAGGAAAAGTCTCTTACCCGCCCCGCCCCCACCCGGCTCCCTCGGGATTTTGAATTCTTTGTTCTCCTCCCCTCCCAATCTGGGGCATTTTGGGATTGCTTTTTCTTGCAAGCGGGATGTTAGGTGTGGGTGCCTTGACCCCAATAATAGCAATGCAGTGGTACCTCTACTTACAAACTTAATTCGATTCGGAGGTTGAATTAATAGTACCAATAGTACCACTCAAATTAATAGTACCACTGTATTCCGCTCTGGTCAGACCTCACCTGGAATACTGTGTCCAGTTCTGGGCATCACAGTTCAAGAAGGATACTGACAAGCTGGAACGTGTCCAGAAGAGGGCAACCAAAATGGTCAGAGACCTGGAAACGGTGCCTTATGAGGAACGGCTTAGGGAGCTGGGTATGTTTAGCCTGGAGAAGAGAAGGTTAAGGGGTGATATGATAGCCATGTTCAAATATATAAAAGGATGTCATATAGAAGAGGGTGAAAGGTTGTTTTCTGCTGCTCCAGAGAAGCGGACACGGAGCAATGGATTCAAACTTCAAGAAAGAAGATTCCACCTAAACATTAGGAAGAACTTCCTGACAGTAAGAGCTGTTCGGCAGTGGAATTTGCTGCCAAGGAGTGTGGTGGAGTCTCCTTCTTTGGAGGTCCTTGGCAGCCATCTGTCAGGAATGCTTTGATGGTGTTTCCTGCTTGGCAGGGGGTTGGACTGGATGGCCCTTGTGGTCTCTTCCAACTCTATGATTCTATGATTCTAGGTCCGTTCTTAACCTGAAACTGTTCTTAACTACAGGCACGCTTTCGCTAATGGGGCCTCTTGCTGCAGCTGCACCACCGGCATACAATTTCCGTTCTCATCCTGGGGCAAAGTTCACAACTCGAGGTATCTCTTCCAGGTTAGCGGAGTTTGTGACCTGAAGCGTTTGTAATCCGAGGCGTTTGTAACTTGAGGTACCACTGTAAAAAGTGACTCCATAGATAGGTTTTGCTGGGTGATTAGGATTTTGTTTGCACGGGTTACTTCAAGACTGGATTACTGCAATGTGCCCTGTGTGGGGCTTCCCTTATGCCTGATCTGGAAGGTGTGGTCTGCGGTGTAACCTGGAGGGGGGGGGGACGGGACACAGGGGTGGTTGTCCCGGGTGCAAAATGGTTAAGGGTGCAAAATTTCAACACCTGCTGCTTCCTCAATACAACCGCATACTTCCGTCACTGGACTCGGTTAAAAGTGATTTCCCCATGCGAACCAGGAAAAGACCTCTCCAGACGACAGAACAACTTTCCCCCCTTATATCTGTGGTCAGGATCTCCTGGGTGGTGCAGACACTGTTGGGCAGTTGAGTGTGCATGTGTACTCGGTTTCCTTCCCTCCTGCTGCTCCCTCCGTGTGTCCCCGGGGGCTGGCAACCCACGTTACACCACTGGGCACAATTTGTGCAGAATGCTGCAGCATGATTGGAGCGAGGCCTTTGTCGGCACACCACACCAGTCCCTGGAGGTCTTGCACTCATTGCCGATTTGCTACCGCGACAAATTCGAGGCGCTCCTGGCGCAATCTAAAGCCCGTAACAACTTGGGACCAGTTTACCTGCAAGATAAGCTTTCCTCACAGATGCCGACACGACCCTTTCAATCTGCGGAACTGGCACTGTTAGAGGTCATCCAAGTGATGGATAAAAATTTGGAGGGTAGCAGGCCCACCACAACGCCCCACTCAAACCTTCCCTTAAAACCCTGAGAACAGGTGGGAGGCCGTGCAGGGATCAAAGAAGGAGAAGTCCCATTGCGCAGGTGGAAGTCCAGGTGCTAATGGGACGGCTCTGTTGGTGACACCCATGGGTAGGCAAACTAAGGCCTGGGGGCCAGATCCACCCCAATCACCTTCTAAACCTGGCCTGGGAATCAGCGTGTTTTTACATGGGTAGAATGTGTCCTTTTATTTAAAATGTATCTCTGGATTATTTGCGGGGCATAGGAATTCGTTCATTTTTCCTCCTTCGAAATATGGTCTGTGGACGGTGGACCGGCCCACGGCTGAAAAAGGTTGCTGACCCCCAGTCACAGCTCTAAGCTTTCCATTACGTTTTGCAACCGTTTCGGCTAGGGATGTTGCATTCTTTTCTAGGCATTCCAAAACAGAGCCTTCTTGGTGGCTGCTCCAATACAACTCTGCCTCTAGCTTTCCTAGAGAAGCTAGAACAGCTCCCTCCCTGATGATGATGAGGATAATAATAATAATAACAACAATAATAATAAGTCTTGGGGGCAGGTCAAAGTGCCCTACTCCCTGTCTCCACCTTTGGAGCCTGAGGAGAAGCCTGTTGCTGCCGTGGTCGCCTGTTCTAGTTGATGAATGGGCCTCTTTCAGGGCGATCTGCTCGCTTGAGCATGGTGGCACAATTGAGGTTTCTCCTCTCTCTCTCTCTCTCTCTCACACACACACACACACACACACACACGTGTTGTTGGTGGGCTATTTTTCACTGGAAACTATGAGTGACTCAGAAATATATTTCTGCTAAAAATCTGCTGGGCCCATGACTTTTCAGAGCATTGGGGCTCTGACAGGCTGTCCCCTGGACTTCTCAGCTCTCCTGACTCTTGCATTGCTTTTAAGAGAGTTCTGACGGAAACCCGAGCCTGAGTGCATTTGGCAGAGCCGATGGACCATGTACTGGTAGCAGTACGGGAATCGGGAAAAACTTTGATTCAGTTTGGCCTGGTTTGTACTTTCTGAAACAATATGCAGTCTGAAACACAGCCACCCTTTGAAATTCTCACTTCTCTGAATCCAGCAATGCAGCGCTCCAGCTAAGTAAAGTGTAAAGGTAAAGGGACCCCTGACCATTAGGTCCAGTCGTGACCGACTCTGGGGTTGTGGCGCTCATCTCGCATTATTGGCCGAGGGAGCTGGCGTATAGCTTCCAGGTCATGTGGCCAGCATGACAAAGCCACTTGTGGCGAACCAGAGCAGCACACGGAAACGGCGTTTACCTTCCCGCCGGAGTGGTACCTATTTATCTACTTGCACTTTGACGTGCTTTCGAACTGCTAGGTTGGCAGGATCTGGGACCGAGCAACGGGAGCTCACCCCGTCACAGGGATTCAAACTGCTGACCTTCTGATCAGCAAGCCCTAGGCTCAGTGGTTTAACCCACAGCGCCACCTGGGTCCTAAGTAAAGTGTATAAGGATGCATTTAACTGGGGTAAAGTGTGCATAAAGGTAAAGGTAAAGGGACCCCTGGGTGCTTAAGTCCAGTCGCGGACGACTCTGGGGTTGCGGCGCACATCTCGCTTTACTGGCTGAGGGAGCCAGCGTTTGTCCGCAAACAGCTTCCAGGTCATGTGGCCAGCATGACTAAGCCACTTCTGGTGAACCAGAGCAGCGCACACAAACGCCGTTTACCTTCCCGCCAGAGTGATACCTATTTATCTACTTGGACTTTGATGTGCTTTCGAACTGCTAGGTTGACAGGAGCTGGTACCAAACAACGGGAGCTCACCCCGTCGCAGGGATTCGAACCGCTGACCTTCTGATCGGCAAGCCCTAGGCTCTGTGGTTTACATTAGATAAGATTAAGAATGTATTGCAGTAGGGAAAGTTGCTTTTCAAAAATGTGCAGATTAGGGAAAATGGCTTACAAATGTGTAAATGAAATTTTCATGATTTTTTTTTTAACATTGCAAACTGAAGTGAAGATGCGGAGCCTGGAAAAATGAGGTTCTGCGAAAAACCAAAATGGGCAGATTTGCCCATTCACAATGGTCAGAAATGGGCAGATGTCAAAATCAACAGATTCACCCGTTTGCATTCTGCATGGGAATCGTCCTAGCAAGAGACGTCCTCCTCTAGGAATGGAGGGAACAACCTTTCCCCCAAGTTCAAAAGATTGCAATCTTGAGAAGCAGGGAAAAGTGCAACTCAGGTTGTATAACCCTGAGAGAGCCTGGGACTTCATTCCAGGTAAACATACTCGGGAACCGATTGTCCGCAAACAAACGAGACCCACTTATTGCACACTTAATGGGCAGAAATGACCTTGCATGGCCTTTGCTTGCCCTTCCAGTGGGTCGCTACTTGCCCAGAGGTTCTGGGATAAATGAATAAGCCGCCCCTCTTGGGTAGCTTTCTCCCTCCTCCCTCTCCATTTCTTTTGAAGGGAAAAAAGCGAAGAAAGCTATGAGCAGTTTAAAAGCCCGGAAGAGGCCAGGAGGAGCTTTGAGACACGGTTTATAGATGTCGTATTCAACCCAAAAGAGGAAGGGACGAAAAAGAGACGACCGATGTCACTCGCCTAAAGTAAACACTCGCAGCCTAATGAATGAGTTATGTCCCTGATGCTCCGTTCTAGGAGAAGTATTTAACGGACGCTATTGGATTCTGTGGTTTCTATCTGTAACCAGTGCATTATGACCATTAATGGATTTTTGAGGCCAGATTGATTTTTCATTAATTTGGTAAAAATCTTTTCCCTCTCCTATATAATTCTGCCTTAAAACGCTCCCTCTGACAGCTCGATAAGTCACTCGCCTCATAATGCAAGGCTGGTTCGTAAATCTCAGGCAGGGCATTGGGGTGGGGGTGGGGGGGGTGGGACATAGCGGAGGCCAGAAAAAGTGGGGTTGCGCTGGTGGTAGGGGAAAAGGAAGGGGAGCGAGAGAATCCTCTCTGGGTTTCAGGAGGCCTGCCAATCACAGCGGACCATCCATCACATTTGAAAAGCCATGGCTTGAATTATTAACCAGAGAGTTACGGAGAGGAACTCTGAAGTTGAGAGGGACAGAACTGCAGTCTCCACTCCAGCCAAGGTGGTTTCGACACACACACACACACACACACACACACACACACACACACATTGTGGGTTGAGAGGGATTGGGTTTGGGTTTTTTTGCTTAAAATTGGGGACTTTAAGGTGTGCTTGGTTGGGGGTTTACAGATGTTGTGCATGCTCTCCCTCAGCAGGGCTCTGAAGATTGTTTTCTGGGAAACACAAGTGGGGAGGGAGGTCACTGCTGGGCCGAGGTTCATCTTTGTGGATTTCACATGGGCAATAAAAGTATTAGTAAAAGCAGTGGAAACCTCAGAAAACGACAGTAAATTAAAACTAGCAGTAAACAAACAAACAAAACAACCAAACAAAATGCAACAGCATTTTAGATACCTGGGCAGGCTTTTCTAAACAAGAATGTCTTTGTTGTTATTTAGTCATTTAGTCATGTCTGACTCTTCGTGACCCCATGGACCAGAGCACGCCAGGCACTCCTGTCTTCCACTGCCTCCCGCAGTTTGGTCAAACTCATGTTCGTAGCTTCGAGAACACAGTCCAACCATCTCCTCTGTCGTCCCCTTCTCCTTGTGCCCTCAATCTTTCCCAACATCAGGGTCTTTTCCAGGGAGTCTTCTCTTCTCACGAGCTGGCCAAAGTCTTGGAGCCTCAGCTTCAGGATCTGTCCTTCCAGTGAGCATTCAGGGCTGATTTTCTTTAGAATGGATAGTAGCAAAATGAGCACACCGAAGGCGCCTGGCTGATATCAATAAGCAAGGAGTTCCAAAGTGTAACTGCCCCCCCTTGATGCGCAAGAGTGCAAGAGTTGTCCCTCCAGACAGCAATAAAGCAGTCACACTGGAGAAGCATTGCAGAACGACTAATAAAGCAGAATGAAGTCTGGACAGTCCAGTATAAATCTACCACCAATACACTATTAATGGGCCAATGATGTGGTAGAATACGCCCCAAAAGGACACCTGTCTGTATAAGACTGTGTTGTTTCATGGCACCCAAATTTCTGAGAGGTGAGAGACTCTTGGGGTACCAGGCCCTGACCCAGAGTTGGTTTCTTTGGAATGAAGGTGAGTGTAGTGGAGACTGTTGTCTTCTGGATGTGTGGTTTTATTGAACATCATCATTAGATGGAGGGGCTTGTCATTTTGCATTTTTTGGTGCAGAAGGTATTGATCTGAAGTGTATAGATCTTTCCTATTCTGATTAATTCAAGAGGGTTCTGGAAGATTCTCCATGTGATACAAGCTGGTGCAGGCTGGAAGTTGCTAGCTGACAAGTAAGTTTCTATTCTGCCTAGAAACAGGCAGAATGTTCATGATGTTTGGGTTCATAGCTGCCAAGTCTCCCGTATTCCCCGGGAAACCCCCGTTTCCGCAGCTGTTCCCAGCTGAAAAAACAGGTTTTTTTTTGTTTCCCCCCGGTTTATTCTGGCGCGGTGGCCATTTTGGGACTGGGCGGAGCATGCAGCTGTGCCCAGTTCCAAAATGGCGGCAGCGCTACTTCCGGTCTGCTACTTCCGGTCCGATCCCTTATTTCTCTGACAGGAACTTGGCAGGTATGTTTGGGTTATTCCTTCAGAGAAGCTGAACAGCTGGTTTAAACTGGTTCTGTTATCTCTTTCACTCAAAGTTTCACTTTCTATTCTGGCGTGGTCCCTCTTTCCTTCTGGTTTGGTGTTCTGTACATAATATGCTTAGTGTTAAGGTTTTAGGCTTAAGTCTGCTGCAACTGGATTTCTTATGGACTGTGCCAATCCTGGAAATATTGGATTTGTGAACGATATGCTCATTTGCCTTCAGCAGTCGTAATAAAACTTTGCTGGCTGAAGAACCAATTGCCTGTGTTCTATTGTCTGGGAATCCTGCAATGTGTTTAAGTTTTTACTCTGCTCTGGATCGGTATTGAGCAGAATTCATGACAGGGCTGACGGCAGCGACACCCCAACAGTTATTTTTCCCTCTATTAGTCGTGGCCAGTGCGTTTCCCCCCTAGAAAAATAGGTGCTAGTACTCACCAATAAGTGCCACAACCTTTTAACAAGAAAAAAAAAAGACAATGGTCACAGCACAGAGCAAACAGCTCTCTGTATCTCCAGCTCCCAGCCCGTTTCCAGCTCAGCTCAAACATAGTAATAATAATAATAATAAATTTTTATTTATACCCCGCCCTCCCCAGTCAAAACCGGGCTCAGGGCGGCTCACACCAACAAAATTACAATAAAACATAAAACAATTAATTAAAATACAGATTAAAATACAGTATTAACATTTAAAATGCAGCCTCATTTCAAGTAGTCCATAAATCCAAGCCATGAGGGAGGAAAACATCCCATGTTGGCTATTGTTTCCCTACATAGCAGCTGGTGGTGGGGGGGGGGGCTATTTCTTAGCCTGAAGGGCACCATAACTCAGTTCCGGCTTTTGCAACCCAACTCATTCTTTGGGAACGCATCGAGCGAAGGCCGTTGCCTTACAAATAAATGTGTCTGACCAGTCTAGCAACATCCTCTGATACCAACCCTCACTGGTCACAGGGCTCCAAGAACTGGAAGGTGCTCTGGGCATCATCAAGACTGACCCCCAACCCATAACAGTATAATGGCAGTTTGACATTCAGGGCTCAATCCCACTTTCCATTAAGTCCAGCTGCATAGTTGCTGCCTTTCCCGTTTGGTCCAGCAGGTGAGATCATTCTTCTACCCAGATTTTGCAAAGCTTCACCTGCTGATTTCTGCAGATGAAACTGCTGCCGGTGGCCGGGTTCAAAGGAGCCCTGGTCCTACCTCCGTGGATTTTTCATTGCTGGTGGCTGCAGAGAAGGAATTCCCAAAACTGAGCTTGCAAAGGAAGCGCAGGCGGAAAGCAAGGTCGCCGTTCTTTCTTTGCCTGAGTGCAATTGGAGGGATTCCTTCTCCAAACGGCTGCTCTTTACTAGCTTTTTAATGCCTCTTTAACAAGTCAGCAATCACATGTTGATTGCCCCCCAATTTGCTTATTAAAACCATATTTAATGAGGGTTAACAAGTAAATAATCGATACGTGCTCCGGTCACAGAGGAACAGCTGAAACCTCAATAAACACTTTTATAATCAACTTATTCGCTAAACAGACAATCTTGTCTGTTAATAGCTGGTAGTGCAATTTAGAATTAATGTGGTCCAATTGTATCTGGAATAAATACAAACTGATTAGCAAAATCACTTATTGGGACAGGCAGAATCTGGGATAGGCGGAGGCCGGGTTCGATGTGAAGTGATTAACGATAATGATTCAGAGCAAAGTTTCTTTCACAGACTCAATAGCCTTGGGTGAAAAACACAAGAAGTGATTTATCAGATATTTATGCCATGATGATGCTCACTTCCTCACACCACCAGTGCACCTGGCATCTTACGGGGTTGCCTGGGCAACACAAACAGGGTCACTTTGGCCAAAGAAAATCCCCACAATAGTCTTCTAGCCTATTTACTTATTTCAACATTGATAGCTCTCCCCATTCTGGTCTCACAACAGCCCAGAGAAGTAGGCGCCCAAGGTCACCCACTGAAAGCTTCAAACCCGACCGGGGATCCTGGTCTCCCAGGTCCTAGTTTGACCCTCTAACCCAGGGTTTCCTAAACTTGGCCCTCCAGCTGTTTTTGGACTACAACTCCCATCATCCACGACCACTGGTCCTGCTAGCTAGGGATGATGGGAGCTGAAGTCCAAAAACAGCTGGAGATCCAAGTTTGGGAAACCCTGCTCTCACCACTAAGCCACCAGGGTCTTTCTCCGATTTAAAAAGTGTGGCTTGCCCAGGGACAGAGGGGCTTCTCCCACCCCCCAGGGACACTTCCTGTGTTTATTGATTGAGTTTACTTATATACCAAACCCTCCAAGTGTCCCTGCTTTCCAAGGTCAGTTCCGGTTTTACAGAAGCCGTCCCATCCGAGAAATACAGAGCATTTAAACTACAAATCTACAGAACATGTTTATGGTCCAAGTACCACTGAATGCAAGTTTTGCTTAGAAAAATGCACTCCCTGTGTTCTGAGGGATGCTAAGGGGTTGGTTTCTACCTGGGTAAGTTGGGGGTAGTTTTTTTTTTGGGGGGGATCAGACTGTTCCCCTGCTTCTGCTCAGCCAGTAGGTCACATGTCTATGTGGATTTGGAGGAGGGCCTGTGGTCCACTGCAGCTTGTGGCTGCTGGGCTTATTTGCACAGGCCCCCTCCAGTCCTTTGATCTCTTCCTGCAGGGCATCCCTTTCACGGAGAGTGCCTTTCGAACAGGGAGGGGCGGATCCGTCTGTTTCCATTCTCGGTCTCACATTTCCCTGCCATCGATCTGTTCCATCCCACTTTCACATGGAGCTGCATTTAAACACAAACTTGCACAAAAATACAACACATAACAGTGCTGTCTTGCGTTGTCCTGATAATATTTTATGCTGCATTTTATTGCATTTGATATATTCTTTGTTGTGCATTTGTGGGTTCCCTCCAGTTAATAAACATATCGCAGAGAAGAGCAATTGCAGACTCTCCCCGTGTCCCTATTTTCCAGAGACAGTCCCAGATTTACAGAAGCCGTCCCGGTTTCTGATTTGGTCTTGGAATGTCCCGCTTTTCCTTAGGACGTTCCTATTTTCATCAGAGAAATGTTGCAGGATATGGAGTTATGCAATCCCCTGAACCAAGGAGATAAGTAACTATGCAACCTTTAGAAGACATCTGAACACAGCCCTGTATGGAGAAGTTTTTTTTTAAAATGCTGAATGTTTTATTATGTTTTTATATATGTTACGAAATTAAAAGACGCCTGCTTCTTGGGAGAAAAGCAATGACCAACCTAGACAGCATCTTAAAAAGCAGAGACATCACCTTGCCTACAAAGGTCCGTATACCTAGTTAAAGCTATGGTTTTCCCAGTAGTGATGTATGGAAGTGAGAGCTGGACCATAAAGAAGGCTGATCGCCGAAGAATTGATGCTTTTGAATTATGGTGCTGGAGGAGACTCTTGAGAGTCCCATGGACTGCTAGAAGATCAAACCTATCCATTCTTAAGGAAATCAGCCCTGAGTGCTCCCTGGAAGGACAGATTGTGAAGCTGAGGCTCCAATACTTTGGCCACCTCATGAGAAGAGAAGACTCCCTGGAAAGGACCCTGATGTTGGGAAAGATTGAGGGCACAAGGAGAAGGGGACGACAGAGGACAAGATGGTTGGACAGTGTTCTTGAAGCTACGAACATGAGTCTGGACCAAACTGCGGGAGGCAGTGCAAGACAGGAGTGCCTGGCGTGCTATGGTCCATGGGGTCACGAAGAGTCGGACATGACTAAACGACTAAACAACAACATATATGTTGGAAGCTGGGGCAACCCAGTTGTATGGGTGGGGTATAAATAATCAAAGTATGATGGTGTTGAGATGATGATGATTGAATAGGATGTCCCTATTTTCATCAGAGAAATGTTGGAGGCTATGACAATATTTGATTCAGAGGTTTGCTCCAGATCATTGGTTTCCAAACTTTTGGGGTTCACCGCCTCCTTGGTTTCAGAAACTCATTCCTATTGCTCTCTTACCCTACCCTATAAAAAGCATTACTCAGAAGGGTGATTTGCAGGGCCCACTAAGGAAGATAACGACATGATAGAATTCAAAACACTAACAATTAATCGCACGTTTATTCCAAATCCAATTCAAACAATTCAGTTCAATTAAGTCAGCGAAATTGATGAGCTGGAGGCAGGGATACCATCCTGGACTTCTCGCCATGATTGAAGGAGGGGGCCTGAGGGGGCCCAGGACAGAAGATGCACTCAGAAGAATATTGTCCCTCAAAGGACACAGCCGGCGTCACCTTAATCCCACGACTTGCAAGAGTCACCAGTTGTGCCTATGACTTATGTGCAGAGAAAAATCCATGAAGTTAAAATAATCTCCAATCAATGTGCATTTCCCTTCCTCAAGAACATTTTAAAAAGTTATGTCCTCTCGCAGCCCCATCACAGGGTTATAACTCACGCCTGCTCACGGCAACCAACCCCACACTTCCTCCCATTCATTTTATGGCTCTCTGTGTTAACATTTCTCGATGAACATGGCTGTAATTTTCTGCAAAGAATTATCAGCTCTTTAGTGACTCGTGGCCATTACTTATTGGCCTCTTAGCAATTTGCTAAAAATGAGCAATCACCAAGGGACGGAGGCTCTGCTGTGAAGGAGACACACCCACCAGTCGGATGGAACAACAAGTGGCTCTACAGGAAGGATCCTGGCTCTGAACGGAGGCTCAGGAGGAGAACAGGTCTGCTTTGCATGCAGAAAGTCATAAGAAACTAAGAAGATCTGCTGGATCAGACTAACCACCCATCCTGTCTAGCATCCTGTTCTCACAATAGCCAACCAGATGCCCATGAGAAACCAGGATCCGAGCACAAGAGCAACACTCTCTCCTCCTGTGGTTTCAAGAAACTGCTATTCAGAAGCATTGCTGCCTTGGCAGAGCAGAGCCACCCTGGCTAGGAGCCATCGATAGCCCTCTCCTCCTCTATGAATTTGCCCGGTCCTCTTTTAAAGCCATCCAAGTTGGTGGCCCTCATTGCCTCCTGTGGAAGGGAGTTCCATAGCTTAACTGGTACCTGGCTGAAGAAGTCCTTTGCTTTCATCATAGAATCATAGAGTTGGAAGAGACCACAAGGGCCATCCAGTCCAACCCCCTGCCAAGCAGGAAACACCATCAAAGCATTCTTGACATATGCCTGTCAAGCCTCTGCTTAAAGACCTCCAAAGAAGGAGACTCCACCACACTCCTTGGTAGCAAATTCCACTGCCGAACAGCTCTTACTGTCAGGAAGTTCTTCCTAATGTTTAGGTGGAATCTTCTTTCTTGTAGTTTGAATCCATTGCTCCGTGTCCGCTTCTCTGGAGCAGGAGAAAACAACCTTTCTCCCTCCTCTATATGACATCCTTTTATTTGAACATGGCTATCATATCACCCCTTAATCTTCTCTTCTCCAGGCTAAACATACCCAGCTCCCTAAGCCGTTCCTCATAAGGCATCGTTTCCAGGCCTTTGACCATTTTAGTTGCCCTCTTCTGGACACGTTCCAGCTTGTCAATATCTTTCTTGAACTGTGGTGCCCAGAACTGGACACAGTACTCCAGGTGAGGTCTGACCAGAGCAGAATATAGTGGTACTATTACTTCCCTTGATCTAGATGCTATACTCCTATTGATGCAGCCCAGAACTGCATTGGCTGCATTGGCTTTATCTGTCCCAAATCTTCCGACATTCAGCTTTGTCCCTGGTCTCCATGCCTTGCCTGATGTTATGAGCTTCTATAACGTCTCCTCTTACTTGCCGTTTCTCTGAACAAAAAAATCCCAAATGCTCCATCCTTTCCCAGGATTGATGCCCGACAGGATCTCCAGGTAGAGACTGGGGGAGACTGCCCCCCTGACATCTTAGAGAGCTGCTGCCAACAATTTTAGACCAGAGGCTGGAAGCCCCTTTCCCCAGTCCTCACCCACCTGTTCCACCCATGGAACTATATAGTGAAGGTGCCAAGCGTACCTCTCTGGGGAGGAAGGGCCACAGTTTAGGAGCCACCACAGACAATGCCCTCTCCTCCTGGGACACCCCACCCCACCCCGCCCTGAGACTCTGAGGGTGGAGGAGCCACCAAGAAGGCCCCACTCTGTGGATCTCAGCACTCGAGAGGACCTGGAAGGAAGGGGGTGGCCTTTGGGGTATTTGGGACCCAAGTCATTTAGGGTTTTAAACACAGAGACATGAGCGCCTTGAATTGGCGTGGGTAGCAGTGTAAATTTTAGACCACCCTTTTTCCAGGCGTGATGGTGGTGTCTGTGGAGGAACACTGAGCTGGCTTAGGAAGCCATTCTCTGTAATTGTTCATGTTGTAGACAATAAACTATAAGGGAAAGGACCCTTGGATGGTTAAGTCCTAAATGGATGGTTAAGTCCTAAAGCCCTAAATGGCCTCGGTCCAGTATACCTGAAGGAGCGTATCCACCTCCATCGCTCTGCCCGGACACTGAGGTCCAGCACCGAGGGCCTTCTGGCGGTTCCCTTGTTGCGAGAAGCCAAGTTGCAGGGAACTAGGCAGAGGGCCTTCTCGGTGGTGGCGCCTGCCCTGTGGAACGCCCTCCCATCAGATGTCAAAGAGGAAAACAACTACCAGACTTTTAGAAGACATCTGAAGGCAGCCCTGTTCAGGGAGGCTTTTAATGTTTAATAGAATAGATTACTGTGTTTTATTTTTCTGTTGGAAGCCGCCCAGAGTGGCTAGGGAAACCCAGCCAGATGGGCGGGGTATAAGTAATAAATTATTATTATTATTATTACTATTATTATTATTATTTCGAGTCAAAGGCGACTGTGGGGTGTGGCACTCATCTCTGTTTGCAAGCCGAGGGAGCCGGCATTTGTCTGCAGACAGCTTTTCTGGATCATGTGGCCATCAGGACTGAACTGCTTCTGGTGCAATGGGACACTGTGACAGAAACCAGAGCGCACAGAAACACCGTTTAGCTTCCTGCTGCAGCCATACCTATTTATCTACTTGCACTGGCATGCTTTCAAACTGCTAGGTTGGCAGGAGCTGGGACAGAGCGATGGGAGCTCACTCCGTTGTGGGGATTCGAACCGCTGACCTAATCGGCAAGTCCAAGAGGCTCGGTGGTTTAGTCCACAGTGCCACCCGCGTCCCTACAAAAACTATATCTTGTTGTAATCATGTTTTCTGGTTTGCCTTGTCATTACAGGAATACCCATCCCACCTTTTTTGAAAAAGGGGCCATGTCCAAAATTTTCTGAAGTGGATGAAACCAATAGTGGAGGTTCCCCCTTTTCCTAGGCATTTGGAGTGAAGTGCATTGGGGAGTCAAAATGTCTGTTGTTGTTGTTGTTGTTGTTGATACTGATTTATTTTCTATACTATCTTTCAACTGCAGAAAACAGGGCAGCTTCTGCTTCTGCTTCAGTCATTCATTTGGATTTTGAGTTTTAAGCAGTTTTTGCATTGTCTAAGTTTTTCGTCTCCAGCGTGATTTTGAGGCTACTGCACCTCTGCCCCAGTGAGCCACAAGATGAAGGGCAGACGATAAACGCTTTCCATAAATAAACCGGGGAGCTGATTCATGCAGGGCCCCTTTTACACCATAGTGTATCTATTTTGTAGCATACCAAAAATAAAAAATAAAATTTTTCTCCTTGTGGCCTTGCAGGCTTTGGGAGTCATGTCAAAAATGTCCGAGTCTGTAGTTCCTCTCGGGATGCAACATCTTGTTATCAGTTTTGCTTGCCCGTTTTTCGCTGACTCGCTGGTTAGAGGAGGAAGGAGATGTGCTGACGATTGAATACAGCAAGGGAGCCAGGCACCGAGCAAGCATGTTAACACGGCCGCCCCGACCCAGAAATCTCTGCACATTTCCATACCCAGTGGCAAGTGGAGCCAGTGAGCCTGGTTCCAGGCTTGCAACCTGAGTGGAGGAGTCGCAAGGCTGCCCCCATTCTCACAACATCGTAGCTGCATGTATCTCAAAGGATTTCTCCTAAACTTTTACATAATGTATTTTCCTGCGTATAAGACTACTTTTTAACCGAGGAAAATCATCTCAAAAGTCGGGGGTCGTCTTATACGCCCAGTCGTCTTATACGCCGGAAAATACGGGTAGTCTTTTTTTTATTTTAAAAAAGCCTTTTCTTATGCTATATTTAGAGTTTGAATTTTAAAGTTTTAAACCCAGATTGGTCTCTATGGCCACAGCAGGCAATGCTGCAACTCTCCAATGGTTTGACTGGGAGCGGCCGCCGAGACCATATAACCCCGGTCCTGAAAGACCTACCTTGGCTCCCAGTACGTTTCCGAGCACAATTCAAAGTGTTGGGGCTGACCTTTAAAGCCCTAAACAGCCTCAGCCCTGTATACCCAAAGGAGCGTCTCCACCCCCATCGTTCAGCCCTTATCAAGTCTATTTGAGGTCCAGCACCGAGGGCCTTCTGGCGGTTCCCTCCCTGCGAGAAGTGAGGTTACAGGGAACCAGGCAGAGGGCCTTCTCAGTGGTGGCGCCCGCCCTGTGGAATGCCCTCCCTTCAGATGTCAAGGAAATAAGCAATTATCTGACTTTGAGAAGACATCTGAAGGCAGCCCTGTTTAGGGAAGTTTCAAATGTTTGATGTTTTATCGTGTTTTTAATATTCTGTTGGGAGCTGCCCTGAGTGGCTGGGGAAACCCAGCCAGATGGGCAGGGTATAAATAATAAATTATTATTATTATTATTAATGGGAAACAGTTGAGGGACATGGATTTGTTTAGCTTGGGAAAGAGGAAACAGAGAGGATATAAAGACAGCCATCTTCTCAAGAGCTGGAGCAAGCTTGTTTTCTCCTGTTCCGGAGGGTAGGACCTGAACCAATGGATTCAAATTGTAAGAAAGGAGATTCCAACAAAACATCAGGAAGAGCTTGCTGACAGTAAGAGCTGTTCGGCAGTGGAATTTGCTGCCATGTAGTGTGGTGGAGTCTCCTTCTTTGGAGGTCTTTAAACGGAGGTTTGGCAGTCATCTGTCAGGAATGCTTTAGTTGAGATTCCTGCATTTCCGAGGGTGGGACTAGATGACCCTCGGGGTCCCTTCCAACTCCACGATTCTACGATTCTACGAACCCATCTTTCAGTGGCTCTCGTTTGACCTTAGCAAGGGGTTGGGGGCTTCTCCACTGATTGTTTTGTTGCCAAGGAATCCAGGTAGACGGTTCACGTTTCCAGTATTCCCAGTCTCCTAAATCAACCCTATTTCGGAGAGGCCTTTCATTTAAAGCACGCAGGGCTTAATTGCACCCTTGGAAACGGCAGCCAGGGGGACGGATGCGTTCTGGGGAGCTCTCAGAAAAGAAGAGGGTTTTGATCACAAGCTCTGCGATTCCCTCCTCAGATACGGTGCGTCGTCAGCCCCCAAAGCGCCTGGCCTCACTGTGCGGCCGCCCTTTATCTGAAACGCCAAGGGAAGCAGTTTAACATCAAACCCACATTGATATTCAAATAGATTATCATGCCGGCAAATGGAGAGAGCGCTCGAGGCAGCAAAGTGTGAAGCTACGACTAATGCATTAGTATTTATGGTACAGTATAATCCCCATTTTCGGAGGCCGTATCTCGAATGGACATGTTGCCGAACACCCACCCCCCACCCCAATTCCAATCACTCCTGCCTCCGTCTTCTTTTTCTCTTCTGCCTCCTGCCCTGGCTTTCTCTTCCCCAGCTGGGCCCAGGCACTCCCGGCCAGGCTCTGCTGAGGTCAGCAAAAGCGATGATGAGACTTTAGGGCCCATTAGAAAAACAAATTCTTAAAACAGTGGACTCTGAAAAATCAATCACTTTTACCTCTAGCAAGGTATAGCATCCTCGTCTCTCTGAAGATGCTTGTCTCGTAAGAATCCAGTTTTGTTCCGGTGACCAGCGAGCCAGCCGTTCACTCAGAGATCTGCGATCTAATAGGATTGCTCGGGAGAAAATCTAATCCAATTCTACATACATTTCCCAGCGAGATGGAAAGGTTAGCAAAGAGAGTTCTGTATATTCAGATGTAGGAAAAATGGGATGTGGTGCAGGACACTAAAAACAACCAGGACGAGATATTATTACTGTTAACATTGATTTACTAATCAAAGTGTAAAGGTAAAGGTAAAGGGACCCCTGACCATTAGGTCCAGTCGCGGATGACTCTGGGGTTGCAATGCTAATTTCGCTTTACTGGCTAAGGGAGCAGGCGTACAGCTTCCGGGTCATGTGGCCAGCATGACTAAGCCACTTCTGGCGAACCAAAGCAGCACATGGAAACGCCATCTACCTTCCCGCCGGAGCGGTACCTACCTATTTATCTACTTGCACTTTGAAGTGCTTTCAAACTGCTAGGTGGGCAGGAGCTGGGACCGAGCAACAGGAGCTCACCCCATCACGGGGATTCGAACCGCCGACCTTCTGATCGGCAAGCCCTCGGCTCAGTGGTTTAACCCACAGCGCCACCCGATTGCTCAAATATCTTTTGATTTACAAAAGTATACAGCCTAACGATTAAAAATACGAGCACAGTGGTTAGATGAGGACTCACCAGCTTCTATCTTGAAGCAAAGTTTCCCCATAATTCCATTGCAATATCTACCACCGGCACATCAAACGAAGTCTGGTGAAATAAGTTCTGTCCTAAAGCCGAATCCAATGATAATAGCTGTTCATCAAGTCTGGGATAAATATAAGACCCTACTGTCTTGTAAACTGTCATTGCTGCAATCTTTCCTGTGTAATAATAAATTTCAATTAGTTGGTGGCGCAGCAGAGTGGTCCAGAAATAAAATTACAACTTTTGCTGATGCAATAAAGAATGGTAAACTAATAACTATAGCTGATTTAGCAAATAAAATGGGAATAGGAAATCCCTCCATGGTTTTGATATTTGTCAGTTATCGAGTTTCTCTGTGAAACGTTTAAGTGCTGGAAATGTAGGTAAAGGCTTAGCCTTGTTTGGGGAATAAATGATTAATCTATGAGCTTTCAAAACCAAATAACTAGAATGACAGGTGTATTAGGTGGGTAAGAAAACTACTTAGGGTTAACATAGAAGAACAAGCCTCACTAGAATCAGAGCCAGCATGGCTTCTGCAAGGGCAAGTCCTGTCTCGCAAACCTATTAGATTTCTTTGAGAGTGTCAACAAGCATATAAGTAGAGGTGGTCTGGTTGACATAGTGTAGTTGGGCTTTCAAAAAGCATTTGACAAAGTATCTCAACCATAGACTCCTGAGCAAAGCTTAGAAGTCAAGGGAAAAGAGGAAATGTCCTCTTGTGGATCAGGAATTGGTTAAGTTACAGGAAGCCAAGAGTAGGAATGAATGGAGAGAAGCAGAACGTCCCCCAAGGATCTGTATTGGGACTTGTGCTTTTGAACTTGCTTACAAATGATGTAGTGATGTATGGAAGTGAGAGCTAGACCATAAAGAAGGCTGATCGCCGAAGGATTGATGCTTTTGAATTCTGGTGCTGGAGGAGACTCTTGAGAGTCCCATGGACTGCTAGAAGATCAAACCTATCAATTCTGAAGGAAATCAGCCCTGAGTGCTCACTGGAAGGACAGATCCTGAAGCTGAGGCTCCAAGACTTTGGCCAGCTCGTGAGAAGAGAAGACTCCCTGGAAAAGACCCTGATGTTGGGAAAGATGGAGAGCACAAGGAGAAGGGGATGACAGAGGACGAGACGGTTGGACAGTGTTCTCGAAGCTACGAACATGAGTTTGACCAAACTGCGGGAGGCAGTGGAAGACAGGAGTGCCTGGCGTGCTCTGGTCCAGGGGGTCACGAAGAGTCGGACACAACTAAACGACTAAACAACAACAACATAAATGATGAAGAGCAGGCACACCCAACTCCCAAGAGACTGCGATCTACTCCCAGTATAGGAAAACTTGATGTGATCTACCCATTGTCATTGCCAGGAGTTGTTGAGTTTTTTTTAGGGGAGGGATGCCTCAGAGTTCTTGAGCTTTTATGGGAAATCGCCCAGGCGATCACAGATCACATAACTACATATCGCGATTGACCTGGGACACCCCCACGATTGACTGGTAGATCGCGGTCGACCTGTTGGACATGACTGATCTAGAGTGAGGAGCGAACACTGAAATAGCCACCTTTGCTGGTAATTCAATACAGAGACTCGGTGAAGTGCTCCAAAAGCACATCTCCAAACTGAGTGAATTTGCCAAACGGCAAATGCAATTCACTGTAAATATGTGTTTTGGTTTAGAGAAAAGGAGTGTAAGAAGTGACCCAACAGAAGTTCATACGGTAACATAATAGTTGGCCTGGAGTAAAGTTTTGCTCCCTCTCTCCTAACACGAGAACTTGGGCACATCTAATGAAGCTAAATGTCGGAAGATTCGGGACAGATAAAAGAAAGTGCTTCTTCACACAGCCGTAGTTTAACTACGAAACTCTCTCCCACAAGAAGCAGTGATGACCGCCAACTGGGATGGCTTCAAAATTCCTGGAGGAAAAGGCTATCAATGGCTGCCAGCTGGAATGGCTTTGCTCTGCTTCCACAGTCGGAGGCAGAATTGCTTCTGAATACCAGTTGCTGGAAACTACAGGAGGGGAGTTTTTGCGCATTTAGAATCATAGAATCATAGAGTTGGAAGAGACCGCAAGGGCCATCCAGTCCAACCCCCTGCCAAGCAGGAAACAAAATCAAAGCATTCTTGACATATCCCTGTCAAGCCTGTGCTTAAAGACCTCCAAAGAAGGAGATTCCACCACACTCCTTGCTAGCAAATTCCACTGCCGAACAGCTCTTACTGTCAGGAAGTTCTTCCTAATGTTTAGGTGGAATCTCCTTTCTTGTAGTTTGAATCCATTGCTCCGTGTCCGCTTCTCTGGAGCAGCAGAAAACAACCTTTCTCCCTCCTCTATATGGCATCCTTTTATATATTTGAACATGGCCATCATATCACCCCTTAACCTTCTCTTCTCCAGGCTAAACATACCCAGCTCCCTAAGCCGTTCCTCATAAGGCATCGTTTCCAAGCCTTTGACCATTTTGGTTGCCCTCTTCTGGACAACCATTTTGGGTCCTGCTTGTGAGTTTCCCATTTTGGGACCTGGTTGGCCACTGTGAGAACAGGATGCTGGACTAGATGGGCCATTGGCCTGATCCAGCAGAGCTCTTATGTTTTTCGGAATGGAAAATTCCGAATGCCAGTGGAAATGTTTTTTTCCACAATGGGCCAAATTCCTGCCCATGCATCAGTCTGGAAAGAAACTTCTGTAAAGTTTTATACTGTTGGCAATATGACACCGCAAAAAACAAATAAGGGCAAATATATTTCCCAGTGTCTGTAACATATTGGAAATGTTGGGGAACGAAGTTGATTTTACCCACACATGGTGGACTTGTAAAAAAATAAGTGGTTTCTGGGAGAAGGCTACAGTTCAAAGAAACAGAATGATTGCTTCCTCTGTGCCTCTGAACCCATTTGTATGTTTTGCTTAGATGCCTTAATGGTGTTATGAGAAGTGAGCCTTTCGAATGGATAAGGTAGGAAGCTGCCTGAGAACAGAAAGTATAGCTAGAAGCCCCGACTGGAGACTGTGGGGCTCCAGCACTCAAGGAATGGAACTGCAAGAGAGGGGACCTCATTTCATTGTTCATCTGCATGAAGGAAGGCAAAAGAAAGAAAGATCAGAACAACTTTAGGTGCTGTTCATTTATCATATGAAACAACAGCTTAATTACAGATATTTGCAAATATGGAACATTTGCTTTCTTGGGATAATTAAAGCCTTCGTATTTCTTCTTGAAATGAAAGGTGGCATATAAATTGTTTTATTATCCTCATCATCGTCATTATTAATATGCAGTGTGTGCCAGTCACAAATAATTGCATCCTTTTGTATTTATCAATAATCAAGGGCAATCAGGCTGATTTGGAATAACAGCTCCTTTGCTTTTTGTGTTTCTTGGGGTGGAATTCCCTGTTGCAGTATTACAAAAGTTCCTTCTGCACAAGCCTGCCGGTTTGCCACCCTGCTCCTTCCAGAGGCGTGCAACCCCATAAGAGTACGGAGAAAACTGAATTTAAGGTTGGGAAAAAATGAGAAATGGAGGGAAACCGATATTGAGGATTTATCTACCCACAACCAGTGTTCCTGGCTGGTTCTTTTTGGGTTCTTTCTTTTTTGACACAACGAGGCTTGGCTCACTTATTTGAGACACCTGGAGTCATCTTTGCTTGGCGCTTGACTTTTCCTCCGCTTTCATCGTGATGTAGTGTGGAGAGCCAAGCAGGGAGGCGACGGCTGGCTTCTCTGGCCGCCTCTTGGCCCCCTTCCATGCCGATCATCCTGCGTGTTGGCCTGAGGCTAGCCGGGGGCTTTTTCTCTGAGCCTCCAGCCACTCCCCATGGGACCATTTTTTAAAAGATGCAGGAAGAACTGCTTCCCTCCACAAGCCTCATCCATCAAGCGAGGCGCTGTAATTGCCCCCCTCCCTCCCTCCCTCCCCCAACATGCCTGTCAGCATCCCAGAGAGAAAACAGTGATAAATAAACTTGTGTGAAAGAATCTGCCATGGTCCACCCTCTTTGACACTTGATTTATCTGTTATTTTTACTTTACCCAGAGAGTCCTTCTGCGCTTTGGGAGGTAAGGCTGATGTTGTTCCCCAGATCAGGCTGTCTGAAGGGAGCCGTGAGGCCGGCAGTGACTGACAAACCCTCCCAGGAACTCTTAGAATCACAGAACTGTAGAGTTGGGAGGGACCTCAAAAGGTCATCTAGCCCAGCCCCCTTCCTTGTTTAATTTTCTATGATCAGTGTTCCGGATGGGTTCAAGTTTGCAAGGACCCCACACCGAGAAAGGAAACCCGAACCCGTATTTGTGAGGAGGAGCCCGGACTGCCTGCATTTACTTAGCTATGAAGGGCACTCTGCACATGAGCAAAGGTACTCTTTCTTTATTTCCATAAGCTAAGTCCTGGAAAGCAAAACACGCTTGGGAGCTAAAGTCTTGGATTGAGGTCCTGCCTCAGTTCCTCCCCACTGAGTTCCCACAGTTTTGTTGTCAGGAGACCCCCCCTGTTCCCTGCACGAAACAACAATACCCAGAGTCCCCTGGGAAGAGGGATTGACTGCTAAACTATTATGAGAACTGTAGCTCTCTGAGGGGAAAAGGAGTCTTCTAAGAACTCCCACCATCTTGAAAAAACAACATGTCCCAGGATTCTTTGGGGAAAACCAATAGTGGTTCTTGTAGCAGTAGTATAAGTAGTAGTAGTAGTAGTAGTAGTAGTAGTAGTAGTAGTAGTGGTAGTTGTAGTACCACCACTACTCTGCACCCGTAGATCTCAGGGCGATTTACAATATAAAATTGCAATATGTTGTTGTTGTTTAGTCGTTTAGTCGTGTCCGACTCTTCGTGACCCCATGGACCATAGCACGCCAGGCACTCCTGTCTTGCACTGCCTCCCGCAGTTTGGTCAAACTCATGTTCGTAGCTTCGAGAACACTGTCCAACCATCTCGTCCTCTGTCGTCCCCTTCTCCTAGTGCCCTCAATCTTTCCCAACATCAGGGTGTTTTCCAAGGATCCTTCTCTTCTCATGAGGTGGCCAAAGTATTGGAGCCTCAGCTTCACGATCTGTCCTTCCAGTGAGCACTCAGGGCTGATTTCCTTAAGAATGGATAGGTTTGATCTTCTTGCAGTCCATGCGACTCTCAAGAGTCTCCTCCAGCACCATAATTCAAAAGCATCAATTCTTCGGCGATCAGCCTTCTTTATGGTCCAGCTCTCACTTCCCTACATCACTACTGGGAAAACCATAGCTTTAACAATACGGACCTTTGTCGGCAAGGTGATGTCTCTGCTTTTTAAGATGCTGTCTAGGTTTGTCATTGCTTTTCTCCCAAGAAGCAGGCGTCTTTTAATTTCGTGACTGCTGTCACCATCTGCAGTGATCATGGAACCCAAGAAAGTAAAATCTCTCGCTGCCTCCATTTCTTCCCCTTATATTTGCCAGGAGGTGATGGGACCAGTGGCCATGATCTTGGTTTTTTTGATGTTGAGCTTCAGACCATATTTTGCGCTCTCCTCTTTCACCCTCATTAAAAGGTTCTTTAATTCCTCCTCACTTTCTGCCATCAAATTGCAATATAAAAAACACAAAATACATAACAATAATATGAACAAACCAAACCAAACATCCCCTATTTTTTCCAGCTGGAACTTGCCAGAGCTGAGTCCTGGCACCTCTCAGGGCGGGTGCCGTTGCCATTCAAAGAGAGCACGGTTTAAAAGGGCATCAGATGTGAATCAGTCAAAGGGGTGTTTGAAGATGAATGTTTTCCCCTTGCGCCTAAAGGTGTATCATGAAGTTTAAAGTAGGGTGGTGTCCCAGTGTCCCAGTGTCCCAGTTTGGTACCAGTGGTCCACGGACCCCCCTGAGAGGTCCCTCCAGCGTCTGATTACGCCACTCCTAGCCCTTTTTACCTGCAGTGCCTAAAAATCTAGAGTTGCACCTCTTTTCTCCCTCTTTATCGGGCTCTGTGGGAAGCCTCTGCAGGATCCAAGCGTCTCCTTCCAGCAATTGATGGGACCACAAGGGCCATCCAGTCCAACCCCCTGCCGAGCAGGAAACAAAATTAAAGCATTCTTGACATATGCCTGTCAAGCCTCTGCTGAAAGACCTCCAAAGAAGGAGACTCCACCACACTCCTTGGTAGCAAATTCCACTGCCGAACAGCTCTTACTTCCTGACAGTAATAGGATATGTCCTATTGATATGTCCTATAGGATATGTCCTATTGATATGTCCAATAGGATATGTCCTATTGATCAGCTGTGATTCCTGCGTTGGAGAGGGTTGAACGAAAGCCTTACGAGGAACGGTTGAGGCGATAGGATAGCCACCTCCAAATATCTGGAGAGCTGCCACATGGAAGATGGAGCACTTTTCCACAGCTCCAGAGGGCAGGACCCAAACCAATGGATTCAAATGGCAAGAAAGGAGACTGAACATTTGGAATAACATTTGGAATAACTTTGCGGCTCTTTCAGCAAGGTAGGCTAACGTCTTGTCTTTGAGGGTTCAACTCTTCAGGAACCCTTGCAAAATTTCTGACCGCATCCTGGATCACGTCAGCCTCATTGTGTGGATTGCCACTGGGGAGAGTGTGATTGAAAGCCGCCACTGCCACCCCCCCGAGATCTCATTCTGCCACTAATTGTGTGACACCTTTATTAACTTTTGCATTTATTTTCTCATGCACCCATTTAATGCAATCTGTTTACCTAATGATGCCCACAGATGCTATTAATATGCGCTTATTGCTAATAATCAGTCACAGATGCTCAGAACAAATTAATGATATATGGCCCCTCCAGGTGTGTTATTGGAAAACCACGAGGGACGGCCAGTCGTAATTGATTGATCATAAACCAGCAGACAGGTGAGACAGATAAGGACATGAGAATGTAAGAATAGCCTTCGGAATCAGGCCACTGGCCCATCTAGTCCAGCATCCGGTTCTCACAGTGGCCAGCTAGATGCGTGTAAGAAACCCTCAAACAGGATTTGAGCACAAGAGCCCTTTCCATTCCTGCAGCCTCCAGAAGCATTATAGAATCCTAGAATCTTAGAGCTGGAAAAAGGAGCCAAGGGTCATCTAGTCTAACCCCCTGCATTGCAGGAATCTCAACTAAAGCGTCCATGACAGATGGCTAACCAACCTCTGCTTAAACACCTCCAGGCAAGGAGAGCTCACCACCTCCCGAGGGGAGTCCGTTCCATTTTCGAACAGCTCGAACAGCTCCTGGCAAGTATTAACCACTCTCAGTTCCAACCTGATAATTGCCACCTGCCCAGATTTTAACTTGTCTGAATTAATTTTAAGATGTATTTTAATTAATTGATGTCTGTTTTTATGCATATTGTGTTGTTTTTATGATGTTAGAAGCTCTGAGCCCGGCCTCAGCTGGGGAGGGTGGGATACAAATAAAAATGTATTATTATTACAGTGGTACCTCTATGTCAGGAGTATGGGCAGGAGCTCTGGGGCCTGCCTCAGCTTGTCCTGGAGAAGCAAGGAGTGGCCACTCAGGTGAGGCCTCAGCTTGTGCTGGAGAGGCAAGGAGTGACCACTCAGGTGAGGCCACTTGATACCTCACTGCACCTGGTGGCAGGAGCTGGGAGGGATAAAAGCTCAGCATTTCCCTTCAGCTCTTTGCCACAGCAACGCTCTCCCTGCCTGGTTGCATCTGGCCTCTTGCTCCTTGGACCCTTGCCTTGCCGACGCCTTGCTCCTTGGACCCTTGCCTTGCCGACGCCTTGCTCCTTGGACCCTCGCCTTGCCGACGCCTTGATCCTCGACCCTTGGGCCCTTGCCTTGCCGAGGCCTTGTTCCTTGGACCCTCGCCTTGCCGACGCCTTGATCCTTGGACCCTCGCCTTGCCGACGCCTTGATCCTCGACCCTTGGACCCTTGCCTTGCCGACACCTTGCTCCTTGGACCCTCGCCTTGCCGACGCCTTGCTCCTTGACTCCCAGACCTTCGCCTCTGCCTTGCTCCTTGACCCTGCGACTGCCTGCTGCTGGACCCTCAGCCCTGCACCTGTTCCTGCTTCTACACCCCCATCTTGCCTCTGGTCCTGACGTCCGCAGCCAGGGCTTCAACTCCCCACCGACCGGACCGTGACACTCTACTTACGGACGCGATCCATTCCGCGGTGCCGTTCGCACCCCGAAAAGTCTGTAAGTGGAGTGTTGCTTCTGCGCGTGCATGTGCAATGAAACCCGGAAGTATACACCCAGAATACACCCGGAAGTATATGCCATGTTTGCAACCTGAAAATCCGCAACCTGAACCTAACACAACTAGAGGTATGACTGTAATATTTTTATTATTACCACCATCAGAAAATTCTTCCTGATGTTTAGTTTGCTGTCTCCAACTGTGGGGTAGAGTACAGCCATTGTGCCTAATCAGTGGTGTGTGGTGTTTTTTTGTGTGTGTGTGTAGGGGAACAGTCAGGACCAGAGTTGCCAGCTTGCAAGGCTGACTGACGGTGAGGTCGATGTTGTGCATTTGAGCATGGCACCTCCCTCCCTAAACTGGGCAGAAGCTTCCCGGGCTTTGGGAAGGTGACGCCAGGCCTCTTGACAGAATGCTGAAGACCTACTGCCTCCTTCCCTAGCTGGGTGGGCTTTGGGGAGGTCGTGGGAAGGTTCTTGGACCCATTACGGGACTAGCCTAGACAGTATCTTAAAAAGCAGAGACATCACCTTGCTGACAAAGGTCCGTATAGTCAAAGCTATGGTTTTCCCAGTACAGTGGATGCTAGGGTTGCGAACGTGATACGTGCGGGAGGCATGTTTACAACCTGCAGTGCTGCGTCTGTGCACGCGTGGGTCACAATTCGGTGCTTCTGCGCATGCGCAAAACGCAATTTAGTGCTTTTGCGCATGTGCGCGCGCTGAAACCCGGAAGTAACCTGTTCCGGTACTTCTGGGTTCGGCACGGTGTGCAACCCAAAAATGCGCAACCGGAAGCGTCTGTAACCCGAGGTATGACTGTAGTGATATATGGAAGTGAGAGCTGGACCATAAAGAAGGCTGATCGCCGAAGAATTGATGCTTTTGAATTCTGGTGCTGGGGGAGACTCTTGAGAGTCCCATGGACTCCAAGAAGATCAAACCTATCAATTCTGAAGGAAATCAGCCCTGAGTGCTCACTGAAAGGACAGATCGTGAAGCTGAGGCTCCAATACTTTGGCCACCTCATGAGAAGAGAAGACTCCCTGGAAAAGACCCTGATGTTGGGAAAGATTGAGGGCACCAGGAGAAGGGGATGATGGAGGATGAGATGGTTGGACAGTGTTCTCGAAGCTACGAACATGAATCATAGAATCATAGAGTTGGAAGAAACCACAAGGGCCATCCAGTCCAACCCCCTGCCGAGCAGGAAACACCATCAAAGCATTCTTGACATATGCCTGTCAAGCCTCTGCTTAAAGACCTCCAAAGGAGGAGACTCCACCACACTCCTTGGTAGCAAATTCCACTGCCGAACAGCTCTTACTGTCAGGAAGTTCTTCCTAATGTTTAAGTGGAATCTTCTTTCTTGTAGTTTGAATACATTGCTCCGTGTCCGCTTCTCTGGAGCAGCAGAGATTTTGATGAGTTTGACCAAGCTCCGGGAGGCAGTGGAAGACAGGGGTGCCTGGCGAGCTCTGGTCCAGGGGGTCACGAAGAGTTGGACACGACTAAACAACAACAACAACTAGTCCCCCTAGTCGACTGACGGCACACTACTGTGCCTAATAACTCAGTAGAGTGGTCAGGAAGAGGCCCCAGCTGCCTGAAGAAGCACCCCAAGCAACATCCTTTGTGCCACCTGCTTCCCACTGACAACCCCCCCTCCATCTCCTCTGCCCTCTCAGCCCCTCTGTCCCTCTGCTCAGCTGATGGCAAGCTGGTGGTGGTGGCAGCGGCAAAGGCAGCGGTTGCGCCAGCCATAGGAAAAGATCTAATTTAGATGAATAACCAAGTTCCTGAGAGGCGGCCGCGTCTCTGACCTCAATAATCAGCGTGCCATTAGTTGCCTGCTGCCGAGGGGGGAGGCCGGAGAGCAGTCCCAGCTCGCAGGGGAAGTTGCATCGCCAGCATGATGTTATACACAGGAGAAGCGCCGGTATATAATTTAATGGCCACTGTGGGAGAAGCAGAGGTAAGGGGTTCTCTCTCTCTCTCTCTCTTGCTCCCGTTCCTTTAAAGGAGCATTATCTGAAAGGAGCGCACAACTCCCTGAAATGCTCGCGTAATGACACGAGGGCTAAAGCCAGGCATTAAAAATTCATGCCCAGGAATATTAAAACTTTTTACTTTGTCCTGTCGCAGCACCAAGAAAATGTAAACAAATGAAGCCTTCAGGAAGGGAGAGGCCTGCATTGCGGAATCGGCCACCGTGGCAGAGAGGATGGCCGCGGCGGACCTTGCAAGTTTTGCTTGGGTGTTAAGAAAATGGGGGAAAAAAAGTTAAGGTCTATCGGAGCGACGCCCCAAGGAGAAAAGCTAGAGCATTTGGGATTTTTCCATTTCGGGAAAAGGTGTGTAATAGGAGACATGATAGACGTTCTCCCGGTAAAGGTAAAGGTAAAGGGACCCCTGACAGTTAAGTATAGTCGCGAATGACTCTGGTCGCGGCGCTCATCTCGCTTTACAGGCCGAGGGAGCCAATGTTTGTCCGCAGACAGTTTTCCCGGGTCATGTGGCCAGCATGACTAAGCCGCTTCTGGCAAACCAGAGCAGTGCACGGAAACGCCATTTACCTTCCTGCCAGAGCGGTACCTATTTATCTACTTGCACTTTGACATGCTTTTGAACTGCTAGGTTGGCAGGAGCTGGGACCAAGCAACAGGAGGTCACCCCATCGCAGGGATTTGAACCGCCGACTTTCCGTTTGGCAAGCCCTAGGCTCAGTGGTTTAGACCACAGCGGTACATGACCCCAAAGTTGGCCATCTTTCGAAAGCTGCTCTTGTCCGAAGCTTGCAATCTCCAAGAAGAAGAAGAAGAAGAAGAAGAAGAAGAAGAAGAGGAGGAGGAGGAGGAGTTTGGATTTGATATCCCCCTTTATCACTACCCTAAGGAGTCTCAAAACGGCTAACAATTTCCTTTCCCCTCCTTCCCCACAACAAACACCCTGTGAGGTGAGTGGGGCTGAGAGACTTCAGAGAAGTGTGACTAGCCCAAGGTCACCCAGCAGCTGCATGTGGAGGAGCGGAGACGAGAACCCGGTTCCCCAGATTACAAGTCTACCGCTCTTAACCACTACACCACACTGGCTCTCAAGTCAACACACATATGAAACATTTCTAAGAGTTTTTTCATGTAGCCCTCATTTTCCAGTTCTAGAACAAGTTTTTCCTGCCACAATGGAGAAGGATACCACAAGTTCTTCAATTTCCTCTCATTGATTTAATTCACATGGTGGCAACTCTAGACCGGGGCATGACAAATCACCAGAGCCTTCCTCTTCAGATTCACCCACCAGATCCTGAGTGAGATCTACTGAAGTGTCTTCAAGGGAAAGAAGGGCTATTTCCCCCTATTTCATTGCATCCGGGTTTTTTTCTTGAAAGCTAAGTGCCAGGTGATGATTCTCTGCTTCAGGCTGCACCATCAGTGTGTCCTGTTGCTTCTGGTAAGCAGCATTAGGATTTATTTTGGACTACAGACGAAGAACACCTTTAAATCCAATATAAATTCAGTATCTGAATTTCCACTACTAGAGAAAGTTCTGCCATGCCACCTACTTCCTTATCCGGAAACAAGATCCGAATGTTCCAACTCGGCTCTTGCAGGTTTAAAATCTGAATCTTGCAATGCCAAGTAACCAAGTAGAAAGGTTGGTTGCGTCCATTAAAGTGTGCCTTAAAATATGTAACTTAGTGGAATCAATGTACAAAACGCATTTTATTAGGGGAAATTGCTCGTCAAAAAAGATGGGCGTATTAGGGGCGTACAAAAATGTGTAATGAGAATATTCGCAGTAAGATTCTGACGAATTTTCATGATGACATTTTGTTTTTTAAAAATGGCAAAGGAGTGTGAAAATGTGGGGAACTGAACTGAAATCTGGGGGGGGGGGAGAGAGAGAGAGAGAGAGAAATGGAAGTTGATGGATTTGCCAATTCCTTCCCTATTCCACCCTTGTGGAAGCAAGAAGAGGGATATGTGTTCCCTGCAGGAGCTGGGATGGTCCCACCACTGCAAGTTCCCAGGCTCAATGGTGTTTGGTTGGTTAATGTTAATTTAAAAATAAATAATTTTTATTAAAAAATGTTGCTTGGTTGGTGAAAGTGGGAGCATCAGAGGGGCTTCTGCTAAACACTCAAAGGCTGAGAGCTGCCGGGTTCAAAGCCTTCACGAATGGCGCCTTTCCTTTGCTTCCTCCGTGAGCAGCACGTTGATGTCACAAGAGAGGAACAGGCTATGAACTGAAGCACCACTTGATCCTTTTCAAGTCCAGCGCCGAGGGCCTTTTGGCGGTTCCCTCCCTGCGAGAAGTAAGGTTATAGGGAACCAGGCACAGGGCCTTCTTGGTGGTGGTGCCCATCCTGTGGAACACCCTCCCACCAGATGTCAAAGAGAACAACAACTATCTGACTTTTAGAAGACAGCTTCAGGAAGCCCTGTTTAGAGAATTTTTTAACATTTGATTCTATTTTTAATATTCTGTTGGGAGCCGCCCAGAGTGGCTGGGGTGGGAGAACCCAGCCAGATGGGCGAGGCATTAATAATAATAATTAATAATAATAATTTTGTTGTTATTGTTATTGTTTGTGGACATCTAATAGCTCGCACAAAAGTCACAAGGATGAAAAAATAAATATTTTCCCAGGGGGTTGACACCCTCAGTACTGACATTTTCCTCCATCACCAACTTGACAAGCTAAGAAAAAGGGAGAAGGACTCATTTGAACTTCGTAAGGAGATGTGAACCCTTCATTTAGATACCTAAAGGTCTGTACTTTAAGGAAGGTGCTTCTTTACACAGCGCATAGTTAAACTATGGAACTCACTCCCACAGGAAGCAGTGATGACCACCAACCTTGATGGCTTTAGGAGAGAACTAGTGGAATTCAGCCCGTTTAAAAACGGGCGCTAGAACGCTGCTCTCGTGCAGCGCCGGCATGCGGGAGGTGCGTGGCGAGGCGGGGGGGGGGAGAAGCGCTCCACCCCCCCCCCCCGCCGCCGCCTCGCCACGCAGCGCCGGCATGGGACGGAGTTTCGGAGAAGGTCTCCGAAGCCCCGTCCCATGTCGGCGCTGCGTGGCGAGGCGGCGGGGGGAGGAGCGCTTCTCACCCCTCCCGCCGCCTCGTCGCGGACCTGTCCTCGCTGTCGGCGGCAGAGGGACAGGAACGAAGGAGGAGAAAGCAGCTCTTTCTCCTCCTTCCTTCCTCTCCCTCCGCCGCCGACAGCCCTTTCTGTCCAGCATGAGACGGGGCTTCAGAGCGGCGGTTGGCGGAGCGGCGGTTGGCGGTTGTCTCTGCCTCCAATCCCTGTGTCCCTGGCGCACATGCGCAGTGACCCAGGGACACACGGGACAGCTTGGACGCAGGGGCAACTTGGACTTTATTATTATAGATTAAGCAAATGCATGGGGGAGGAGAGGGTTTATCGATGGCTCCTGGCCCCAATGGCTGTGCTCAGCTCCCACAGATGGAGGCAACCAGGCTTCCAAATATCTGTTGCTGGAAACCACAGGAGGGGAAGAGGACTATGGTGCTCAACTCCTGCTTGCAGGTTTCCCAGAAAGAGGCATTTGCTTGGCCGTTGGCCTGATCCTGCAGGCTCCTCTATGTTTTAATTTAATTTTCAGTCTATCTCTAAGGCATCACCTTTTATGTATCAACTACCTCTTAGAGAACAGAACCATCCCAGGGGATGCTACATTCCTACAGCACCTGCCTGCTCTTTGGACCACCCTTCGCAATGGCTCAGGCCAGGCCCATAAGCATGCAACAAGGCAGGAAAAAGTAGGGATGGAAGCATATCGTTCAGGATCACCTGGGTTGAGAGTCAGGCTGGTCCCTGCGGGGCGGGCAGACGTATCTCCGCTCGCATTGGCAAAGAGGTGCAGTTTGCAGGCTGGGAGACATCAATCACTCATCTGAGATTGCTGGCCCGACAATTCCAAAAAGTGGACTTGGGGAAAACATATATATATATATATAAGTATATATATCTACATAACCAACAACATTAAGAGCTTTAATAATTCAAGGGGCTCTTAACTATGGCCAGCAATTTAAGTTATTGGATTGTTTAAATTACTGAGCTGTTTAAAATACACGTTGAAATAAGTTCAAAAATGAGTGATGGTTCCGGGTTCCGGATACTTGAGTTGCTTCTTTCCAGCAGACAGGGACGGGGGGGGCAGGGGGAGCAGGGACAGACTGTGAGGATCTGCCTTGGTGGGAATTTGAATGCAGGCCCTTGTTTGGGGGGGGGGGGGTTTGCTGCTCGCCCCTCAACATGAAAACTAGGCCCACCTGCTCACTTGAAAGCCTTTTTCAAAGCTCCAGACTTCATGTGGCGTCTGTGACATCTTGATGCAGCCATACTTCATCAGACCTTTCTTATTTTGGGAAGTGTGTGTGAACAATGACAAGGTCCAAATCTAGAACTCCGTACCTGTATGTAGTGTTTGCAGCAATGACATTTTCAGGGGCAAAAGGTGGACGGGAGGGAATAAGTTTCAGTGGAAAGCTGAAAAGGGGTCCACGTCTAGATCAGGGCCATGCTCACAGAATCGTTTAATTGTAGAGTCGGAAGGGACTCGTGAAGGTCCTCTAGCCCAGGCCATAGGCAAACTCGGCCCTCCATATGTTTTAGGACTACAACTCCCATCATCTCTAGCTAACAGGATCAGTGGTCAGGGATGATGGGAACTGTAGTCCCAAAACATTTGGAGATCCGAGTTTGCCTATGCCCGCTGTAGCCCAACCCCTGAAAGGCAGGAACCATGGCTGAATAATTCCTGACTGATGGCCGTCCGACTTCTGCTTAAACGCCTCCAACGAAGGCGACTGCCCCATAGTTCTGAATCTGTGTTCTGGGAATGCCCTTCTTCTGAAATAAAGGTGGCCTAATTAACCCAGTTAGGAAGCATGAACGGACACAAGCACCCACACATATATATGCTCTTCGCCCTTAGGTCCCAGGGTGGGTTACAGTGTTAAAACACAACATTAAAAAGCAAACGGCTTGGAATCATACAAAATGGCTAGGCTGTAAAAACACACAGGTGTCAAAAGCCAGGCTAAAGAGGTGGGTCTTCCACATCTTCTGGAAGCTGCACAATGAAGGTGCCAGGCACACCTCTGTGAAGAGGGAGTTGCGCAGCTTAGGGGCCACCACAGAGAAGGCCCTGTCCCTCTGAGTCATTCCACCCCACCCCAAGCCTCTGATGGCGGAGGAGCTACCAAAAGCCCCCCCCCTCTACCCGAGAGCATCCCTAAGGAAGGTGGCTGTCCCCATCTGAATGCATTTAAATGCATCTCATGCCACATTAAAACAGTCATGGCTTCTCCCAGAGGATCCTGGGAATTGCAGTATGTTACGGGTGCTGAGAGTTCGGAGGAGACCCCCTAGTCCCCTCAGAGAGCTACAATTCCCAGAGTTCTTTTGGATGAGGGAATGACTGTTAAACAACACTGAGAATTGTTTTAGTTACAGGTAGATAGCCGTGTTGGTCTGAGTTGAAACAAAATAAAAAAATTCCTTCAGTAGCACCTTAAAGACCAACTAAGTTTTTATTTTGGTATGAGCTTTCGTGTGCATGCACACTTCATCAGATACACTGAAACAGAAGCCACCAGACCCTTATGTATATTCAGAGGGTGGGGGTGATGGGAATGGGTGATGGGCTGATAGGAGTGGTAAACCTGTTGATGACTGTTAACGACTGTTAATGACTGCAATTGGTCTTGCGCGGGGGGGGGGAGCAAGGGCTGAGGTGCTAAGGAAAGCTTGATCATGTATAATGAGATAAGAATCCTATGTCTTTGTTCATTCCAGGTGGCTCCATGGTTTTAAGCTTGCTAATGAGTTGCAATTCAGCAACTTCTCTTTCCAGTCTGTTTCTGACATTTTTCTGTAATAAAACAGCTGCTTTGAGATCTTGTATAGAATGTCCTGGGAGATTGAAGTGTTCTCCTACTGGTTTCTCTGTCTTGTGGTTCCTGATGTCAGATTTGTGTCCATTTATCATTTGGCGTAGGGTTTGGCCTGTTTGTCCAATATAGAGAGCTGAAGGGCACTGTTGGCATTTGATGGCATACACAATGTTAGAAGATGAGCAATTAAATAGTCCTGAGATGGTATGTTGGATGTTGTTGGGGCCAGTAATGGTGTTGTCCGGGTGTATGTGGCAGCAAAGTTGGCATCTGGGTTTATTGCAGGCTCTGGTACCAGTGTCCATGTTAAGTCTGGTGGTTGTATTATTATGGGTGAGGAGTTGTTTAAGACTGAGAATTGTAGCTCTGTTGAGGGGAACAGGGGTCTCCTTATGACTTTTAGTATTCTTAGCAAACTATGGACCCCAGCTTTCTTGGGGGGGAAGCCAAGACTGTTTGAAGTGGTGTGATACTCCATTGAAAATATAGAGCAGGTGGGGTCTTAGAGCAATGGTTCGAAGGCGGACCGTGCATATCAGTTGCTGAAACTCCCCTCTGAGTTTCCTGGATGGGAGACACCCCCCCCCCCCAATGTCTATGATTGGTATACTAACCCAGAACATTTCTGGTATCAAATAAATGTAAAAAAAGTTAGCAGGGGTAAGTAACAGCAATAAGGTAAGCCAGAAGTACTTTTCTTCCCACTTGAGACCCCACTGACATCACGGCAACCATCCCTTTCATCACGGAAAACAGATGAAATTAAATTATAACCGGACTCCATTGCTTTCCCCCAAACCCGACAATTTCATTACTCACCATAATCAGATACTCTTCCTCATTCCTCAGGCATGACTGACAAGCGACTCCATATTTCACCATAAAAATTGCAGGCAAAACCCATGTCACTGGGAATTAATTTTTGTAAGACAATGTTTATATTAACCATTCCTTTATTGACTTCTGTTGCCGAAGTCAATACCAAAAATTTATGGTCCCTCGAGGGATGCGCATTGACCTCGGCTGCATCGCATGTCAATATTCCTGCTTTGGGTCAATAAATTTAGACACTGACCTCAGCAGAAGTCAATAGGATCTGCATATTCCAAGACAGTGCGAGGTTAGGGACTGTTTTGTTTGGAGAGGGAGCAGGAGATCCAGGAGGGCCAGCGGTGGTGGGACTAAAGGCTTGAGCCCAAGAGGCTTCTGGGTAGCTCAAAACCACCTTCCCCAAGGAGCAGGCTTCCACACGCAGACTCTAGACCAGTCACCCCCAAACTCGGCCCTCCAGATGTTTAGGGACTACAATTGCCATCATCCCTGACCACTGGTCCTGTTAGCTAGGGATGATGGGAGTTGTAGTCCCAAAACATCTGGAGGGCTGAGTTTGGGAATGATGATGATAATAATAATAATAATAATAATAATAATAATAATAATAATAATAATAATTTTATTATTTGTACCCCGCCCATCCAGCTGGGTTTCCCCAGCCACTCTGGGTGGCTTCCAACAGAGATTAAAATACATTAAAATATCGCAGTGAGAGATTTCACTTTCTTGGGCTCCTTGATCACTGCAGATGGTGACAGCAGTCACGGAATTAAAAGACGCCTGCTTCTTGGGAGAAAAGCAATGACAAACCTAGACAGCATTTTAAAAAGCAGAGACATCACCTTGCCTACAAAGGTCCGTATAGTTAAAGCCATGGTTTTCCCAGTAGTGATGTATGGAAGTGAGAGCTGGACCATAAAGAAGGCTGATCGCCGAAGAATTGATGCTTTTGAATTATGGTGCTGGAGGAGACTCTTGAGAGTCCCATGGACTGCAAGAAGATCAGACCTATCCATTCTTAAGGAAATCAGCCCTGAGTGCTCACTGGAAGGACAGATCCTGAAGCTGAGGCTCCAATACTTTGGCCACCTCATGAGAAGAGAAGAATCCTTGGAAAAGACCCTGATGTTGGGAAAGATGGAGGGCACTAGGAGAAGGGGACGACAGAGGACGAGATGGTTGGACAGTGTTCTCGAAGCTACGAACATGAGTTTGAGCAAACTGCGGGAGGCAGTGCAAGACAGGAGTGCCTGGGGTGCTATGGTCCATGGGGTCACGAAGAGTCGGACACAACTAAACGACTAAACAACAACAAAATATCACACATTAAAAACTTCCCTAAACAGGGCTGCCTTCAGATGTCTTCTAAATGTCAGGTAGTTGTTTATTTCTTTGACATCTGATGGGAGGGCGTTCCACAGGGCGGGTGCCACTACGTACCGAGAAGGCCCTCTGCCTGGTATCTGTAACTTGGCTTCTCACAATGAGGGAACCGCCAGAAGGCCCTCGGTGCTGGACCTCAGTGCCCGGGCAGAACAATGGGAGAGGAGACACTCCTTCGGGTATACTGGGCTGAGGCCGTTTAGGGCTTTAAAGCTCAGCACCAACACTTTGAATTGTGCTCAGAAATGTACAGGGATGCCTGCTCTGGGTGGTGAAAGATGGAGAGCCATGTGCTACTCTGTGCTGTCCAGCTCGGTTGCATCAGAAGCATGACCGCCTGGGCAGATCTATAGCGAGAGGAGATTAGCTCCTTGGCAGGGGTGGAGAAGCACATCCATCTCTCTCGCATTGAGCCTTCTGAAGGCAGCCGTTCATCAGGAAGAGAGATGCTGTCTCGAGGGGACATCTCTCGCCAAGCTGTGATTTGGATCCCATCTTCTTCCTCTCTTCTGGTCCAAGGCAGCCTTCGAGGTGGGGATATTGTAGGCCCAGGATATGGTGGAGTTGGAAAAGCTCCCCCCCCCAAAAAAGGGCAACCAAAATGATCGAGGAGGTGAAGCAACTCCCCTGGGAGGAAAGGTGGCAGCATTTTATTTTAGAGGAAAGGAGTGTAAGATAATGAAAAGTTGTTTCCCCCTCTGTCATAACCCTAGGATACCCAGCGAAGCTGAACGTTGGAAGATTCAGGGCAGAGAAAAGAAAGGACTTCCTTTGCAAAGTGCAGAATTGGACTGTGGAACTCACTCCCACAGGAGATTGTTGAAACAAAATTTAAAAAAGTCCTTCCAGTAGCACCTTAGAGACCAACTAAGTTTGTCATTGGTATGAGCTTTCGTGTGCGTGCACACTTCTTCAGATACACTGAAACAGAAGTCACCAGACCCTTATATATACAGGAGACTGCGATCTCCAACACATTGGTTGACTTTAAATGAGAATTGGACGAGTTCATGGAGGAGGAGAGGACTATCCACGGCTACTAGCCAGGATGCTGATGTGTTCTGTCTCCACAATTGGAGGCAGCAATGAATACTGGTTGCTTGAACCTGCATGAGGGGAGAGTGCGCTTGAATTCTGCTTGCAGGCTTCTGAGGGCCACCTGGCTTGGCCACTGTGAAAACGGGATGCTGGAGTAGATGGACCATTGGCCTGTTCCAGCAGGCTCTTCTTCTGCTGTATCGATGTCTGAATCCTGACATGCATTTTTTTTTTGCAGGGCTAGCTCCAAGATGTTAGGAGTGGGGAGGCAGGTGTCCTCAGGGCATGCCAGCTGAGAATTTGGCCCTGCATCCCACCTTCCCTGATTTGGGGGGGGGGGAGGGAAGCTGCAGAAAATATGAAGTCTGATCAATGGCCAATGGCCCATCTGCTCCATCATCCTGTTCTCACAGTGGCTGACCGGATCCCTGAGCAGGATTTGAGCAGGAGCCCCCTCCCTTCCTGTGGGGCATTCAGAAGCATTGCTGCTTCCCACTGTGGAGGGCGCAGAGCAAAGCCATCGCGTCCAGTTGCCACCAATAGTCCTTTCCAGCATCCATGTGTCTAATCCTCTTTCAAAGCCATCCAAGCAGATGGCCTACATGCATTTGCAGTTCCCCATAACCCCAGAAAGCAAATCTGCAAATTTGCATGAAGTAAATGTTCCTTGGAAGCCACACTTCGTCTCACTTCCAAAAAACCCAAATGCATTAATTATTGTACCTTATCCACGCTTACCTTTCCAAGCAAAGGTCTGCACTTAAAAGCTCTGTGTCTGAGCAGTTTTGGTTTCCCGCCCCCCTCCCCGGTGCTTTCCCCGTGAAAACCCTCTCTTTAGCTCTCAATCGAAGCAAACGTCAGTTTCCCACAGATTGCCGTTTGCTCCAGTTGAACTTTAAAGAGTGGTTTTTTCCCACCGTGCCAAGGCAGGTGGAAAAATGTCTTTTGGAAACGCAGCTTTAACGCACGAACCATGCCTGGAAAGAGCAGGACAAAGGTAAGTTTGGATAAGCCCCAAATTGTGAGATCTAGGAGCTAATGCGTGCAAGCTGCATTTGACTTAAACAATTGTACAAATTCAGTGCAGAGAAACCTCAAGGCAGCGAGAAACCAGTCTGAGCCAGGAGAAGTGAGGAGGGTCTGAAGAAGGGAAAGTAATGACCAAAGCGGCCCTGAATTGCCCCCCAAGGGAATGGATGAACGAGACCTCGCCCCCCCCCCTGCTACTGCCCCCCTTTTGCTGCTCTCTTCTGCTTTCCTCCCAGCGGCCACTAGGAGGCATTGTGACACCGGCCCTGGCTGGAGGGAGCTTCGCCCGCCTGCCAAGAAAGTCAATGGGATCATTTGTCCGAGCTCTCCCCAGTCGATGGTCCTGACACTCCGCAGTCATCGCTCTGATTAAGATGCCACACTTGAGTTAGAGCATCCATTAAGATTTGATGAGTAATTGATCAGAGCATCAACAGGGAGGGACGCAGCCGGTGGGAGGGGGGCTGCACAGAGGGGTGGGTGGGGTGGGGGTGGGGGGGCACGACGACCCATGTCTGGCTCTCGCTCGCTTGCTAGCCGCTCTCCCTCTGCCACGAAATGAACCTTATTAGCCGAGTGGAATCTCTAAGGCGGGAGCTGTTCTTTATAGGTGCAAAAGGAGGGAGGGAGAACAGAGGCCGCCCGTGAGATTAAAAAAAAGAGCCAGCATTGCTACGAGCTGGGGTTGGAAAAATGCCAGGCTTGGGATCTGTCTTCTGCCAGCCTATTCTGGGACAGGATTTTCTCTTTTGGTGGCGGAAAGTCATGCATTTTAAAAGCATGGCAGGCATGGACCTGTCCTGGTATTCAGAAGCATGGCTGCCTGCCTCCCACCATGAAGCCAGAATATAGCCTTTGTGACTATGTAGTAGCTACACAGAGCCCGATTCCCCTCTAACCCTCTTTCAATGGCACTCAATCCAATCCAAATAACTTTATTGTACTAGCCGTGGGCCATGGCAAACCTGAATCAAAAACAAATACACGCAAAGGGATGCCGTGTCACAAATAGTAGCCTCAATGCCACCCAGATTAGTGGCTGACACTGCCTCTTATAGAACAATAGAATTGCAGAGTTGGAAGGGACCCTGAGGGTCATCTAGTCCAACCCCCTGCAATGCAGGAATCTCAACTAAAGCATCCAGGGCAGATGGACGTGCAACCTCTGCTTAAATACCTCCAAGAAAGCAGAGCCCACCACCTCCCGAGGGAGATCGTTTCACCGCTGAGCAGCTCTTACTGTCAGAAAGTTCTTCCTGAGGTTTAGTCGGAATCTCTTCTCTTGTAACTTGAAGTCATTGGTTCCTGCCCTGCCCTCCAGAGCGAAAGAAAACAAGCTTTCTCCATCTTCCATGGGACAGCACTTCAGATATTTGAAGAGGCCTATGATATTTCTTCTCAGTCTACTCTTCTGCAGGCTAAACAGACCCAGCTCCTTCAGCCATTCCTCATAAGGCTTGGTTTCCAAACGCTTGATCCTTCTGATTGCCCTCCTCTGCACATGTTCCAGCTTGTCAATATCCTTTTTAAACTGTGGCGCCCAGATTCCAGCAAATTAGAGTTGGTACTCTGACTTCCCTTGATCTGGATACTATACTTCTGTTGATGCAGCCTAAAACAGCATCCACTATTTTTGCTGCTGCATCACACGGTTGACTCATGTTCAGCTTGTGGTCTACTAAGACCCCCTCAATTCTTTTCACACGTACTACCGGTAAACCAGGTGTCCCCCATCTTATATTTGTGCAGCTGGTTCTTCCTGCCTAAGTGCAGAACCTTACATTTGGCTCTCTTGAAATTCATTTTGTTAGCTTCGACCCAGTTCTCCAATCTCTTGAGGTGATTTTGAATTCTAATTCTGTCTTCCGCAGCATTACCTACCCTTCCCAGTTTGGTGTCATCTGCAGATTTGAAGAGCATCCCCTCAATTCCTTTGTCCAAGTCCTTTCTAAAGTCCTTTATAAAGACGCTGAACCATAGCTGCCAAGTACCCCGTTTTCCCCGGGAAACCTCCGTTTTTACTTACCTTTTCCCGGTGGTCCCCCGTATCACTTCGTCTCCCGTTTTTCTCCGTTATTTTCTCCTGCTGGCGGCCATTTTTTTCTTTCTGATTTGCCCTTCTAGGGGCACCAAAAATGGCCACCGCCAGCTTCAAAAGTCGCATCTACGCATGTCCGGAAGTGCATAGAAGCGACATCCGGTGTCGGCGGCGGCCATTTTTGGTGCCCATAGATGGGCGGAGCAACACCGGAAGTTGCGTCAACGCACTTCCTGTCATGCGTAGAAGCGACTTTCGAAGCTGCCGCCGGCCATTTTTGGTGCCCATAGAAGGGCAAAGCGACACCGGAAGTTACGTTGATGCAACTTCCGGTGTCACACGGCTGCCGGTCCCGGATTCTGCATTCCGGGACTTGGAAGGTAAGCGCTGAACAACAACGGACCCAGGACAGAACCCTGTGGCACCCCACTTGTCACTTTCCCCCAGGATGACGAGGATCCGTTAAGGAGTACTCTTTGGGTTCAGTTAGTCAACCAGCTACAAACCCACCCAACAGTTACCTCGTTCAACCCACATTTTACCAGCTTCCTCGCAAGAATATCATGGAGGACTCTGTCCAAAGCCTTACTGAAATTAAGATACACTATGTCTGCAGCATTTCCCTGATCTGCCAAGCTTGTAACTCCATAAAAGAAATAAGTAAATGAGATGCATCTGGCATGACTGGTTTTTGAGAAACCCCTGTTGGGTCTTAATAATCCCAGCTTCCTTTTCTAAGTGTTCACTGACTGCTCAATTCTCTGTCCTAGGACCTTCCCTGGTATCGATGTCAAGCTCACCGATTGGGAGTTACCTGGATCTTCTGAGATTCGTTAGCCGTGGTTCCTGCATTGCAAGGGGGTGGACTAGAGGACCCTTGGGGATCGCTTCCAACCCTACAATTCTGTGTTCCTATGTTTGATTTGCTATGTTATACGACTTAAGGAAATGATGCAGAGCTGGAAAAAAATAGCTATTACAGAGAAATAAAATATTGGGTTTTCACCACCACCTAAACATTAGAAAGAACTTCCTGACAGTAAGAGCTGTTCGGCAGTGGAATTTGCTACCAAGGAGTGTGGTGGAGTCTCCTTCTTTGGAGGTCTTTAAGCAGAGGCTTGACAGGCAAATGTCAAGACTGCTTTGATGGTGTTTCCTGCTCGGCAGGGGGTTGGACTGGACGGCCCTCGTGGTCTCTTCCAACTCTATGATTCTATGATTCTATGTTGCAACCCACCCTGGGACTTTAGGGCAAAGGGCAGACAATAAACAAAGAATAGTATGTGCCCCCCACCCAGCGACTCTAAACTTTATTACATCTCCTCCAATTCCCAGCATAATTATGCTCAGTTCCCACTTTGACAAAGAGTTGGAAACTCGAAAGTGGAGGAAGGCAGGCAGACGTGTTAGTTTCTAGACCAGCAGAGAGAGGGCATAAAGCCAAGAGCTCGTCAATTGTTCATCATTAGCGTTTGAGGAGCCCATTTCCCACAATCCCTTGGTGGCATGTTCTTTTATTAACCCCACTTAGTCTTGAACAAGAGTCTGGAGCAGCAACTCAAATTTACAGACTTCTTCTGGGGGAAGCTGGCTGGGGAGTTGAGCAGAATTTGTTGGCAGGTTCAGGACACGTAAAATGAAGCCTTAAACCATGGAACTCCCTGCCACAAGGAGGCAGTCATGGCCACCAACCTGGATGGCTTGAGAAGAGGATCGGGCAGGAATGCTAACAACACAGTCACAACATCATCATTTGAATGAAATATTTTAGAAGGATATGAAGCTGGGGGGTTTGAAGAACAGCTATCACAATGAGAGAGAAACCTGTTAAATTGTAATGTTAAAGTGATGTTCAGTGCTTTTTTCCTGGGGGTACGCAGGGGTACGCATACCCCTAAACATTTTGTGAATCCAAGTTTGGCCTCATTGAGGGACAGTATTTTACTATGAGTAGGAAAATGAGAGTACTCCTCTCATGAGTACATTTTTTAGGGGGGAAAGCACTGGTGATGTCTAAAATGTACAAGATGTTATTGGAATGGGAGACAAAAGACGAAGGAGTGAAATCTTCAATGATACACTGGGCAATAGATGTTGGTCATAACATAGAAATGGAAGCATGGGGATGATTATGGGATACGGATATAAAATTGGCAGCATGTTATGATTTAAGAGAAAATTATATGAAAACTTTATATAGATGGTACCTAATACCTAGTAGATGGGCCAGAATGTATAAATCGAAGCTGAATAAGTGTTGGAAATGTAAAGAGAAAGAAGGTACCTTTTCTCATAAGTGGTGGTCTTGTAGTAAAGTTAAAGCTTACTGGGAAATCATATATAATGAATTGAAAAAGATGTTTAAGATAACATTCTTAAAACCCCCCAGAAACGTTTCTCTTGGGAATTATGGGATCAGAACTACCTAAACAGTATAGAAATTTATGTATGTATGTGACTACTGCTGCAAGAATGTTATTTGCCCCAAAGTGGAAGGATGAAGACACAAGAAGAATGGCTACAGAAACTAATGGACTATGCAGAAATGGCGAAGAATAAGAAATCAAGACAACAAACTTTTTAGAAAGGAATGGAAATGGTTTATTGAGTAGTTACAAACAAACTGTAAACAAATCGAGACATTAGCAGGATTATTGCAAAAAACCTGCAGTTTAAAATATATATGAGAATAGATGACTAAAAGAATAAGTCAAGTTACAGGTAGGTAGCTGTGTTGGTCTGAGTCGAAACAAAATTAAAAAAATTCCTTCAGTAGCACTTTAAAGACCAACTAAGTTTTTTATTTTGGTATGAGCTTTCGTGTGCATGCACACTTCATCAGATACACTGAAACAGAAGTCACCAGACCCTTATGTATATTCTGAGGGTGAGGGGGTGGGGGTGATGGGAATGGGTGATGGGCTGATAGGAGTGGTAAACCTGTTGATGGCTGTTAACGACTGTTAATGACTGCAATTGGTCTTGCGGGGGAAAGCAAGGGCTGAGGTGCTAAGAAAAGCTTGATCATGTATAATGAGATAAGAATCCTATGTCTCGGTTCATTCCACCTGTTCATTCTCTGTTCATTCCACCTGCCAATCTAGCCACCTTACGGCTCGGGATCTCCAGAGTATTGTTGTTTGTGGACTTTAAGGTCCTCCGCGGGGCCTACCAGGAGAGGCGGTCCCGTAGGTACGAGGGTCCCAAGCCGCATAGGGCTTTAAAGGTCAAAACCAGGATGAAAATAAATGAAAGGAACATGGGGGAAGGGGGAAAGTGGGGGAAGGGAGTCGAAACTGGAAATGTTAAAACTATGGATCAAGAATTGTTGTAATGTATATAAATGAAAACTATAAATGAAAATTTAAAAAGAAAGAAAGAAAAGAAAAGAGGATTGGGCAAATTTGTGGAGGCTATTGGTGGCTCCTAGCCAGGATGGCTCTGCTCTGCCTCCAGACTTGAAGGCATCAATGCTTCTGAATACCAGTTGCTGGATAGTGCAGGAGGGGAGAGGGTTGCCCTTGTGCTCGGATCCTGCTTGCTGGTTCCCCACAGGTCTCCTTCACACAGAAGATGGCGCAAGCTTGTTTTCTGCTCCTCTGGAGGGCCAGACCAGAACCGATGGAATCAAGATGCGAGAAAGGAGATTCCGACTAAACATCAGGAAGAACTTTCTGAGCGTAGGAGCCGTTCGACAGTGGAAGAGATGATCTTGCAAGGTGGAGGACTCTCCTTCACTGGAGGTTTATTAGCAGAGGTTGGATGGCCATCTGTCATGGATGCTTTAGCTGTGATTGCTGCATCGGAGGGGGTTGGACTAGATGACCTTCAGGGTCCCTTCCAACTCTACGATTCTATGATCCTGTGATTTCTATGATCTGGTTGGCCACTGTGAGAATGGGATGCTAGACCAGATGACCGTTGGTTTGACCCGACAGGCTCTGACATTTCTCCTTTACCTTGAGGCAGCCTATCTCCCAGCCCACTCTAGGCTCCCTCAGAATTTAGCCAAATCATGGCCTCTCTGTAGTCTTCTACATCAGCTTCCTTCCCATGGGTTTAGGAAATGTGACCACGAGTCCTCAGAAAAAACCTTGATATAGCCATGCCTTTATCTGTTCTCACAGGGCAGTGAAACAAAGAAAATCTCAGGCCACCTTGTGAAGCCATCTGAGGTCACCCTCCTCAAACATTTCTGTGAAATTCATAGAATCATAGAGTTGGAAGAGACCACAAGGGCCATCCAGTCCAACCCCCTGCCAAGCAGGAAACACCATCAAAGCATTCTTGACATATGGCTGTCAAGCCTCTGCTTAAAGACCTCCAAAGAAGGAGACTCCACCACACTCCTTGGCAGCAAAGTCCACTGTCGAACAGCTCTTACTGTCAGGAAGTTCTTCCTAATGTTCAGGTGGAATCTTCTTTCTTGTAGTTTGAATCCATTGCTCTGTGTCCGCTTCTCTGGAGCAGCAGAAAACAATCTTTCTTTTTTTTTTTTAATAATATTTTTTATTGAACATTTTTTCAACAAACATACACCAAACATACAAAATACAAAATACAAAAACACATCAAAAACATCAAAATACAAAATACAAAAATATAACAAAAAAATATATCATTTCTCATCCATTATAATACTCATTGTCTTCAGGCTTCCCCAATTCCCTACTATCTGGTTTTCATTTTTTTTAAACTTCTATAGCAGTTTCTAAATCATCTTCTTTCCCATCATGCAATCCCTTTAAAACTTCCAAGTTAATTCATCTTCATATCATTTACCCTAATTTCAAACTTTAAATCTTCTATTGTTTCCCTAATGCCTTAACCTCTTTACTTTCCTGGATTTTCAAACTCTAATTATCGAATACATTCCCTATATACATTTTAAATTTCTTCCAGTCCTTTGAAACTTTGTCATTTGTCTGGTCCCGGAGTCTTCCTGTCAATTCTGCTAATTCCATATAGTCCATCATTTTCATTTGCCATTCCTGCTTCGAAGGCAATTCTTCTTTTTTCCAATATTTTGCTAATAAAATCCTAGCGGCTGTGGTGGCATACATAAACAGATTAACATCATCCTTGGGGATTTCTTCCCCAATTATTCCAAGCAAAAAGGCTTCCGGTTTTTTCGAAAATGTGTTCTTAAACATCTTTTTCAATTCATTGTAAATCATTTCCCAGAAGCCTTTTATCTTAGGGCATGTCCACCACATATGGTAGAATGAGCCAACATCCTGTTTACATTTCCAACATTTATTGTCGCTTTTGTGGTACATTTTAGCTAGCTTGACCGGCGTCAGATACCATCTATACATCATTTTCATCAAATTTTCCTTCAACACCGTACAAGCCGCAGAAAACAATCTTTCTCCCTCCTCCATATGACATCCTTTCATATATTTGAACATGGCTATCATATCACCCCTTAACCTTCTCTTCTCCAGGCTAAACATACCCAGCTCCCTAAGCCGTTCCTCATAAGGCATCGTTTCCAGGCCTTTGACCATTTTGGTTGCCCTCCTCTGGACACGTTCCAATTTGTCAGTATCTGCCCCGGAAGCTGTTGAAAGCTGGCCCCCTTCCACGAGGTGCAAAAAATCCCATGAAAGATGTGTGAGTGTGATGTTTGTCCCTGCCTTTGTACAAATCTGGTGTCTTCTGGTATCTGAGGATCCTAAACAACAATTGCCTGTTTCATCCCTCAAGAATGCCATGGCCTCGGAAGAGAAATGTGATGATTAGCTGCTCGTTAATTGTGTCGAGTTTTTCAAGTGATGAATGGAAAATTAATTCCTGGAGAGCCGAGGACATTCCTCGAAGGTCGCCGTTCCCACACTTGCTTTTTCGGCAACCCTCCAGCAGTTTTGCCAAGTTCCTTTCAATGCTTCACCGTTGGAAGGGAAACGATGGACTCAGACGGCAGGCAATGGACTTCCTCCTGGGATCCATCTTTATTCCAGCCCCTAAGCAGTTTGGCCTGGCCATTGCTTTATACTTCTTGAATATGGGTCCCCACTTCACCCCATCCCCTTTCCCCAGGCCACAATCACACCACCTGCTTAAAGCACTATGATACCACCTTAAACAGTCATGTCTTCTCCCAAAGGATTCTGGGAGCTGTAGTTTGTTAAAGGTGCTGAGAGTTCTTAGGAGACCCCATTCCCCTCCCAGAGGTAAAGGTCCCATAGTGGTTGAACAATCAATCTCTCTTCACGAGGAACTCTGGGAATTGCAGCTTTCTGAAGGGAATAAGGATTTCCTAAAAAACTCAGTGCCCCAACGAACTACACTTCCCATAATTCTTTGTGGGAGGAAGCCATGACTGTTTAAAATAGTCACAGAGTGTTTAAAATAGTAACAGAGTTTTTTAAAATGTGTGGTGTGAATGTGGCCCAAATATCCCGCTTAATGTCTCTCATGATCTCATGAGTAATTGGGAACAAACAGGAGGAATACAGTAGGAATTCCAGTGAAGTATCTGTGTTTTGAATGAAGAGAAAAATCTGCCCAGTTGTTTTCCTCATGCCAAGAACTTTGGAGATAAATATTTATTGATTTCTTCTTGGAGTTATTTATTAATACAGCTATATCCTACCTACCCTCCAAGGATAGGTTGAGCGACAGTGACTGGTCCAAGGCCACCAGTGAGTGAGGACCTGAACCCTGTTTTCCCAGGCCCTAGTCAACCACTACACTATGCTGGACATCATCTCATGACTGACTGTTACTCTTCATGCCAGAATTGTAGAATCAGAAGGGACCCTGAGGGTCATCTAGTCCAACCCCCTGCAAAGCAGGAATCTCAACCAAAGCATCCATGACAGATGGCCACCCAACCTCTGCTTAAAATACTCTAGCGAAGGACAGTCCACCATATCCTGCGGGAGACGGTTTCACTGTCAAACAGCTCTTACTGTCAGAAAGCTCTTCCTGATGTTTCGTCGGAAACTTGAATCCACTGGAGCAGGAGGAAACAAGCAGGAGAAAACAAGCTTGCTCCATCTTCCATGCGGCAGCGCTGCAGATATTTGAAGACGGCCATCGTGCTGGAGGAGACTCTTGAGAGTCCCATGGACTGCAAGAAGAACAAACCTCTCCATTCTGGAGGAAATCAGCCCTGAGTGCTCACTGGAAGGACAGGTCCTGAAGCTGAGGCTCCAAGACTTTGGCCACCTCATGAGAAGAGAAGACTCCCTGGAAAAGACCCTGATGTTGGGAAAGATGGAGGGCACAAGGAGAAGGGGACGACAGAGGACGAGATGGTGGGACAGTGTTCTCGAAGCTATGAACATGAGTCTGACCAAACTGTGGGAGGCAGTGGAAGACAGGAGTGCCTGGCGTGCTCTGGTTCATGGGGTCATGAAGAGTCGGACATGACTAAACAACAACAATCATATCCCCTCTCAGTCTCCTCTTTTCCAGGCTCAATGGGAAAGAGTTGATTGAGCTCAACTTTTCCACTGCCTTGTTTTGTGAAGAGTAATGGATTATTATTATTATTAAAGAATCTGATGGCTCCCCCCTCCCAATCCCGCCAACACTCATTGCATTCTTGGTGCACACCTATTGCCACAGAGGCACTCAAGACCGATTGATTTTTTACAGTAAGGAGGCCTTGGCAGAGCCGGGCCCATTACAAGAGGGAAGCCTGTCTGTAAGGAAAGCCTCCCGCGAGCAGATCTGACAGTGAGGAGGAGCTTTCAATAGGACCTGACAGTTGGCAAGGATGTGGTGACAAGGTCTTTAGTGCATTAGACTGATTGGATGGCTCCCGAGACGGTTGCATAAGTAGCAGGACCCCTCGGAGATGAATATGTGTCGGCTGCTGTGTGGGTTTGTGCTTGCTGTTGGCGTGCCTCAGTTCCCTGGCTCAGAATCCAAGATCTCTACTTAAGAGAATGCAGATGGACAGCAGAGATCTCTGCCTGGCACTCTCCGTCATTCAAGTTTAAACATGAGTCAACCGTGTTAAGCAGCAGCATCATAAGCAAATGGTGTTCTAGGGTCCAGATCGAGGGAAATTTCTGCCTTGTTGAGAGCACACCTTTGTCCAGTTCTGGGCACCTCAATTTGAGAAGGATGTTGACAAGCTGGAAGGTGTGCAGAGGAGGGCGACCAAGATGATCAAGGGTCTGGAAACCAAGCCTTATGAGGAACGGTCGAGGGAGCCTGGAGAAGAGGAGACTAAGAGGAGAAACGATAGCCACCTTCAGACATCTGAAGAACTGTCCCATGGAAGATGGAGCAAGCTTAATTTTCCCCTGCTTTGGAGGGTACAAACAAAACCAATGACTTCAAGTTGCAAGAAAGGAGATTCCGACTAAACATCAGGAACTTTCTGACAGTAAGAGCTGCTTTACAGTGACTCCCTTGGGAGGTTGTGGACTCTTCCTTCCATGGAGATTTTAAAGCAGAAGTTGGATGGTCATCTGTCGTGGATGCTTTAGTTGGAATTCCTACATTGCAGGGGGTTGGACTAGATGACCCTCAGGGTCCCTTCCAACTCTACAAATCTACGGTTCTATAAGAGGCAGCGACAGCCTCTCACTTGGGTGGCATTGAGACTTCCAACTTTACGATTCAGTGTCTGAGTTGGCGCCTTACGGCCGGAACAGGATCCTGAAAGGACTCCCACCCAGGAAGGGCGAGGGTTTCTATGATAGATGCAAGCAGACTGTGTGATCAGAATAGACCGAAGGTCAGAGCTGGGATCTCTGATAAGAACATAATAAAACAACACCAGAAGAGCCTGCAGGATCAGGTCAGTGGCCCATCCAGTCCAGCATCCTGTTCTCATAGTAGCCAACCAGGTTCCTGTAGAAAACCGCAAGCAGGATCCAAGCACTAGAGAACTCTCCCCTCCTGTGACTTCCAGCGACTGGAATTCGGAAGCCTCTCTGTCTCCATCTATACAGGCAGAACAAGAGCCATTGTGGCTTAGCAGCCCTCTGCTCCATGATTTGGTCCAATCCTTTCAAAAAGCCACCCGAGTTGGTGGCCATCACTGCCTCCTAGGGGAGAGAGTTCCATAGTTTAATTATACAGTGGTACCTTGGTTCCTAAACTTAATCCGTTCTGGAAGTCCGTTCCAAAACCAAGGCGGGCTTTCCCATAGAAAGTAATGCAAAACAGATTAATCCGTTCCAGACTTTTAAAAACAACCCCTAAAACAGCAATTGAACATGAATTTTACTATCTAACGAGACCATTGATCCATAAAATGAAAGCAATAATCAATGTGCTGTACTATAAAATAAAGACGACCGTATTGTAGATGGTAAAAATTAAAATTATTTTATTTTCTTACCTGCACTGATGATAGTCATTGTTTGGATGGGGGGCTTTTATCCATTTCCACAGTCAGTCAGTCAATCAATCAATCAATAGCTGAACTGGGTTCCACACAGTCACAAAAACAAATGAACCGATAAAGCCTCAAAAACAAAAATGCAAAATAAATAGCAAAAAAAAAAAAAAGCGCCAAACTTAATCCCTTCTGGAAGTCCGTTTGACTTCTGAAATGTTTGAAAACCAAGGCGCAGCTTCTGATTGGTGCAGGTGCCTTGGAAATAATAGCCAACAACTGCGTCGGACGTTCGGCTTCCGAAAAACGTTTGAAAACTGGAATCCTTACTTCCAGGTTTTTGGCGTTTGAGAACCAAGATACCACTGTATTCAGAATGAAAGACAAACTGTTCACTCTTGGATCTGAAACTGGGTTGAATCGTCCCAGTAGGACCCCCTCCCCACTTCCCCAAAGAACCTATGACAGCCCAGATTAATTCCAGCCATTTCCTGGGATGGGTGTCTTTCTGGCCAGGAATTTCATCTCTTCTTCTCCTCCAGCATGAATATAGAAAGATGAAACTATGACTTGAAAAAAAAATCAATGGCTGAGAAGATAGGCTACATCATCAAAATTATATTAGTCTTTAATAGTCAATCAATTAATTTTAAAACATTCCAGTTATTTAAGAGGAGCAGATGGAGACTTTCCTTAGCAAGGATATTATTCTCTTATTTCCCCCGCCCATTGGTTGCCCCATTTCTGCCCCGGGACCAGATGCCATTACTACTACTTTTCATGGGTACGTTGGCTTGCGTGACATTTCTCTTCTTGCTGAAAAATGTATGGGGGTGGGTGGGTGGGAATTGATGGGGTGGTGAGCTGGGAAAGGAGGCTGCCGAGGTGCTGGAAATGAAGCGCTGCATTGATATGAATTTTGATAGCTAGTCAATAGCCTCCGTCCATTTCAATTAAAAAAGAGCAGGTTTCTCCAGGCCAAACAGGCAGTGTTTCAGAGCCTGTAAAAGAGAGAACAAGGAAGAGGGTCGCTGAGGTGCAGGTGGACTTGGATCTCTTAGAGACCCTCACCTTTGGACTTTTCCTGTTACTGAACTGATTTCGGAGCCAGGAAATCCAGAAACCTCTTAACCTTTTCTCGGCTTCACCCTTGCGTGCCCGGCAGCAGGTCTTTGATGTTATCGTCGTCTTCAAATATCGGAAGGACTGCCACAAGATAAATGAGCTTGTTTTCTGCTGATCCAGAGGGTAGGACTTGAACCCATGGCTTCAAATGACCGGAAAGGAGATTCCGACTCAACAGCAGGAAGAACTTTCTGACAGTAAGAGCTGTTCAACGGTGGAACGGTCTCCCTCGGGTTTTTAAGCAGAGGTTGGGTGGCCATCTGTCATGGATGCTTTAGTTGAAATTCCTGTATTGAAGGCGATTGGACTAGATCAGGGGTCAGCAAACTTTTTCAGCAGGGGGGCCGGTCCACTGTCCCTCAGACCTTGTGGGGGGGGGGGAAATGAACAAATTCCTATGCCCCACAAATAACCCAGAGATGCGTTTTAAATAAAAGGACACATTCTACTCATGTAAAAACACGCTGATTCCCGGACTGTTCACGGCTGGATTGAGAAGGTGATTGGTCCGGATCTGGCCCCCGGGCCTTAGTTTGCCTACCCATGGACTAGAACAGGGATGGGCAACCTTTTGAGCTCGGTGTGTCAAAATTCGCCAAAAAACCGAGCATAACTTGGGTGGTGTGTCACTTCGAGAAAAAAATGATATTTAAGTTTAGTTTAAATAACAAAAATGTATAATCATAATATATAACTGTATTTAATAAACCAAAAACTAATTATTTAACCAAACCAAACCAAAAACCCCTTATTTATCACAAAGTACCCAGAGTTGTTGAGCTTTTCGGGGGGAGCTGCTAACCAAAGTTTTGGAGGTTTCTTTTGGGGGGTGCAAAAGTTCCTTTGCTCTTTTGGGGGGGACGCCCCAAAGCTGCTGAGCTTTGGGGGGGGGAAGAGAACAGAAATAAATGACGAATAATACATTCGCTGGAACTAACATACAGCACTGACACAGTCTGCCAAAGCGCCAGAAAAAAACAGCACAGAAAGGGTTAAAAAACCAATCTCTGGCTACCAGCAACAGTGGAGATAGGGGGAAAAAACCAACAACAACAGCCCGAATGGGCCGATGGGGGCGTGCCAGCAATGAGGGCTCTGCGTGTCACGTCTGACACGTGTGTCATAGGTTTGCCATCACTGAACTAGAATCAGGGGTGGCCAACTACCAAGAGACTGTGATCTACTCACAGAGTTAAAAACTGGCAGTGATCTACCCCCTTTGGGGGGGGGGGGTTGGGTCAAAGTTGTTGAGTTTTTTCAGGGAGGAGGTAAAATGTTGAGCTTTTTTTAAGGGGCGCCACAGCTTCTTGCTTCTTTGAGGGGAGCCAATGATCTACCAGTGATCTACCACAGACGTCTAGTGATCTACCAGTAGATCACGATCTACCTGTTGGACATGCCTGGACTAGATGATCCTCAGGGTCCCTTCCACCTCCATAATTCTATGACTCATTCCAGGGCCCCATCTTTTTCTTCCTTCTCCTGCACCAGTGCTTGCCCGATCCCAAAATTGCTGCAGGGCTCGTGGTGTGTGCCCAGATTCAGTAGCCAAGTCGACCTGAGGGGGGATATTCCTTCCCAAACCACAGCACAGTTCACAGTCTGAGCATGGAGCAGGATCCTGACCTCTCCAGTATCTCCCCCCCCCAAATACCCTAACTGAAGCCATTGCCCAGAGTCCACCTGGGCATCAATCAAACCCTCTCTTCATCCATGTGTGGGTTAAAGTTGCGGGACACCCCTCTATATAAATCAGGCAATTAAGCTAGCATTAGGACATTTAATTTTAAAACCCTCATCCTGTGAAATAATGGCCCTGGCGGACATGCATGTCTGCACACACAAACACACAGACACAGAAAGCACCAGAGACATATAAATTTTATTATTAAAATTAACATTTAAAGCCTGTGCCGTGAAGTAATGCATGAAGAGAGGGCAGATAAATCAGCTGGTTAAACTGGTAGCGTAACATTTAGCGGTTAGATTCCTGACCGTGAAATAAACTCAAGGTTACATGAGGGATAAATCAGAGAGAGAGAGAGAGAATAGGAGTGTACATGAAAGAACATGATAAGAATTGGAGTCCTGGGCGATTCTTTTCAGCTCGAGGGCCACATTCCATTCTAGACAACTTCCCGAGGGCCACATTCCAACAGTGGGAGGGCAATGGGTGTTAATTTTACCTTTGGCCAGTAGGCTGGTTCTGTGCACGCATTCCCTTAGCTATCCTGAAACTAGTCCAGGAAAAGAGGTGCCATCAGTATTCAAGGACACTTCGGAGCCAGGGAAAAAACATTTGGAGCGCGTATCCCACGAGAGTCCTGGGACATTGAATTTTCTCGCGCGAGAGCATGGGGGCCATTTGGGGTGCCATGATCTCACGTGATTTCTCACTGAGATCTCGCCCGAAAAAGGGCTTCCCCACCTGAAAAGCCACAATCTCTCTTTTGGGGTGCTGTTGTGAGCACAGCCCTGAAAAGCGCATCTTTTGGACTCGGGGGTCTCTCGCGGGTCACATGACTTGCGCAGGAGCATGGGCGGGAAGACGTGAGTCCCAGATTTGGGACTCGAGATGTTGGAGCAGGCATCCCCAAACTGCGGCCCTCCAGATGTTTTGGCCTACAACTCCCATGATCCCTAGCTAGCAGGACCAATGGTCAGGGAAGATGGGAATTGTAGTCCAAAACATCTGGAGGGCCGAAGTTTGGGGATGCCTGTGTTGGAGGGTATTTGGAGTGCAGAGCTGGGTGGGTTAAGGGCATGGCCTTGGGAGCATTCCCAGGGCCAAACAGAGCATCTCGGAGGGCCAGATGGGTCTTCTCCTGGAGGGCCTGATGGTCTGAGTAAAATATGACCTGCTTATTATTATTATTATTATCACTGTCTTGGAGACGCAGTGTAGACGTTGGCAGGTCCCCAGCACCTGTGAAAATGTGCTCCCTGTCTGCAAATGTTAGGGAGAGGCTGTCTGAGAGCAAAAGTGACTTTCCCCCAGATGTTCCCAGATGTGGGCTGCAGCTGTTCCAGGGTGACACTTCAGTGAAAGGTTGTCCCTGGTGGGGCATTTTAAATGGCCCCGCCTGCCTGCTTTCTTGTAGTCTGAAGAATGTTCCGCAAGTCTGGGCTACCAGGGGCCTTGGCTCCAGCTGTGTGCTGCGAGGTCGCACACTTCATTTGACAAGCTCCCTGAGCGCAGGGGACAGGGAGCAGACAAGGGAGAAGATTATGCTCTCCCTGGACAAGGTGCCTCTCCCATCTCCTCCACCTCCTCCTCCCTCCCTACCTCTTTCATTCTCTGTTGGCTTCTGTCCTTGGCAGAGTTCCCTGCACCTGCGAAGGAGAGAGAAGTTCTGGAGCACGAGTTTCAGACATGTGTGTGTGTGTGTGTGTGTGTGTGTGTGTGTGTGTGTGTGTGTGTGAAGCGGCATAACAACAGCAAAAACTACCGTATTTTTCTGTGTATAAGACTAGTTTCGCTCCCTAAAAAATAATGTCCGAAATTAGGGGGTGTCTTATACACAGATGCATCCCCCCATTTTCTTAAATCCGAGTCTCCAAAAATAGGGGGCGCCTTATACATTGGGGGGTGCGTCTTATAGATGGAAAAATAAGGTAAGTGACTTTGCTTAGATTCCTACACTGCAGGGGGTTGGACTAGATGACCCCCGGGGGTCCCTTCCAACTCTGCAAGTCTATGATTCTATGAGTCCCCTGTGAAGAAAGGTTTGATTCGGAGAAAAGGCGACTAACAGGCGATGCATGGCGCAATGAGAGTAGGCAGAGGAAAGACTCCCCCTGTCATTACTCTAGAAGTCCTGGAAGCGCAAGGTAGGTGAATGTTGGAAGATTCGGAACTGAGAAAAGCAAGGACTTCTTCCCGCAGCGCAGAGTTAAACTGTGGAACTCCCTCCCACAGGAGGCAGTGATGGCAACCAACTTGGATTAGACAAATTCAGGGAGGAGGAGAGGGCTATTGATGGCTACTAGCCAGGATGATCAAAAGTGGAGGCCTCTCCTTCATTGGAGCTTTTTAAGCAGAGGTTGGATGACTACCTGTTAAGACTTCTTTAGCTGTGATTCCTGCATTACAGGGGTTTGACTAGATGAGCCTTGGGTATCTCCCCCAACTCTACAATTCAATGATTCTATATACTGTATTTGCTGTTAGTCCTGCAAGACCTGCTTCCTGCCTTGCTAGGCTCTTTCCAACTGGCCTGGGAGGGTCTTGGCTGACTTCAGCTACAAAATCTGAGGTTACTGAAGAGGCCAGAGACAATCATTGTAGCAAATGCTGCAGAACCTGCTGCTCAAGGTGCTTAGACTGAGTGTGACACTGTGTGAGTGCCTGGAGGATGGATGGCGGCTAACGGATTGAGGTTGAATCCAGACAAGACAGAAGTACTGTTTTGGGGAGACAGGAGGCGGGCAGGTGTGGAGGACTCCCTGGTCCTGAATGGGGTAACTGTGCCCCTGAAGGACCAGGTGCGCAGCCTGGGAGTCATTTTGGACTCACAGCTATCCATGGAGGTGCAGGTTAATTCTGTGTCCAGGGCAGCTGTCTATCAGCTCCATCTGGTATGCAGGCTGAGACCCTACCTGCCCACAGACTGTCTTGCCAGAGTGGTGCATGCTCTAGTTATCTCTCGCTTGGACTACTGCAATGCGCTCTACATGGGGCTACCTTTGAAGGTGACCCAGAAACTGCAGCTAATCCAGAATGTGGCAGCTAGACTGGTGACTGGGAGCGGCCGCCGAGACCACATTAACACCGGTCTTGAAAGACCTACATTGGCTCCCAGTACATTTCCAAGCACAATTCAAAGTGTTGGTGCTGACCTTGAAAGCCCTAAATGGCCTCGGTCCAGTATACCTGAAGGAGCGTCTCCACCCCATCATTCTGCCCGGACACTGAGGTCCAGCGCTGAGGGGCTTTTGGCGGTTCCCTCCCTGCGAGAAGTGAGTTTACAGGGAACCAGGCAGAGGGCCTTCTCGGTAGTGGCGCCCGCCCTGTGGAACGCCCTCCCACAAGATGTCAAAGTGAAAAACAACTACTAGACTTTTAGGAGACATCTAAAGGCGGCCCTGTTTAGAGAAGCTTTTAATGTTTATCAGACTATTGTATTTTAATATTTTGTTGGAAGCCCCCCAGAGTGGCTGGGGAAACCCAGCCAGATGGGGGGCGGGGTATAAATATGTTGTTGTTGTTGTTGTTGTTGTTGACTTGCAGATGGGTATTATTGAAGTTTTTTTTCTTGGGATGTAGAATTTTACAGGTGCTTAATTTTCATGTTATTGGAATTATTGTTTTTTGCATTTATATCGTGAGATCCTATTATGACTTTTGTGGGGACCGTTCAGTTTTATTGTATACTTATTGAGATGCATTCATATATTGCCTATGATGGCTTTTGTTATATTTTTGTAATTATATAAATCTTTTCATGTTGTAAGCTACTGTACAGTACCTTGAGCATGGTTTTTTAACCACGGAAAAGCAGTGTACAAATAAAGAAATGCTGATGGCAGTGATTATATCTTAGGGGGAAATATTTACAAATAAATATATAGGTGAAAATGGTATAAAATCTGCATATCGGGCAAAACTGCTTGCAGAAATCTGCATATGGGCCAAAACGCACACTTAAATGCTGCTGAATTTTCATAGGGACTTTAAAAGAAAATTGCAAGCTGATGAAGAAATGTGTCAACTGGAACAGAATCCTGGGGGGGAATTGAGTTGCCAAAGACGACTGATTCTTCCAGCCCTTCATCTCTAAGCAACTCTGGCATCACTTGGCAAAATAAAGCAGAACTGATGGAAGTTTTAACATTTATATTGTTATACAGAAAGATATTGGGTAGATCTCACCACATACGCCTCCTCTACAACTTTCCACCGAGAGCAACTGAACTTAGATTTAAAGTTCTCGAGGCTCCAGCTTAAACCTTGCAGTTTTTTCCAAGTAACATTTGCACAGTAAAACTTCTCCTCGTGGGGGGATTTACTGTCATAATTAATAGGTTATGATTAGGTCAATAACTTTCATCAACCCGGCCAGGAGAGAACCTATTAATGAAACTGTAAAACAACATAAACTGTGTGATGAAGATAGGAGGGTGAATTTACAACTTCCCAGAAACCCTAATAACTAACGCGACAATTTACAGGAAGTAAAATGAACTGGGCCCCCATAAAACACAACCCAAATGATACCCCCCTCCAAGCAAGACAAATTAGAAACCTTTAAGTGCATTCCTCAACCTGAAGAGAAGAAGGAGACTCTGTGGAGAGGAGATGTTTGGTGTTGTGGTTTTTTTAGGGACTCTGTTATTGGTTGGCGTCCGTCTGTCTCGGGAGACAATGGAGGAGTGAGCCTATGGGGGTGAACTCAAACCATTTGGGAGTTACAGCGCCTGTTGTGGCTGTAGAGACTGATAGGGGAGAGACATGTTTTGTTGCAGGTGGGGCAGATGAAGGCTTCCGGTTGTGAGGAAAATAATGGAGGACTGCGTAGACGCATGCATGCAATAGGCATGAATCATGTAACTTCTTTTTAGCAGCACTTAAGAGTGGCACTCCCAGATCTTTGGCAAATGTCATTTCCAGCTCTTGCTACCTGAAATCCCTTAAATGCAGATCAATTAGGGCCATATACTTGTAATGTGTGTATTCAATCACTTAACTAAAAGAATTCTCAGACAGATTTTTCTTCCTTTCTGGAAGCAAACAACACAGAAATGAGCACTAAAGCTTGCACTTTATTCCACCATGTTTCCAGAAGTGACTTTCAGGTCCTGTGAAAGCTTGAACATAATGTGGCCCTTATCAGTTAGAGCAAGGTCAAGAGAATGAGGTGCCGTGTGAACACAGCATAAGAGGACATTAAGTCAGACCAGATTTGATTCACTATCCATGTGGCGAGCCGATACTAAATGCCAATGAATGAATCTTTTACTTTCACACAATTTATTCTGCTCACACTGGTTAATTTTTGGAGTCCACCACCTTCCGAGGGAATCCCGAGGTCTGCAGATGCTGCCCTTGCTCCTCTGACCCAAAACCAGAGTCCGAGCTGATGGCATGTTATCGATTTTGCAGCTCCAGTGACACAGCATGGCTCCTGACAGCTAGCCTTCGGTGTGTCATGTTCCTCCAGGGATTCATCTCCTGCAATGGTGCTCTTTCTCCTCCCTAGAGGCACCCCGTGTCATGAATGAGCCAGCTCCAAGCGAAGGTTTACAGCCAACTGCAGTAAGCAGCCAGGAACAGAGAGGCTTAGATGTTAGTCAGGCAGGGGAGAGCCGGCAGCTGCAGACTTTGGCTGTTCCTGACCTTGACAAGCAGACTGATAAGGCAGTAGCTGAGAGCAGGCTAGACACAGCCAAAGCTCGCAGGAATCACAAATAGGAGTGAATAGATTCAGAGACAGCCTCTTAGAACAAGAAGAGGGTGCGGCTGATCCACTAAGTCTGAGGAGTCGGCAAATGGGAAGGCTGCTAGATAGGAAGCAAAACAAGAGGTGTAAGAGTCGCAAGTTCAATATCTTCTGTAGACGCCGGAGGGAGTCTTCAGAAGGGTCATCTTGAGTAATGATGCCGGAGGCTTTGTCGGAGCCCGGAGCTATCTGTTTGTTTTTGCAATACATCCTCCTTTTTAATTACCTACGCTTACTGTGTTATCAAGCTGGGAATCTGGACCTAGAGGCACCCCGCCTGCGTTGCTGTTCCAAAACACTCAACTCCACTCTGCTGAGAAATTCCTTATCTTGCTCAGTAGTTCAGTTTGCTAGTCTTTATTTTCTAGCGAGGCCACCAGATTGCAAGTGTTTTGCATGTTCTCAGACAGGGAGTCAAATGTGGCACAAGCGTTGCAGGTCATTGCAGCAGTTCCATCACCAGCCATGTTTCTTGGTCCTACATACACCATGAGACAGCACTCCGGGCCTCACCCTCAAAATGCCTTTGCAAATGCCCCTGTTTACAAGTCCTGGTCATGAACTTCCAGAGGCTGCAGCCAGCTAAACAGAAGTTTTCCTTCAACTCACTTCCTCGTGTAGCCTGGCTTCCTCTCCAATAAAGCCAAGATTTCTTGTAATACGTGAAATATACTCGCCAGTGAAATATACTCGGAGTTGAGAGTGAATTTCATGCTCTTTATTCAGCTTGTAGTAGCAACAGAAGAAGAAGAGAAGAATGGCTCTTTCCCCAAAATATCTGCTTATATGCATTATTTACACAACCGGCCTTCCGTGATTGGCTACTTCAGGGCTGCACCTGTAGGCCAATCAGGTTGCAGATTCACTTCTGCCAGCAGCCTGATTGGCTGCTCCTGCAGGCCAATCAAGTTGCTGATTCACTTCCCCCTGGAGCTGGATTGGGTGGCTCCTGCGGACCAATCAGACTGCTGCATTCTGGATCCTATTGTTCTAGGATTCAGCTCAGTACATAACATACACATGCCAGAAAAACCTGGATTATTGGGCAACCTCACCAAATGTGGTAGAAACTGCCCCTCTTAATACGATTTCTCCAAGAGGTGTTTGATGGGTCACTATTCACTTGATTTGTCTTAACCGGTGTGAAGTGCTATCTATAAATTACTTCCAGTGTTGCTGCTCTGACACAAGCTGCAATTGCTTTCAAGGGAGGTTTCAACCATTGCATGTCAGTTAAATGTTGATTCAGATTATCTTCTCACTTTGCCGTCAAACCTAGTAAGAGATTGCTTTTTATCTGCCACCAGAGTTTCATACAAGAGAGATATTGTGTCTTTCAGATTTTCATCTGTTTGGACACAGAAGGTTTCATAAACTGTCAGAGGTCGAAGGGCCTCTTAAGTTGAGCAACCCTTGCGCCAAAAAGAATAGATTTCAGCCTCTTGAAACCTTGCAACTGAGTGTTTATTTGGTCTTTTGCCAAGTGACCCCTGTTCCGGAAGAGACGCCACAGCACCCACAATTTTCACTGTTAAATCCATTCTAGCTCTGCATTAATTTTTGAGATTTTTTTTAAAATCCTCGTGATAAATTATATTTAAAATGTCTTATACAACAAAAAGCGATATTTAGAATTTATTGGACTCCAGTGTGCTTGTTTAGAAAGGTACTATCTACAAACACATGCTGCTGGAGAAGTAATAGGGAAACGTTTCTCTAAAACATATGTTTATGCAATGTCTGACACAGAATTTTGGAGAAAAGTACTAAAATGCATAAATAGTACTTTTGGGGGGGGGAATTTAAAATAGCCAGATGATGATATTTTGTTGTTGTTTAGTCGTTTAGTCGTGTCCGACTCTTCGTGACCCCATGGACCAGAGCACGCCAGGCACTCCTGTCTTCCACTGCATTATTTTAATATTATAATAATATTATGGGGTTTGACGAAGGGCCAACATAAAAGGACTCCTGCGCCCTTACTTATGCTAAAAGACTTGTATTAATTAATTGGAAAGATACTGGAACACTATGTTTCCCTTCGATCATTGGATAGAAGATATGACAACTCCAGCAAAATTTGAACAGATTGCTTTCGGACATAGATTGTGTATGGATAAATACAACAATATTTAGAATCCTTTCATAAAAAGCAGAATGTCTTGTTATCATTTTACATTTATTGGACTAATTGTATCACTTATTTTTCCTTTCGCATCATTCACATTTCTTTCATATGATTTTTTCCATATACTGGTAGGTGGCGCTGTGGTTAAACCACTGAGCCTAGGGCTTGCTGATCAGAAGGTGGGCGGTTCGAATCCCTGTGACGGGGTGAGCTCCCGTTGCTTGGTCCCAGCTCCTGCCAACCTAGCGGTTCGGTTCGAAAGCACGTCAAAATGCAAGTAGATAAATAGGAACCGCTACAGCGGGAAGGTAAACGGCGTTTCCATGTGCTGCTCTGGTTTGCTAGAAGCGGCTTTGTCATGCTGGCCACATGACCTGGAAGCTATACGCCGGCTCCCTCGGCCAATAATGCGAGATGAGCGCGCAACCACGACTGGTCAGGGGTCCCTTTACCTTTTATATAAATGCATATATGCATCTTATGGCAAAATAATATTATAGGGATGTGTTGTAAAAATTTGCGGAGCTACACGGTCCTAGGAATAAGTGGATCCTTGACCCAGGTAGAGTCCAGGTATCCTGGCAGGCAGACGAATTTAAGCGTCTCCTGCCCACCAAATAACAGAGACCAAACCAGGACGTACGAAGCAAGGCACTTTTATTTTCGCTGTTGCAACAGGGTCCTTCCTCTCACGCAGGAGAACAGGGAAGGAACCCCAAACAAAGGTGTCCAGCCCTTAAAAAGAAATTTGAAATTGGTTTCAGCCCACCCCCCAGAAGCATCATCCATATGTCACAGAAGGGGTGTAGCCCAAGACCCCTCTCCCTAGATTCATCATAGGTACATCATGAAAGGGGAGGTCTGGTGGCAGTAATCTGAGCATCCTGGACCCTGCCCCCTGCCCCCAAAACCTAATCAACAAAAGAGAGAGATATTTACATTTCCCTGTTTCCCAGCCAAGTTAATCACACACTTTTGTCTGGCACCCAGGTATCAGGATGCCAGGGATTATCACTTTAATTCCTGAGACAATGAGAAGGTTCCCCCCACCCCCCTTCTTCCTTGCAGAGGAACACCTGGTCAGAGAGAGAGAGTCAAAATGGTGTCAGTCAGGCCTGTCTTCCTGTGCTGCTTCAGACATGTTTCTGTACATTCATGTACATGTTTTATGAACAATTATTATATATATATATGACCTTAAAATTCTTATAACAGATGCATTTCTCAAATACACATTTTTTATGTGTTTTGGTTCATCCCCCCCCCCCAGCCAAAACCTAACTTGCAAAATTCAGAGAAGGGCAGAATCCGAATGAGCGACATGACATCATGTAACCTCCCTGCAAACAAGGCAAAACGATTGCACAATATAGAGCAGAAATTGTATAACCTCCCCACAAACTTTGTGCAAGCAAATCAGGATGAAGTCTCAAGGCAAGTCACCTGGAAGCAACCTCAGGGGTGCAAATTAGGACACTTCACCTAAGAATGCAGACTGAATGAAATTCTCCTGTATTCTTACTTGAGAGTAAGCCCAGTTGGACTCCATGGGGCTTACATCTGAGTAGACATGCATAGGTTTGCACCGTTAGGGCAGCAGAAATTTAAACGGGTCAATGGAGCGTTTTAGCATCCAACATCTTTACTCGTCACTTCTGAAATATAAATGTAAATTAGGTACAAGTGAAAAGAGACCGTTGCATATGTTAAAAGTAAATTATGACACTTGTAAAAACTTTACTGCATTAAGTAAAAGTAAATTATTGCCTAGGAGAGTTATATTTTTGGCCATTTTTTTTAAGGCACCCACCCTATCATTTCTCCCTGAACACTTTTAATCTCTCATTTCCCATGTCGAAATTATGTTAAAAGGTATCACTTTCCTCTCTGAGGTTTTAAAAATAAATCACACCCTGCTTTCATTATCGTGGTCAAATCCTCCAGATGCCCTCGGTTCCACAACGATGGCTGTGCATGCTGAGTATCTCTGAATATCGATGTCCTAGCGCCCTGGACGAGGCGCCTCGTCCCACCAAGTAGCGCCAATTCAGTCGAAATGAACAGAATCTGTATTTCAGTGGGGTCACACGGGAGACTATCCCATGGACCAGTTTTCAGGCCTGCATCAAAACGGGAGGGTGCAGGACCAGCTGGAAAGAGGAAAAGAAGGTCAAGGTTATTTGTGACCTGAAACAAAGTGGCTGTGGTTACAGAACTGGAGAATTGGAAGGGACCCCAAGGGTCATCTAGCCCAACCCGCTGCATCGCAGGAACCAGACTGGATGTTATTATCCAGAGGTGTTGCCTAAGCTGGACCAGCTGACTTAGCAGCTGCTTGTTCCTGAATTAGGCCACTGGTACCCCTCCCCCCAGTCCAGTATTGCCTACTCTGGCCAGCAGCAGCTCTACAGGGTCTCAAGTGGAGAAAGGCCCTTCTCATCATACATCATTTGGCCCCTTTAACTGGAAATGCTGCCAGGACTTGAACTTGGGACCTTCTGTGGAAATTGTTTTCCTTTCGGTTTTGTATTTTTTGATGTGGTTTATGTATTGTTCGTGACTTTTGTAATTGTGCTATTGCTGTATTGTTTTTATATTCGATTGGGAGCCGCCCAGAGTGGCTGGGGAGACTCAGCCAGATGGGCGGGGTACAAATAAAAAATTATTATTAATATTATATTATTACTTCTGCAGGCCAAGCACCTGCTCTGCCACAATCTCCCCTGAGAGAATGTGAGTCTCATAGGAGGTCTGAGACGTTCCATCTGAACAGGAAGGTCCTAGGAACAGAGAATCATAGAATCATAGAGTTGGAAGAGACCACAAGGGCCATCCAGTTCAACCCCCTGCCAAGCAGGAAACACCATCAAAGCATTCTTGACATATGCCTGTCAAGCTTCTGCTTAAAGACCTCCAAAGAAGGAGACTCCACCACATGCCTTGGCAACAAATTCCACTGCCGAACAGCTCTTACTGTCAGGAAGTTCTTCCTAATGTTTAGGTGGAATGTTCTTTCTTGAAGTTTGAATCCATTGCTCCGTGTCCGCTTCTCTGGAGCAGCAGAAAACAATATTTCTCCCTCCTCCATATGACATCCTTTCATATATTTGAACATGGCTATCATATCACCCCGTAACCTTCTAGGAAGCTGCCTTTTGCGGCGTCACACCTGTGGGCTACCTAGGTCAGTACTGTCCACACTGACCGGGAGTGGCTTTCCAGAGTTTCAGAAAGGAGTCGTTTTCAGCACCTACCTGTAGATGTTGGGTATCCAAACTGTAACCTCCTTAGAATTGTAAGATTTGGAAGGTGCCCCCAAGGGAGAGACAGCCAGCCAGCTTGTGCATCCACAGCACTGACCAGAGGAGGAATGAGAAGAAATGCCCTGGTGTATCCGCAGCAGCCCAACTGGACGCCTTCATCTGCCCCAGCTGCAACAAAACATGTCTCTCCCTGTGAGAAATGAGAATGTTGCTTTCCCCCATAAGCCACAATGCTGCAATGGCTAGGCAACCCCAAATGACCCAAGCTCGCTTACACCTGTAACTGAAACAGCTTGTGGTTCAGGTGCTCGTAAATCGGACGGCTTGCGGTTGAAATAGGGTTTGTTCATAGGCTTACTTGCTTACACCTGTAACTGGGACAACTGGTCGTCATGATGCGGCTCTGTCGCTTGCGTCAGTGGGTAAATGTATTGGGGCATAGACCAAATAAGCACTAAGTTAAATATGAGGAGAGGGCGCCGGAATTCAGAGCAATGAAAGATGTCAACAAGGGCGGGGATTTTAGTGGGGAAATTAGGTGATCGTGATAGGCTGTAAACCTTGCGGTGCCCAGCCAATGGGGAAACAATGGAGGGATCCTGCATTTTGGGTATAGGGGACATAAACGTATGCATTGTCCAATTTGGGTGTGCCTACTCTGGACACCCGCTCTTGCAAAAACGTTTTGTAATCAAAAAACTATTTGCTGTTTCACCAATTTTGTTCTCAAGACCCACTTCTAACACTCCCCTATCGGTCCCTACAGCCACAGCAGGCGCTGTAACCTTCCAAGGGTTGGGATTCACCCCTAAAGGCACACTCCTTCATTGTCTCCCGAGACAGACGGATGCCAACAAGAGTTGGAAGGTACCCCCAAGGGTCATCTAGTCCAACCCCCTGGGAACCACAGCTGAAGAATCCCCAAGAGATAGCCACCCAAGCTGAGCCCCAAGCCCTTTCCTCCTCATGCATATCGAAGTGATACTCTAGGAGAATTCAGCGTGTGTCTCTCAGATGGAAGCGTGCTATGAAGATACTCCACACGACATCCAGAGCAGAAGGGGCAGGTCTGTCCGCGCTGCCTCTTTCGTGATCAACCGGCACGATCCCGTTGCATAAATCTTGGCGTGAGTCAACTCCTTTGCTCCTCCAATCAGCAGCCTACCAAGCTCAGGGGATATACAACCGCTTCATAAAACCTTGGCCGTTTCCGATGAATAATCTGCAGCCGGACAAATGAGCATGATGTCATTTCGATTGTGGCGCTCTGCATTGCCGACACCTCGTGCTCCCCAGTCGCTGTCCTCTGTCTTCTCAAGGAGGCCTAATTGTCAGCCAGCTGGTGGAGTGGAGGTGGAGATTTGGGAAAGGAGCAGGCCTGGCCAGGTATTCACACACAGTCCACATTGGAGAAGTTGCTGGCGTGAGGACCATCAACATAAAAACCTAGCCGCCTAGTCGAACCTCCAGCATGCTCCTCAACTGTCCTGACATTTCACATTTGAGGGCCCTGAAGGATGTGCGTTTTGGGGGCGCTGTGCTCTTGCACAGGTCCACATCACATTCAGAGAGCGTGGCCCCAAAAGACGAGCATCCCAGTTTTGCCCTGGGATATTTTGAGTAGCATGCATCCTGTTCTCACAGGGCCGGCTCTAGGTAGACCCCTGGTGGCGCGGTGCGCCAGGGCGCCGGGCCAGTAGGCAGGGCGCCACGCGGAAACCATGCTGTGCCCTGCGAGGGCGGGGGCGCCGGAGCGATCTCCGCCCCTCAGCACCAGGGTGCGCGACCTGCTTGAGACTGCCCTGTGTTCTCACATTGGCTGACTAGGTCCTGTAGGAAACCCGCAAGTCGGATTTGAGCACAAGAGCCCTCTCCCCTCCTGTGGTTTCCATAAGAACCTCAGAAGAGCCTGCTGGATCAGGCCAATGGCCCGTCTGGTTCAGCATCCTGTTCTCACACTGGCCAAGCAGATGCCTGTGGGAAACCAGCAAGCAAGGGCTCAAGCACAACGGCACTCTCGCCTTCTGAGGCTTCCAGTTCCTGGTATTCAGAAGCATCGCTGCTTCCAGCGATGGAAGGCAGAGCATAGCCATCTAGGCTAGCAGCCATGATACCCCTCTTCTCCATTAATTTGCCTAATCCTCTTTTAAAGCCACCTAGGTTGGGGGCCATCACTGCTTCCTGTGGCAGGGAGTTCCACATGAACTATACTCCCCATGTAGAAGTCCTTTCTTTTAGCTGTCCCAAATTTTCCTCTAGGTGCTTTCTCCATGATTTTACAAACTTTTACCATGTCTTTTCTTCCTCGTCTAAACTAAAAAGCCACAAACGCGGCAAAGGTTCTTCATAGGGGAGCTGCCCCACCCCCCTGATCACTTGGGTTGCCCTTTTCCGAACCTCTCCCAACTCCGCAATATCCTTCTGGAAGTGAGGCGACGAGTGCGAATTCCGTTGACATGAATGGCGTTGTGCCCTCTGTTCATTATCGGTGTGTGTGTGTGTGTGGGGGGTGCCCTTTGGACCATCTTCCTCATGGACCCCGAGTTCTAGGTAGGCCCGGGGCCTGCTCATTTCCTTCCCCTGCCAGCCTCCCCTCCCTCCCTGCTCCCTCCCTTGTTGTGCTTATCTGACGAAATCATCACATTTATGGCCAAATTGAAATGAAATGCAATTTAGTTCCCGTTCTTCTTTCCGCCCATCACCTCGCCGGCCAGTCCCAGAGGATCAGCTAACCTAATCGCCCGATGGCGGTAACTTCATTAGCGTTGCCCGTCACCCCCCCTCCCACGTTTCTGCTGCGCAAAACTGTGGTTGATGCCCCTCGGTGGGAATTACTGGAAGGAAAGAGTTTGGGAGAGCCTCTCTCTCTCTCTCTCTCTCTCTCTCTCTCTCTCTCTCTCTCTCTCTCTCTCTGGGTTATCTGCCTGGTCAGCAGTTCCTCCTCTTTCCAAGAGCACGGCCTGTTATTACCTTTCTGGCAAACGCTCATTTATTTACTATCATTTCTTTTTCTGCCACTGGGGGAATAAAAACAGCATTTCTTCCCGACCTAAAAGGAGAAAGGAAGCCGGGGGGGGATCTGGAATGGAGAGACTGGACTTGAAAGCAGGGTCAGAGCCACAGGACCAGGAGCTCATGGGGTTAACTTGGTCCCGTTTCTGTTTCTGAGCCTGTCCTACCCCACAGAGCAGCCCTGCTTGTATTGCACATTTCATAGAATGGTAGAATTGGAAGGGACCCCCCAGGGTCACCTAGTCCAACCCCCTGCAATGCAGGAATCTCAACTGAAGCATCCATGACAGATGGCTGCCCTAACAATTGAAAGCAGGATCATGCCACTTTCTTTGGCTTCCCCCAAAGAATCCTGGGAACTGTAGTTCACTAAGGGTGATGAGAGTTGCTAGGAGACCCCTGGTCCCTTCATAGAGCTACGATTCCCAGAGTTCCCTGGAAAGAGGGATTGAGTGTTAAACCATTCTGAGAATTGCAGATCACGGTGATGGAACTGGGGGGAGGGAGGTCAACCCTTTCCACTGTGCCTTGTTTTTCTTCAGGACCCCACCCCAGCTGTTATTTTCCACATTGAGAAAAACTGAAGTGAAATGTGCAGGCTGTTCAGGTGACTTTTCCATAAAGGGCTGGAGCAGGCATCCCCAAACTGCGGCCCTCCAGATGTTTTGGCCTACAACTCCCATGATCCCTAGCTAACAGGACCAGTGGTCGGGGAAGATGGGAATTGTAGTCCAAAACATCTGGAGGGCCGAAGTTTGGGGATGCCTGGGCTGGAGCAGTGGCTTCAGGAAGAGGTCTGTGATTGTCACTGGGCAAATGGCATGGGGGAAAGTGTTGAGCACTGCGCTGCTGCTGCTATTTGCTGAAATGTAAAGAGACAGAAGATCTCATTGCAATCAGCTTATCCAGTTTGGGCTGAAGAAATGGAACTCTAAGCTAGGGTAGTGTCAGGAATGAGCCAGCTCCAAGTGAAGGTTTGCAGCCAACTGCAGAAAGCAGCCAGGAACATAGAGGTGGGGCGAACGAAGGCTAACTGACACCCGGGGCCGGGCAAACCGCTACATACAACACATGTGTGGCACCACTATGTAAGGCGCATGTGCGGCGTCACCATATACAGCGCATGCGTGCGACACCCCTGCCACCCAAATACCATACGGATGGCGGAGGGGTCCTCTGCTTGCGGCTGTAACAGCGGCGGAGGGATCCCACCGCCGTTTGTATGGCACTCGGGTGGCGCCAGCAGCAAACTGCTACGTACAGTGCAAGTGCGGCATTGCTACGTACAGTGCATGCGTGCGACACTGCGCATGCGTTGTACGTAGCAGTTTGCCGCCGGTGCTGCCCGAGCGCCGTATGGAAGGTGGTGGGATCCTCCACATGCGGCTGCAACGGTGTGATGGTTGCTCACAGCGCCTCGTCTAGGGGTGGTGGGGTGAGCACCCCACGGGGTGCCTACTTGTCACCCCTCCAGACATGGTACCCAGGGCGCACCGCCCCCCACCCCCTTGCAGCTCCACTGCAAAGAGGCTTGGATGTTAGTCAGGCAGGGGAGAGCTGGCAGCTGCAGACTTTGGCTCTTCCTGACCTTGATGGGCAGGGTGATAAGGCAATAGCTGAGAGCAGGCTAGAACAGAGAGCCCTAGCTCGCAGGAAGCGAACACTCTCAGAGATAGCCTCTCAGAACGGGAAGGGGTTGGAGCTGAGCCTCTAAATCTGAAGATAGGAAGCAAAACAAGAGACATAACGGTCGTAAGTTCAATATCTTCTGTCGGTGCTGGAAGGAGTCTTCAGAAGGGTCATCTTGAGTAGCAATTCTGGACCGGACTTTGTTAGAGCCGTCCGGAGCTATATGTTTGTTTTTGCAATAAATCCTCCTTTTTCATTACCTACGCTTCCTGTATTACCGTATCAAGCTGGGAACTTGGACTCCTGACAGGGAGATATTCTCTCAAAAAGCAACAGTGCACAAGAAAATGCTCTTCCTGCCCAGTTCCTGTTTTCTCACTGGTTCCACCTCTCTTCCTGTGAACCCATGAAGCCACACACCCCACAGCTGCCATTTTGTGCCCGGCGCCCGCAGCAGTTTCTCTAAATCCCAAATGCAACCAGTGGCTCAGAAAGGTTGCCGGCCCCTGATGTAAAGATTTGTGTGATGTTGTTAATTCTGCCTCTGACAAAATAGGTGGGGGGCCACGGTTTACCCAGTTTTGCAGACATTGCTTGGCTGGAGAAATGCGCTGTGACGCTCCTTGGAATCTGAATTCTGAATGCGGATTTTTCTCCCCAGTTCTCGTATTGCTCCTGGCAGTGCGAATAAGGCGGGCCCACCTTTAACTGCGAACTGAAAGGACTTTCTCCCCCCCGCCCCCATTCCCAGGGCTCTGAAGGCAAAGGGGAGCCAGCCTCTCTTGCCTCTGTTGCCTTTCTCTGCTGGCGTGGGATTGATCTGCCTGCCAGCCAGCCATCTATCAGAACTGCCTCTCCCATTATTTGCCCTGATGAATTCTTATCCGATGGGCCGATCTGAAAGTGATAAAGAGAAAGGCGGCTGCATTTTCAACACGCTTGCTAACTCCGAAACCCGGCTCAATAATCCCACAGATTGATGGCCCCTAAACCGGAGGGGGGGGGAGTTTATGTACTACCCATGGCATTAGCTGAGCATAAATTCATCTGGATTACTGGAGGAGCATGGAGAGACAGCACCTTTGGAAGAGCTGAAGGACCTGGACAGAGTTCTCTCCAGCATGTGGATATTGGATATCATGGTCATCTTCAAATATCTGAAGGGTTGCCATATGGAGGAGGGAGCAAGCTTGTTTTCTGATGCTCCGGAGGGTAGGACCTGAACCAACAGATTCAAAGGACGGAAAAGGAGATTCCAACTAAATGTTAGGAAGGACTTCGTTTGACAACAGATAGGACTACCTCAGAAGGCGGTGGCTTTTCCTTCCTTCCTTCCTTCCTTCCTTCCTTCCTTCCTTCCTTGTTTTTTATAATCATTTTTATTTGATTTTACAAATATAAATTTATAACAAAACCAAATGCATATCCATATAGAGAGATTTCTCTGAATCTCAAGACTTCCTTCCATCCCCTCCATGGATCCTATTGTCAATGTTTTCAACTGCATATTATTTCATAGTCTATGCAGTGGAACTTCGGTTTACAAACGCAATCCATTCCATGGAGGCGTTCGTAAACGGAGGCGTTCGCTCCCTGAAGGCATGCTTTTGCGCATGCCCGAAGTGCCGATAGAGCAATTCTGCGCATGCGCGAGCTGTGCAGAAGCAATCTGCGCATCCGACGCCGCAGAACCTGGATGTAAACACTTTCGGGTCCGTGGCGTTCGTGCACGGAGGTGTTCATAAACAGAGGTGGTTGTAAACCGAGGTTCTACTGTATTTTATATCTATCCATATTTTCCATAGTTCTAGTTACAAACTTAGTTGGTCTCTAAGGTGCTACTGGAAGGAATTTTTAAAAAATATTTTCCATAGATTAAGGTAGGTAGCCATGTTGGTCTGACACAGTCAATATAAATAAATAAAATTAAAAAATTGTCCATTAGCACCTTAGAGACCAACTAAGTTTGTTCTGGGTATAAGCTTTCGTGTGCATGCACACTTCTTCAGATACTCTGAAACAGAAGTCACCAGACCCTTATATATAGTGGGAGGGTGCGGTAGGGTTTTTCTGAGAAGGGTAGTAGGAGATGGGTGATTGACTCAAAGGGTATGGTAAACCTGTTGACGACTGTTAACGACTGCAATTAATCCTACAGGAAAAAGCATGGGATGTTGTTGTTTAGTCGTTTAGTCCCTGTCGGACTCTTTGTGACCCCATGGACCAGTGCACGCCCGGCACTCCTGTCTTCCACTGCACGAAAGCAATGACAAACCTAGGCAGCATCTTAAAAAGCAGAGACACCACCTTGCCGACAAAGGTCCGTATAGTTAAAGCTATGGTTTTCCCAGTAGTGATGTATGGAAGTGAGAGCTGGACCATAAAGAAGGCTGATCGCCGAAGAATTGATGCTTTTGAATTATGGTGCTGGAGGAGACTCTTGAGAGTCCCATGGACTGCAAGAAGATCAAACCTGTTTTTAAATGTGTGGTGTGAACGTGGCCCAAATATCCCGCTTAATGCCTCTCTTTCTTAAGGGCTACTTCCTGAGAAAGAACAAACTAGGCGAGGCAGTTTCCTAGTCCTCATTAGTTGTGCGGGGAAGTCTGCAAGTGGCTTTATTCTTAACTTACCGTAGTTGTTATTAAGATCAATCCTATCTATTCTGAAGGAAATCAGCCCCAAGTGCTCACTGGAAGGACAGATCTTGAAGCTGAGGCTCCAAGACTTTGGCCACCTCATGAGAAGAGAAGACTCCCTGGAAAAGACCCTGATGTTGGGAAAGATGGAGGGCACTAGGAGAAGGGGACGACAGAGGACAAGATGGTTGGACAGTGTTCTCGAAGCTACGAACATGAGTTTGACCAAATTGCAGGAGGCAGTGGAAGACAGGAGTGCCTGGCGTGCTCTGGTCCAGGGGGTCACGAAGAGTCGGACACGACTAAATGACTAAACAACAACAGCAGGATGCAGATGACCAAAAATAGCTTTAGCATGTGTAATGAGACAAGAATCCAATATCTCTATTCTGACCAGGTCTCTCCATAGTTTTCAGTTTAGTAATAAGTTGTAATTCAGCAACTTCTCTTTTGTGTTTTTATTGTCCATAGTATTTGTTACATTATAAGTGAGATTAAAATCCTGCTAATGTTTTCATCTGCTTACAATGGTTTCCTAAGCAAATTATAATTTCCCCCCATTCTTTCTTGAAGTTTTTGTTTCTTAGTCCCTGAGCTTTCCGGTCAGTTTTGCCATTTCGGCGTAGTCTGACTGCTTGCTTTGCCTTTCCTCTCTGGTAGGGGCTTGTCTTCTTTACATCTCTGGGCTAATAGCATCCGTGCGGCTGTTGTCTCATACGTACATGAAGAGTCTTTTCTCTTCCTTTGGGATGTCGGTACCTACAATTCCTAATAAGAAGGCTTCTGGTTTGTTTGTTTTTTTACAAAAGTTATTTTAAATATTTTTTTCAGTTAATTATACAGTAGTAATGTTGGCAGTACAATAGCGTTGTAAACTAGCATTTTGGTTCCCCTGTGAATGTTCCGGTCCTCAAACACACTGCACTTCAATCGGGAGAAAGCCGCACTTGCAGAGCTCAGGCGATGCTGGATTTCGGCATCAATGTTGGCCCTTGTGGAAAGATAACTGCCTAGGTAGGAGAAGTGATCAACATTTTCCAACGTTACACCATTGAGTTAGATTTGTGGCGCTGTTGTTGTTTAGTCGTTTAGTCGTGTCCGACTCTTCGTGACCCCATGGACCATCGCACGCCAGGCACTCCTGTCTTCCACTGCCTCCCGCAGTTTGGTCAAACTCATGTTCGTAGCTTCGAGAACACTGTCCAACCATCTCGTCCTCTGTCGTCCCCTTCTCCTTGTGCCCTCAATCTTTCCCAACATCAGGGTCTTTTCCAGGGAGTCTTCTCTTCTCATGCGGTGGCCAAAGTCTTGGAGCCTCAGCTTCACGATCTGTGGCGCTTCAGAGGGGTTATTTTGTACTTGTTGGTGCAGCACTTTGGTTTTTTGGGTGTTGAGTGATAGGCCAAGCTTTTCGTAAGCTTCTTCTTCTACTACTACTAATAGGAAGTCCCTATTTTCATTGGGGAAATGTTGCAGGGTGTGCAGCAGCAACTCTAAGGGGTATGTTGCATAATATTTGGGAGGGACAATTTCAAGGGGAGGTTAAAGTTGCCATGAATTTATTTCGCCGTGCCGAAATCAGCGGCTGCCTCCTTTGTCCGGGAAGCACTTGCTCCCCGACAGGAAACGCCATTTTGCGGCGTTTGTCATCTGAGGGGAGCTTTCTTAGGTCTGCTGGGGTCGCCCGCCGGTGCGGGGAGAGCCAGCCTCAGTTAGGTATGGCTCTAATCTATCGCTTCTGTAATTGGGGTTAATTAGTGGCGGCTAAATTTATCTCCCCTCCTCTCATTAATCCCGGGAACAAAAAGAGCACTTGTGTGGCAATCAATCGCTGTTCAATTACCCCGCAATGGACTCCCCACCGGAGAAAGAAGCTGTTGGGTCTTGACGGGTTCAAGAGGAGATGGAGAGAAAATGGGGGTGGGAGAGGCAGCCGAGGATTTGAGCTGAACCGATTCTTTTTAAAGCAGGAGTGAGGATGAATGCGGAGCGAGGATTAATGTGGCCCTCCGGCACCTCTCTGTTCGGCCCCTGAGACTGTCATCAGGCCATGCCTTCTCCCAAGGTCAACCCCCTCCCTGGCCTAGTTTTGAACCCTCCTTGAGTGTTTTTGCCTGTGAACTGCGAAAGTGCCTCTTCCTTGCCGGGATGGAGAGACCAGTGTGTCCATGAGGGGTAGAAACCTCTGGATCTTGTGTGACTAGAATGTGCCCCGCTGCATTTCCGAGAGTGGGCTAGATGACCTTTGGGGTCCCTTCCAGTGCTGCAGTTCTATGATTCCAAAAGGTGCATGGCCTGTCATCGCACTCACCTTTGCCGCTGGTGCTGCCTACCATTGGCATGTGGCCTCTGGAGGGGGTGGCCCATAAGGGAGCGTGGCCCATCACATTCAGTATCGCCTATACCGACTGGCAGCAGCTCTCCAACATTTCAGACAGGAGCTTTCCGCACAGCCCTAGCTGGTATTGAACCCGGGGCCACTCGGCCATGAACCTTGGGCCAATCACGGCCTCTCAGCTAAGCCTACCTCACAGGGTTGTTGTGAGGATTTAACAAGGGGGGTGAGCTGTGTGCACCACCTTGCTCTCCTTGGAGAAAAAAGGTGGGCTATAAATAGTATTAATAAATAAACTAAATAAGAACTGTATGGCTTTATGCACACTTGTCAGGGTTCGGGGAATCGACTTCCTCCCCCCGTGGCAGTAAATAAGAAGATCAAACAAAAGGAAGGTCTTGCCAGTTAGATTCTTTAATAATCACAGTGAGAGAGAAAAGAACACGTCTCCTAGGAATGGTGGTGCTCCCAATTAAGGCTTACCCCCCTTCCATGCCTATTAATTTACGCCCCTCCTACGTCTTGTAACCTGAGTTTGTAGCCTCTGCGCTTTCTGTTCTACCCTTTCTGAGCTCTCCGTGTCTGCGACTCGACTTCTGCCGCCCCTTTCCTCGCCTTTCCCAAAACAACCTGGACCAGAGAACGGTGCTCCCATCCATCTTCATCGCCATCTTTGTGCAAGAGGGTGCCATTGCAGAAGCTCCCATCCCTTCCTCCCCTAATCAATGTCAGCAGCGGTGGTTCCTGGTCTTTCACTTCGGGTGACTCATAGACTCCCGGATGGCTGCTGAGGTCACCGGGGTCCTGGTCGGAGCTCTGGAAGCAGATCTCCATGGCTAATGTGCTAATCTGCTCTCTTTTCAGCCCCCCGGAAAGGCACCCTCCGGAGGGTCCCCGCTCCGACAGGGCAGGATGGTGCTGGGCAGCAGCAAAGCAAACTCTCTCATGTCTCCATTCATTCCACCTTATTGGCCGTTGATTTCAGATAAGGATCAGGCCGGGCTCGGAGGAGCTCAGCTCTCCGGATGATGACCCTATTGGTGTGGGTCATCTTTGGATGCCTGGAGTGTCAGGAGGGATCTGTCAGAGATGGACTAGGAGGGGGAAGAGGAGAGAATGTTTGTGTGTGTGTGTTCGCAAAATAATGCAAGGCGTTAAAAGAAAACCAGTCCGCTGTGTCAGTCATCGCTGATTTGCTCTGTAGAAATAACAATTGCTACAAGTTTCCCCAATGGCACCTCATGGTCAAATGTGGACCTCCGGTCTTCTCTAGCCACACCAATTCCTCAGCCTTGCCCCTTCTCCAGAGGGCACCTGTGTCGATGCCCATGCTTGACATTTTCCTTGATAGGAGAGAGCAGCTAGAGAAAAGTTTCCGCCCGTCTCTTATCACACTAGAACTGGCGGGCAGGAAGCTGGATGCTGGAAGATTCAGGAGAGAGAAAAGAAAGTCCTTTCATAGAATCCTAGAGTTGGAAGAGACCACAAGGGCCATCCAGTCCAACCCCCTGCCAAGCAGGAAACACCATCAAAGCATTCCTGACATATGGCCGTCAAGCCTCCGCTTAAAGACCTCCAAAGAAGGAGACTCCACCACACTCCTTGGCAGCAAAGTCCACTGCCGAACAGCTCTTACTGTCAGGAAGTTCTTCCTCATGTTTAGGTGGAATCTTCTTTCTTGTAGTTTGAATCCATTGCTCCGTGTCCGCTTCTCTGGAGCAGCAGAAAACAACCTTTCTCCCTCCTCTATATGACATCCTTTGATATATTTGAACATGGCTATCATATCACCCCTTAACCTTCTCTTCTCCAGGCTAAACATACCCAGCTCCCTGAGCCATTCCTCATAAGGCATCGCTTACAGGCCTATGTCACACAGTGCATGGTTAAACTTTGGAACTCGCTGCCACAAGATCCATCGATGACCACAAAATTGGGTGGCTTTCAAAGAGGATTTTAGAAAATCACAGAGGAGTAGAGGGCTAACGATGGCTATTAGCCACAGTGGCTATGCTCAGGCGGTAATGCTTCTGAAAACAGTGGTACCTTGGTTTGCAATCACTTTGGATTGCAACCGTTTTGGATTACAACCACATCAAACCCGGAAGTGTGTGTCCCTTTTTTTGGATTACAACCCATTTTTTGGGGAGGCCACACTGTTCCAACCTGTTTTGGTTTACAACCGGACCTCCGGAATGGATTATGGTTGTAAACCAAGGTACCACTGTACAAGTTCTCTTTTTGTTTTTGAAAGCCCTCATGAAGCATGTGCCCCACCTACAGTTGATCCTCTTCCCCTGCTTACGGGGTGAAGAGTGAAGAACGGATGGGATGCTGTTCGACTCACTTGCAACCAGGTGTCTAAGAGGTGAATGGTTGTTGTGCCAAATGCTTGAAGAATAGATCTCCTAACCTTTTCAGGAAAGACCTTAAAGTGTGGGGGGAAATGAGAACGGGGGTTGGCATGCAGAACAAGCTGGGCTGCTGCCCCTAGTAATACCTACTATTTGTCTCCAAGATTGTATGTCTTCTGACAACATAGAATCATAGAGTTGGAAGAGACCACAAAGGCCACCCAGTCCAACCCCCTGCCGAGCAGGAAACACCATCAAAGCATTCTTGACATATGCCTGTCAAGCCTCTGACCTCCAAAGAAGGAGACTCCACCACACTCCTTGGTAGCAAATTCCACTACCGAACAGCTCTTACTGTCAGGAAGTTCTTCCTAATGTATAGGTGGAATCTTCTTTCTTGTAGTTTGAATCCATTGCTCCGTGTCCGCTTCTCTGGAGCAGCAGAAAACAACCTTTCCTCCCTCTTCTATATGACATCCTTTTATATATTTGAACATGGCTATCATATCACCTCTTAACCTTCTCTTCTCCAGGCTAAACATACCCAGCTCCCTAAGCCGTTCCTCATAAGGCATCGTTTCCAGGCCTTTGACCATTTTGGTTGCCCTCTTCTGGACACGTTCCAGCTGGTCAGTATCCTTCTTGAACTGCGGTGCCCAGAACTGGACACAGTACTCCAGGTGAGGTCTGACCAGAGCAGAATACAGTGGTACTATTACTTCCCTAGATCTAGATGCTATACTCCTATTGATACAGCCCAGAATTGCATTGGCTTTTTAAGCTGCTGCATCACACTGCTGACTCATGTCAAGTTTGTGGTCTACCAAGACTCCTAGATCCTTTTCACATGTACTGCTCCCAAGCCAGGTGTCTCCCATCCTGTATTTGTGCCTTTCATTTTTTTTGCCCAAGTGTAGTACTTTACATTTCTCCTTGTTAAAAGGAGCACTTGTGCATAACATACAGAGCACTTGTGCATTTTGCAAGGCGAACATTTCCGGCACCTGAACCGTATGCCTGAATAAATCTTGCCGATCCCAATAGCTAAGCCTATAAAGCAGAGTTCTCCAGAGAGGCCTGTTGCAACCTTGCAATGCCTTCCCACTCAAGACCTCGGCAGAGCAGGCGGGCGGGAGAAGGCAAACTCCGGAGGGGTTAATTTCCATAGGCAAGGAAGCGAGAGAGGCAGGCCGTTTTCCAGCTGGCTGGCTGCTCACAGCCCACTGAGCTGTCGTTTAACCTGCATTGTGAAGAAGGGTCAGGCAGGACATCGCTCGGTCAGCCTGCTTAGAGAGAGGATCCTGTTAGCTGACTCACATCCTGCCCTGAATGTCTCTGTATTGTCAGAGGCCTCCGGTGAGCACAGTGTCTGGAGATAACAGCCATTTCTGGGTAAGAGAAAGACAGCAATAGGCAGCAATAAGATGCTTAGCATACCCAAGCAGGGTTATTCTATTCTATTCTATTCTATTTATTATTATTATTATTATTAATTAAATCTGTTAGTTGCTTTATCTTAAGGCAACCCAAAATGACTTACAACCAGACAAACAGACAGTAAACCCCACATTGATGCGTTAAAACCAAGATGGAAGATAATATCCCACCCAGTTATTTGTGCGTTTATCGTTATTTGTTATTTCCATCGCCTATCTATCTCCACATCTGCACTATTGATCCATCATTTGTCCACAGGATGAGGCCATCGTCGCCTCCTCTGATTGGGGATGCATTTGGCAGCCTACCAAGCAAACGGCAACAGCCGGTGGATTGGGCTCTTTCCACATACCGCAGCAGCCGCTGGACGGCTAGTGTGCTTCTGTCCCTCGCATACATGAAAAACCATTGGCACAAAAGCAAGCTTTCAAAATCTCAAGATAGCTCTTTACGTTGACGAACATTACAAACAGTGCAGGCTGGTCAAGGAGGGCCCCATCGACCATAGTTAAACTGTGGAACTCCCTCCCACCGGAGGCAGCAACGGCAACCAACCTGGACGGCTTTCAAAAATTAGAGTTTAGACCAATTCATGGAGGAGGAAAGCGCTAAGGGTGGCTACTAGCCATTCTGGCTCTGCTCTAACTCCACAGTCAGAATTGGAACTCATTACCAAGCTTAAAACCATGGAGCCACCTGGGATGAACAAAGACATAGGATTCTTATCCCATTATGCATGATCAAGCTTTCTTTAGCGCCTCAGCCCTTGCTTTCCCCCCCGCAGGACCAATTGCAGTCATCAGCAGTCGTTAACAGCCATCTACAGGTTTACCACTCCCATCAGCCCATCACCCACCCCCACCCTCTGTATATACATAAGGGTCTGACGCTTCTGTTTCAAGTGTATCTGAAGAAGTGTGCATGCACACGAAAGCTCATACCAAAATAAAAACTTAGTTGGTCTTTAAGGTGCTACTGAAGGAATTTTTTTATTTTGCTTCGACTCAGACCAACACGGCTACCTACCTGTAACTAGATCCACAGTCAGAGGCAGCGACGCTTCTGAATGCCAGTTGCTGGAAACCCCAGGAGGGGAGAGTTGCTCTTGTGCTCGGATCCTGCTTGCTGGTTTCTCCTTGGGGCATCGAGTTGAGCACCTTGAGAGCAGGATGTGGGATTAGACGGCACACCACAGTGATGGACTTTAGGGTCTAAAATTTCAGTCGGGCTCCCCGAAATCCATCTCTGGCCTGATCCAGCGGAGCCCTTCTTATCTGGCCTGTGCTGTGGTTTAAATTTAGTGGGTTGAATGGCTGTTCCTTGCTACCACTGCAGCTCTCTATATTTTTACTTGTTGATTCTATACCTTTTGATACGAGCTGCATTGGGTGGGACTAGAGATACTTCTCTAAATGAGGGAAAGGACACATTTTTCTTTGCTGATTGCCCCCATATCTGAGTTGGCGAAAGCTTAATTTAACCATTTTCTCTCTCTCTCTCTCTCTGTGTGTGTATAACCATCGGTTTCTTGTTACAAGTAGGTAGCCGTGTTGGTCTGAGTCGAAACAAAATAAAAAAATTCCTTCAGTAGCACCTTAAAGACCAACTAAGTTTTTATTTTGGTATGAGCTTTCGTGTGCATGCACACTTCTTCAGATACTGTACACTGAAACGGAAGTAACCAGACACTCGTGTATTTTCAGAGGGTGGGGGCGGGGTGATGGGAATGGGTGATGGGCTAATAGGAGTGGTTCACCTGCAAGACCAATTGCAGTCATTAACAGTCATCAACAGGTTTACCACTCCTATCAGCCCATCACACGAAAGCTCATACCAAAACAAAAACTTAGTTGGTCTTTAAGGTGCTACTGAAGGAATTTTTTCATCGGTTTCTTGTTCATTTTCCTCGCTGGGTAGGTGAGGGGCAAAGGGAGCTTCTCCATCATGGGCCCCCCTTCTTCTCCCTCAGGAGGAGGAAGAGACCTAGGCCTGGGTTTGCCGACTGCTGATTCAGCATCGCGCCCAAGGCGGTGCCTTGATTTACACACCGGCGGGCATCTTCCCCCCCTGTCTGCCTCCGCCAGCAAGACTTTGACGCTGGTGGAAGGAGCGGCAAATCCTTCACCCTAATGTTAGTTGAGTTTTAGCCCTCGCCTCCAGCGCTGCCATTTATCTCCCGGCTCCCGAGTCGCAAGACGAAGAGCGGAGTTCATAAATCAGCTCGCCCGTCAGCAGGCATCAGGGCCGTAAATAAAGCGGAGCTGTCAAGAGCCAGCTGAAGGCAGGCAGCTCCTTTGGGAAGCCCAGAGCGGAGCAGGTTGGGGTTGGGGGACCAAGGCCTAGGCCTGCCCCTCTTTGGCCCCCTCACCCAGTACGAAGCTCGGAAGACCCTCCTTCCTCTGAGGGACCTGCCTTTCACTTGAGACAAATGTCACCTTGGCTGAGAGTGCCACAGAACTGGGCCCATGACACCAAAGGCTCAGCTTCTTGCTGTTGTCAGCTGAGCTTCGCCAACTTGAGGAATGGCCAGCTATGCTCCTGCAGGTAATCTCAGTGATCGAGCTGGGATAGTAATAATAATAATAATAATAATAATAACAACAACAACAACAACAACAACAACAATTTGTTATTTATACCCTGCCCATCTGGCTGGGTTTCCCCAGCCACTCTGGGCGGCTCCCAACAGAAATATTAGAATACACTAATTTCTTAAAGATTAAAAACTTCCCTAAACAGAGCTGCCTTCAGATGTCCTCTAAAAGTCTGGTAGTTATTTTTCTTTTTGACATCTGATGGGAGGGCCTTCCACAGGGCGGGTGCCACTACCGAGAAGGCCCTCTGCCTTGTTCCCTGTAACTTGGTGGAGAGGCTCCTTCAGGTATACTGGACCGAGGCCATTTAGGGCTTTAAAGTTCAGCACCAACACTTTGAATTGTGCTCAGAAACGTACTGGGAGCCAATGCAGGTCTTTCAAGACTGGTGTTATGTGGTCTCGGCGGCTGCTCCCAGTCACCAGTCTAGCTGCCGCATTCTGGATTAATTGTAGTTTCTGGGTCACCTTCAAAGGTAGCCCCACATAGAGCGCATTGCAGTAGTCCAAGCGAGAGATATAAGGATATAAGGATTATAGAATCATAGATATGGAGAGTTGGAAGGGACCCCAAGGGCTCATCTAGTCCAACCCCCTGCAATGCAGGAAACTCCGCTAAAGCATCCGTGACAGATGGCCATCCAAGCTCTGCTTAAAGATCTCCAAAGAAGGTGAGGGCACAACCTCCAGAGGGAGTCCATTCCACTGTCAAACAGAAAGATCTTCCTGATGTTTAGTCAGAATCTCCTATCTTGCAACTTGAAGCATTTGGTTCAGGTCCTTGCTTCCAAAGCAGTAGAAGATGGCTGTCATAGCGCCTTCTCAGACTCCTCTTTTTCCATACGCAGCTCCTTCAACCGTTCTTCATAAGGCTTGCTTTCCAGATCCTTGGCTCTCTTGGTCTCCCTCCTTTGTACGCATTGTGGGGCAAGGGAGCCCCCGAGGTTCCCTGGATCTAAGTTGTTCAAGACTTTGTAAATCAATACATGAAACTTGAACCTGGCTCAGTAGCAGGTGGGCAGCTGGTGGAGAGGAACCATCCTGGGATCTTTGGATGAAAGGCAGTAGATAAGTTTAATGATAAAATAATAACAAGAAAAATAAGATGCTTTAACAAGGGAATGGTGGCTAATACCCCAGAGGACAGGATCACACTTCAAAATGACCTTAACAGATTAGACAACTGGGCCAAAGCAAACAAGATGAATTTTAACAAGGAGAAATGTAAGGTACTACACTTGGGCAAAAAAAATGAAAGGCACAAATACAGGATGGGAGACACCTGGCTTGAGAGCAGTACATGTGAAAAGGATCTAGGAGTCTTGGTAGACCACAAACTTGACATGAGTCAGCAGTGTGATGCAGCAGCTCAAAAAGCCAATGCAATTCTGGGCTGCATCAATAGGAGTATAGCATCTAGATCTAGGGAAGTAATAGTACCACTGTATTCTGCTCTGGTCAGACCCCACCTGGAGTACTGTGTCCAGTTCTGGGCACCACAGTTCAAGAAGGGTACTGGCAAGCTGGAACGTGTCCAGAGAAGGGCAACCAAAATGGTCAAAGGCCTGGAAACGATGCCTTATGAGGAACGGCTTAGGGAGCTGGGTATGTTTAGCCTGGAGAAGAGAAGGTTAAGGGGGGATATGATAGCCATGTTCAAATATATCAAAGGATGTCATATAGAGGAGGGAGAAAGGTTGTTTTCTGCTGCTCCAGAGAAGCGGTCAAGGAGCAATGGATTCAAACTACAAGAAAGAAGATTCCACCTAACATTAGGAAGAACTTCCTGACAGTAAGAGCTGTTTGGCAGTGGAATTTGCTACCAAGGAGTGTGGTGGAGTCTCCTTCTTTGGAGGTCTTTAAGCAGAGGCTTGACAGGCATATGTCAAGAATGCTTTGATGGTGTTTCCTGCTTGGCAGGGGGTTGGACTGGATGGCCCTTGGGGTCTCTTCCAACTCTACGATTCTATGATTCTATGGACCACGACATTTCCCTGGACCTTGGCAGGAAGAAGCTGCATGTGGCAGAATTCACACACACACACACACACACACACACACACACACACACACACACACCTCTCCCCCAGAGGAAAGAGGCTCAAAAAGTGCTTAATTGTGTCTGGATCCTTGCCCTCTAGTTTTCATGCCCCCAGCTTGGGATGAGAAGAAAGGGGAGCTCTCTTTGGTTGCCAGGATACCTCCTTCCATGGGAAGAGCAGCGGCCTCCTAAGAGCTGAGGGGCCTCCTCACATCACATCCCCCCCCCCACTGGATTCCTAGAGCCAGGGGCAAACATTTCAGCCACAAGGTTCGGCAATGGAATTTGCTACCAAGGAGTGAGGTGGAGTCTCCTTCTTTGGAGGTCTTTAAGCAGAGGCTTGACAGGCATATGTCAAGAATGTTTTGATGGTGTTTCCTGCTTGGCAGGGGGTTGGACTGGATGGCCCTTGTGGTCTCTTCCAACTCTAGGATTCTATGATTCAAGGGTGTCACATGCTTCCCACCAGCGATCCGGCTGCCACATTCTGCACCATCTGGAGCTTGCAAGACAGACCCAAAGGCCAAACCCCACATACAGCGCAATGCAGTAATCCAGTCTCAGGGCTACCAACACATGAACTACAGTAGTCCGGCTATCCCTATTCAGGAATGGCCATAGCTGGCGAACCAGACAAAGCTGCCGAGACTTGGCTCTTGCATAAAGATTTTGACTAATGCCGTTTAGTATTCCCGAGTTTGCCCGACGTCTTATGATGATGCTTCTCTGCCTGAGGCTAAATCTTCAGTTGGGGTCGGGAAAAGCAAACCTCAGAGTCTCATTCAAACTCTGATTGCTTTGCCAATGCCATTATAATGCTATTCTTATGCCATTCTTAATCCATATTATTTTCTAAGTACCATCCTGCTATATTACATTTCCCTTTCAATCGCTATGCCTTTCCTTTCTAGAGGAAGAGAATGCTATTCTTTGGATAAAGCACTGTTTAACATCAATACGCTGTCTGATCCATTTCAGTTGCAGTCTTAAATCTGTGGCCATTCATATTGGTGGCCGTGTTTCAGCCTCAGATCCACTTGGGGTGGTTTGCTAGAGGGCAACTTCCAAGCCAGGTCATAAAAATAACATCATTTATTGCTGTACGGAGTTTGATAACTTCTCCGTTTGTGTTTAGGTGTTTAGCATTGTGCACTTTGCAGTTGAAATTGCTTAATACAGTGGTAAATACTGCTTATTTAACTTATATGCAGAATTCATCATGCGAAAGGCTGGACTAGATGAATCCCAAGCCGGAATTAAGATTGCTGGAAGAAATATCAACAACCTCAGATATGCAGATGACACAACCTTGATGGCAGAAAGCGAGGAGGAATTAAAGAACCTTTTAATGAGGGTGAAAGAGGAGAGCGCAAAATATGGTCTGAAGCTCAACATCAAAAAAACCAAGATCATGGCCACTGGTCCCATCACCTCCTGGCAAATAGAAGGGGAAGAAATGGAGGCAGTGAGAGATTTTACCTTCTTGGGCTCCTTGATCACTGCAGATGGTGACAGCAGTCACGAAATTAAAAGACGCCTGCTTCTTGGGAGAAAAGCAATGACAAACCTAGACAGCATCTTAAAAAGCAGAGACATCACCTTGCCGCCGACAAAGGTCCGTATAGTTAAAGCTATGGTTTTCCCAGTAGTGATGTATGGAAGTGAGAGCTGGACCATAAAGATGGCTGATCGCCAAAGAATTGATGCTTTTGAATTATGGTGCTGGAGGAGACTCTTGAGAGTCCCATGGACTGCAAGATGATCAAACCTATCCATTCTGAAGGAAATCAGCCCTGAGTGCTCACTGGAAGGACAGATCGTGAAGCTGAGGCTCCAATACTTTGGCCACCTCATGAGAAGAGAAGAATCCTTGGAAAAGACCCTGATGTTGGGAAAGATTGAGGGCACAAGGAGAAGGGGACGACAGAGGACAAGATGGTTGGACAGTGTTCTCGAAGCTACGAACATGAGTTTGACCAAACTGCGGGAGGCAGTGCAAGACAGGAGTGCCTGGCGTGCTCTGGTCCATGGGGTCACGAAGAGTCGGACACGACTAAACGACTAAACAACAACAACAATACAGTGGTACCTTGGTTCTCAAAATTAACCCGTTCCGGGAGTCCATTCCAAAACCAAAGCGTTCCAAAACCAAGGCGCTCTTTCCCATAGAAAGTAGTGCAAAATGGATTAATCCATTCCAGACTTTTAAAAACAACCCTTAAAACAGCAATTTAACATGAATTTTACTCTCTAACGAGACCATTGATCCATAAAATGAAAGCAATAAACAATGTACTGCAGTCACACAATCAATCCATCAGTAGCTGAACTGGGTTCCACACAGTCACCAAAACAAAACAAAAAGAGCCGCAAAAACAAAAACGCAAAATAAATAGCAAAAACAGACAGACCTTGAGCGTAACACTCAAAATGGAAGTGGGGCACTCAAAACGGAGCATGTTCGGCTTCTGAGAAAAGTTTGCAAACCGGAACACTGACTTCCCGGTTTGCAGTGTTTGGGTTCCAAGTTGTTGGGTACCAAGGCGTTTGAGAACCAAGGTACCACTGTGCATTGTTTCATTTGATGTGATGTTTGGGTCTGCAAAATGGGATCCAAATTATTTTAAAGAAACAGAGATGAGAGGCTTGCCCAAGGCCCTTTCATGAGTTTGTGCCCATCAATATGTATACTTCCAGGTTCAACTGAACTCCTTTTCTTAATCACTACAGTATGTGGACTCTCAAAACTTTCAAGCCAGGGGGAGCAGGGCTTCCCTCTGCCTGAATTTTGGGGAGGCAGTTATGGAAACAAGAAGGGTTTGTTTCATAGAATCATAGAATTGGAAGAGACCACAAGGGCCATCCAGTCCAACCCCCTGCCAAGCAGGAAACACCATCAAAGCATTCCTGACAGATGGCTGTCAAGCCTCTGCTTAAAGATCTCCAAAGAAGGAGACTCCACCACACTCCTTGGCAGCAAATCCCACTGTCGAACAGCTCTTACTGTCAGGAAGTTCTTCCTAATGTTTAGGTGGAATCTTCTTTCTTTCTTTCTTTCTTTCTTTCTTTCTTTCTTTCTTTCTTTCTTTCTTTCTTTCTTTCTTTCTTTCTTTCTTTCTTTCTTTCTTTCTTTCTTTCTGTTTATTACTTTTACATCCCACCTTTCCTCCAAGGAGCTCAAGGCAGTGTACATGGTTCCTCTTCCTCCTCATTTTCTCCTCACCACAACCCTGTGAGGTAGGTTAGTCCAAAAGCAAATTACTGGCCTGAGGTCACCCAGTGAACTTTGTGGCTGAAGGGGGATTTGAACCCTGGTCTCCCATGTTTTGGTCAACACTCTAACCACTACACACACACACACACACACACACACACACACACACACACACACCGCTGTCTGTTGAGTATTATGTTTCTGCTGCAATCTTGCAGCCGTTCCAAATTCTGAGTCTAGAAATTCAGCGGAACAGATTATTCTCTGAAATCTTCTCTGGGTCAGCCAAGATCCAGCCCTCCGTATCTCCACCATATTGACCCGGTTTCCAAACTTCTTGATTCCCTTCCTCCTTTCCCTTGGGAGATGGATGGTTCAGACAAGAAGACTACAAGCATCTCTCCCCAGTGCAAAATAAACACACAAACACACCTCCATCCCCGAGGGAATTCCACCGAGGGAGGGGAAGAGATGGAGCAGTTCCCAACTCTCCCTCCGCCAGCCAAGCCAAATTGCTTTGTTTGACAGAGATGGGTCAGTCAGTCACCGCTAATCTTCGGACACTTTTAGTGTCACTCTAATGACAGCCAGGCTCTCCGCGGCGATGGCAATAAAAGCCTCTTCAATCTGGCTGCCCTGAGCCGCCTCTCTTCCTTCCCCCAGGAAATGACATCCTGACAAGAATCGGACGTGAACTCTCGCATCTCCGAGGCACATCAAGGCCTTCTCAGGAAGCTCTCTGAAGGCTCCGCTTCCCCCTCACATCCCCCCACTGCTGGTGCTGCCCATCAAAGGCCATTTTAGACATGAACCAAAGAGATCCTCTCAGGAATGGGCCAGCCAGGAGACTTCACTTGCCATTCACATTCCTGACTCCATCGCGTCCTCCCTTGCCCAGAACCAAGGCGCTCTTTCATTTTCTTGCTCATAAGCTGCGCCTGCATGTAAGACCCTTGTTCCTCTCCACACCTGGCCTGCAACATGAAGCACAGAGGGACCCCCAAGGCAGGGCTGTACCAGTTGGATTTCAGCGACTTGTGCCATGGGATGTCTTCGAATCTACCTGCCAACTCTAGTTCTTCTGGTCTCCTATCCAGGCTGATGTTCACTTCTGGGTTTCCTGGTGTGACAGCCGACATCTCATTAAACAATCTTCTCTACGCACATTTTCAAAAGTCAATATTTATATTCGTATTTCATATAATCAGATAGAATCATTAGCTGTAGGGGGCGGGCTGAATCTGTGGTTAGAGCAGGGGTCCCCAAAATAAGGCCCGGGGGCTGGATGTGGCCCGCGTGAGCCAATTGTGCGGCCCCCGCCGACCCCCACCGCCCGCTCTTACCGGCATGCCGCAGTGCGGTTGCCCATCTCCGGGTCAGCGCGGCACCAGAAATAGCTTGTGCGCATGTGAGGAAGCTATTTCCGGTGCCGCGCCGACCCGGAAGTGCACCAGAAATGATGTCTGCACATGCGCAAAAGCCATTTCCGGCGCCACCCCGCGCCAGAAAAAGCGAGTGCGTCTGCATATGGGAGCGCGTTCCCCCGTCCTCCGGCCCGCCGCGCGGCTGGCGCCGGAGGAACCGGCCCGAAGCCAGGTAAATTTGGGGACCCCTGGATTAGACTAGGACCTGGGAGACTAGGGTTCAGATCTCCACTTGACCATGAAGTTCACTGGGTGACCTTTGTCCAGTCACTGCCCCTCATCCTTACCTACCTCGCAGGGTTGTTATGGGGAGAGAACCATGCAGGCCACATTGAGCTCCTTGGAGAAAAGATTAGATGCAATTAGCAAATTAATGAGAAATTTCAGTCTTTCTCAATTTGTCATTTTTCCAGCCTCGAGTTCAGTTTATTCCTGATCCCTGCACCACTTTCAATTTTTTCCCCTAAAAAAATCTGCCCAAAGATTTTTTATGCATTTTCATGCAGATTTCTTATAATACATGCAATGAATAGAAAACCTATTTGTACATTCTTTTCCCGAATATATGCACCCCCCCCAATATATGCATTTTCTACACATTTGGGTGGGGGGGGTTGGAGAATTGTATTGCAAAATTCAGAGAAGTGCAAATTTCGTATCTGAAGAAGTGTGCTTGCACACAAAAGCTTATACCCAGAACAAACTTAGTTGGTCTCTAAGGTGCTCCTGGACAGTTTTATTTATTTATTTATTGCAAATGTCAAATCATAGTGTTTTGGATCAAGTACTGGTTTGGGAAGGTCTTCGACATCCTTCAATTTAGCTGTATAAATAAACCAAAAGAACTTGTTCGAACAAGTTTCACAAGAGGACTTTATAAACATTCAATTTGGATGGATTTATCACAGAGCAGGATTATAGTTGCAGGCTCCACTCCTGACCTATGTATTTAGTTTGAAGATCCATAGAGATGCATCTCACCTCACATGCATTGGGGGGGGGGGGAGAGAGAGAGAGAGAGAGAGAGAGAGAGAGAGAGAGAGAGAGAGAGAGAGAGAGAGAGAGAGAGAGAGAGAGAGCAGGGAACTCTCTGCATGATCAGGAACCCTGAGGGGGAAAGCAGCAAATGTTGACAGTGGAGCCTGTGATTGGCATCTTGCTTTCTCCCCGCCTTCTTGATCCCTTGCAGGAAACTGACACATCCCAGAGCTAAAAAGGAAACTCACATGGAGATAATTTCCAGGTAAGGACAAACCTCCCTGGTGCTTGATGGAGGTTAGTTTTCCTTCTTGCATCATGAAAGTGAGGGGGGGTGAGGATTTTTAATTTTATTTTGCTTGTGTGGAATGGGGGAAATTGCCAGAGAAAGAGGTCAGCTTCGCTCCCTTTTGCCAGCCTAGTGGCAAGAAGCGGCTGTTTATGCTGAGCTGTGCACTTCCCTACAGGTTCTGAGAATTCCATGCTTTTTTGGGGGGGGAAGAGGGGGGAAACAACCCAGCCCAAAATAAATCTCTGGTAGAGATGTAAAAGTGAAAGAAAACGCAGTGCTCCCCTCCCCAAATCATTCCACCCCAGTTCCTTAATGCTGAGAATGCAGAACTGATGCAGAGCCTTGAGAACATCAGAAGAGCCTGCAGGATGAGGCCAATGGCCCATCTAGTCCAGCATCCTGTTCTCACAGAGGCCAACCAGATGCCTGCGGGAAACCGAGAATCAGGATTCGAACACAAGAGCACTCTCTTCTCTCGCGGTTTCCAGCAACGGGTATTCAGAACCAGCAGCAGCAGGCGATGGGATCTCAAATTTCAGTGGCGCCCTGTGAGATGCTAGAATTCGCTGCCCCGTGCCTCTTGTGCACCACTCTAAATCACTGCTGTGGTGCTCCCTGCAGCACTGGCACCCAGTGTGGCAAAACCAGTTGCGCTACCCTAAAACTGCCCGTCAGAACCATTGCTGCCTCCGGCTAGTAGCCATCGACAGCCCTCTCTTTCACAAATTTTGAAGCCAGCTAGGTTGGTGCTGTTGCATCTGCAGCGTTGGAGGCAATATGCCTCTGGACGGAGCCGGCTCTACCATCGGGCAAACTGAAGTGGCTGCCCTGTGGCTGCCCAGCTGTCGCCGCCACAGAATCACCACTGATTTCGGCCGAAATCACGCCTGAAATTGTGGAAGCAGCGGGTATGGGCAGCGAGAGCAGTAGGGCAAAGGGAAGGCAAAACAGGCTGCACCGCACCTGCCTCTGAACATAGCTGCCAAGTCTCCCGTTTTCCCCAGGAAACCCCCGTTTTTCCGGCTGTCCCCAGCTGAAAAAAAGGATTTTTTTGTTTTCCCCCGGTTTATTCTGGCGCAATGGCCATTTTGGAACTGGGCGGAGCATGCTCAGAAGCGACTTTTGATGCTGCTCTGCCCAGTTCCAAAATGGCTGCAGGGCAACTTCTGGTGCGGCGGCCATTTTGGAACTGGGCACAGCAGCATCAAAAGTCACTTCTGAGCATGCTCCGCCCAGTTCCAAAATGGCCACCACGCTACTTCCGGTATGCTACTTCCGGTCCGGTCCCTTATTTTTCAGAGAGGAACTTGGCAGGTATGGCCTCTGAATACCAGCTCCTGGGAATTGCTGGGAATCACAAGTGGGGAGAGGGCTCTTGTGTTCGAACCCTGCTTGATGGTTTCCCATAGTCACCTGGCTGGCCCCTGTGAGAACAGGGTGCTGGACTAGATGGGCCAATGGTCGTATTAGGTTCTCGTGCATCCCCAGGTGTAGGTTTTACGGAGCCAATGTGCCTCTGAATGGCAGGTGCAGGGAACAAGCTTCGGCGCTTCCCTGAGGTGTGTGGTTGGCCTTGTGGGAAGGCTTTGGCCCTGATCCATGAGGACTTTTCTTGCATACTTAAATCAGAGCTCCTTGCATTGGGCTGCCGCCTCCCCAAGCTCCTTCCCACCCACCCCCCAGCCAGATTCAAAAGTTCTTCCCTCTCCTTCCTTCCCTTCTTATATTTCTCTTTCTTAGGCAGCCAGTAAAAAGAGAGAGAGAGAAAAGGGACACCATCAAACCCTCTTCCTATTAGAGGGAAGTAAAGGAACGAAGGAAGTTTAAAGGCAGAGCTGAGGAGTTTAAATTGGAGTTTTATGGATATTTCTCTCCTCCTTTTGCAAGCGCATTAAACTTTTCTTTTGTCGAGAAATAGCGAGAGGACGTAAGTCGGAGCACACAGAGGGAGCGAGAGAGATTGGCAAGGGGGAAAAATCCATATAAACTCTCAGATATTCATGTGTGACATACGACTTGGGGGAGGCGAGACGCGGCTCTGATTTGCTTAATGCTGACAGTTCTTTCTTCTTATTGGAAAGAAAACACAGCAGGGGAGCCAAAACGTGCCGTGGAAAGGTCCGTGGCAGGTGCATTTTCAGTCGGTGGCAGTAATGCCGCAGGGCAGGCATTTGCAAAAGGCACATATTTTGGGGTGGGAGGGGAAAGGGGTGATCTCTCTTCCCCCCCTCATACCTGCACACTCACACAGAGTTCTTTGCCAGTCCCCCAGAAACCGCAGCTGCAAATCACTTTCCGGTGGAAAGTGCAACGAGATGGCATGGAAGGGGACATTTCCTGACGGTAAGGGTGTCAGAAGTATGGGCAGGAGTCAGGCTCTGGGGCCTGTAGTGCTTTGCAGGACTGGGGCCTGCCTCAGCTTGTGCTGGAGAAGCAAGGAGTGGCCACTCAGGTGAAGACCTCAGCTTGTGCTGGAGAGGCAAGGAGTGACCACTCAGGTGAGGCCACTTGATACCTCACTGCACCTGGTGGCAGGAGCTGGGAGGGATATAAGCCTAGCATTTCCCTTCAGCTCTTTGCCACAGCAACGCTATCCCTGCCTGGTTGCCTCTGGCCTCTTGCTCCTTGGACCCTCGCCTTGCCGACGCCTTGATCCTTGACTCCCAGACCTTCGCCTCTGCCTTGCTCCTTGACCCTGCGACTGCCTGCTGCTGGACCCTCAACCCTACACCTGTACCTGCTTCTTCACCACCATCTTGCCTCTGGTCCTGACGTCCTCAGCCAGGGCTTCAACCGGCCGCCGACCGAACCGTGACAAAGGGCTAGGAAAGCCGAGAGGCAGGAAGGGAGAGGATGCAGGCAGAAGGGGAAAGAGGGGCAACGGCCACCCTCCGCTCCCCCTGAGACTCTCTCCTCGCCCTCTGCCCATTCGGGATTTGCAGACTGCTGGACCCAAAGAGTTCTGGCTTCTTCACACAGCACATAGTTAAACTATGGAACTCTCTCCCATAGGGAGCAGTGATGTCCGCCAAACTAGATGGCTTTGACAGAGGAGGGGAGAGCTGCTCTTGTGCTCGGATCCTGCTTGCGGGATTCCTGCTGGCATCTGTTTGGCCAGTGTGAGGACAGAAGGCTGGACTAGATGGGCCACTGGCCTGATCATAGCTGCCAAGTTATCCCTTTTTAAAGGGATTTTCCCTTATGCTGAATAGGCTTCCTCGCGAGAAAAGGGAAAACTTGGCAGCTATGGGCCTGATCCAGCTCAGCAGGCTCTTTTTATGTTCTTATATTCGTATGTTCATCTTGGCCTGCACCAGAGGGAGTGAGACCTTGCCAAGACCTCAGAAAGGAAAGATGAATTTTTTGAATCGAAAGCTAGAGAGGTGTCACAATCCAGACAAGTTGGGTACATTCTGTCTGGAGAAGAGGAGACTGAGCGGCGATATGAGAGCCACCTTCAAATATCTGAAGGGCTGCCACACAGAAGATGGAGCAAGTATGAGAGCCAGTGTGGTGTAGTGGTTAAGAGCGGTGGACTCTTAATCTGGTGAACTGGGTTCGCTTCCCCGCTCCTCCACATGCAGCTGCTGGGTGACCTTGGGCTAGTCACACTTCTCTGAAGTCTCTCAGCCTCACTCACCTCACAGAGTGTTGGTTGTGGGAGAGGAAGGGAAAGGAAATTGTTAGCCGCTTTGGGTAGTGATAAAGTGGGATATCAAAACCAAACTCTTCTTCCTCTTCCTCCTCCTCCTCCTCTTGCTTGCTTTCTGCTGCTCCAGAGGGCAGGACCCGAACCGAACCGATGGATTCAAACTGCAAGAAAGGAGATTCTGAGTCAACATTAGGAAGTGCTTTCTTGTTCTGCAGTGAAACAGACGCCCTTGGCTCTCCTTCGCCATCTGTCAGGGATTCTTCAGCTGCGACTTGCATTACAGAGGGTTGGGCTAGATGACCCCTGAGGGTCCCTCCCAGCTCTACAATTCTGTGATCCTATTCCAGCAGGGGCCAGGTGACGAGGAGCCCTGGCCTTATTATGTCAAGGGCCTGCGCCTACGCTTTGCATCGGGCAAGCGGAAGTGTTTCCCCCACGCGGCTGTGCCAAGCCAGCCTCTCAAAAGGCTGTTCTGGGGGCCTCTGTCCCGCTGCCCCTCCTCCCCCTTCCCAATTTCAGCTGAATGGCTAGAATTCCTGACCTGCGGCTGGCAATATTTCCCCCTCGGTTCATGGAGCTGCTGGGAAAGCTGCTGTCTCAGCAGAGCGCCACGTCGGGAGATGAGCACCAAGCGAGACCCAGTCTCTGCCAGGGCCGAGAGCTGGCTGGTTAAGTGAGTTAATCACATCTGTGTATCCCCTTCCCCCAAGAGATGTTGCAGAGCCCTGGGGGTGTGTGTGTAGGGGAGGCCGGATCCTTCTAATTCTGCAAACTCAGGAGGTGCTGCCAGGTTCGGGCTCCATCAAGAAGAGGCGGTGGCAAGAGAGAATGAGGCGGGTAGACAGAGCAGCCTTCGAAGTGTCACCGAGGGCTCTGCGAATCTTTCCGCAGCTGCTTGGCTGCCCCATAGACACATAGGAAGCTGTCTTATGCCTCTCCAGGGTCTCAGCCAGGAGGCTTTCCCCAGTCTTTCCTGGAGACGGCAGCACCAAATCTCCTGCATGTGGGGCAGGCGGTGTTTCTTTGTGCAGCTAAACTACGGAACTCGCTGCCACAGGATGCGGTAATGGCCAACATCCACCTAGATTGTCACGGTCCGATCGGCGGGCGGTTGAAGACCTGGCTGAGGACGTCAGGACCAGAAGCAAGATGGTGGTGTAGAAGCAGGAACAGGTGCAGGGTTGAGGGTCCAGCAGCAGGCAGTCGCAGGGTCAAGGAGCAAGGCAGAGGCGAAGGTCTGGGAGTCAAGGAGCAAGGCATCGGCAAGGCAAAGGTCCAAGGGTCGAGGATCAAGGAGTTGGCAAAGGCGAGGGTCCAAGGAGCAAGGCGTCGGCAAGGCAAGGGTCCAAGGAGCAAGAGGCCAGATGCAACCAGACAGGGATAGCGTTGCTGTGGCCAAGAGCTGAAGGGAAATCCTGAGCTTTTATCCCTTCCAGCTCCTGCCACCAGGTGCAGTGAGATATCAAGTGGTCTCACCTGAGTGGCCACTCCTTGCCTCTCCAGCACAAGCTGAGGCCTCACCTGAGTGGCCACTCCCTGCTTCTCCAGCACAAGCTGAGTCAGGCCCCAGTCCTGCAAAGCACTACAGGCCCCAGAGCCTGACTCCTGCCCATACTCCTGACATAGATGGCTTTAAAAGAGGATCAGACAAAATTGTGGAGGAGAGGGCTGCCGATGGCTACTAGCTGGAGGCAGCAATGTTTTAGAATATCAGTTGCTGGAAAGCCCAGGAGGGGAGATTTGTTCTTGTGCTGCTTGCTGGTTTCCCACGGGCATCTGGTTGGCCCCTGTGAGAACGGGACGCTGGACTGGATGGGCCATTGGCCTGATCCAGTTTGGCTCGTCCTATGTTCTTCCCCACAACCCACTTTTATTTGGGCATTGTGTGGTGCAGCTTAAAAACTCCGCTGGCGCAAAACCCACCACCCTCGCCCCACCAGCTCTCCTGTCCCCAGAGCCCCCAGACTTGGTTTGTGACTGTACAACAAGTTCCTGCTCCTGTGAAATATTATTATTATTATTATTATTATTATTATTATTATTAATATATTATTTATACCCTGCCCATCTGGGCGGCTTCCAACAAAATATTAAAATATAGAAATCCACCAAACATTAAAAGCTTCCCTAAACAGGGCTGCCTTGAGATGCCTTCTAAAGGTCTGGTAATTGTTATTCTCTTTGACCTCTGGTGGGAGGGCATTCCACAGGGCAGGCGCCACCACCGAGAAGGCCCTCTGCCTGGTTCCCTGCAACTTGGCTTCTCGTAGCGAGGGAACCGCCAGAAGGCCCTCGGTGCTGGACCTCAGTGTCCGGGCAGAATGATGGAGGTGGAGATGCTCCTTCAGGTATACTGGACCGAGGCCATTTAGGGCTTTCAAGGTCAGCACCAACACTTTGAATTGTGCTTGGAAACGTACTGGGAGCCAATATAGGTCTTTCAGGACCGGTGTTATGAGGGAATGATTTGAACAAGCATGGGAGAGAGAGAGAGAGAGAGAGAGAGAGAGAGAGAGAGAGAGAGAGAGAGAGAGAGAGAGAGAGAGAGAGAGATTCTTGTCAAAGAGAATAAAGGGGGAAAGTTCCAAGAGTTTTCGCTGCAGGTTTTGGCCAGCCTGTGTTCTTCTTTCAGCCTTTGCCAGCCTCTGGGACTGTTGTTTCTCCTTCATCTCTGCAGCATCGACCCTCCAGTTTCCCACAATGCCTCCTGAACATCTCTCGTTGCCTCTAGACTGCACTTTTCAGGACCACTGTTGGCTTGATCCTCTATTGACAGATTGCTTCCTCCCTATGCTTCCCTTTCAAAAAAAGAGGTGTGTGTGTGTGTTCTCCTTTGCTTAGCTTTCATTTTGCCCCCCCCCCGCCCTCCCACAAGGTCGCCGGCAGTGGAACCGGGGCCCAATTATTATTAGGCCCCCTTGAAAGCGCGTCCTTCGTTCATTGCGACGGTTGGAGCTGTCGGAATATTAACGAGATCTTTTGCGGCGCTTAGGAATCCAGCTGGGATGGAGAAGGAAGTGTGGCTCGGTGTGTGTGTTTGTGTGAAAAGAGTCCTATGAATTATGAATGCCCTTTATAGACGAATGTGAGAAAGGAGCGTTCCTCCTCATCTCCCCCCTGAAATACGTAGGAGCATCGTGTGGGGAAAGGCAGGCCAAACAGTACAGAACAGGTGAGCATCTCCTGATTTCAAAGCCAGCTGGCATTTCAGAGGGCAGGGCAGGGCTGAGGCTGGTATGACTAATAATAATAATAATAATAATAATAATAATAATAATAATAATTTATTTGTAGCCCACCCATCTGACTGGGTTTCCTCAGCCGCTCTGGGCGTCTTCCAACAGAGATTAAAAATACATTAAATACATTAATGCCAATGAGCACCGTTTTCCTTCATCTCCAGAATGAATAGTAATAATACTTATGCCGCCCATCTGACTGGGTTGTCCCAGCTTCCCACAAATTCTTCTTCTTCTTCTTTGGCAATCCCTCGTAGCCGAGTAAGATTGTTTCCCATGAACACGATTTTAACAGTGAGTCCATAAGTGACTGTGGAGGCCAGTTTTGGATCCACAGGTCCTTCCACAGTGGGGACATAGGTTTCTGGGTGGGAGTTGATCCCGGTGAGGGTTTGCCAAGCCTGCCTTCCTCTTAGCATGTTTCTCCCTTGCGTTCTGAGTTCAAGTGTCTTCCAAGTCCGCGACACCTTTGCTAAAGGCTGTTCTCCAATTGGAGTGCCTGCAGGCCAGTGTTTTCCAGTTGTCGGTGTTTAAAACCTCCAACATTAAGAGCAGGCACCCCCAAACTGTGGCCCTCCAGTTGTTTTGGCCTACAACTCCCATGATCCCTAGCTAACAGGACCAGTGGTCAGGGATGATGGGAATTGTAGTCCAAAACATCTGGAGGGCTGAAGTTTGGGGATGCCTGGTTAAGAACCTCCCTGTACAGGGCTGCCTTTGGATGTCTTCTAAAGGCCAGATCATTGTTTATCTCCTTGACATCTGACGGGAGGGCGTTCCACAGGGCGGGCGCCACTACCGATAAGGCCCTCTGCCTGGCTCCCTGTAAATTGGCTTCTCGCAGTGAGGGAACCACCAGAAGGCCCTCTGTGTTGGACCTTGGTGTCCGGGCTGAATTATGGGAGTGAAGACGCTCTTTCAGGTATACAGGGCTCATCCACACCTAACTTTCCTCTGCTCTTTCTAGGCACAGTCTGTGCTTTTAAGCTCTGTATCCGAGCACCCCCCCTTTTTTTTTTTGCTCCGGAGCTTTCCCCATGAAACACCGCTCTTTAAACCTCAATTGGAGCAAGGGCCAATCCATGGAAAACCCAAATTGACATTTGCTCCTATTGAGCACTAAAGAGCAGGTTTTCGTGGGGAAAGCGCAGGGAGTGGGGGGACCACTCAAACACCGCATCTTTAAGGGCGGACTTGTGCCTGGAAAGAGTGGGGTGAAATAAGTGTCAATAAGTCCTTGTTTCCAGTGCTATATTTCTACAAAAAGAGGTGCCAGAATCCACCATGAATGCCTCCTTTGTTCTCTTAAAATAACAGTACAGTAATATAACAATAATTTATTATTTATACCCCGCCCATCTGGCTGGGTTTCCCCAGCCACTCACTCTGGGTGGCTTCCAACAAAATATTAAAATACAATAGTCTGTCAAACATTAAAAGCTTCCCTAAACAGGGCTGCCTTCAGATGTCTTCTAAATGTCAAATAGTTGTTTATTTCTTTGACGTCTGATGGGAGGGCATTCCACAGAGTGGGTGCCACTACCGAGAAGGCCCTCTGCCTGGTTCCTGTAACTTGGCTTCTCACAGTGAGGGAACCGCTGGACCTCAGTGTCTGGGCCTCAGTGTCTGGGCAGAACGATGAGGGAGGAGACGCTCCTTCAGGTATACTGGACCGAGGCAGTTTAGGGATTTAAAGGTCAGCACCAACACTTTGAATTGTGCTCGGAAACGTACTAGGAGCCAATGTAGATCTTTCAAGACCGGTGTTATATGGTCCCGGCGGCTGCTCCCAGTCACCAGTCTAGCTGCCTCATTCTGGATTAGTTGTAGTTTCTGGGTCACCTTCAAAGGTAGCCCCACATAGAGCGCATTGCAGTAATTCAAGCGGGAGATAACCAGAGCATGCACCACTCTGGCAAGACAGTCTGCGGGCAGGTAGGGTCTCAGCCTGCGTACCAGATGGAGCTGGTAGACAGCCACCCTGGACAGAGAATTAACCTGTGTCTCCATGGACAGCTGTGAGTCCAAAATGACTCCCAGGCTGCGCACCTGGTCCTTCAGGGGCACAGTTACCCCGTTTAGGACCAGGGAGTGCTCCACGCCTGCCCGCCTCCTGTCCCCCACAAACAGTACTTCTGTCTTGTCTGGATTCAACCTCAATCTGTTAGCCGCCATCCATCCTCCAACCGCCTCCAGACACTCACACAGGACCTTCACCGCCTTCACTGGTTCTGATTTGAAAGAGAGGTAGAGCTGGGTGTCATCTGCATACTGATGAACACCCAGCCCAAACCCCCTGATGATCTCTCCCAGCGGCTTCATATAGATATTAAAAAGCATGGGGGAGAGAACGGAACCCTGAGGCACCCCACAAGTGAGAGCCCAGGGGTCTGAACACTCATCCCCCCCACCACTTTCTGAACACGGCCCAGGAGCGGAACCACTGCATGACAGTGCCCCCAGCTCCCAACCCCTCTAGACGGTCCAGAAGGATGTTATGGTCGATGGTGTCAAAGGCCGCTGAGAGATCCAGCAGAACTAGGAAACAGCTTTCAGTCCCATGATGCGGCCTGAATCCCGACTGGAAGGGATCCAAATGGTCCGCTTCTTCCAGGATGAGAGCCACACGCCCCGCCTCCAAGATGGAGCAAGCTTGTTTTCTCCTTCTCTAGAGGGTAGGACCCGAACCAATGGATCTGCGTTACAAGAAAGAAGATTCCACCTCAACTTCAGGATAAATTCCCACTAATGTGCTGATGAATTTTCATGCGAACTGGTGTGGAAATACGGAGAACTGAACTTGAGGATGGAAAAAGGAAGAGAGAAACCGAAATGGACCGGGTCTCCTAAACCTGAAGGAAGCAGATAGCCATCGTGAGGTCCAATAGCCACTGATGAAAGCTGTCCCTGGCAAGATCAAGCAGCGCAACCAGCCTTGCCAAAGAACAAAGGGGAAGATGTGCTTGCCATGCTGTTCTGGGCATTGGTCGGTGCTGAGAAGCCATTCCTTTGCCCTTTCAGTGAAGGAGATCACACCTGGGATGCATTCAGTGCCCGGGGGGGGGGGGACACCACAGTTGTCCTTCTTCAGGGAAATCAAGTGCCCATGGGACCTTCTGCTGTGTCAGGTGCTGAGAAGGAGAGACTCAGGTCAGCCGCAGGGGATGCTGAGACAGGCATGGCCAGGTGGTCAGGGGGCTGGCCAGGTGCACTGGAAAGGGGTGACGCAGCAGTCCCTCGTAGGGCAGGCCGTCATGTCCAACCAGAGAAGGTTCCGCCTACGAGCCATTTCACGGGATTCATCAACTGGACATCCGAACGAGGACTTGAAAGTCACCACTTTCTTTCCCAAGGGCCCCATGCAAAATGTTAAGTGGCTGGGTTTTTCAGCGCACTCATATTTAAGGTAAGGCTGTTGCAAATTTAAGGCTGCTGCAGTCTTAGGCACACACTCTAGGGGGACAGGTCCCTTTGAAATCCATGACGTTTAATCCTCTTTTGTTGTTTGGCATTTACACTGCCTTTACTTTATGCCTTAAGAGGCTTCACTGAATGGTCCTGAATCTGTTGGCTCAGTTTCTCTGTTTTGGAAATGTTAGGTGCTCTTTGTTTATTTGGAGCATTTGTGCCCCCCTCTTCTGCCAAAAGGGCTCCCAGAGTGGCTTATGTACAATCCATTAAAACAGGACCGTCCTTGCCTGCGGAATTATGTTTTTTTAAAAAGCACAACATGCAAGGGAAAGGAGACAGGGAGGGAAGAGGAAAAACGCAAACTTGTGCGCCTAAACAGTAGTTTTTATAATAACCACCTGCTATAGGCGCTGTTCCGCAATAGGAGATGCCAAATGGAGCTGGTTTTTCGACCAAAGCTGATGGAATGAGCCCTCCTCATCTCTCCCAGATCACACAATTATTTATGCAATTTTAATTACACAAATGCACATTCCAGGCCAGGCTTTCCAAGTGATGTCAGGATTATTGTTCTGTACATAGAGGGGGGGGAATCCCTCTTATTTCCTCTCCCAAAATTGTTCTCCTCAAAAAATGTCAAATATTTGATATTTAACATGTGTATTATTTCATCCAATGCAGTATGATTTCAACACGATATATTTAGTATTATTTGACATTTGAAAGTATTAACGGACAGCTGATGTAATTGCATTTAGTATCTGACAGTATTTTATAGCTGACATGCTACAATATTTAGTATTTGACATTGTGTGATAGCTGATAGACAGTGGGGGGCTTGATATTTGACAATATTTGACATGCAGTAAGTCTGTTATGCTTGACAGTTAATATGCAGTGGTATAACAGTGATAATATTTGATAGTTGACAATAGTTATGAGACTTGATTTTTCAAACAAATCAATCAGGAGACTTTCAACCATTCTAAACCATGAACATTTTAAGAATTGAAATCAAATTTTATTTTCAAATTCAACAATTCACGTTTCACTGTTGGAAAGGATGAATAGGTTCATATTTCCATATGTGATAAGAATGCAAATTATTTTGGAAAATAGTCTTTGAAGAAGCTTCTGGTGAGCCCAGGCACCCCACCCTACAGACCACCAAAATCCCATTAGTAATTAGACATGAAACTAGTGTTTGGGTCAAATCAGGCCACAACTTTTATTGGCTACAGATCTAAGAGGTTCATAGAATCATAGAATCATAGAGTTGGAAGAGACCACAAGGGCCATCCAGTCCAACCCCCTGCCAAGCAGGAAACGCCTTCAAAGCATTCTTGACATAAGACCTCCAAAGAATTCTTAAAGACCTCCAAAGAAGGAGACTCCAAAGAAGGAGACTCCACCACACTCCCTGTCAGCAAATTCCACTGCCGAACAGCTCTTACTGTCAGAAAGTTCTTCCTAATGTTTAGGTGGAATCTTCTTTCTTGAAGTTTGAATCCATTGCTCCGTGTCCGCTTCTCTGGAGCAGCAGAAAACAATCTTTCTCCCTCCTCCATATGACATCCTTTCATATATTTGAACATGGCTATCATATCACCCCTTAACCTTCTCTTCTCCAGGCTAAACATACCCAGTTCCCTAAGCCGTTCCTCATAAGGCATCGTTTCCAGGCCTTTGACAATTTTGGTTGCCCTCTTCTGGACACGTTCCAGCTTATCAGTATCCTTCTTGAACTGTGGTGCCCAGAACTGGACACAGTACTTCAGGTGAGGTCTGATCAGAGCAGAATACAGTGGTACTATTACTTCCCTAGATCTAGATGCTATACTCCTATTGATGCAGCCCAGAATTGCATTGGCTTTTTTAGCTGCTGCATCACACTGCTGACTCATGTCAAGTTTGTGGTCTACCAAGACTCCTAGATCCTTTTCACATGTACTGCTCTCAAGCCAGTTGTCACCCATCCTGTATTTGTGCCTTTCATTTTTTTTGCCCAAGTGTAGTACCTTACATTTCTCCTTGTTAAAATTCATCTTGTTTGCTTTGGCCCAGTTGTCTAATCTGTTAATGTCATTTTGAAGTGTGATCCTGTCCTCTGGGGTATTAGCCACCCCTCCCAATTTGGTGTCATCTGCAAACTTGCTCAGGATGCCCTCAAGTCCATCATCCAAGTCATTGATAAAGATGTTGAATAAGACTGGGCCCAAGACAGAACCCTGTGGCACCCCACTAGTCACTACTCTCCGGGATGAGGAGGAGCCATTGATGAGCACCCTTTGGGTTCGGTCAGTCAGCCAGTTACAAATCCACTGAATGGTAGCATTGTCTAGCCCGCATTTTACCAGCTTCTTTACAAGAATATCATGGGGCACCTTGTCAAAGGCCTTGCTGAAATCAAGATAGGCTACATCCACAGCATTCCCTTCATCTACCAGGCTTGTAATTCTGTCAAAGAATGAGATCAGATTAGTCTGACATGACTTATTTTTCAGAAACCCATGCTGACTTTTAGTGATCACAGTTTCTTTCTAGGTCCTCACAGACTGTTTGCTTAATGATCTGCTGACCTTTAAAGCCCTAAACATCCATGGCCCAGTATACATGAAGGAGCGTCTTCACCCCTATTGTTCAGCCTGGACACCAGCGCTGAGGCCCTTCTGGCGGTTTCCTCCCTGCGAGAAGTGAGGTTGCAGGGAACCAGGCAGAGGGCCTTCTCGGTGGTGGCGCCCGCCCTGTGGAACACCCTCCCATCAGGCGTCAAGGAAATAAACAACTATCTGACTTTTAGAAGACATCTGAAGGCAGCCCTGTATAGGGAAGCTTTTAATGTCTGATGTTTTATTCATCATCATCATCATCATCATCATCATCATCATCATCATCATCATCATCATTTGGAGCCGCCCAGTGGCTGGGGAAAGCCAGCCAGATGGGCGGGGTATAAATAAATTATTATTATTATTATTATTATTATTATTATTATTATTATTATTATTATTACTCCAGAGTTTCAACCTGGGAGTATTGTCCCACCTGGGAGTACTGCCCAATAGCTACCTGGGCTGGAGACCCCAGGGATCGAACCAGGGACCTTCTCCATGCAAGGCAAATGCTGTACCACAGAGCTATGGCCCCCTCCCCAGTAAGCCATTACATACATCATAAGCAATGTCCACAGTAAAAGTGCAAACATGCAGAATTAAGCAAATGCATCTCTAGCATATGAAAACCTTTCTTTCTTTGGAAGAAAACTCTAGACTTGGAAGACATAAAAGCCATACCTTTATCCGACGAGAAACCTCACCTCTTGGCATCCCACTAATGAAATATAAAAGCATGACCCTGCTAAGTAAACATCACATCTTGTGGGAGAGATACAATCCTGTTTCAAGCCCCGCTCCTACTTAAAGGCTAAAATAAATATTGATTTTCCCTCCCCCCCCCCAGTCTATTCTCAGCTGGAAAGCTAGGAAAGAGGGATAAACTCTCTCTCTGCTTCCTCAACAAGATCGTACAATCAAGCAGGAAGCAAATTTCATTCACTCACTTCCATGAAAGCTTAAATTCTTGTGTTAATTTTGGTTATAACATTTATATCTCACCTTCTTTCCAACCTTTAGAAGACATCTGAAGGCAGCCCTGAATAGGGAAGATTCCCCCCCCCCCAAATGCTAATGTTTTATAATGGTTTTTAATATATATATATAGGAAGCTGCCCAGAGTGGCTGGGGCTGGGGCAACCCAGTCAAATGGGTGGGGTACATTTATTATTATTATCATTATTATTATTATTATGGAATAAAGGTAAAGGTAAAGGGGCCCCTGACCATTAGGTCCAGTCGTGTCCGACTCTGGGGTTGCGCGCTCATCTCGCTCTATAGGCCAAGGGAGCCGGCGTTTGTCCGCAGACAGCTTCCGGGTCATGTGGCCAGCATGACAAAGCTGCTTCTGGCGAACCAGAGCAGCACACGGAAACGCCGTTTACCTTCCCGCCAGAGCGGTCCCTATTTATCTACTTGCACTTTGATGTGCTTTCGAACTGCTAGGTGGGCAGGAGCTGGGACCGAGCAACGGGAGCTCACCCCGATGCAGGGATTCGAACCGCCGACCTTCCGATCAGCAAGCCCTAGACTCTGTGGTTTTAACCCACAGTGCCACCCGGGTCCCTATTATGGAATAGGATGTCCCTATTTTCATGGGAGGAATTTTGTAGGGTATGCAAAAATGGCTGGATACTTGGCAAGGTACTTTGCAGAAGCTGCTCCTACTCTGGACTGGGGAGAAGAGGAAAGCGTAAAGTTCACCTGGGAGTAAAAATGGGGGCCTTGACACCAGTATCTTTATACAAGGTTAAAAGGATCTTGCATGTGCACCCCCCCCCCACAACTTCCAAGGAGTCTGTGCTGATTATCTCCCCCCCCCATTACCCCCCAGCTTCTCAGAGTTGCACACAAAAGCAACAACTCTGATAATTTTAATCCCCTTTTATTTTATTCCTCTTCTTTTGCTCCCCCAAACTCCTGCCAATTAAGGAGGAGGCGTTTGATGGGATCGTAATCCCAGCACCAGGAGGCAGACCTTTAAAAGTGCATTGTGGGGGTGGGGGGGAGAGCATGGGGAACCATAATAAAAATAATAACAAAATAAGAGCAAAAAGAGCACTTTCCTTTTTAAAAATAATAAAAAAAATAAAGATCTCTCCTCCTCCTCCTCTGCTCCTCTCTCAAGGTAAGGAATCAAAAAGTTATTTGATGCATAATTGATTCGCTTTGGAGTGCCTTGCAAATGGCTAAGGAGCCTTGATAATAACTGAAAGGGGGGGTCACTGGAAAAGGGGGTGGGGAGCAGAGGGCCTGTTGTGACCTGAGGGGCTGTAAGTAATGGGAGATCAGCAGACTAGGTGGAGGGGGTGGCGGAGAAGAGGAGGAGGAGGAGGAAGAAGAGCAGGCAAGGTAAATAAATAAATAAACCAGCCAAAGGTATGGGGGGGGGCAGCGGAGGAGGTAAAAAGTGCTATTAAGAAGCATCGGAGATGTGGGATTTCAGGCAACAAAGCTCTCAGAACGAAACAATAAATTAACAAGCGCAAAAACAGGAACAAAAGGAAAACGAAACTCGCTAGAGAGAGCCCTTGATTTCTGCCTAAGAGCAGCTGTGAAAGGAGCTTAAAAGGCGCCAAGTCGGCAGAAACGGGCTCTTTGCCCAAATGGAGACAATTTCGCTGCTCTAGGAACCGCAAGCCACGCCTGGCCCTTCTGTGGCCTTTCCATGGCCTCGGTGGAAGAAGCTCTTTGCTTCTTCTTCTGGAGTGTGTCCTGTTTGCCACCACCACGAACCCGGGTCCATACTCTCATCAACTTCCTCCTGCCCGGAAGCCTCTTGAGGTGGAGGTCTCCACCACTCTTCCTCATCTGCCCAGTTCCCTGGCAGATAGTTCATTATCTCCTTGACATCTGAAGGGCGGGTGTTCTACAGGGAGGGTGCCACTGCCGAGAAGACCCTCTGCCTGCTTCCCCGTAACCTCACTTCTCTCGGTGAGGGAACTGCCAGAAGGCCCTTGGAGGTGGACTTCAGTGTCCGGGCTGGATGCTGTGGGTGGAGACACTCCTGCAGGGATACTGGGCTGAGGCTGTTTATGTGGTATGTGATACATAAGTAGCAGTCAAGTACAACATTCCTTGTTTTCCTAGAGTGGACATGCGGGGGAATGTTTGGTCCAGCCAGTTGAAAACTTCCTGTTTCCTCCTGGCTGGGACATACTTCCTTTGCATGTGACTAAAGGAGGGCATGACCTTACCTGTCCAGGTAACAAAAGGACAGAGCATGTAGCACTCTCCCTCTTCCTCCGTTGTTGGAGCAGCTTTTTAGCTAGAGATGCTCTGTTGGCTTCCAGCCAACAGAGGACACTGGGATTATCCCAATATGGGATAGAGCCACATGTATATACTAAGCCTGCCTTCAGGGATCCAACTGTGAACTGATGGTGTGAGTAAACCTCTTTTATATACTTTACACAAGATTGTGGCATGTTTATTCTTTTAAGAGGGATATAAGGGATTTTTTTTTTTGTTTAGTCATGTCCGACTCTTCGTGACCCCATGGACCAGAGCACGCCAGGCACTCCTGTCTTCCACTGCCTCCCACAGTTTGGTCAAACTCATGTTAGTAGCTTCGAGAACACTGTCCAACCATCTCGTCCTCTGTCGTCCCCTTCTCCTTGTGCCCTCCATCTTTCCCAACATCAGGGTCTTTTCCAGGGAGTCTTCTCTTCTCATGAGGTGGCCAAAGTATTGGAGCCTCAGCTTCAACCTAATGGTGAGAGGCTTACACAAGCCTGCAACCAGTTATCTGCTGTGGGTTTAAAGGGGGAATGTAAAACTCTGCTAAGTAAAGGAACTTGCTAGTGCAAGTTAGGAAGGATACTAATTGAATAAGATATCATCTCCTGCCTCCCTGAACATTCCCACAGTTTAGGGCTTTAAAGGTGTTACCAGAATTTATGGAAAGGTTGGAGGTGGGGTTGCCCCTGCAGTGGACATCATACACACACACACCCGACTACCAAAATCAACACAATCAATCCTGCAAATGTTCCCACAAAACACTTCTTCACACAGTTCCCCCCCCATCTCTATTCAAAGGGGCCTCCACTGTACATCGCCAAATTTAACAATTCACTGTAAATGTATCAATGTACTGGCTCAATGGGAAAACTTTAGAAAGTCATATAAAATCGCTCCATTATCGGATTTGTGCCGTTCCAATTTTGTTCTGTTCAGGAAAGGAAGGGCTACCAAGTGGGGAGTCTGGGATGTGGGCAGGGGCAGACATAATCCCTTAACCCTGAGACCACGTACTCAGCAGCCTCTTGCCTGGGAGTAAATAGCTGGCATCCTGGCCCCTGAGTCCCAGACAGGTAGCCATTCCAGAGACAATGGTGAACGCAACCTCAGTTGATTAGGATCTTGGTCAAGACAAAGGGGTGTGATTAACTTGACCAACAGGACTGTTGGTCAAGTTAATCACACCCCTTTGTTTTCCTTAGTGGGCATGAAGTGGAGATCAATGGAGGGGTGGGTGGGGGAAAACCTGATGCTCAGGTTTCTGCCAGAAGACCCCTCCCAGATTATGACATACCTGTGATGTATATATGATGTAGGTATGGTGCTTCGCCAAGGGTGTTGTGGGTAAAAAGGGAGCCATCCTTTGTTCGGGGCTTCTTCCTGCTTCTTCCATGTGGTGGGTGGAAGACTTGTTGCACCAAAAAGATCAGGCCTGCAGGCTGCTGTTTTGCTCCTATATTATTGGTTGATGTCTTTGTTTGGCCATCCAAGGGAGCCTGGAAGATTTTCCAATAACAAGGGCCAGCGCCAACACTTTGAATTGTGCTCCGACATTCGGTTTCTTTGGATGCCCACGACGTCTAGAGTTAGCAGAGAGGGAGAACTTATCTCTGTCCTCCTCCTCCATGCCAGCTTCTATTACGCTTGCCTTTCGTTTGCCTTTTCTCCGAACCCACAAGTCCCAAATACCATACCTGCCAAGCTGCTGTTGGAGAAATAAGGGACCGGGCCGGAAGTAGCCGACCGGAAGTAGCGCTGCCGCCATTTTGGAACTGGGCGGAGCATGCTCAGAAGTGACTTTTGATGCTGCCTTGTCCAGTTCCAAAATGGCCACCGCACCAGAAGTCGCACTGCAGCCATTTTGGAACTGGGCAGAGCAGCATCAAAAGTCGCTTCTGAGCATGCTCCGCCCAGTTCCAAAATGGCCACTGCGGCAGAATAAACCAGGGAAAAACAAAAAAAATCTGTTTTTTCAGCTAGGAACAGCTGGAAAAACGGGGATTTCCCGGGGAATACGGGAGACTTGGCAGCTATGCCAAATACTGGCAACCTTTCCCCTGGGCTTTTTTTCCTGGAAAAAGTGTGGGGGGGACTCATCACAAACTTAGTTAGTTAGTTAGTTTATTACAAACCCAGTCACAATGCCACCCATCCCGGGCAGTGGTTAAATGTAGAGCTGCCATACGCCCGGTTTCCTCTGAACACATCCAGGAATTGGGCTGCAAAATGGCATCTGGGGAAATTTTTGCTGAATCAGCAAAATGTCTGGGAAAACCCAGACCTATGGCAAGGGGGGGGGGACTTTAAAAATCCAAGGAAATCCCAAAAATGATGATCTGGATTAGAAATGGCCACAACTTTATTGATATAGGTAGGTTTTCGCATGCTGAACCCGGAAGTAACCCGTTCCGGGACTTACGGGTTCGGCGCGTCCGTAACTTGAAAAGACGTAACCCGCAGCGGACGTTACGGCCGGCCTTTCCTGACCCTTCTGCAACTCTGAAAGCAGCCAGAGCTTCGTAGCTGAGACAGTGGCTGCCCAGCGCCCCACCCATAGCAGGCTTCCCGGGGGCCTGGATGCCGATGTATCCTGACAGCCGGCTGAAGATGCTGAGGCCGGGAAATGCCACTCCATGTGATCTCCCGAGACGCAGCACCCTGCCGTCCCTGCCAGGGGTGCTCATGTCGCCTTGATTTCTCCTGGATTGACACGGGCTGCAAAAGGCAAATGGTTTTTGAAGGTGGCGAAGGAAGGGGAAGGCTGGCGCTCTTGAAACGGGGAGGGGACTCGGCTTGTGGGATGACACAAGTCCGCCTCGAAGGAAACTCAGCCGAAGTGATGGGGAGACGGAGACAAAAAGGGTGCCAGGCGTCACATTTGCTCTTTGGTTCTGGTTACAGGTATTGGACAAACAGGCCAAACCCTACGCCGAAGGATAAATGGACATAAATCTGACATCAGGAACCAGAAGACAGAAAAACCAGTAGGAGAACACTTCAATCTCCCAGGACATTCTATACAAGATCTCAAAGTAGCTGTCTTACTACAAAAGAATTTCAGAAATAGACTGGAAAGAGAAGTTGCTGAATTGCAACTTATCACCAAGCTCAAAACCATGGAGGGACCTGGTTTGAACAGAGATATCGGATTCTTATCTCATTATACATGATAAGCGATCTTCAGCCATCTCAACCCTTGCTTTTTCATGCAAAACCATTTGCAGTCGTTTGCGGTCATCAACAGCTATCAGTCAGTCAATCACCCATTTCCACCACCCTTCTGAGTGATCCCCCCTCCCCATCCCCACCCCTCCCCACCCCTTCTCTACATAAGTGCCTGGAAACTTCCATTTCACTGTATCTGAAGAAGTGTGCATGCACACGAAAGCTCATACCAAAATAAAAACTTAGTTGGTCTTTAAGGTGCTACTGAAGGAATTTTTTTTTTATTTTGCTCTTTGGTTCGTTTGCTTCTGCTGGTGGCTCTGCCACAAGGCGCTGCTCTGGAAAAGGCTTCATCCAGCCCAGAGTTCCTGCAGGGAGGAAGAGATGAAGGGTTTCATTTGTTAAAGCAGTTCAGAGTCTCTCCGCCTTTCTGTACGCTTCTACCAGAGCTGCTTACAAAAAGTGCAAGAGACAAATTGCATGGGATCAAAAGGAACAGACAAAAGCAAGAAAGGTAATTGAACAAGTGTAAACTTCTCTTAATATACATATATCAAATGTAATTTCGCCTAATATGCACAGTTTTGAAAGCAATTTCTACTATTTTAAAAAATTAAATTCTTTCAACGTATAACAATATCATACGGATATTTATTTGCGTAGCCAAAGCCATTAACAAAAGCAAAATGCATAAAACAGAATAAAACACATTACACAGTTAAAATAATTATTAAAACCAGGTGTTCTGTCAGATAAGAGTTTGCTCCCCGGAATAATTTCATTTATCATTACAATAATTTTTTTCTACTTAAAATTGCTGCTCTGAAACAAAACAGGTCACTTTTTCATAGGTGTAGGAAGATGTATTTGCGTGTTCAGACCCAGAGACCTCCCCCCTAAATAAATTCACACTTGACTCAAATTTTAGTTAGGTTTTTTGGCAGGATTTAGGCCACAACTTTATTGATTCCAGAAAGTGAGTGGTTGCATAGGCTCTGGTTCGACTAGCTCCCTGCACCCTTGCAGGTAGCCCTGACCCAGAGCTCTATCATAGGTCAGCCAAGGGTGAACACCTGAGATAAGTGAAAAGCCCGGGAATAGACTCTGTTCACCCCCCAGATGTTCCCCTGGACTCAGGCACAGGCACAACCCCTTCTCGGGGGTTGACCAAACCAAGTTGAGTCCCTGCATTCCTTTAATGGAATACCCTTCACATAGGGATGGTGAGAACGTTCTCCCATCCCTATCACCTGAACCAGTGCCTATCCGCAACCTTACAAGTTGTGACGATTTGCTCCGCGGCAGGTGAAACCCAAATAGCAACAGCCAATCAGCCAAGTGGGGGAAATTCCTGCCGTGCCCCTGTCCCAACGACAGACAGCACACGACGGCATAGCAAGGTCAATTGCAAAATGCCCTAAAAGTAGGGAGAGGTGGGCGGGTGTTCCGATGCACGAGCCGAAAGAGGAAGCTCTGGGTCACGTGCATGGGTATATATATAGGTCTCTCGATCCATTTGGACTGTGCCCCATTGGCCAGATTTAAACCCAACATTGAGGGACCTACCAATCGGGTGTTGTGGCAGACCAGTCTTACTCACCCACAGCACAAGAGGTCAGTCTCCAGGTCTCACCGCAACACACACCCTCTTTTAGGGAGGACACAATCTCCTCAAATAAGTTAATCGGATGCTCAATTGACCTCTCAGCTGGGAGATCTTTGAACATCATACAGATAAATAGTGAAATATCCCACCCTAACGCAGAAGCTGGTGTTTAGGCAATACATGCATCAATCAAATAATATAAGTTCTTAGGATGAAAAATCCTTCCAGTAGCACCTTAGAGACCAACTAGGTTTGTCATAGGTATGAGCTTTCGTGTCTGAAGAAGTGTGCATGCACACAAAAGCTCATACCTATGACAAACTTAGTTGGTCTCTAAGGTGCTACTGGAAGGATTTTTTATTTTTATTTTGACTGCGTCAGACCAACACGGCTACCTACCTGTAACTAGTTCTTAGGATGGTAAGGGTACCACAAACAAGGGGATGTCAAGAGGTATAAAGGGTAAAGGTAAAGAGGCCCCTGACCATCAGGTCCAGTCATGTCCGACTCTGGGGTTGTGGTGCTCATCTCACTCTATAGGCCGAGGAGCCGGCGTTTGTCTGCAGACAGCTTCCGGGTCATGTGGCCAGCATGACAAAGCTGCTTCTGGCGAACCAGAGCAGCGCACGGAAACGCCGTTTACCTTCCCGCCGGAGCGGTCCCTATTTATCTACTTGCACTTTGATGTGCTTTCGAACTGCTAGGTGGGCAGGAGCTGGGACCGAGCAACGGGAGCTCACCCTGTTGCAGGGATTCGAACCGCCGACCTTCTGATCAGCAAGCCCTAGGCTCAGTGGTTTAACCCACAGCGCCACCTGGGTCCCGTCAAGAGGTATAAGTCAAGCTAAATGGCTTTTGCTATAACTGATGAGTGAAAAACTAGTTTTGGGTTTGTTTTCTAAAAAAAAACATCTTATAGTGCAACAACACTATTACAAAACAAATAAACAAAAAAAACAAACCAGATTTAGAGTAGCAGCACATTAGGGCGCTACCCCAGTCAAGCATTTAGGGAGAACAATATGCAAAACTTTCATGTCGAAGTCATTGAGACTGAGTACTTAACTTGCTAAAATATTTACTGCATAATAGACTTCCTTTTGCAAGCTTATAAAATGCTTGATCAACATGCAAGAAAGCCTTCTGAATGGGAGGTTCACAATGCACCTTTTCAGAGACTGGGGTGTGCGCGGGTGGGGTGGGGTGGGGTGCGTAGCACCTAAAAGTCAACACTTGCAGCTTGGGGTATTTCCCTAGAATTAAATTAACGTACAAATTTGTCAAAGTTAGCTGCCCTTTCTTTTTCAAATGCAAGACAAATTTGCTAAACAATTAATAATACAGCTCCAGGGAGGGGAGGCAGTGCAGCCACTTACCCCACACGGCAACAAGGTTGAGTCTCACGTGAGTGACACACCAAGAAATCAGGAGAAGAGGCAACTTCTTCATCTTTGCTGATCCCTTGTAGCCGAGTAAGATTGTCTTCCATAAACACGGTTTTAAAAGTGAGTCCTTAAGTAACTGTGGAGCCCAATTCTGGATCCACACGTCCTTCCACAGTGGGGACATTGGTTTCCAGGTGGGAGTTGATCATGGTGGGGGATTGCCAAGCGTGTCTTTCCTCCCTTTTGAGTGTCTTCAAAACCCATGACACCTTTGGTAAAGCCTGTTCTCCAACTGGAGCATTTGCAAGCCAGTGTTTCCCAGTTGTCAGCAAACTTTTTCAGCAGGGGGCCGGTCCACTGTCCCTCAGACCTTGTGGGGGGGGGCGGACTATATTTTGAAAAAATATATGAATGAATTCCTATGCCCCACAAATAACCCAGAGATGCATTTTAAATAAAAGGACACATTCTACTCATGTAAAAACATGCTGATTCATGGACCGTCCGCGGGCCGGATTGAGAAGGCGATTGGGCCGCATCCAGCCCCCGAGCCTTAGTTTGGGGATCCCTGGTTTATACTATATTTTTAAAGATTTGCATTCTGAGAGTCTTTGAACCTCTTTTGTTGACCACCAGCATTATGCTTTCCATTTTAAAGTTCGGAATAGAGTAGTTGCTTTGTAAGACGATCATCAGGCATCCACACAACATGACCAGTCCAAGGAAGTTGATGTTGAAAAATCATTGCTTCAACACAGGTGATCTTTGCTTCTTCCAGTACACTGGCATTAGTTTGCCTGTCTTCCCAAGTGATGTGTACATTTTTTTCGGAGACACTGTTGATGGAATCTTTCGAGGAGTTGGAGATGGCGTTTATAAGTGGTCCATGTTTCACAAGCATACAGTAAGGTTGGTAGTACAATAGCTTTGTAAACAAGCATTTTGATTTCCCTGCGAATGTCCTGGTCCTCAAACACTCTGCACTGCAATAGGAAGGCGACTAACACCAATCCGGGCAATAAGAAATAATCCTACCTAAAATTCGTTTGCACATGACTGTCTCTTTTCAGAATTAATCTGATCTGCACTCAATAGTTTTAAAATCTAAAGTAGACAAGCATCCTCCCAAAGCCAGTATGGGTTGGTGGCTAGAGTGTTGGAGTAGGAGACCAGGGTTCAAAGCCCCACTTGGGCACTGAATGACCTTGGGTAAGTCTCCACCTCTCAGTCTAAACTGCCTTGCAGGGTTGCTGTGATGATCAAATGGAGAGGGGGAGGACCATCGATGGCACCTTGAGCTCCTTGAAGGAAAGTTGGGATATAAGTGTAATAATATAAAGAAGCGAAAGGAAAAGCGAAATGAAAGTCCGATGCTGTAAAGAAAAATATTACATAGGAACCTGGAATGTAAGAACCATGAGTGGAGGTAAGCTGGATGTGGTCAAAAATGAGATGACAAGAATAAATATCGACATCCTGGGCATCAGTGAACTAAAATGGAAGGGAATGGGCGAATTCAGTTCGGATGACTATCATATCTACTACTGTGGGCAAGAATCCTGTAGCAGAAATGGAGTGGCCCTCATAGTCAACAAAAGAGTGGCAAAAGCTGTAATGGGATGCAATCTCAAAAATGACAGAATGATCTCGATACGAATCCAAGGCAGACCTTTTAACATCACAGTAATCCAAGTTTATGCACCAACTACCGGTGCTGAAGAAAATGAAATTGACCAATTCTATGAAGACCTACAACACCTTCTAGAAATGACACCAAAGAAGGATGTTCTTCTCATTACAGGGGACTGGAATGCTAAAGTAGGGAATCAAGAGATAAAAGGAACAACTGGCAAGTTTGGCCTTGGAGTTCAAAATGAAGCAGGGCAAAGGCTAATAGAGTTCTGTCAAGAGAACAAGCTGGTCATCACAAACACTCTATTCCAACAACACAAGAGACGACTCTACACATGGATATCACCAAATGGACAGCATCGAAATCAGATTGATTATATTCTCTGCAGCCAAAGATGGAGAAGCTCTATACAGTCAGCAAAAACAAGACCTGGAGCTGACTGTAACTCAGATCATCAGCTTCTTATAGCAAAATTCCAGCTTAAACTGAAGAAAGTAGGAAAAACCACTGGGCCAGTAAGATACAATCTGAATCAAATCCCTTATGAATACACAGTGGAAGTGAGGAACAGGTTTAAGGATTTAGATTTGGTGGACAGAGTGCCTGAAGAACTATGGATGGAGGCTCGTAACATTATACAGGAGGCAGCAATGAAAACCATCCCAAGGAAAAGGAAATGCAAGAAAGCAAAATGGCTGTCCAACGAGGCCTTACAAACAGCGGAGGAGAGGAGGCAAGCAAAATGCAAGGGAGATAGGGAAAGATACAGGAAACTGAATGCAGATTTCCAAAAAACAGCAAGGAGAGACAAGAGGGTCTTCTTAAATGAGCAATGCAAAGAAATAGAGGAAAACAATAGAATGGGGAAAACCAGAGATCTGTTCAAGAAAATTGGAAATATGAAAGGAACATTTCGTACAAAGATTACCATAATCAAGGACAAGAGTGGTAAGGACCTAACAGAAGCAGAAGACATCAAGAAGAGGTGGCAAGAATACACAGAGGAATTATACCAGAAAGATATGGAGGTCTCGTACACCTCAGGTAGTGTGGTTGCTGGCCTTGAGCCAGACATCTTGGAGAGTGAAGTCAAATGGGCCTTAGAAAGCATTGCTAATAACAAGGCCAGTGGAAGTGATGATATTCCAGCTGAACTGTTTAAAATTTTAAAAGATGATGCTGTTAAGGTGCTACACCCAATATGCCAGCAAGTTTGGAAAACTCAGCAATGGCCAGAGGATTGGAGAAGATCAGTCTACATCCCGATTCCAAAGAAGGGCAGTGCCAAAGAATGCTCCAACTACCGCACAATTGCGCTCATTTCACACGCTAGCAAGGTTATGCTTAAAATTCTACAAGGCAGGCTTAGGCAGTATGTGGACCGAGAACTCCCAGAAGTGCAAGCTGGATTTCGAAGGGGCAGAGGAACCAGAGACCAAATAGCAAACATGCGCTGGATTATGGAGAAAGCTAGAGAGTTCCAGAAAAACGTCTACTTCTGCTTCATTGACTATGCAAAAGCCTTTGACTGTGTCGACCACAGCAAACTATGGCAAGTTCTTAAAGAAATGGGAGTGCCTGATCACCTCATCTGTCTCCTGAGAAATCTCTATGTGGGACAAGAAGCTACAGTTAGAACTGGATATGGAACAACTGATTGGTTCAAAATTGGGAAAGGAGTACGACAAGGTTGTATATTGTCTCCCTGCTTATTTAACTTATATGCAGAATTCATCATGCGAAAGGCTGGACTAGATGAATCCCAAGCCGGAATTAAGATTGCTGGAAGAAATATCAACAACCTCAGATATGCAGATGACACAACCTTGATGGCAGAAAGCGAGGAGGAATTAAAGAACCTTTTAATGAGGGTGAAAAAGGAGAGCGCAAAATATGGTCTGAAGCTCAACATCAAAAAAACCAAGATCATGGCCACTGGTCCCATCACCTCCTGGCAAATAGAAGGGGAAGAAATGGAGGCAGTGAGAGATTTTACTTTCTTGGGCTCCTTGATCACTGCAGATGGTGACAGCAGTCACGAAATTAAAAGACGCCTGCTTCTTGGGAGAAAAGCAATGACAAACCTAGACAGCATCTTAAAAAGCAGAGACATCACCTTGCCGACAAAGGTCCGTATAGTTAAAGCTATGGTTTTCCCAGTAGTGATGTATGGAAGTGAGAGTTGGACCATAAAGAAGGCTGATCGCCGAAGAATTGATGCTTTTGAATTATGGTGCTGGAGGAGACTCTTGAGAGTCCCATGGACTGCAAGAAGATCAAACCTATCCATTCTTAAGGAAATTAGCCCTGAGTGCTCCCTGGAAGGACAGATCGTGAAGCTGAGGCTCCAATACTTTGGCCACCTCATGAGAAGAGAAGAATCCTTGGAAAAGACTCTGATGTTGGGAAAGATTGAGGGCACTAGGAGAAGGGGACGACAGAGGACAAGATGGTTGGACAGTGTTCTCGAAGCTACGAACATGAGTTTGACCAAACTGCGGGAGGCAGTGCGAGACAGGAGTGCCTGGCGTGCTATGGTCCATGGGGTCACGAAGAGTCGGACACGACTAAACGACTAAACAACAACAATATAAAGAAACAAATAAAAATTCAGGTATTTAAGATCACTCCAGATCTTCAGAAGATGCAAAAGCCTCCCCTCTTTTAGGTCCATCTCATTTCCATTTACCTCTGTTGAGTCAACGTCCAGGTTGGAGAGTTCACTGTAGTTTTGACACACGGATGCTGCCATCTTCATGGGAGGAAGAAGTCCATTCTGTATTGAAAAATGCTGCCTGGATCTTTTCCTGCGCCATTCACAAGCCACAGGAGCAACGGGGGCAAGAATCTTGATCAGAGTCAGGAAACCCCATGTTGTTTCCAATTTTTTTCTTTCACTCTGCCATCACCCAACTTGTATATTCCTGGCCTTACTTGGCCTTATGTCTCTTGTGGAACAAAAGGGCATGTCACCCTTTCGCAAGTCAAGTGCTGCTCTGTGGAAAGTACCTTGGGATTCAAAGAAGTCAATGTGCTTCTCATATCAGGAGGCTGACTTTACCTCAAGTACTTTCATCCAATTGGGTTTTGGGTTTGTGTGTGGCCATGTCTTTACTAAAAGTGAATTAGTGTGGTGTTCAGTTTTAAGGCTTTGGGGACATGTTCGATGATGTCTCCTCCCTGTCCTTGGTTTTGTGACCACCGGTATCATGAAAGAGACCCCAAAGGCTGATCTAGTCCAACTTCCCTGTACTGCTGGACTCCCCAACAGATGATCACTCAACAGATGACCACCTCTGTTTAAAAATCTCCAAAGAAGGAGAGTCCACCACCTTCTCAGGTCATCCATTCCACTGTGGAACAGCTCTTACCTTCAGAAAGTTCTTCCTAATGTTGAGTTGGAATCTCCTTTCTTGTCACTTGAAGCCATTGGTTCAGGTCCTACCGTCTGGAGCAGCAGAAAACAAGCTTTGCTCCGTCTTCCATGGGCCAGGCCTTCAGATATTGGAAGGCGGCTCTCATACCACCTCGCCGCCATCTCTCCGAAGGGCTGTACATACCCAACTCCCTAAAGTTTTCTATGTTTCCAAGATGCAATGACAAGCTCTTGGGTTTTGTTCTCCTCCTCGCCCTTTAATTTCGAAGGGAAGAAAAAGGAGGAATGGGGGTGGGGGATATGAGCTTTTGCCAAGTTATCAGATCTAACAATCCACAAGCCATGCCTGCTTCTCCGGCAGATGGTAACCGAGATGACTGCTTAGCACTGCATGTTTGACATCTCCCAGAAATAGCAAGCCACGCTGAAGTGGTAGGCCTGTAGCCACTCTCAGCTGCTACGGGTGCCTCGGCTGAAAGTGGAAGTCACATGCCTGGTTTCGCACCTCCCTGATGCGAAAACGCTCTTGGGGGTGACTCACGGTACATCTGCTTGCCTCCGACTCCCCCCTCCCTCCTTCCTTCCTTCCTTCCTCCCACCCCCAATCCCCCTTTAGCCCATGGTGGCGGTTGGCTGGTTGTGCTCTTCCTCTCTTGTCACCAGCTTGTGTGACAGGTGAAGTGACACAGAGTCGGCAGAGTTGCAAAAGAGGTTGCTCCGGGCTTTTCCCACATGGGGAGGTGAGGTCGCTCCAGCAGGAGGAGAGCAAATTGGAAAAAAAACTCATGTTCTAACATCTGTTCGCTTCTCTACTTTTTTTGTTCAGAGCAGAAGAACAAAAAGGTTGGGGGGGGAGAAGAAGAGAAAGGACAGTGGCTGTCCGACCGCATGAGCAAGGATTTCTGGGTAAGTTTCAGAAGAGGCCACCTCTGCATCATTCATTCATTCATTCATTCATTCATTCATTCATTCATTCAGCCAAGGTCCTACTTTGAATGGTGAGGCCTCCACTTGTGGTCATTATGTGGACAATTGCAAGAGGTGGGTGCATAAATGACTGCTTAGATGTCCAGCTTGGGTTTTTGATGCCCTTCATCTCCACCACAAGGTAGGCAAATGTTCTGCCTTCATTCCAAGATCCTACTTGGCTGCCATAATGTCCCAGTGGCCAAGGGCTTAACTTCTCTAAGGAGGCTTGAAAAGATTCATATCACACATACATCATAGCCAATGAAAGGTAGATTCCACAGCCATTGTTTGATGGAAGGCCACACCTTTCAGGAGGGCAAGCCACAAATTCTCCTTCTCCTTCTGTATTCTGAAGTTCTTGGGTCTCCACACCATCGGCCAGAGACTTTTCTGTCAAATGGTTCTGTGTTTCTCACACAACTCAAGAAGTGGTGGATTCCTCCTGTAGTGAGACATTAAGCTCTCTATCCATAGAATGGATTCAAGTCTATTTCTGACCTAGCTTCCTGATATTTTGAAGGCTCTGTTTTATGGCTGACCAGTAGCTGCATTTGGTAAGGTTCAGGAAGCGACGTGATGCCTTCAAAATAAAGCTGGAAATATCAGCTGCGGCTCCTGAAAGAAGTAGAGATGGAGAAATCTGCATTGAGATTGGAGTAGACCTTTCCTGATGAATGGATGAAGTGAAATGCCCACAGATGTAAACATCTGTGCAGTGACTTCCATGTCCTTCTTAATACCCTGCTTTGCCTTTAGCTGATGTCATCATAGGTCTCTTCCAACAAGAAAGGAAGGACTGGGAAGCAAGAAGCAGATGGGAGACACCATACTGACAAATATACCGAAAAAAGTTAATTATTTAACTTAATGGAGAATAATTTGTACTTTTATTTCTTCCTTACCTTTCAGCTTGTCTCCTCCTCCCATCTTTCCAAATCTAGCATCCGATGTGGAGAAGGCAGCAAAAAATAAATTCATTCAACTTCAGAAAAAAATTAATGGAACTTCCAGCCCTAGATAATTACAAATGCCTATCTATACCTCCTAGGAAATGACTGACCCATTCATTGGGTGAGCAAGATGCACCCCAACCCATTTTCAATGTGCAATGGTGCACCAGACTCCCATTTTCCATCACCTTTGCAGTATGGGAAAATGGCAAAACACTTTCAGTGGTCTCCATCTGCAACCTGGTAATATTGAGATTCCCTTTTTGTTGGGCCATCTTTAAGAATCTAAGGGCAGCCCTTCTAGATGTGACCAGGTGTCCCTCTGCTTCAAAGGGTGGCCATGCAGATGTCTTCATGAGTGGATGCTGTCCCCAGCACAGAATCGAGTGCTTCCTGACAGGACATCGCATTACTTGGGATGTATTTCTTGGTAATGAGGAATATTGCATGATGAGGGAAAACCTTTGACACTCTCTCGCGGCTTAGCCACCAAAGTTTCATTCAGGAACATCCTCAACTAGAGATCTCCAGAAGGATATTTGGGGCGGCTCTTCTGATGAGAGCAAAGAATACAACAATGGCTAAGAGGCTTCAAAAACTTATTGGTTGGTTTTCTTCCGTTTTCAGCCTGAATCCAGAGATGATCCACCACATTCCATCTACCTGTACAGCCCTTCCCAGAACCACTAGAAGTGGCATTATATGGAGTCATTGGGCAGACAACATGGTGCCCCTCAGAGGTAGTTGGACAATATTTCTCATCATTTTCTTGACTATTGTGGCCGATGAGAGCTGGAGTTGCACAACATCTGGAGGACATCACTTCAGTTATCCCTGATGGAACCCAGTGCTGTCTATAATGGCAGTAAGTCTCCAACATCTCAGACAGAGGTTTTGGCATCTCACCAAACATTCCTGAGCAACCTTAGCAGTCAAGGAATAAGAGCAGGAAGCAAAGAGTGGGATTAAATGAACAGTTCTCCAAATGGTGAAGGGGTAGAATTAGCAAAGTCTCCCAAGGATTCATAATGGGACCTGTGTTTTTTAACTTGTTCATAAATGATCTGGAGTGAGCAGTGAGGTTGCAAAGTTTGCTGATGACACTAAATTGTCCAAGGTTGTTAAAACAAAAATAATATTTTGCCCAATGTGGGGCATGAACCCCATAACCCTGATATTAAGAGTCTCATGCTCTACTTACTGAGCTACTCTAGAAAGAATAATCTTAATTTCACACATGCACTCTTGGGGTCTGAACTGAAGGTGCCTGACCAGGAACGAGAACTTGGGGCCATAGCAGATAGCTCAACGAAACATTGACTCAGTGTGCAGCAGCTGTGAAAAAGGCAAGTTCTGCACTAGGGGTCATTCAAAAGGGAATTGAGAATAAAATGTTGGTGCTAGGGACTGAACCTGGAACTTTAATGCAAAGGAAGTGCTCTGCCACCCAGCTATATCCTACCCACGTATTTTAGGGGACTAAAATGGCCACATAGAAATCACGTGAGCCGCCACTTCCCACCACGAATCCACATTGTCCTCGAGAACACCCAGAGGGCAGAAGAGGAATCCTGCGGAGATTTGGATAATCTTTCAGGAAAATCATATCTATCGATGAACCAAAAGTGCAGCGCTCTGCATGCCTGTCTATCAGCCAGAGTGATTCATCTGGCCCTCTCGATAGAACGGTCCCATTCGCCCATCAAGGCCCTGATTTACAGCAAGGGAGCCGCAGACATCCATTTCGTAAATCTGCTGGGGATTCAGTCAGTCAGCAAATTTCTTCCCTGATGGGGATGACAGCTCTGTTACGTTTTGGACAGGGTCCCTGAACAAAGGCCTTGACTCAGAAGGCTCTTGAAGGATAAGGCGGATTTCCGTAGAAATTCACCTGGAAACCATTGGGGAATCTAGGTGGTGTATTTCCTGACGACAGACTGAAATTCCACGTTCCCCAAAATTGGCTTGGAGGGGTTTGGAGGAACCTCCAGAACAGGGCACCACAGGGGCAGAGGGCGGGGGGAAGAGGGAGCAGATTTCTCCATATGGCAAGCTGAAATGTTGGCCCTGATGGAACTATCTGAATTCTTCCCATTATGGTAAGGAAAATTGCCTGCAATATAATGTGCATGTTATACCGCATACTGAAATGTATGAAGAAAAGTGCTTGAAAATGCACACGCGTTTTTATTGTGGATTTAAAAAAAAAAAATATTAGCAAATTGATGCAGAAATGGGGCAGGCTGATGTTAAGGCTGGAAAAATAAGAAACTCAAGTTTACTGATATCAATATTGTTGCTGATTTATTAATACCCTGCATTTGTCCCTGATGGGACTCAAGGCTAAAAATAAAAAAAGAAACCGCTAAAAAGGTAGGGAAAAATCATTTAAAAACAATAAAAACGGGAAGGTAAACGGCATTTCCATGTGCTGCTCTGGTTCGCCAGAAGTGGCTTAGTCATGCTGGCCACATGACCTGGAAAAACTGTCTGGGGACAAACGCCGGCTCCCTCGGCCAATAAAGTGAGATAAGCACCGCAACCCCAGAGTCGTCCGCGACTGGACTTAACTGTCAGGGGTCCTTTACCTTTTTAAGCGTAATCTGGACATGCCTGTCCTGACTCGGCTGCAGAAAATTTTACACACACATATTCTTGTTATGATCAATAAGGAGTCTGGTGTAGCCTGTGGCCAAAGAAAGCAACGGGGAGCCTGCAATGGTAAAGGTAAAGGGACCCCTGACCATTAGGTCCAGTCGCGGACGACTCTGGGGTTGCAGCACTCATCTCGCTTTATTGGCTGAGGGAGCCAGCGTACAGCTTCCGGGTCACATGGCCAGTATGACTAAGCCAGAGCAGTGCACAGAAATGCCGTTTACCTTCCCACCAGAGCAGTACCTATTTATCTACTTGCACTTTGATGTGCTTTCAAACTGCTAGGTTGGCAGGAGCAGGGACAATATAAGTCAATATATGGCTGGGCGCATAAGACTGAAGGATAAAGAAAGTTTACTTTCCCTCCCCAAATTGGAGACTTCTAGGACTGATTCGCATTGCAGGCTTAAGAATAGTCTAAGAGAGAATCTTCTGCACTTCCACCCAAGATTGTTCAGGAGAAGCCGTGAACTAGTACAAAACTGACAAAACTTTGGTAGTTCTGAGATGCCTAGGGTTGAGGCGGGATGGAATTAGAGTCTGTTCACATTTAAAGGCAAACCTAATTTGCATGGAACTATACATGAGCCTAAACTCTGTCGTCTTTCCGCATTTGCACTTCTCTAAATTTTTCAGTGCTGTTCCCCAGCCAAATCATGTGAATAAAAATGCACATATAGTGACTTACAAATTACTCGACATCCAAAGTTTTCGACTTATGAACAGGGAAAATGGCCACACGCCTATGAATTTTTCTACATCCAAACGGAAACCGTTGGCGGTTTTAAATGCTGTTTTCTCGACGTACGAATTTTAAATGCGGTTTTCTCGACTTACGAATTTTTCTGAATATTTTTTCCCCTATGGGAAACCGCTTTTCGACTTACAAACTTTTCGACCTATGAATGTGCATTCGGAACGGATTAAGTTCGTAAATCGAGGGACCACTGTACTGTGGTCCCTTGGTTCTCAAACTTAATCCGTTCCACAAGTCCGTTCCAAAACCAAAGTGTTCTAAAACCAAGGCGTGCTTTCCCATAGAAAGTAACGCAAAACGGATTAATCCATTCCAGAGTTTTATAAACTATCCCTAGAACAGCAATTTAACCTGAATTTTACTATCTAACGAGACCACTGATCCATAAAATGAAGGCAATAATCAATGTAATGTACTATAAAATAAATAAAACAGTATTGTATATGATAAAAACTAAAATTTATTTTTTTCCTTACCTGCACTGAGGATAGTCATGTTTGGATGGGGGGCTTTTATCCATTTCCACAATCACACAATCAATCAATCAATCAATCAATCAATAGCTGAACTGGGATCCACACAGTCACAAAAACAAATTAACTGAAAAAGCCTCAAAACAAAAAACACACAAAATAAATAGCAAAAACAAAAGCACCAAATATAAGCTCCAAATATCACCTTAGAACACTGCAATCGGAAACGGAAAGCTTGGATTACAATGGGGCGGGGATGCAAATTAGCAGCGCAACAGGAAACACAGCGGGACTCAAAACGGAGCACATTCAGCTCCCGAAAAAAAGTTTGAAAACTGGAACACCTACTTCTGGTTTTGCAGCATTTGGGTTCCAAGTTGTTCATGAACTAAACTGTTCGAAAACCGAGGTACCACTGTACTAGGGTAAAGTCTGCATACAGACTTGTGCAGTGTTCCCTCAACCTCCTCTCCTCTCCCCTCTCCTAGGGAGTCCTTTGGGCAGCCACTGCCCCAAAGAGAGGGGCCTTCTCACACTGCCCCACAGGGGCCTGGAAAGCACCCCCTGGCCAGGCCCAGAGGCACTGTTCGCCTGGGGAGCTTGTAGCCAGAGCTGCTGCCAGGGCCGGCCTATGGTTTTCAGTGGGGTGTAGTGCTTTGGGTAGAATTTCACCGGATGATCTAAGGCAGGTTTGGGGAAACTTTGGCCCTCCAGCTGTTGATGAGGATGGCCAAGATCAAGATCAGAGGGGGTTGACCAAGTTGACCAAGGGTCTGGAAACAAAGCCGTACGAGGAGCAGTTGTTCATTCATCAAAACGACCAGGGAAAGAAAGGTGGATGCAAGGCTGCAAGGGGACTTGTAATAACAACAAAAGCAGTGGGTCCCGCAAAACTTTCTGGTTGCAAGGCTGGAAAGAATAAGCACCCACCTCCCAGAGGTCACTGCCCTTTCTGCACTTGAATGTGTGGCTTATTATCATCAGTCTCATTTAGCCACCTATTTGGACATATGATCTGCTTAAATTATTTTATACTTATAGGTTTGGATTGATGGAATATTCTTATCATTGACGTCACCATGAGAACATACAAACACTCTAGATCACCTGACATATTCAATTACAGGTTTCCCTTTTGAGTGTGTAGGTTTGTTCCAAGGAGTAAGGACATGAAAATGATTCTCTCTCCAGGAAAACAGCCTCAGGCTAGAATGCAGGCTATTTGGAGAGGCAGAGCCTTGATTTCAGCTCTGGGTTTCCTATTTCTAAGATGTTCTATCTGCGCTGGGATCAAGAACATGATATTATGCAACTATCTGGATGTAACTCTATTTGTTTTATGTTTGCTTTGAAGCAAGTTCTGTTAAGTAAAGCTTTTGAACCAAATTTTTGGACTGGGGGGCAATTTTTATGTCAAGAAGAGTCAGTTTTTTGTTCATCCACATTGCTCCAATATGCACAATATTAATAACAGCAATAAACCTCTCCCCCTCCTTTGGTTTCCAGAAACTCTTATTCAGAAACATTGTTGCCTCTGACTGTGGAAGCAGAGCATAACAGAAGGCCTTCTCGGTGGTGGCGCCTGCCATGTGGAACGCCCTCCCACCAGATGTCAAGGAAATAAACAACTATCTGACTTTTAGAAGACATCCGAAGGCAGCCCTGTTTAGAGAAGTTTTTAATGTTTGTTGTTTAATTGTGTTTTTAATATTCTGTTGGAAGCTGCCCAGAGTGGCTAAGGAGGCCCGGCCAGATGGGTGGGGTATAAGTAATAAATTATTATTATTATTATTATTATTATTATTATTATTATGGCTAGTAGCTACCAATAGACCTTTCTCCTCCATGACTAGATGATCCTCAGGGTCCCTTCCACCTCTGCAATGTGATGATTCGATAATTCGATGACCCTGCAATATGGGAAAGCTGCATGGCTGGAGTGCCTTTTGCCGCTGCAACACAGTCCCGGGCCGTGAAAAAGCCACGATGGAGGATCAGCAGGGAGAGTGGGAAGAGGCTGCCCTCCTGAAGACAACTGTATGATGGGTCCAGATATAGCCTGCTCTAGAATCTTGCTTAACCAAGACAGAAAATCCCCGCTCACTCCCCAACAGCTCTACAAACTCCTCTGGATGGAACTAATGTGAGCACTTGGCAGAATCTGTGTGGCTAATGGGCTGTGGACGGCATGGGTAGTTAACTGTTCGAAAACTGCCTGGTGGTACCAATTGCATTATTATTATATCAGGAGGGAGATTAAGGCTCCAATTAAAGAGAGACAGGGGAATTCGTGCAGTGGCTGCCCAGGCTGCCCGTCTTTCAAGGCAGCCATTTGAGAGCTCGCTGGTGGGGAAAATGGACTGGGACAGAGACAGCACCCGGACCCTTACAAAAAACCCTTCTGGCCCCAGTGGATGACCCAGCTACTGAGATCTATTTCCTTTGGAGTCTAATTAAGGAGGTAGTGAGTCAAAAACAGGCATTTTCTGCCATTGCAGCTGCCCTGTGGGATACATCGCCCACCAGTCGTCTCAGACATCTTGTAAAGGCTTCACTTTCTGCCCTGACCCCTAAGACTGGAGCCTGTTATTTCTGGATTTCTGTAATGATGGCGCTGTTTTATTGTTTACCATTGTACTGCCAGAAGTTTTCAAATATCTGGCAGCTTAGAAATCCTTAGAAATCAAGATAAATTTCTAAACAATAGGCTAAGCAGCCTAAACATGCCACAGCAAACAGAAGTCTCTGGAAATAGAGGGCCCATCTGTCCCTGGATGTTTCTCAGCATAGGACTAGGGATAGTGAATCTGTCACGGGGTTAATAATAATAATAATAATAATAATAATAATAATAATAATATTTATACCCCACCCATCGGGCTGGGGTTTCCCCATTCACTCTGGGCAACTTGCAGGAAATCTAAAAACATAAAACATATATGTTAAAAACCTCCCTCATGCCTTATGAGGAACGGCTTAGGGAGCTGGGTATGTTTAGCCTGGAGAAGAGAAGGTTAAGGGGTGATATGATAGCCATGTTCAAATATATAAAAGGATGTCATATAGAGGAGGGAGAAAGGTTGTTTTCTGCTGCTCCAGAGAAGCGGACACGGAGCAATGGATTCAAACTACAAGAAAGAAGATTCCACCTAAACATTAGGAAGAACTTCCTGACAGTAAGAGCTGTTCGGCAGTGGAATTTGCTCCCAAGGAGTGTGGTGGAGTCTCCTTCTTTGGAGGTCTTTAAGCAGAGGCTTGACAGCCATCTGTCAAGAATGCTTTGATGGTGTTTCCTGCTTGGCAGGGGGTTGGACTGGATGGCCCTTGTGGTCTCTTCCAACTCTAGGATTCTATGATCACCACCACCACCACCGCTTTCCGTTTCCCTGCAGGTAGCTCCGACCCGCAGGTGAAGGAGGTCAGAGGCCAGAGAGACCGGGTGGCGCGCCAATTTGCCCTGCTGCTCTCCGGCTCCCTATCTGCCTCGGCCACTCCAGATCCACCGGCTCCCTTTAAATGACCATAAGGCTTCTTGTCACTTGAGCTGCCAAAACCAGCCCCCCCTTCCCTCATCAAATCCCTAATCAGCTGGAACAGCACCGCAAGCCATGTGAAATTGACTCCTCTCGGCTCCGTGAGCCGTCCGTCCAGCTCCTCTCGTCTGGCCCCTCTCTGGCTTGGAGGGCAACATCCTGCCTGGTTATATAGGTTGGGAGTTCGGTGTTTATCGTTGCTGGGTTTTTCTCTCCCCCCCCCCCGCCTCTCAAATTCTCTTGGATGCCTGGACAGGACTCAGGCACTGGGCAGGGAGGATTGGAGCGAGGCATGGCTGAGTTGAGATGGACCCCAAGGAAGGGAAGGGAGTGAAATGAAAAAGTCACTTTTGTGGCTTCCTACCCACAGAAGTGGGGGACGCGGGTCAAACTTCTGTGGGTTAAACCACAGAGCCTAGGGCTTGCCGATCAGAAGGTCGGCAGTTCAAATCCCCACGACGGGGTGAGCTCCCATTGCTCGGTCCCTGCTCCTGCCAACCTAGCAGTTCGAAAGCACGTCAAAGCGCAAGTAGATAAATAGGTATCGCTCTGGCGGGAAGGTAAACGGCGTTTCCGTGTGCTGCTCTGGTTCTCCAGAAGCGGCTTAGTCATGCTGGCCACATGACCTGGAAGCTGTACGCCGGCTCCCTCGGCCAGTAAAGCAAGATGAGCGCCGCAACCCCAGAGTCGTCCATGACTGGATCTAACGGTCCAGTCTACCCACAGAAGTGGGTCCTAGGGAGCAGCAATATTTGTGTAGATTTTGGTACCCAGTGCCTGATCTGATTTGGCTGGCCTTTGGGATAGCGCTGACATCTCTCTTGAACTGGAAATGGGCCAGCGTCATCCAAGATGAACCAGTTTGTGCTGGTTTCAAGATGGCACTTCAGCTGTCTGGGGGGAATCCTTGATTGGCGTTCACAGCGTAGCCAGCCAGCCCGTATCCTGTGCCCGTGAGTAGGAATTGCTCCAAGGTGGGAGCTCTCTGAGCCCGCAAAGGTAATTGCTTGGCTGGCACCAGGCCCCGCGGAGATGCGCTTCCCTGCCAGACTCTGAGAAGCTTTGTCCGGTCGTGACAAATTGCCGTGGAGCAAATCCTGCTGGGTTGTAATGCAGCGATTTGGAGGAAGATGGATTTGAGAAAGATGGCAGGTCCCCCACAGCTATTTAATACACTTAAATAGGCTTGGAAGAGAGAGGTGGCTAAGGAGGAAAACGCTTAGCAGGTGCCAGGAGGGAAGGAGGGAAGGAGGGAAGGAGGGAAGGAGGGAAGGAGGGAAGGGGGGAAGGAGGGAGTTAAGGAAGGAAGGAAGGAAGGAAGGAAGGAAGGAAGGAAGGAAGGAAGGAAGGAAGGAAGGAAGGAAGGAAGGAAGGAAGGAAGGAAGGAAGGAAGGAAGGAAGGAACCACTCTGCGATTCCTGCTTTGCAGGGGGTTGGTCTAGATCAGGCATCCCCAAACTTTGGCCCTCCAGATGTTTTGGACTACAATTCCCATCATCCCCGGCCACTGGTCCTGTTAGCTAGGGATCATGGGAGTTGTAGGCCAAAACATCTGGAGGGCCACAGTTTGGGGATGCCTGGTCTAGATCAGGCACGTCCAACAGGTAGATCGTAATCTACCGGTAGATCACTGGACATCTGTGGTAGATCACTGGTAGATCACTGGCTCACCCCAAAGAAGCTCAACAACTTTGGCTCCCCTAAGAAAAGTTCAACATTATTGCCCTGTAGCCACCCCCCCTCAAAATGGGCCTTTCCTCCTCCCTAAAAGCTCAAGAAAAGCTCAACAACTTTTAGCTGAACCTCAAAAAAGGGGTTAGATCACTGCCAGTCTTTAACTCCGTGAGTAGATCACAGTCTCTTGGGAGTTGGTCACCCCTGGACTCTAGATGAACCATTGGAACCCCTTCCAACTGTATAGTTCTATGATTCTGTATGGCTGAGAAGCAGGCTGGCAGCCCATTCATCTGTTTATTCATTGATCATATTTACAGCCCTCCTTTCCCCCTAAGGAGATCAAGGTGGCTCCCCTCCCTCCTCATTTAATCCCCACAACAACCCTGTGAGGTAGGCTAGGCAGAGAGAGGCAGGGACTGGCACCCAAGGTCACCCAGTGAGCCTCCTGGCTGAGCTGAGATTTAAAACCTGGTCCCCCAGGTCCTAGCCCAACACTCTAACCACTACACCACACTGCCTCTCATGATCCGATGCAGGATGTGCTGACTATTGAAGTCAGGCCCAAGTTTAAAGTTTTCAGAGGATAATTTTCTTTGAACCACAATTGGGTGACACCAATAGATTCTCCGTGGCCCTTACTATGGCCAAAAGAATGATATTGCCGCACTGGAACGATACATGTAAGGCTGCATTTATTCGATGAATTGAAGGTACAGTTGGCACTTAGGAGCAGGTTGTAGACGGAGACTTTGTATGGATGAGTATCATGAAATTTGGGACCCATTTAAACAAAACATAGCAGGTTGAAAATAAATATAGTCATATTTATAGATATTTGGCCACCTCATATTTATAAATACTTTGGCCACCTCATGAGAAGAGAAGACTCCCTGGAAAAGACCCTGATGTTGGGAAAGATGGAGGGCACAAGGAGAAGGGAACGACAGTGGATGAGATGGTTGGACAGTGTTCTCGAAGCTACAAACATGAGTCTGACCAAACTGCGGGAGGCAGTGGAAGACAGGAGTGCCTGGCATGCTCTGGTCCATGGGGTCACACACAGTCGGACACAACTGAACAACTAAACAACAAATATTTATAGATAAGGTATCTGAAGAAGGGTGCATGCACACGAAAGCTCATACCAATGACAAACTTAGTTGGTCTCTAAGGTGCTACTGGAAGGAATTTTTCTATTTTATTTTTATATATGAAATTGTATTTGTCAATTTTTTATAGTGATATTATATACCTTTATCTCCCCTCCTCCCCTTTTCACAATTTCACTATGTTGCTTATTTTAAGTGTTAACGATGGTGATGATAATGGCAGGCCTTTTCCTGGGTAAATTAACACCCCGCTCCATCCTTTGACTTCCCTCCTCCTCGGATGCAAGAAATTTGAACCTGGCTTAGAATGAAACCAACCTGGATCAGGTTACCTTTGGAAAGGAGGCACAATTTGGTCACCCTTTCCCAAGGAAGGGGAAATTTATTTATTTATTTGCAGCACTGACAGTCCGCTGTCCACTGAAGGTCTTCAGTCCAAGAGCAGGGAACAAGGTAAAGAAAATAAACAGGGATTCATTTTTAGTTTACTTAGTTAGCGAAAAAATTATATATCACTTGATTATAACCAAGCCGCTAAGTAGTTTATGAGAAAAGTTAAAATTATCACAAAGAACAGTTACCGAATTCAAAATGTTTAAAGAGATTAAGACACACCAACGTACCGTATCTGTTTTGGGGTAGGTTTGCCTAACCAAAAATGTTTGAAGTTGGGGCTGGAAAGAGTATAAGCAAAGGAACCCGGCTGATGTCAATGGGCAGGGAGTTCCAAAGTGTAGGCGCAGCCACACTGAAAGACCCATTCTCTATGACTACGGAGCAAGTTTTACATGTCACCTGTCACAGCGGTGAGTTCCACAGATCAAAGCACCAAGTGGGCAGCTATGGCTATGGGGTAAGGTGATCCCACAAATAAACAGATTCGGAGCAGTTAAGGGCTTTATATAAGGGGGGGGCTATTGGGTTGTAATTGTTTTTATTTTGATTATGTCTTTTGTGTTTTTATATTGTGATTTTATCCTGTGAACCGCTCTGAGGCCTGCGGGTATAGGGTGGTATACACAATTTAATAATAATAATAATAATAATAATATACCATCTTGACCTTGGCCCAGTAACAAATTGTCTACCAGTGCAGCTCTCTGGGCAGAGGGGTTATCTGCTAGCAGGGTCTCAGTTCTGTGTTGCAGCATTCTAAGTCCTCAGACCTTCCAAGTGTTCCTATTTTCCAGGAACAGTCACAGATTTACAGAAGGTGTCCCAGTTTCTAATTTGATCCCAAAATGTCCTGCTTTTCCTTGGGACGTCCCTGTTTTCATCAGCATACCTGCCAAGTTGCTGTCAGAGAAATAAGGGACCGGGCTGGAAATAGCAGACCGGAAGTAGCGCTGCCGCCATTTTGGAACTGGGCGGAGCATGCTCAGAAGTGACTTTTGATGCTGCTTTGCCCAGTTCCAAAATGGCCACCGCGCCAGAAGTTGCACTGCAGCCATTTTGGAACTGGGCAGAGCAGCATCAAAAGTCACTTCTGAGCATGCTCCGCCCAGTTCCAAAATGGCCGCCGTGCCAGAATAAACCGGGGGGGAAAAATCCATTTTTTTCAGCTAGGAACAGCTTGAAAAACGGGGATTTCCCGGGGAAAACGGGAGACTTGGCAGCTATGTTCATCAGAGAAGTGTTGGAGGGTATGGAATTATGCGACCCCCAAACCAAGGAGGCAACTATATAATCTTTAGAAGACATCTGAAGGCAGCCCTGTATAGGGAAGTTTTTTTTAATGTTTAATGTTTCATTATGTTTTTATCTATGTTGGAAGCCGCACAGAGTAGCTGAGGCAACTCAACTCAGTCAGATGTGCAAGGTATTATTATTATTATTATTATTATTATTATTCTAATAGGACATTCCTATTTTTATCAGAAAAATATTAGAGGGCAGGCATTCTGCACCGACTGCAGTTTCCAGGTCAAATCCCACATAGTGTGCATCGCAATGTAATCCAATCTTTTAGGTGATCTTTTAGGTTTTTATAGGTATGGTAGTCCAAAGCTGCAGAGTTAAAGCTGATCCATTGACAAGTTAAATAAAGAAATGGGTGCCAGCCACGCTCTCCTCGCACAGCTGCCTAAATCGCTTGCTACCTTGGCGCTTTGTCAGTGGGGCTGAGATGTGTCACCAGCCGAGCGAGGAGATAAATAGGTACTGCTGTGGTGGGAAGGTAAATGGCGTTTCCGAGCGCTCTGGCACTCGTCACAGTCAGGGCCGTCTTAAGCATTTCTGGCGCTGTGGTGCAAAGATCCCTCCGGCGCTTCCCTCACCCCCCCACCCCGTTTCAGTGAAATTGTTTGTAGGGGAACACTTGGAGCCAGAATTCGGTGCCTGCAGGCTAAAAGGGGAAAAACCAAGCTGAGTGGCACACTCCCCCTCGCTCACTTAGTGCACTTGTTTGGTGTTCCCCGGACTCTCGCCTGGTGTAGCGCCCTCCAGAACCTTGCACTCTGGTGCCCCCGCGCCACTAGCATCTATGGGTAAGACGCCCCTAGTCACAGTGTCCTGTTGCACCAGAAGCGGTTTAGTCCTGCAGGCCACAGGACCCGGAAAAAGGCTGCCTGTGGACAAACGCCAGCTCCCTCGGCCTGAAAGCGAGATGAGCGCCACAACCCCATAGCCGCCTTTGACTGGACTGAACTGTCCAGGGGTCCTTTACCTTTTACCCTTACCCCTCTCGCTCATGGATGCCCAGGGGAAGATGGGTTTGGTCAGCCCAGCCGCTGTGCTGGTACCCTTCCCTCAGCTATTAGTTTGTGGTCAACTCAAATGCTCTTATGTAACCAGCAGAGTCAAGGCTCGTCCATTAGCTTGGAGAAATCAAAGCTGCCTGGCCACAAAACCACAGTCGCCTCACCCTGGCAATGGGGTCTACCCACCAACAACCTCACCTTGTGAACGAGGCACTTAGCAACCACATCCTATGCTCAGGGTATCACTTAGCTTGTAAACTCCCAGGCAGTGGTGTGTGGTCAGTGGGCATGGGGGACTAGGCTAGCCCCCTAAATGTTCCCCAGGAGCCTCCTCCCCAAAGCCTGGGAAGCTTCTGCCTGGCTTGGGGAGGGCGGCGCAATGCTCATGCACGTGACACCCCCCCCAATTGCCCTTGCAAGCTGGGGCCTCTGGCCCCAAGTGTTCCCCTACAAACAATTTCACTGCACATCATCGACCCAGGCTTTTCCTGGCCTATGTGTTTAAACCAGGAATTGGGGGGGGGCAGTTAAATGACTCCCAAAATCCCAAGTCCACCACCACAGCCTTTAACTAAGGCCAGGACAATGACCGTTGACAAAGGCACCATAAATACACAACAGCAAAGAGGCTCAGAAAAGCAGTCCATAAAACTGTAGCTATAAGCACATACCATGTATTCTATCCATTATAGAAAACTGTAAAGGTAAAGGTAAAGGGACCCCTGACCATTAGGTCCAGTCGTGACCGACTCTGGGGTTGCGCGCTCATCTCGCATTATTGGCCGAGGGAGCCGGCATACAGCTTCCAGGTCATGTGGCCAGCATGACAAAGCCGCTTCTGACAAACCAGAGCAGCACATGGAAACGCCATTTACCTTCCCGCTGTAGCGATACCTATTTATCTACTTGCATTTTGACGTGCTTTCGAACTGCTAGGTTGGCAGGAGCTGGGACCGAGCAACGGGAACTCACCCCGTCACAGGGATTCGAACCACTGACCTTCTGATCAGCAAGCCCTAGGCTCAGTGGTTTAACCACAGCGCCACCTGGGTCCCTTACTGTAGAAACTTCAAATAATTGCCAAAAGTCAACGGTTTGACTGATTTCCTTGGCTCCAATGGCTAATGACTCCTCTGGAAGAGGGGAACCCAGGGCTCCCCCTGACTCCATAATCCCTTAAGCATAAGGCGCATGTTCCCTCCCCCTCTACAAGGTAGAAATCCATCGGATGGTGGATTGAATCCTGATGCTTTCAAAGGAGAAGCACAGGAAAGCCTTGGAGCCAGGGGGATGTGTTAATACCTTTATTGTTCTTTGGGGGAGAGGGTAGTTAAAAGATGTCGGGAACTGGGGTGATTGACAGGGGTGGGTGGTGGGCTCATGTTTCTGCATGCCAAACACTCCTACCTTGTGACATATTTGTGATGTATCGATAATGCTGTTGAAAAACGTATTATGGGAAATGGGGAGAGGTCTTAAAAGTTCATGCAACCTGCCCCTTGTGTGTTTGAACCTTGTTGCAACAAATAAAGATCAGGTCTACGGACCGCTGTTTGCTTCTTTAACTTGGCTGGAGACTCCTTCTTTTGCTGACCGGAGAGACCCACAGGGAGCATAGCTGCCAAGTTTTCCCTTTTCTCACGAGGAAGCCTATTCAGCATAAGGGAATTTCCCTTAAAAAAGGGATAACTTGGCAGCTATGACAGGGAGTGGCAACGCAATGAGCTGGGCTGCGGAGTAAATTTGCACCCCAAGATTTTTCCTTATCATATGAAATTAGACTGTGTCATTACTGAATTCCTGCGCGGTAGCATCTCAGGCCCCAAATAGGTGTTGCTTTTAATATATACATATATCCCCCTCTTCACCATGTGTCACTGGGTCCCAAAGTTTCCAGGCCGACAGTTTGCTCTTTATGTTCTTGTGCCTTTCCTTCTCCTCCGCCTTTCTCTTGTCTCAGCAGTTGTCCGTGTCTGCCTGTCTGGCTTGACTTGCAATGCCAGAGAACTCCAGGAGGTGACTGGAAAGCTCAGAGGAGAGGCTGCCACAGCAAGGCTTCTTGCTGGTCTCCCCGGATGATGGGCACAGGTGGCCATGCCCTCCGATCGATTTGCCCGTCAGGAAATGGGAAAGGGACTCTCATGCAAGCCCCGCTGCTTTTCGTGAGCTGCCGTGATGCCCTTCATCCTCCTCCAGTCTCAATAAACCTGGCTAATTAGCATCCTGACCACTCAATTAATTAGGCAGTACACTTAATTATGACAAACTACATTATCCAATATAGCCCTGAGTCCAATGGACATTAGTGTTGGGTTATGTTCGGTAACAATTTGATTTGAGAGGGAGTTTATTGACCAGAAAAGACATATGATGAGATTAAAATAATCAGTAGAACTAGCACAGTGCTATCGGCTTGTCGTAGCCAAGGGCTGGGGTTATAAAGAGAGGGAGCCTGATCAAATTAGCCGCTTCATTCTCATTAAGAGGCTCTGCGTAAACGGAGAGGGACGGCGGATGGAGAAGGGGAGGCAGGGGCAGCCGAGCAAGGAGGGCGCTTTGGAAAGCGGCCCAGGGAAGGGGTGGGCCGAGGGGAGGGAGGCTGTGCCACTTCTCTCCCTTGTTCCTCGGGGGCCTAAATGAAACGCTTTCTGTTAAGAAGAGCAATGCAGGTACAGCGAGGAAGGTGCTTCTGGATCTTCAGACCAAAGGTCCATCTGGTCTAGAGCTCAACAATGGCTCCTCCCGACCATTTGTTTATTGCCCTTTCATCCTGGTTTGTGTGTGCAGAGGTTAGATCTGTAACTGATCTTTACTGAGTGTCTTTTCTGAGCTGTTTTCAGGGGGATTATGTATGGAAGTGAGAGCTGGACCATAAAGAAGGCTGATCGCCGAAGAATTGATGCTTTTGAATTATGGTGCTGGAGGAGACTCTTGAGAGTCCCATGGACTGCAAGAAGATCAAACCTATCCATTCTGAAGGAAATCAGCCCTGAGTGCTCACTGGAAGGACAGATCCTGAAGCTGAGGCTCTAATACTGTGGCCACCTCATGAGAAGAGAAGACTCCCTGGAAAAGACCCTGATGTGGGGAAAGATTGAGGGCACAAGGAGAAGGGGACGTCAGAGGACGAGATGGTTGGACAGTGTTCTCGAAGCTACGGACATGAGTCTGACCAAACTGCGGGAGGCAGTGGAAGACAGGAGTGCCTGGTGTGCTCTGGTCCATGGGGTCACGAAGAGTCGGACACGACTAAACGACTAAACAACAACAACAACAATGCAACATAAGAACATGAGAAGAGCCTGCTGGATCAGGCCAATGGCCCATCTAGCCTCCTGTTCTCACAGGAGCCAACCAGATGAATGTGGGAAGCCTGCAAGCGTTACCCAAGCACAAGAGCCCTCTCCCCTCCTCTGGATCCGGTGGGATGTAACATAAGCAGTCAAGTACAACCCTTCCTGTTTGCCCAGACACGCAGCGGGGTGTTACTCCAGTTCCAGGAGGACTTCCTGTCACACCTGGTCTGGAGCTTCCTCTCCCTGCGTGTGACCAGGTAGGTGAGCGTGATCCTGGGAGACCCCATAAGAGGGGATGGTCACACAGCCATCTTTCTCTTTTGACTCTTCTTCCTCTCGATGCCATGCTCTCTTGATACTGATTGCTCTCAGCCATCAGGGCATGGGCTCATTCCCACATGGGATGAACTCAAACTCTCTTCTGTAACTCCAAGCTAAAGCCTGCCTTTAGGAATCCAACTGTGAACTGAATGTGAGTAAACCTCTTCTTACTTTCAAAAGAAGCTTCTTGTGTCTTTCTTCTTCTATTTAGGAGGGATAAAAGGGGACTTACCAGGAACCAAACAAAGCCAGATTGGATTGCTTAAGTAAAGAGATTCAAAAGAATCTACCAACTAGCTTCCTGCTATATATTGGGGAAGGCACTCTGCTGCTGATTCACTAGCGTGAGCGAGGAAGAATACTATTAAATCAATATATCCTCTCCTAGTATCTACTGCAACATTCCCACAGATCCTATTTCATTCTGATTTTTTTCCGGGGGGCGGTTGTATGACACTTATCCTGAATAAGGGAAGTAATAGTACCACTGTATTCTGTATTCTATATTCATATAGAGGAGGGAGAAAGGTTGTTTTCTGCTGCTCCAGAGAAGCGGACACGGAGCAATGGATTCAAACTACAAGAAAGAAGATTCCACCTAAACATTAGGAAGAACTTCCTGACAGTAAGAGCTGTTCGGCAGTGGAATTTGCTACCAAGGAGTGTGGTGGAGTCTCCTTCTTTGGAGGTCTTTAAGCAGAGGCTTGACAGGCATATGTCAAGAATGCTTTGATGGTGTTTCCTGCTCGGCAGCGGGTTGGACTGGATGGCCCTTGTGGTCTCTTCCAACTCTACGATTCTATGATTCTATGATTCTAATAGCTGGCTGTTAAAGTGAAAAATAAGTCCATATAAGGTACAAAGAGGGTTTTGATATGAATAGTAAAAATAATAATGGATTGGGTAATTTGTATTTCATGGACTGTGGCTGGTTGAGAGGTGGTGAAGTGCTGGGATGGCGGAAGGTGCCTAGGTAGAGGATGAACAGCTAATATGACATATATTTGTCTACAGACTTGGGAAGACAGGTGAACTAATACCAGTGTCCTGGAAGAAGCAAAGATCACCCGTGTCGAAACAGTGATTCTTCAACATCAACTTTGTTGGACTGGTCATGTTGTGCAGATGCCTGATGATCGTCTTCCAAAGCAACTACTCTATTCCGAACTTAAAAATGGAAAGCGTAATGCTGGTGGTCAACAAAAGAAGTTTAAAGACTGTCTCAAGGCAAATCTTTAAAAATGTAGTATAAACACCAACAATTGGGAAACACTTGCCTGCAAGCGCTCCGGTTGGAGAACAGCCTCCACCAAAGGTGTAATGGGTTTTGAAGACACTTGAACTCAGGACACAAGGGAGAAACGTGCTAAGAGGAGGGCACGCTTGGCAAATCCACACCGTGACCAACTCCTGCCTGGAAACCAATGTCCCCACTGTGGAAGGACATGTGGATCCAGAATTGGCCTCCATAGTCACTTAGGAATCATTGTTAAAACCGTGTTTATGGAAGACATCTTACTCGGCTACGAGGGATCGCCAAAGAGAGAGTGTGTGTATCCTAATAGAAATACATTTGCAGACCCTTAAGGCTCTATCCTGTAGTGCATTTCTGAATGAAGTCTCACCAACTGCGAATGTAGGCTGAGTTCCGTACTTAAACCCCAAGGGGAATTCCCCCACCCCTGAGATCTGCTCCACCATCACCAAGAGTTGGGCTTTGAGTGTCGTAGTGCACCCTGCAAACTGATATTAGGCAAGCAGCAACAAGAGCGGGTTGTAGATGCCTGACAAAATCCTTTCTGTCCAAGGAGGCGTTCCATGTTCCATGCCTCAGCGACTTATCTCTGTATGGCTTTATTTATGCTCTGTGGAATTTCACCCCCAATGTTCATTTTCTGAATCTCTATTTCTAGTTGATTAGGTGGTTGTTGTTGTTGTTTAGTCGTTTAGTCGTGTCCGACTCTTCGTGTCCGACCCCATGGACCATAGCACGCCAGGCACTCCTGTCTTGCACTGCCTCCCGCAGTTTGGTCAGACTCATGTTCGTAGCTTTGAGAACACTGTCCAACCATCTCGTCCTCCTCCAAGATGGCCACCGCCATGTGGCCACCCCTAAGATGGCCGCCGGGCATGTGTAAAAGCTATTTCCGGTGCCAGCGGCGGCCGTTTTCTGGTGTCCATAAATGGGCAAACCGGCACCAGAAAAATGGCTGCTGGCAGGAGCGAATTTACGGGAGATTTATGGGAGAGGAGCTCAAACGAGAGACCGCCAAGAAATGATAAGGAAAAACAGGGGGGTTCCCGGGGAATACGGGGTACTTGGCAGCTATGTTCTGCACTCCTGCAACTGCCTGCACAAATGCTGCCGCTGCCGAGTGTGTTTGAATTGCAGCTTTTCTGGAAGTGGAACTGGAGTCTCTGTGACAGGAAACATTCTAGCCAGTATCAGTAAATGGGTAGTTTCAGAGACAGAGAGATAAGCATAGTCAGTTGAACGTCCACCAACTGGGAAAAAGAGCCATCTGTAATTGGGGCTTTCATGTGAGAAGATGGCTGCTATAAGGAGGGTCCCATGGCCAGCCTGGGTGGGAGGAGTCTGCGTGGGGTTTGAGGATATGGATGGAGGGTACAGATTCAGTATGACTCTGAAGACCAGTCATGGGCAAAGTAGAGGGAGGGGGTCTCGCCTGCTTTATCTCATGCTTGTGGGCGTCACAAGACATCTTCGGTCACCTCTGGACCAGCAGCATTTTGCATGAGAGATTCACTTGATCTTAGCCAAAAGGCCGAGAGATTCAAGTGCTTACGGGGCTATTTAGGCAATTAAAGAGGCTTAAAGCACTGTATCACCCTGGTGCACTTTTTTAAAAAATAGACTTTTTTTGGGGGGTGGGGTTAGTGCTTGGGAAACACACTGAGAATTGTGGGAGGAACAAAGGCTTAACAGGAAGTTGTATAACCACCACACAAGCAAACCAGGATGGATTCATAGAATCATAGAATCATAGAGTTGGAAGAGACCACAAGGGCCATCCAGTCCAACCCCCTGCCAAGCAGGAAACACCATCAAAACATTCTTGACATATGCCTGTCAAGCCTCTGCTTAAAGACCTCCAAAGAAAGAGACTCCACCACACTCCTTGGCAGCAAACTCCACTGTCAAACAGCTCTTACTGTCAGGAAGTTCTTTCTAATGTTTAGGTGGAATCTTCTTTCATGAAGTTTGAATCCATTGCTCCGTGTCCGCTTCTCTGGAGCAGCAGAAAACAATCTTTTTCCCTCCTCCATATGACATCCTTTCATATATTTGAACATGGCTATCATATCCCCCCTTAACCTTCTCTTCTCCAGGCTAAACATACCCAGCTCCCTAAGCCGTTCCTCATAAGGCATCCTTTCCAGGCCTTTGACCATTTTGGTTGCCCTCTTCTGGACACGTTCCAGCTTGTCAATATCCTTCTTGAACTGTGGTGCCCAGAACTGGACACAGTACTCCAGGTGAGGTCTGACCAGAGCAGAATATAGTGGTACTATTACTTCCCTAGATCTAGATGCTATACTCCTATTGATGCAGCCCAGAATTGCATTGGCTTTTTTAGCTGCTGCATCACACTGCTGACTCATGTCAAGTTTGCGGTCTACCAAGACTCCTAGATCCTTTTCACATGTACTGCTCTCAAGCCAGGTGTCACCCATCCTGTATTCGTGCCTTTCAATTTTTTTGCCCAGGTGTAGTACTTTACATTTCTCCTTGTTAAAATTCATCTTGTTTGCTTTGGCCCAGTTGTCTAATCTGTTAAGGTCATTTTGAAGTGTGATCCTGCCCTCTGGGTTATTAGCCAGCCCTCCCAATTTGGTGTCATCTGCAAACTTGCTCAGGATGCCCTCAAGCCCATCATCCAAGTCATTGATAAAGATGTTGAATAAGACTGGGCCCAAGACAGAACACTGTGGCACCCCACTAGTCACTACTCTCCAGGATGAGGAGGAGCCATTGATGAGCACCCTTTGGGTTCGGTCAGTAAGCCAGCTACAAATCCACTGAATGGTAGCATTGTCTAGCCCGCATTTTACCAGCTTCTTTACAAGAATATAATGGGGCACCTTGTGAAAGGCCTTGCTGAAATCAAGATAGGCTACATCCACAGCGTTCCCTTCATCTACCAGGCTTGTAATTCGGTCAAAAAATGAGATCAGATTACTCTGACATGACTTATTTTTCAGAAACCCATGCTGACTTTTAATAATAATAATATAATAATAAATTTTTATTTATACCCTGCCCTCCCCAGTCAAAAACCGGGCTCAGGGCGGCTGACACCAACAGAATTACAATAAAACATAAAAACAATTAATTAAAATACAGATTAAAATACAGTATTAAAATTTAAAGTGCAGCCTCATTTCAAGTAGGCCATAAATCCAAGCCATGAGGGAGGAAAACACAGGGGTCAGGCTGAGTCTAACCCAAAGGCCAGGCGGAACAGCTCTGTCTTGCAGGCCCTGCGGAAAGATGACAAATCCCGCAGGTCCCTGGTCTCTTTTAGTGATCACAGAGTTTCTTTCTAGGTCAGGGGTCCCCAGACTTACCACGCGGCGGGCCGGAGGGCAGGGGAGTGCGCGCAGCGGGCCGGAGGGCAGGGGAGGGGGAAAAATCGCCGAAAATTGCTTGTGCGCATGCGTATGGGCCTCCCCCGACCCGGAAGTGCATCGGAAATGACCTCTTCTGGGTCGGGAGAGGCCCATACGCATGCGCACAAAGGATTTTCGGCGATTTTTTGCCGATTTTGAAGATCGTCGCCGTGCCGCGCGCCGCTAAAGCGGGCGGCGGCAGCGGGCGGCGGGGGGCGTCGCGGGCCGGATTGGGAGGCCAATTGGGCCGCATCCGGCCCGGGGACCGTAGTTTGGGGACCCCTGTTCTAGGTGCTCACAGACCGTTTGCTTAATGATCTGCTCTAGAATCTTTCCTGGTATTGATGTCAGGCTGACTGGGCGGTAATTGTTTGGGTCCTCTCTTTTCCCCTTTTAGTTCCCCCTTTAACTGGTTTTTACTTACATGACGCTGGTCTCACTGATAATGACCTTTCAGATGACTGTGGTGTCTGGGTAGGAAGGCAAGTGAATAAAAGCAGTCCGCCAGCATAAGGAGGGTCCCAGGTTGTTTGGGGTTTTATATGCTAACACAATGGCCTTAAACGTGGCCCAGAAGCAGGTCTTTCCCCCAGCTGTGGTGTGACATGGCCACTCCAGAAAGCAGCCTAGCCACCCCTCACTGCAGCTTCCAGACCTGGGAATGGGGAAAACATTCCACTCGGATCAAATTCTAAGGTGGGTCTGTCTCTTTGGTCCTTTCTGAAAAAAATCACACTAACGAAAACAATGATAGCTTAACATCTCTGAATTTTGCAATGCAGTAATGTGTGCCCAGTAATCTGTGCCAAAAATGCAAATGCTGCATAAATTACATCTATCGGTGAGTTCGACAGAATGCATTGTTTTAGGGGAAATAGCAGTTCGAAACTGTCTGCATTGGGGGGAAATTGTATTGGGAAATCTGTGTGTATTGGGAGAACTTTGCACTAAAACGCCAATCAATTTTCATCCGCGCTTTTAAAAAATAAATAAATCACTGGCATGAAAAAGTGGAGAACTGAACTGAAGACGGGAAAAGAGAGAATTAGAGAAAGCGAAACTGTCACAGTGAGAAGAAGATGCTGGATCAGATGCCACCCCCCATTCATGAGAGCGACTTTTAAAAAAAATCAGCAAAATGAATGGGGGATTTTTTTTGTTTTGTTTTTTAAGTAGAACAGTCTTAAAAGTCATTTTAGGAAATGTGCAAGGGGGGAATCCAAGGAGAAGAAAAACCCAAGGAAGGCAAGACAGGAAGCAAGGCCAGGTCAGTGATGGGGCAGCACTGGTATGAATTTGAGTTGATGAATGGACTCTCTTTCTTCCCACCCCACCTCCCTCTTCCGCCCCCTTCCTCCTCTCTGAGAATCCAAGGGATTAAGTTTGCCCAGAGTTACGTCTCAGGCATCAGGCGTCAGATACAATTACTCACCCGCTGCATCATAATTACTGCAAATGGTCCATTAAAGGAAAATTATCATCAATATGATATTATCAGACAGTGGGTAAATGAATAAAGGAAAGTGCTTATTCTCCCATTGTCCTGTTAATAGAGACATCTTTGAAATTGATAATGGGGAGAATGCGATAGGCTCCCGGCGGCTGGCGCTGCTCTCAGATGCTGCAACCGAGGTTCTAGTGACACCTAGGGCAGAAAAGGAAGACAGGAAGCATCTCTCCTAGGGGGGCTCAGGGTGTCCCAGAAAGGGGGCGAGGGAAGTGCAGGTAGCTGGGGGAATAAATGCAAAGTCTTGCAAAAGGGCAACATGAACCCATTGTGCGCGTGAGCACAGTCCATGCTCCTCTTGGACGACATTTAATTAGCCTGGAAAGCTCAAAGCACACATTACAAGGAAGTGTGCTGCGATTCCTTTCTCTGACCCAGCCAGACCAGAGCAGCCTGGAATATCTGAGTGGGAGATCATAGACTCGTAGAATTGCAGAGTTGGAAGAGACCAACAAGGGCCATCCAGTCCAGTCCAATGCAATGAGGGAATCTCATCATCTAGATCATAAATGACAGGTGGCCACCCAACTTTCTGAGGGAGTCCGTTCCACTGTCAAACAGCTCTTACTGTCAGAAAGTTCTTCCTGATGTTGGGTTGGAATCTCCTTTCTTTCAACTTGAAGCCATTGGTTTAGATCATAGGTTGGCAACGTCCGGCCCATGGGCTGGAGGCAGCCCACGAAGGCTTTTTATCCGGCCCATGGACCGCCTGTGAACCGAGCCGCCTGCTCGGCGAGTCCCCCGTGTGCTGCGCTAAACCGGTGCAGCGCGGCTCGGGGACTCGCTGAGCGGTGCCGAAAATAGCGCCTGCGCAGACACTGGAAATCGCTTCTGTGCAGCCACGGACATGCGCAGAAGCCATTTCTGGTGTCCCAGACATGGGCAGCACCATCGCTTCTGCGCATGTCTCTCCCATGTCCGGCTCATGGACGATTGTCCGTTTGAATCCTCCGGCCCACGGCTGGAAAACGTTGCCAATGCCTGGTTTAGATTCTACCCTCCATAGCAGCAGAAAACAAACTTGCTCCACCTTCCCTATAACAACCCTTAAGATATTCGAAGATGGCTATGATATCTCCTCTCAGTCTCTTGTTTTCCTGGCTAAACATACCCAGCTCCTTCCGTTCCTCATAAGGCTTCGTTTCCAGACCCTTGATCATCTTGGTAGCCCTCCTCTGCACATGTTCCAGCTTGTCAATGTCCTTTTTAAACTGTGGTGCCCAGAACTGGACACAGTATTCCAAGTGTGGTCTGACCAAGGCAGAATAGAGTGGGGCTATGACTTCCCTTGATCTGGACACTAGACTTCCATGAATGCAGCCAAGAATAGCATTAGCTTTTTCTTTTTGCTGCTGCATCACACTGTTGACTCATGTTCACCTTGTGGTCCACCAAGACCCCTAGACCCTTTTCACAGGTACTGCTAGTAAGCCAGGTGTCCCTCATCTTATAGTTGTGCATCTGGTTCTTCCTGCCTAAGTGTAGAGGCTGCTTAACAATTTCCTCGCTGTTCATTTCTCAGTTCAAAATAACTTTTTTCATCCCTGTCTTCTTGGTTTCGAGAAAAGACGAGTAAGAGGTGACATGATAGAAGTTTATAAAATTATGCCCAGCATGGAAAAAGTGGATAGAGAAACGTTTTTCTTTCCCATAATGCTAGATCTCATGGACATGCAATGAACCTGAATGTTTTATGTTTCAGGACAGATTTTAAAAAGTACTCCTACACACAGCATGTAGGCAAACTATGGAACTCACTGCTGCTGGAAGCCACAGGAGGAGAGAGTTGCTCTTGTGCTTGGTTTCCCAGAGACACGTGTCCAGCCACTGTGAGGACAAGATGCTGGACTAGATGGGCCATTGGCCTGATCCAGAAGCCTTTGCTTACGTCCTTATGTTCCTGAGCACTTGCTGCTGCCGCCGCCAAGCTTACGCCAGTCTCCTGGCCTCTAGCATCCTCAGTCTCAAATTGTGCTTTTTTAAAAGGCAGTTTAGGAGAGTGAAGAAGGTCGCTGGCGATTCATTTCACAGCTGTAGTGGGATTAGCACAGCTGGCGTGATTGGGGTAAGCCATCCCGTTTTATCTCTTTCAAACACTCTTGCTAATTCAGCAAAGTGCAGTGGCCAGCAGTCCCTCCTGGCCTAATCGCTGTATCATTCGCACCGGCAGAAAGAAACAGGAACGCTCACCTGCCCCTCCTCGCCCAGCTTGCGCTCACCTTCCTCCTTCCCAGCTGCCTGCCTGGCATCATTCCTTGGGCAGATTCAGCCAGCCAGGCCTCCCTTGGTTTCGGCTGAGAAGATGCCTTGCGAAGCCTACTTGGACATTTAGAATATCGATGTACATTTTGACCTGTCTTTAGTTTATTGCTGATTTCAATTTTTGGGGGAAAATGTTTTAGAAAGATGCTTTAAACTGTTTGTGCAAATATTTCAGCATTTTGTTCCCTCTCTCTCTTTTCAAATAAATTTATTATTTTGTAACAAAGACACAAAAGCATAAACATACAAAAAATACAAAATACAAAAAATACAAAATACAAAGAGAAAGAAAAACAACAACAACAATAATTCCAAAACTTCAACTTATATCTATTCTGTGTTACATTGTAAATCCTCTTTAGTAATTTCTAAATCTTATTCTTATACCTTGTATACCATATAACAGTTCTTATTCTAATCTTATCTTATATCCTAACACAACATCTCACACTTACTATTTATTTATATCTACTTCTCAATATCAATATTTATCTAAACATTTTTTTAATTTCTACAACCTCCCTGTACCTCCTAATTTCAGCATTTTGTTCTCCCCATGGGATTTTCTTTCTAACAATCAAGCGGTGTTTCCAAAACAAAGTAGTAATAAGTCCTCCCCTAATATTCTCTTCAATTTATTGCTGGTCAGTAGAGATGAGCCAGAGTTCAGCGCAGTACGGATTGTACAGTGGGACCTCTATTTGCCACCATAACCCGTTCCTTCTGCGCATGCACGGACGGCGATCGCCACTCCTGCGCATGCACAAACAGCGGCAAACCTGCCGCTTACTTCCGGGTTTGCCTCAGTCGTGACTTGGAACGGCCGTAAGAAGAGGCGGTGGTAAGTAGAGGTTCAACTGTCCTCTGATCCAGAAAGCCCTGCTTTCAACATCCACCCAATAGGAATATTTCTCCACGTCTTTCTGATAGCTCTGTGAAATATCCCTCTCACCCTGCCATTCCCGCAGCAACCTTCCTAGACTCACTGACGGCCCTCTGGGAATCAAAATCCACGTGGGCAGGGGAGGTGCCCATCTCGGCGTCCCAGAACTCCCATATTAAAGCTTTAAGAGGGATTGTCTTAGTTAGAAGCTGAGTGGGGTTTTTCGCGGGTGACTTGTTCGGCTGAGATGCATCCTGCCTCTCCCACATCAATGAAGAATTGGGTCCCCCCTTCCTTGGCATAATTAGACGGAGGTAATTGAATAGTTTACAAAAGAGCGTTGTTCGTGCCTAGCTAGCAGGCTTCAGGCTTTGCTGCCCGGGGCTGGAGAGAGCGGGTGGCATGCTCTCTGGTCCCAGGGGAAGACAATAAAAACATTGTTATTAACCCACTATCCTCCTGCCAGCCTCACCAGATCATGGAATTGTAGAGTTGGAAGGGGCCCAAAGGACCATCTAGACCCGTGGTTCCCAACATGGGGCACACACCAATTTGATTTTTAAGGGGGGCAATTAGAGAATGAGTTATGAACAGTGAATGGCCACATGAATAGGAGTTCACTATTTGAATAATAAGAATTATATGTCACGGGAGGGGGGCATCAGGATTTTAGAGATGCTTAGGTGGGGCATCTCCCTGCTTATTTAATTTATATGCAGAATTCATCATGCGAAAGGCTGGACTAGATGAATCCCAAGCTGGAATTAAGATTGCCGGAAGAAATATCAACAACCTCAGATATGCAGATGACACAACCTCGATGGCAGAAAGTGAGGAGGAATTAAAGAACCTTTTAATGAGGGTGAAAGAGGAGAGCGCAAAATATGGTCTGAAGCTCAATAGGAATATTTATCCACATCTTTCTGATGGCTCTGTGAAATATCCCTCTTGCCCTGCCATTCCTGCAGCAACCTTCCTAGACTCACTGACGGCCCTCTGGGAATCAAAATCCACGTGGGCAGGGGAGGTGCCCATCTCAGCGTCCCAGAACTCCCATATTAAAGCCTTAAGAGGGATTGTCTGAGTTAGAAGCTGAGTGGGGTTTTTCGCGGGTGACTTGTTCGGCTGAGATGCATCCTGCCTCTCCCACATCAATGAAGAATTGGGTCCCCCTTCCTTGGCATAATTAGACGGAGGTAATTGAATTTGATTTTTAAGGGGGGCAATTAGAGAATGAGTTATGAACAGTGAATGGCCACATGAATAGGACTTCACTTTTTGAATAATAAGAATTATATGTCACGGGAGGGGGGCATCAGGATTTTAGAGATGCTTAGGTGGGGCATCTCCCTGCTTATTTAATTTATATGCAGAATTCATCATGCGAAAGGCTGGACTAGATGAATCCCAAGCTGGAATTAAGATTGCCGGAAGAAATATCAACAACCTCAGATATGCAGATGACACAACCTTGATGGCAGAAAGTGAGGAGGAATTAAAGAACCTTTTAATGAGGGTGAAAGAGGAGAGCGCAAAATATGGTCTGAAGCTCAACATCAAAAAAACCAAGATCATGGCCACTGGTCCCATCACCTCCTGGCAAATAGAAGGGGGAGAAATGGAAGCAGTAGGCAGTGAGAGATTTTACTTTCTTGGGCTCCTTGATCACTGCAGATGGTGACAGCAGTCACGAAATTAAAAGACGCCTGCTTCTTGGGAGAAAGGCAATGACAAACTTAGATAGCATCTTAAAAAGCAGAGGCATCACCTTGCCGACAAAGGTCCGTATAGTTAAAGCTATGGTTTTCCCAGTAGTGATGTATGGAAGTGAGAGCTGGACCATAAAGAAGGCTGATCGCCGAAGAATTGATACTTTTGAATTATGGTGCTGGAGGCGACTCTTGAGAGTCCCATGGACTGCAAGAAGATCAAACCTATGCATTCTGAAGGAAATCAGCCCTGAGTGCTCACTGGAAGGACAGATCGTGAAGCTGAGGCTCCAATACTCTGGCCAGCTCATGAGAAGAGAAGACTCCCTGGAAAAGACCCTGATGTTGGGAAAGATTGGGGGCACTAGGAGAAGGGGACAACAGAGGACGAGATGGCTGGACAGTGTTCTCGAAGCTACAAACATGAGTTTGACCAAACTGCGGGAAGCAGTGGAAGACAGGAGTGCCTGGCATGCTCTGGTCCATGGGGTCATGAAGAGTCAGACACGACTAAACGACTAAACAACAAAAACAACAGGTGGGGCATGGTCCCAAAAAAGGTTGGGAACCACTGATCTAGACCAAGCTCCTCCCTCAGGCCTGTTTGGATGCACTGTCAAGTCCCCTTGAAACAGACCATTTGCACCTTTTTAAACAGGGATTTGGGGATTGCTGCAGTGGACAGAGACACATTTTAAAAAATACAAAACAGAAAAGGCAGTGCCAGATTGGCAAGCAGGCTGCATTAGCTGTGTGGATTGGGGGGGTGGATTCTGTGAGAATCAAAGGCTGTGCCTGAGAGCCTTTCCTCTGATTTGAGGAAGGAATCATAGAATCTTAGAGTTGGAAGGGACCCCCCAGGGGCATCTAGTCCAACCCCCTGCAATGCAGGAATCTGGGCTGAAGCATCTATGACAGATGGCCATCCAACCTCTGCTTAAACACCCTCCAGGGAAGGAGAGTCCGCCGCCTCTCATAGGAGTCTGTTCCACTGCCGAACAGTGGCTGCATCTTCTTGGTGAGAACCAGCAAGAGCTCTCAGTCGGCAGAAGCAGCAGGTGTGCCCAAAGGGGTGAAGGAACAGCTCCCTTGGAGACGTCCCTTCCATCTCCCCTGCCAAGAACTCCCAGGTGCTCTGAAATGGCAGCACGGTTCAGTCCAGGCAGGAGGGCTGCCTCGGGCTTCAATGTGGAGCCACTGTGGTGTAGTGGTTAAGAGCTGTAGACTCGTAATCTGGGGGTCCGGGTTCGCGTCTCCGCTCCTCCACATGCAGCTGCTGGGTGACCTTGGGCTAGTCACACTTCTCTGAAGTCTCTCAGCCCCACTCACCTCACAGAGTGTTTGTTGTGGGGGAGGAAGGGAAAGGAGAATGTTAGCCGCTTTGAGATCCCTTCGGGTAGTGATAAAGCGGGATATCAAATCCAAAACTCTATCTCTATCTCTATCAATGGCGGTCCCAAGGCTCTTGACTTTCTTCTCACAGTCTCTGAGGGAAGGGCTAAAATCAAAAGGGAAGGGGTGAGTCAAGGAGCCTCAATTTCCTGCCCACCTTGAGAAAGTCACTTAGCAAAAATGTCTAAGTCAGAGTCAGGTAAATGTTGCAAATGTAAAGATATGTAAGGAACTCCCTGGTCCTGAATGGGGTAACTGTGCCCCTGAAGGACCAGGTGCGCAGCCTGGGAGTCATTCTGGACTCACAGCTGTCCATGGAGGCGCAGGTCAATTCTGTGTCCAGGGCAGCTGTCTAACAGCTCCATCTGGTACGCAGGCTGAGACCCTACCTGCCTGCGGACTGTCTCGCCAGAGTGGTGCATGCTCTGGTTATCTCCCGCTTGGACTACTGCAATGCACTTTATGTAAGGCTGCCTTTGAAGGTGACCTGGAAACTACAACTAATCCAGAATGTGGCAGCTATACGGGTGACTGGGAGTGGCCACCGAGACCATATAACACCAGTCCTGAAAGACCTACATTGGCTCCCAGTACGTTTCCGAGCACAGTTCAAAGTGTTGGTGCTGACCTTTAAAGCCCTAAACGGCCTCGGTCCTGTATACCTGAAGGAGCGTCTCCATCCCCATCGTTCTGCCCAGACACTGAGGTCCAGTACCGAGGGCCTTCTTACGGTTCCCTCATTGCGAGAAGCCAAGTTGCAGGGAACCAGGCAGAGGGCCTTCTCGGTGGTGGCGCCTGTCCTGTGGAATGCCCTCCCATCAGATGTCAAAGAGAAAAACAGCTACCAGATTTTTAGAAGACATCTGAAGGCAGCCCTGTTTAGGGAGGCTTTTAATGTTTAATTGTTTTATTTCATTTTTCTGTTGTAAGCCGCCCAGAGTGGCTGGGGAGACCCAGCCAGATGGGCGGGGTATAAATAATATATTATTATTATTATTATTATTATTATTATTATTATTATTATTATTATTATTGTCACAGTGGCCTGAGTGGGCTACTTCAGAGTAACGACTCCACACAGCTCTGCATTTTATCCTTTTATTGGTGCTGTGTATTTACAGTGCTAAAGGCAGTGCTATTTACAGAAAATGGCACATCTTGTCCGTCTTCTTCAGTACCTCCGAATGGAGGTTGGCGCGTTTTCCTCCAGCGTAAAAGCTTGGGGAGACCCAGCCTCTTCCCACGACGTTTCTTGCGCAATTCCGGGGTCGGCGGGATCAGCCTTCCCCCCTTGCTCCCCCCTTCCTGTCCCGCCTTGGGCAGTGGCTCTGCTACCTTGCCTGAGCCTCGGACACTACTTCCTGCTTCTCCACTTGAGTCGGAACTCTCCCTGCTTTCCCCAGCACTCGGGGATGGGCTGGAGCTCAAGATGGGAGGGACCTCCCGATATCCTCTGTCCCTCACAATTATCATATGTGGTGAACCTGTAGAGGAGCTAAGGAATATTGGGAAATGATAAATAATGAGTGGGGGGGGAATTAAAGTGACTATTCCTAAGAAACCAGATGCTTTTCTCCTAGAACAGGGACATCTAACTCCCAAGAGACTGCGATCTACTACACAGAATAAAAAACTGGCTTTTTTAAGGGAGGAAAGTCGAAGTTGATGACCTTTTGGGGGGGATTCAGGGGGGGGAATATTGAGCTTTCTTTAAGGGGAAAAGGAAAAAGTCGCTCACCAAAAGATCGCTCAGGAAACAATCAGCCTCACCGAAAAGAGCATCTTCCATTCTAGCGATCATGCGCAAATGGAGGACGGGGCAAGGGGCCGGGGCCGCGATCGGCCAAAACCTCCCAGGGATCGACCAGTCGATCACGATCGTCCAGTTGGACATCCCTGTCCTATTTCTGTATGCAACCAGCGCTGCGAGAACTTTATATGCCCAAAGGTAGCGAGGAAATGTAGTACCTACAAATGGCAAATGGAATTGATGGAGTATGTGGAATTAGCAAACTTAATATCTTTCCTTTTCCCTGTCCTGAATATGATGGTGATGATGATGATGATGATGATGATGATGATGATGCCCCAGCTATTCTGGGCAGCTTCCAACACATATAAAACACCCAACATTAAAAACCATGCGCTGCATGAAGGACTTTCTTTTATCCATCCCGAATCTTCCAACATTCAGCTTGATTGGAGTTGTTTATTCGTTTATTGCATTTGTATCCCATGCTTTTCTCCTAGAAGCTCAAGGTGGTATAACTGGCTCTCCCAGTCCTCATTTAATCACCCCCAACAGGTTAGGCTAAGAGAGGCAGAGGCTGGTCCGAGGTCACCCAGTGAGAGTTTCATGGCTGAGTGGGGATTCGAACCCTGGCCTCCCAGGACCTCATCTGGCACACTAAGTACTATGCCTTGCTGCACAACAGAGCTGGATCCGCCACCCACAGCCCGGCCAGCCAGGGAGCTCTCCCTCCCCATTCTCACAATATTCCGTGCTGTTAACGCAAACAGATTCTCTTCCACCGCCGCTTCCATATCAAAACCGCTGCCTGCGTTATTGCACTTTCGCTGCAACAATTCGGCACTAGTCTTTGCAGGGTGGAATCGCAAATGCGCTCCAGAACAGAGACCCAGGCTTCAGAGACCCAGGGCAGCCCTCGGGGTAGCAAGCCAGCCTACCCTGTGGGCTCTGAACCGATTCCGCTAATGACCAACCCTCTGTGATGTTTGCAGAGGTGCATTAATAGCGCAATCCTTTTTTTCTTGTGCTTTAGGATATGAGCCAGCCAGGAACTCTCCGGGGTTGGGAAAGGGCTTCCTTTCCACTGGCAGGTTATATTGGATAAGTGTCCATTACAAGCACTCTTTTTATACACCTTCCTCCGTGGCTAGTCCTGGCTACTCTCAGAGACAGGATATTGGACAGGGGGAGCTGGGACAGCAGTTCCTACGCTTTCCTGAAGCATTAAGCTCCTTCTTTTTTCTTTTTTCTTTTGCAAAGAAAACCCTTGGGCAGCAGTTAACTTCCTGCTCTCCTGCTGTGGTGACACAGCCCCTCACCCCACTGGCTGCCTGCTTCCCTGGGTCAGCACAAGATACTACACTGCACCCCAGAAACCTTTGGAGCATTGCCAGAGACACCAGGAGACCCTAAGCAGCATTATGACACCCAAGCAGCATTATGCATTGACTCCACCCCAATGATGCGGACTCCAGCCTATAAAGACTTTGTAAAAATGTCTGGTCTTTAAAGGGATGCAGGAGTCTCTGCTGATTTTGCTGCGACAGGCTAATGCAGCCATTTCTCTGAAATTTCTTCAATAAGTTTCTAGTCCTGGTGTTGACAGAGAAATGCATAGAAGCCCTAGAACAGGGGTCAGCAAACTTTTTCGGCAGGGGGCCGGTCCACATCTGTCCCTCAGACCTTGTATGCCCCACAAATAACCCAGAGATGCATTTTAAATAAAAGCACACATTCTACTCATGTAAAACCCCGCTGATTCCCGGGCAGTCCGCGGGCCGGATTGAGAAGGCGATTGGGCCGGATATGGCTCCCGGTCTTAGGTTGCCTACCCATGTCCTAGAAGGTCCTACTTAAAGCGCTCCTGATCACAACCCAACTGGTGCTACAACTAGACCGGCACGAAGCAGAGACCATTGCTTCCTTTTCCTGGGAACGCCTGGAGCCTAAATATTTTAGCATGTCCCCTTTTTTGGTGAAGAAAAACAAGCTACATGGCTTTTTTTTTCTTAGAAGAAAACTTTATTGATCATCTTGATAATGGAATGTTATGACTGGGGTCTCTCTCTTCTGCCTTTGTACAAGACTAACAGAGAAACATTTGCTACTTTGACAACCTTGAAAAGAACTCCTGGAATGTCACCTTTCCGACCAAAGCCACCAACCAGAACTTCATCGTTCTCCTCCATGAAGTTCAAACAACCATCATTAGGAACAAAGGCTGTTGTTGTTGTTGTTGTTGTTGTTGTTATTATTATTATTATTATTATTATTATTATTGCCATGCTTGATCAGCTGGACTCAGACACACTTCCTGATGGCAGAAATTGGCTGCTTAGCCTCCACGCCAACTTTTTCCAGGACAATTCCTTTGGCATGGGAAACTCCCCCCCCCAAAGGGTTGGCTTTCAAAGCACTGCCCAGGCAGGCCTTCTTGTATTGTTTGTCATGCCACTTTTGATCACGTCGGTGACTGCAAAACTTCCTGGCAGGACGAAGCCCGCGACCCTTGCCCATTGTGCCGTCCGAGGATCCCGAGGAGGAAAGAGAGCCTATACGCCTTGTTTTAATTGAGGAAGCATCACGGCCCCCCAAAACACAAGGCAAGCTTGGCTGGGTCCAGTGAAAGTACTGGATCCAAACCTCAGCATGAAGAACAATGTTTGTGGGTGAATCTATATGGGAATTCGAAAAGGCATGGGCCAACCCCAACCATGATCAGGACTGTATATACCTTATTTTGATGGATTCTTCTTCTTTGGCGATTACTCGTAGCCATACCTGCCAAGTTCCTCTCTGAAAAATAAGGGACCGGACCAAAAGTAGCATACCAGAAGTAGCGCAGTGGCCATTTTGGAACTGGGTGGAACATCCTCATAAGTAACTTTTGATGCTGCTGTGCCCAGTTCCAAAATGGCCGCCGCACCAGAAGTCGCGCTGCAGCCATTTTGGAACTGGGCATAGCAGCATCAAAAGTTGCTTCTGAGCATGCTCCGCCCAGTTCCAAAATGGCCACCGTGCCAGAATAAACCGGGAAAAAACAAAAAAATCCGTTTTTTCGTCTGGGGACAGCCGGAAAAACGGGGGTTTCCCGGGGAAAACGGGAGACTTGGCAGCTATGCTCGTAGCCGAGTAAGATTGTCTTCCATAAAAAAACAGTTTTAACAATGAGTCCATAAGTGACTGTGGAAGCCAATTCTCAATTCGCCTTGAGACAGCTTTTAAACCTCTTTTGTTGACCACCAGCATTACGCTTTCCATATTAAAGTTCGGAATAGAGTAGTTGCTTTGGAAGAAGATCATCAGGCATCCGCACAACATGAGCCGTCCAACAAAGTTGATGTTGAAGAATTATTGCTTCAACACTGGTGATCTTTGCTTCTTCCAGTACACTGGCATTAGTTCGCCTGTCTTCCCAAGTGATGTGTAAAAATTTTCAGAGACATAATTGAGGGAATCTTTCGAGGAGTTGCTGTTTATAAGTGGTCCCTGTTTCACAAGCATGCAGTAAGGTTGGTAGTACAATACCGTGTTTCCCCTTTTTTAATACGTAGTCAAAAAGTAAGGCATGGCAGGGTTTTTAACCGTTTGAGAAATGTAAGTCATACCCCGAAAATAAGCCATACTTCCGCGACGTGCAGAGCAAGACCACTGAGCGCCCCAGCCAACTAGCGGGACCCAGCACGGCGGCCGCAGCAGGAGGAGGAAGCCTGCCAGGTTGGGTCGGTGCCCGGAAGCGGCGGCGGCTGCTGCAGCGCCAATGAAGCGTGCAGCAGTGCCGCACGGAGCACGGAGGGCACAAGCCAGCAGGACCCAGCTCCTGCAATGCCGGCCATGGCAGGAGGAGGAAGCCTGCCAGGTCGGGTTGGTGGTCGGAAGCGGCGGCGGCTGCAGCGCTGACAAAGCGCGAAGCAGCACCGCTCTCTCTCTCTCTGTGGGTGTCAGTCTCTTTCTCTCTGTGTGCGCGCGCGTCTCTCTCTCCCCCCCCCGTGCGTCTTTCTCTCTCTCTCCCCCTGTGTCTCTCCGTTTGTGATCGCGTCTCTGTTTGTGCCGCGCAGGTTCCTCTTCGGCTCGTCATTCAGCTGCTCCGGCCTCCTCGCCGAGAGCTGACGCCGCTCCTCTCCCCCTCCTTCCCTTTCCCCCCTCCCTTCCCTTCCTTCCGTCGGTCGGTCCGTCAGTTGGGGTTGCGCGCGCCAGAGGCGCAGGCCCTAACCTGGTCCCCCTCGCGCTTCCCTCACTAGCGTCTTGGAGCGGGACGGGTCCCAGCCTCCCTCCCATTCCCCGGCCAGCATGAGAGAGCCCGGGGAGCAGCCTCTATACCTCCGCGCGCACACACACCCGGCCGCCGCTGCCTTTGAAGCCATGGCGGCGAGCGCCAAGCCGAAGCAGGAGGAGAAGCACCTAAAGCTGCTGAGGGAGATGGGCAGCTTCGTGTATACCTCCTGCTCTGGCATCCTATGAGGTTTAAATCCACCTCACAGAGTGAAGCCCCCCCCCCTGTGCACGTCTGTCTCCTAGGCAGGTGGACATCCAGCCTCTGCTTAGAAGCCTCCAAGGAAGGAGAGCCCTTGACTCAGGATGGGGAGGAGGGGAAACGGAGAGAATAGAGGAGGCAGAAACGCGGAAGAGAGCACGCGGAAGAGAGCGCCAAGCGTCCTGAGCCAGTGGGACCCAGTTGTACTGGCACTTTAAAATTAAAAAAAAGACACCCCCTGAAAATAAGCCACCGTGTGTTTTTTTGAAGGAAAAAAGTTGTAAGACGGTGTCTTAAAAAGGGGGAAACACGGTAGCTTTGTAAACAAGCATTTTGGTTTCCCTGCAAATGTCCTGGTCCTCAAACACTCTGCACTTCAATCGGGAGATTATGATAGTACTGGTATCCTCCTCCCCAAACCGTGAGTGTGCTACTTCCCATCTGTGCATTCAGAGAAACCACTTTGTAATCACCATATATTGTTGCATGTGTGTGTAGTTTTTGCAACTGAATATTTTTCCAAATCTATTTTTGAACCAGTAGGTATGTTTTTTTGTGGGCTGGGGGCTCAACCTAACCTACCGGTATGTCCCTTTAGTTGTGAAATGATCTTAAAATGGCTAGTCATATTTGGAGGTCTTAGGGCCCCCCCCCACAGTGATGTGTGACATACCCCACTTTGGAGGTGTTTAGAAGACAGGTCAAGAGACACAAAGTTTAAATGGGAGCTTTTAGCCTTGTCCGTGAAGACATAGGTTGCAGACCCTCCAGACCACTTGTATCATTGTATAAATTTATACCAAGAAATGTGGTGATGCCCAAATAATTTGGTGCACCTTTGGAACAGACAAGTCACCAGATAACTTTTGCTATATCAAGAAGGAGGGTGCCTGAAATTCAAAGATTTATTGTCTCATCTGAATATGACATTTCTTGAGAAGGCTTTTGAAACGTATTGAGGATCTCAGAGATTACCGGGGTTGTAGATTTCCACCTGTAGATTTCCAAATTGTTGTGGCCATTGAATGAGAATGAAGATTGACATACAGTTTACCAACGGCAAGGGCATCTTCTACAGGTCAAGAGCATTTGAGAGCAATATTTAATTGGAAGAATTGGAAATGGAAATTGCCCGTGTTAGCTTGCTCACCCCATGTCCAGAATGGAAATCAATCCAGTCAGTAAATGCAGTTATTATTAATTATTATTTACAGTGGTACCTCGGTTAATGAACACAATTGGTTCCGGAAGTCTGTTCATAAACTGAAGCGTTCATAAACTGAAGCGAACTTTCCCATTGAAAGTAATGGAAAGTGGATTAATCCGTTCCAGACGGGTCCACGGAGTACTCAACCTGAAGCGTACTTAACCCGAAGCATGGGTGTAATTGGTTCCGGAAGTCTGTTCATAAACTGAAGCGTTCATAAGCTGAAGCGAACTTTCCCATTGAAAGGTATCTGACGAAGTGTGCATGCACACGAAAGCTCATACCAAAATAAAAACTTAGTTGGTCTTTAAGGTGCTACTGAAGGAATTTTTTTATTTTCCCATTGAAAGTAATGGAAAGTGAATGAATCCGTTCCAGATGGGTCTGCGGCGTTCGTAAACCGAAAATTCATAAACCGAGGTGTTCATAAACCAAGGTTCCACTGTACTGGAATTTTATTGGGCAACCCAGTCAGATGACCATGGTGCAAATAAATTGTTACTTTTAAAAATATGTAAACTCAAAGTGACTTCCAATATGATACCTAAATAAAAACCAATCGGTACGCGCTGTTATTGCTGTTTTCAGTCCTCAAATGATACTTACCGTAATTGGGATTCCTTCCTCCTGCGTTTCCTTCGCATCAAAATGAAAGCTGCGAAACAGCACAAGGGTTGCGTAATTAATTACGTAAAATCCCGCTGCAAACTCCGATGTTTTTACGGGGAGCCGAGCTACAGCGGAACGGAAACAGCGCTGCGTAGGGCAAAGGTGGGTCGGAACGGACACCGGGGCCTTCGTCCATCGCTGTGCATGCGGCTTCTATTGCTTGGATGCGAAGAGTCTGTGTGTGCTAAAGGGAGCCAGAGGCCCGGTCCAGCGTCCCGTCCCCCCCTTGCCCATTCAGCAGACGGCTCCTTCGGTGCTGAAGCCTCCACGTCAGCAAGTTCCAAAGCTGTCATCAATCACGCCAGCTCCCCCCTCCCCCCCCGTCCTCCTGCTCCTGCCCCAGGCCTGACCAGGCCAGCAAAAGAACAAGGAGCAGCTGGTATGACTGGAAGGGGCAACGAGCTGGCAAAGCTGACGAGCTCCTTCAGGCAATGCTCACTGCCGAGAAGCGCAGAGACCACGGGAAGGAAAGGCAGGTTGCAGCCAGAACAATAACCCTTTTCTGCCCGTCTCCTTTTGCCGGATCTCTGGCTTCCAGCAGCAACGAGGGGGTCCAGGTGTCCTAAAGTCTTGTTTACCTGCTTAGTGTCTTCCCCGCCATTGCAAGATGCATTGCATTTCTCGCTAAATTATATTATTTTTAGTAACAGTATTGCAATTTGTCTTAATGAAAACACCTACATGTAAGAAAAAGCCACAAATAATAATAATAATAATAATAATAATAATAATAATAATAATAAAGAAAACAAATTTGTTGAGAAGGGGGGCCTTATTTTTACGTTTCTGGAATGCCAATGCAAATGGCGACATTTTCCCTTCAAATTTATACACACCACTACCGGTATAGAATTTGCTTTGTTATAGTACCCCTTCGCCCCTGCACATGTTGTTTTCTCTCCCACCCCCTTCTGTTTCCTACATTTTCTCCTCCTTCTTAAGAAACAAGGGCAATGGTTTTGGCAACAAATTGTGATGATGTCCAAACTAATAAAGTTATTATTTAAATGTTGCAGAATAAACAGAATGAGCACGTGGGGGTGGGATAATAGGACAATTTATCACCCCCCCTTAAGTCCCAGGGTGGTTTACAACAGTTAAGACGCGATGTTGCACAACGTTAAAGCTGGTTAAAGCAATTTAGAATCACCGAAATATGGTGGGTCCTTGAAATGTACACCTCAAGTGTCAAAAGGCCAAAGTCAAGAGATGTGTCTTCAGCTGTACAATGAAGGAGACTGACATACCTCTGTGGGAAGAGAGTTCCACAGTTTAGGGGCCGCCACAGAGAAGGCCCTGTCCCCCTGGGCCACCCTCCCCCACCATGCCTCGGGGGGGCAGAGGGATCACCAGGAGGGTCCCCTCTCCCAATCTCAGCACCCAAGAAAGACTTTAGGCAGTATCGGAGCTTCACGCGGGGCAGAGAGCAGGTGGGGGGGCGTGGCTGGCACATGTCCTGGGGGCGTGGCACCCAGCGTGGGGGTGGGCAGCCACAATGGCACCCCCGCTCCCCTCTTCCTGCGCCAGTGATTTTAAGGAATCAGACGATTATAGGAGATTGTAGGAAGCAGGTTTTCTGTTATTTGGGGTGATAGTAACCCTTTCTAAATTTGCACACACAAGCACAGAACTGCCAGGAGCCAGCAAGGCAGATTGGGGGACATCCACACAACCTATGAATTTGTCTTTTTCTTATTTTTTTTTAAAAAAATTATTTAAATCACCAACAACCAAACACAAACAGTGAAACCCCCCAGGCGGCCAATACATTGGGTGTACATAAACGATAAAAACATATTCAAACCAACCACATGTACAATTCTCTATATATTAAGCTCCACACTTAACATTTGACTTTAAACATTTTAATTACCCCAAATGGTTCGAACCTACCCAAATAATTCAATATCTTTTCAAACCAATTCTCCTCTTTCTCATTGACCTTAAACCCTTTCATTTTACACATCTTCACAGTTAGGTATTCTAAAATTATAATATTATTCCATTTGTTCACCCCCAGCTCTTCTGCATTTTCCCAGTGACTCCCTATAACCTGTCTAGCTGCAATTACCATCAATTTTACCCATTTACATGGGTAGCACCGGGTTAAAAACAAAAGAAGATGAATTTGTCTAATCCTCTTCTAAAGCCATGAAGGTTGGTGACCATCGCTGCCTCCTGAGGGAGGGAGTTCCACAGTTTAACTACGCGCTGCATTTCATCTGTCCTGAATCTTCCAACATTCAGTTGCCTTGGTCCTAGTGTTCTGACGGTGTAAGGGGGAGGAAGTACAGAGAACCTCCCCCTTGCATCAGAACTAGCTCCTCCCCAAGCAGCGATGGAAGCGAGGGCTCTGCGGAGGCTAGTCAGGAAGTGGAGAGAGAGGGCCAGGGCTCCAGCAGCATGGGAGAGCCCCGGCTACACAGGAGGGAGGAAAGAGAGGGGGAGAAGGGAGAAAATGAAAGGCTGGAGCGTAGACCCTTTCCTCCGGTTCCGGAATTACGCAGGAGAAAGAAAGGGAGGAGATTCACTGTCCCAAGACTCTTATGTTGGAGAAGGTCACGTGGGGGGGGGGGCAGTGCCGGATTCTGCATCGGAATGAGCAGATATGCTTTACACACCTGTCTCACTGTAAATAGACCGCACTAATAAAAACTGTTTGAAAACTAGCATGCGGAACGTCGTTACTCTAGAGTAGTTGCAAGAACCCCTGACAGATGGGATGGGGGATTTTTCTCTATGCAATGCATAATTTTATAAGCTTCTATCATTTTACCTCTCGCTTGCCTCTTCTCTAAACTGAACAGCCCCAAGCGCTACCCCTTTGTCCTCAGCCCAGAACTCGTACCACTGAGCCAGCCTTATCAAGGGACCTTCCCGACATGCACAGAAACCAATCCAACATGGTTTGATGTGTACTTGTGAACTTGTCGACTCCGAATGGGGCGACACAGGATTTTAAGGCTTCCTCCTTATAATAATAATAATAATAATTTATTTATACCCCGCCCATCTGGCCGGGTCCCCCCCCCCCGCCACTCTGGGCGGCTTCCAACACACATTAAAATTCATTAAAATATCACAGATTAAAAACTTCCCCTAACAGGGTTGCCTTTAGGTATTTTCTAAATGTCAGGTAGTTGTTTATCTCTCTGACCTCTGATGGGAGGGTGTTCCACAGGGCGGGTGCCACTACCGAGAAGGCCCTCTGCCTGGTTCCCTGTAACTTTGCTTCTCGCAGTGAGGGAACCGCCAGAAGGCCCTCAGCGCTGGATCTCAGTGTCCGGGCTGAACGATGGGGGTGGAGACGCTCCTTCAGGTATACAGGACCGAGGCCGTTTAGGGCTTTAAAGGTCAGCACCAACACTTTGAATTGTGCTCTGAAACATACTGGGAGCCAATGTAGGTCTCTTAGGACCGGTGTTATGTGGTCTCGGTGGCCGCTCCCAGTCACCAGTCTAGCTGCCGCATTCTGGGTTAGTTGTAGTTTCCGGGTCACCTTCAAAGGTAGCCCCACATAGAGCGCATTGCAGTAGTCCAAGCGGGAGATAACTAGAGCATGCACCACTCTGGTGAGACAGTCTGCAGGCAGGTAGGGTCTCAACCTGCGCACCAGATGGAGCTGATAAACAGCTGCCCTGGACACAGAATTAACCTGTGCCTCCATGGACGGTTGTGAGTCCAAAATGACTCCCAGGCTGCGCACCTGGTCCCTTCCACCATCTCCCAAAATCGCCTTGGTCTTTCCTTCACTTTGGTATCATGGGCCATTAAAATAAGCTTGCCAGGACCCGAAGAGGGCGTGTCAAAGCAAAACACATTGCCCAACCTGACCTGTTGGGACAACACTCGGCTTCATTATATACTTTCAGCAAGCTAATCAATACACTCTTTGCCATTATTAAATTGTAAATGATCTTCCACTTCAGTGAGTGGAAGGTACCTCTGCACTGAAGTTTGGAAACCTGCAAGTCTATTTAAATGGAATCGATTAATTGGTTGCAAGACGGACGATTAATCAACCCAGCGCTAAGTGCTTGTGGGCCGAAGAGGCCATGAAGCTGCCTTAGAATCACATAATTGTGGAGTTGGAGGCATCATCCGGTCTTCGTCCGGAGTCCCATCACTGCTCCATCTGGCTAAGCATTGCCTGAGGAGATCTCCCCCTGCCCTTCACAGAGATATCTTCTGGCTCAAATCCTCGCTCAGCCACACAGCTCACTTGGTGACCTTGGGCCAGCCTCCATTTCTCAGCCTTGCCGAGGGACGAGGAACAATTGCATGCACAGCAACTTGAGCACCTTGGGGGAAATCCAAGATCTAGATGTAATAAAGAAATTTTAGTTACAGGTAGGTAGCCGTGTAGTCGAAGCAAAATAAATAAATAAAAAATATTAAAAAAATAAAAGACTGCAAAGAGAAGTTGCTGAATTGGAACTCATTACCAAGCTTAAAACCATGGAGCCACCTGGGATGAACAAAGACATAGGATTCTTATCTCATTATGCATGATCAAGCTTTCTTTAGTGCCTCAGCCCTTGCTTTCCCCCCGCAGGACCTATTGCAGTCTTCAGCAGTCGTTAACAGCCATCAACAGGTTTACCACTCCTATCGGCCCATCACCCATTCCCCCCACCCCCCCACCCTCTGTATATACATAAGGGTCTGGCTCTTCTGTTTCAAGTGTATCTGAAGAAGTGTGCATGCACACGAAAGCTCATACCAAAATAAAAACTTAGTTGGTCTTTAAGGTGCTACTGAAGGAATTTTTTTATTTTGCTAAAGAAATTTTGTTTGTGGCTTGCTGGGGTTGTGAAGAACATGCCCCCCCTCCACCATTGAAGTGTGGAGGGCTCAGGTCTCACCTGGCCAGGTAGGCTCAGGTACCCTCCTTGCCTCAGCCCTCCCCCCAGATCTGCAATAGGATCATCTTTTTGTTTTAGAGCATTCACACCCCACTCTTCAGCCAAAAGGTCTCACCGAGCAGCTTACATACAAGCCATTGAAATAAGGCCGTCTCCACCTTACAAAAGGCATGGCACAAAAGGAAAAGGGGACGGGGAGGGAAGAGGGGGAGATCAAACTCAGGTGCCAATTCTTAAAGTTAGCCATACTGGCCTACCTCTTAGGGCTTGACAAGGACAGCTGAGCTAACATAAGCAAGAATAAATTATAGCTGGGGAGGTTTTTGTCTGGAAATCCAAACCAGCAACCTCAAGTCGCTTATCTCAATATGAACAATGGATTACACTTGTTTCTCAAAGCCCACACAAATAGGAATATGGTAGGATAACAAACCGTAATGGCACTGGGGGGGACAATTTTTTAACGCTTTAAAACTTTTTTAAAAAATCACAAATACCAGTAGTTTCCCACCTGAAATAGGAGTTATGTTAGTGTGAGAACTCCGGTCTTGAGTTCCACCTTTCGTTTTGGTGGAGAGGGCAGCTTCCTGGATCTTTCCATTGTCTCTTATTGGCAGCACCCACCTCTCCCCTGGTGGTGGGGTGGGGGACGGAATAGTCTCCCCAGGAACCAGCAGCTTCTGTCTCCAGGGAGAGGAACTGCCCCTCTATCCGTTTCCTCTCTCTGCAAGTACACGCAGCACATCACTGCTACCCGGGGCTGTCAATCACAGTGGTGGTGAGCTCCCTCGTGGGTTAGAACGATGGGAAGTGGGAGCAGGATTGTTTTATAATTATTTATTAAATCTATATACTGTGCTTCACCAAGAGACCACAGAGCGGTTTACAACACAGAACACACAATATAAAAGACAGTAACACACACACACACTTTAAAGGGAGGGACATAGATTGTTTAATAAGCCAAAAGTCTGGGGGAAGAGGAATGTTTTTGCCTGGTGCCTAAATATATGTACTGAAGGTGCCATGCGAGCCTCTCTGGGGAGAACATCCCACAAACATGACCCTCCACGCATCCCAAATGTAAGGATGATAATGATACTGACCGTACCAGGTCAGTGTGAAGTTCAAGTGAGAAATCACAGAACGTTTCGAACGGTGGAAAGCCCTGTGCAATTGCTGCTTATTGATCAGCCTTGCAAGTTGGAATACAGTGGTACCTCGGTTTATGGACACAATTGGTTCTGGAAGTCTGTTCATAAACTGAAGCGAACTTTCCCAATGAAAGTAATGGAAAGTGGATTAATCTGTTCCAGACGGTCCGCGGAGTACTTAAACTGAAGCGTTCATAAACTGAAGCTAACTTTCTCATTGAAAGTAATGGTAAGTGGATTAATCCATTCCAGATGGGTCCGCAGAGTCCTCAACCTGAAGCGTACTTAACCCGAAGCATGCGTGTAATTGGTTCTCGAAGTCTGTTCATAAACTGAAGCGTTCATAAACTGAAGCGAACTTTCCCATTGAAAGTAATGGAAAGTGGATTAATCTGTTCCAGACGGGTCCGCGGAGTCCTCAACCTGAAGCGTACTTAACCCAAAGCCTGGGTGTAATCGGTTCCGGAAGTCTGTTCATAAACTGAAGCGTTCATAAACTGAAGCGAACTTTCCCATTGAAAGTAATGGAAAGTGAATTAATCCGTTCCAGATGGGTCCGCGGCGTTCGTAAACCGAAAATTCGTAAACCGAGGTGTTCATAAACCGAGGTTCCACTGTATAAAGTCTCAAACTTCCAAAGTCTGGCGCGTTAACAGCAAGATTCCTTAAAAGTCGGAATATTTCCATGGAGGGTTTTATTGCCTTGGATTTACGTCCACCGTATCCTTTTGACACCCTTGGCAATGGACCTTCTTTCTTGCGACTGGCACACTGCGAGATCACTTGGAACAAATTAGCCACCCTAGGAGCTCCTTATCAGCCAGTTATTGCATTAGCTTGATTGCGGGGTGGGGTGGGGAGTGTGTAGAGATGGGGCAAGACCCTGGCCTAGCGCCTGCTCCAAGTCTTTACTCCCAAGTAGGGGTGGGTGGTTGTGTGAAAATGTGGGTGCATACTCACCGCTTGGACAGCTGCCTTGGCTGCCTGAGTTCGAGGCCCTGTAATGTATTCAAATGGGCAGCCATCTCTGCTGCTTAATGGAGTCCAATAGTCCATCTTTCATTATTGACCCATTTCCTTTATTGGCCTTTTCGGCTCATCCAGGAAATTAAATCAATACCGTTCCTTAAGAGAAGCAAGTGAAAAGGCGGGTCTCTCGTAATGGATTCCTGAGACAAAGGCTCTATTAGCGCGGCCGGACTTCACAGATAGAGCAGCTGCCTTCTCCTGCCTCCTCATCAGATGTTTTTCTGCCAGGGGTTGCCAGCGTGGAGCTCGTGGGCACCAGACTGCCATCTAGTGCCTCCCAAGAGAGCTCAGAAAATATCCTCTCCCTGTTCAGTTCCTGCTTGCACTGCCTAATAATAATAATAATAATAATAATAATAATAATAATAATAATAATTTATTATTTATACCCCACCCATCTGGCCAGGTTCCCCCAGCCACTCTGGGCGGCTTCCAACAAAATATTAAAATGCAGAGATCCATCAAACATTAAAAGCTTCCCTAAATAGGGCTGCCTTGAGATGCCTTCTAAAGGTCTGGTAGTTGTTGTTCTCTTTGATCTCCAATGGAAGGGCGTTCCACAGGGCGGGCGCCACTACCGAGAAGGCCCTCTGCCTGGTTCCCTGTAACTTGGCTTCTTGTAGCGAGGGAACCGCCAGAAGGCCCTTGGCGCTGGATCTCAGTGTCCGGGCAGAACGATGGGGGAGGAGACGCTCCTTCAGGTATACTGGACCGAGGCCGTTTAGGGCTTTAAAGGTCAGCACCAACACTTTGAATTGTGCTCAGAAACGTACTGGGAGCCAGTGTAGGTCTTTCAGGACCGGTGTTATGTGGTCTCGGCGGCCTTGGCCTCTCCTACGTTGGATGGCCCATGGACTGAGTTTATTTACAATGCCACTTTCCCACAATGCACTGTGCCCAACGAGGCTTGCAGAAAACATACAAAACATCAACATGCTGAGCGTTCCAATTGGAGAAAAGTCTTTACCCAAGGTGTCATGGGCTTTGAAGACACTCAAACTCAGGACGCAAGGGAGAAATGTGCCAAGAGGAAGGCACGCTTAGCAAATTCACACCATGATCAACTCCTGCCCGGAAACCTATGTCGCCACTGCGGAAGGACGTGTGGATCCAGAATTGGCCTCCACAGTCACTTATGGACTCACTGTTAAGACCGTGTTCATGGAAGACAACCTTACCCGGCTATGAGTGATCGCCAAAGAAGAAGAGGAATTTGTTTTCTGGTCCCTGGGTCCGGCAGGATATACATCATACCCTCCAAGTGTCCCTATGTTCCAGGGAAAGTCCCAGATTTACGGAATAATAATAATAATAATAATAATAATAATAATAATAATAATAATAAAAATTTATACCCCGCCCATCTGGCTGGGTTTCCTCAGCCACTCTGGGTGGCTCCCAACAGAATATTAAAAACATGATAAGAACCTCAAACCTTAAAACCTTCCCTAGACAGGGCTGCCTTCCGATGTCTTCTAAAAGTCAGATAGTTGTTTTTTTCCTTGAGATCTGACGGGAGGGCATTCCACAGGGCGGGCGCCACCACCGAGAAGGCCCTCTGCCTCGTTACCTGCAACCTCACTTCTCACACTGAGGGAACCAGCAGAAGACCCTCGGAGCCGGACCTCAGTGTCTGAGCTGAGCGATGGGGGTGGAGACGTTCCATCCCGGTTTCTGATTTGGTCTCAGAATGTCCCGCTTTTCCTTAGGATGTCCCTATTTTCATTGGAGACATGTCGGAGGGTACGGTACATCGGAACAAAAATGGTTCTTTAAAAGATGTCTGCCTTTCTCCAAGCCTTCCAAGGGAGGTGGAGGTACAAACTGGAGTGAATGAATCGTTAAGAGGATGGGAAGATTGGAAGTTGGCAGGCAGAGAAGCAGCAGGGAGGCAGCCCACCTCGGACCAAGATTCAGGCATTCCCCGGGTGTTGCCGCGATGGAGGTTTCCCCTAATCAGCTGTGGAGGTGTTTGTGCGTTTTGCTTCGCAGCCGCCACAGCAGTGCTGTGCCATGCTGCCATCTAATGAGGCTTGTCACTGCCGTTCTCCTGACAGGGCCTCATAATTATCACTGCGGCCTCCTTCTCCTGGAGAGGCTGGGGAGTGTGCGAGGAGAACTGTCACATGCGCTCTCTCTCTCTCTCTCTCTGTGTGTGTGTGTGTGTGTGCGCACACACACACACACAAACACATACCTCCCATTCACTTCTTCAATCTTTTAGCCAGGATTTCAATGTTGGCCAGAAGGCTGCCTTCTGCCACCAGGGGCGTAGCAAGGCGCCGCAACACCCGGGGCGGCAAATTGTCATGCACCGGGGGGGGGTGTCGTTGTTACGTGGCGGGGTATCACCCCCCAGCGCCTCCAAAGCCGCGCGCCTCCAGCTACAAACTCCAGGTAGAAAGCCCACTCAGCGTGGCGGCTGAGCAGGCTTTCTACCTGGCATTTGTAGCTGGAGGCGCGCAGCTTTGGAGGCGTGGGGGTGGCAATACCCCGCCAAGTAAAGGCACATGCACAGCATCCCACTGCGCATGCATGTTATGTAGCAGCATATCACCGCTGCCCCCCCGGCGACTCCAATCCGCTTGGTGCGCCAAGTGGCTCCCCCACAACTCCCAAGCCGAGCCTCCAGCCTCCCGGTAAAAAGTCTGCTTGGCGTGGACTTTTTACTGGGAGGCTGGAGGCTCAGCTTGGGAGTTGCGGAGGTGGGGGGCACCAAGTGGCACTCCCCCCAGAGTGGAACCCAGGGCAGACCACCCCCATCGCCCCCCCATTGCGACGCCCCTGTCTGCCACGGTTAAAACCTCCGTCCATCTAAGGTCAGATCTGTCAACAAAAGAGGTGGGCAACCTTCTGGTCTCAGGGGAAGCATGTGGCCCAAGAGTCTCATTTTATGAGGCTCCCAATGGTTCTTGAAGCTTCTCCATTCCTCCATCCCATTAGAGTCCTTTTCTCCTGTTATTTTAACAGAGCTGAAAGGAAACGTTTCCTTCCTTCCTCTACTCTGTAGGCATCATAACAAGCAGCCACTGGTAGCCCTCTCCTCCTCCATTAATCTGCCCAATCCTCTTTTAAAGGCATCCACGTCAAGTGATGGAACGCCAGGAACAATGACTCCTGGGGCGTGTGGGAAACTCTCAAGTGAAAAGCGGGACGACTGTGGGGTGATAAGCAGTGGGGAGTGTTGGCTTTTAACACTTCCGGGGCACCCCCACAATGCACACCTGCTCCCACACCAACCACTGCAATGCAATCTGCTTATTTCAGGAGCTGAGAAGGGGGAGCTATTTAGGGCTGATGCACAGCTTGTGTCCACGCCACACGTTGGCAGGACAATCTCTCAGCCACTTTGAGGATTAAATGCACTCAGGTCTGTTGGAGGGAGTGGAGTCTACATTGCGGGGCAGTGGATTACTGGATTCTAGCACTAGTTACAGGTAGGTAGCCGTGTTGGTCTGGCGTAGTCGAAACAAAATTTAAAAAAAAATCCTTCCAGTAGCACCTTAGAGACCAACTAAGTTTGTCATTGGTATGAGCTTTCGTCTTACCTTCCAAGTCCCGGACTGCAGAATCCGGGACCGGCAGCCGTGTGACACCGGAAGTTGCATCGACATAACTTCCGGTGTCGCTTCGCCCTTCTATGGGCACCAAAAATGGCCGCTGCCGGCTTCGAAAGTCGCTTGTACGCATGTCAAGAAGTGTGTTGACGCAACTTCCGGTGTCACTCCGCCCATCTATGGGCACCAAAAATGGCCGCTGCCGACACCAGAAGTCGCTTCTATGCACTTCCGGACATGCGTAGATGCGACTTTTGAAGCCGGCGGCGGCTATTTTTGGTGCCCATAGAAGGGCAAATCGGAAAGAAAAAAATGGCCGCCGGCAGGAGAAAATAACGGAGAAAAACAGGAGACGAAGTGATACTGGGGACCACCGGGAAAAGGTAAGTAAAAATGGGGGTTTCCCGGGGAAAACGGGGTACTTGGCAGCTATGGCTTTTGTGTACATGCACACTGCTCTGAATAAGTGTGCATGCACACGAAAGCTCATACTAATGACAAACTTAGTTGGTCTCTAAGGTGCTACTGGCAGGATTTTTTAAATTTGGATTCTAGCACATCAGTGGTATATGCAGGGGCCATCTCTCTTCTCTTCTCTCCTCTCCTCTCCTCTTCTCTCCTCTCCTCTCCTCCCCTCTCCTCTCCTCTCCTCTCCCCTCTCCTCTCCTCTCCTCTCCTCTCCTCTCCCCTCTCCTCTCCTCTCTCCTCTCCTCCCCTCTCCTCTCCCCTCTCCTCTCTCCTCTCCTCTCCTCTCCTCTCCTCTCCCCTCTCCTCTCCTCTCTCCTCTCCTCTCCCCTCTCCTCTCCTCTCCTCTCCTCTCCTCTCCTCTCTCCTCTCCTCTCCTCTCTCCATCTCCTGCAAATAGGAGAGCAAAATAACATCACCCAAAGGTGACATACTTCTCCGCCATCCTCCACAAATACAGCTAACTCTTTAATCCACCGTTTCTTGAAGTGGGGTGCCCCCTTGGGGGTGTTGGGGTTATCTAAGGGTGTGGTGTTCTGGAGGTGTAAGTAACCATCAGATTTTGAAAACTTGTCATCATAGGATCATTGCATTGCAGGGGGCCTCTTGTCACTGGGTATCACTGGCTCAAGTGCATCAGTTTTGTGGAATGAATTAAACTACGGTAAATAGTTTTAATTGGACTTTGAATACATGTGCAATTAATTGTTACTGTTCGAATTCTGTGCTATTACCTTCCTTAGCGGATCATGCAAACCAATATTCTGAAGGATGCTTTCTGTAGGGTAGGGTGTGAGCGCTGGGGATGAGCTGATGGAATCAAATTGGGAGAGGTGCCTGAAATGTTTGGGAAAACCACTTCCGCATTTCTCGGAGGTGGTGTTGTGGGCGTGGCCCGGCCCGACCCTCGCGAGAGGGCTGTAGCTCAGGCCTCTCGCGAGATTAGAGTTCCCGCCTCCGTCATACCCCGGCCGACCAATAGGGCCGGCCGGGAGGCGGGCCTTCGTCGGCGTTTAAATCAAGACGGAGGCGGGAATTCTGCCTCTCTTCGCCCCAGCATCGCAAGCGTTCGGATCAGCCTTTAGAGCTCCCGAACCCTTGCTGTTTGCTTCGTCCCCTTTGTTTTTCTCTTACAGGTTTCGATCGTCGGCCTCCTCGCGTGTTCCCGGTGCCTCCGCCGCGCTCCCCGTGCCTCCGCGACATCGCTTCGGCCGCCTGCAGGCGAACGCCTCCGCCGATCAGCTGGGGGCTCCGCCGATCAGCTGTTGGGCGCGCGTGCGCAGCCAGGGCCGCGAGCAGGAAGTCGGCTCGGAGTCTGGCGCTCAGCGTTTTGGACAGCTGCCGTGTCTCCGGGGGACGCATTCGTGCAGCAAGCTGCTGCAGTCGTGAGGGCTCGATCGCAGCCTGCAGGAGTCGTCGCCCGCATTCCCAGGGCGCTTCACTGAACCGGTTGCAGCGGCGGCGCTGGGGCTTCCCTTGCCGGCGGCTGGAGCCTCCCTTCCCCGCTGCTTTGGGCCGTACCAGCATCATCAGCGTCGGCTGGGTCGAGGCGGCCGCCTCCCCACGACCTTCCACACAGCGGTGCCGGCCATCGGGGGAGATTAAGAACAAGGCTAGATCCTGAACAAGGTGGTGAGCTTCCTGCGTGCGCGGCCTTTCCCATCAAGGCTAGTGTCTTTGTTAACAAGCTCTCTTGGCTAACAACTCTCTTGTTAACAACTCTTGGCTAACAAGCCCCACAACCACCTGAGACTAGTGTCTCCTTGCAATTTATAACCCCGGTCCTTTTGGTGTGTGTGCGTGTTTTGTTTTGGACCCTGTAGCGCCGCTTTCGTGTTTCTAGTCCTTGCCCCCCCCCCACGTGCGACAGCCCTAGCGGCCATATTGGGAGGGGTTTATTGCGGTAAGCCGCGGCGGCCATTTTGGGAGGGCCCAAGGGTGCAGCAGGGCCAGCCATCTCGTGGCCATCTTGGGAGTTGATAATTGCGGCAAGCCGCGGCGGCCATTTTTGGGAGGGTACACGGGTGCAGCAGGGTCAGCCATCTTTAGCGCCCCTCCTGCATTGAGTCTTTTGCGGCTGCTGTTTTTTCCGATCGCCATTTTGAGAGGGCCCACGTGTTCAGCGGGGCCAGCCATCTTTAGCGCCCTTCCAAATTATTGAGTCTTTTGTGCTCCTGCATTGCTATATTACTATATTACTATATTACTGGATCCCTATTATTAATAGTGGTATTGCTATATTACTATATATTCCTTCAATGGTGGGATCAGTTAGCGGGCTGGGGTCTTTTAGTCGATTATTCTGTTATCGCTTAGCTTTATTTGCGTTTTCAGCCTCATTTTAAGTACTGGTGACCATCTGGTTTTAAAAGTCACTATTTATGTTGTGGTAATTTGGTTGGTTTCCTAGGCAGCAATTTCTAGTATTGTTTAGCATTGTTGGGTTCTAATAGTCGCTAAATCGTCTTGCTGGCAATTTGATTGGCTCATTTGGCATACATCTCTAGTATTGCTTAGCATCTGGCCGTTAAGGGCCACTGGTTTCCTAGGCAGCAATTGCTAGTATTGTTTAGCATTGTTGTGTTCTAATAGTCGCCAATTCGTCTGGCTGGCAATTTGATTGGCTCATTTGGCATACATCGCTAGTATTGCTTAGCATCTGGCTGTCAAGGGCCACTGGTCATCCCGCAGATTTGGATCAGATCGCGGGGGAATTTGGCACAAATAGTTTCAGTGGGCCAGAATATAAATTTTTCTCTTGGGACAAATTCACTCAGGTTCAGCCAAATTGGTTTTATTGAGTGGCCAATTAGCCTCAGTACATTCAGGTATCAGGTAAATTCGCTGGGGGTTAATTATTTGAAGCGCACTGATATCTAGGCAAGACCATGTCTTCAGGACGCAGTACGCGCAGCAAATCCTCTAAGACCGCTGCCCCAGCAGCGGATGCTGGCGCCGCCTCACCGGGCTCGGCTCCTGCCTTTAACCCGGAGGCTTTGGCCCAAGTGGCTTCCAATTTACAGAATATTTGTAATCAGTTAGGTCCACTGTGTTCCACGCTCGCCCCTCTATGTGTTTCGCTTGCCTCCGCGAACAGGGGGGTACAAAATGGACTTGGCAATTCACAAACCTGTGTTCCTGAGTCCCCCCCCCCGGTAGCAGTCAGTTATCCAGCTCTTCCTTCTCTTTTCTCAGCTCCCAGTCTAGTGGGGGGGGAGTCTCAAGTGCAGGGCCCGCCCAGCCACATGGTGCACAGCGGGACATGAGTGCTCAGCCAGGCACTTCAGCCGCTTCACTTCAGATCCTTCAACAGAGTCAGGCCATGGCGCAAGCTTCCCAACCAGCGTCCCTTAACCTTCTTCAGGCCGCCCCGCTTCAACAGAGTCAGGCCATTGCCCAAGCTTCCCAACTAGCTTCCCATAGCCTTATTCAGGCCACTCAGCTCCCCAGTAGCCCCCCCAGGGTGCGTTCGAGTCCACTCACATGCAGGCTCGCGCACCGGTTTCGCCCCTCATGTCTGCCCAGTCTGTTTCAGAAATTTTTAGGTCCCAACCCTCACAGGCCCAGGCAGGGCCTCCGCAGTTGCCTGCAGGTTCGATGTCGTCACGGGTGGATGACAGCATGCGAGCGGTGGTCGAACCCCATAGCGAGTCGCCGGGCGCTGAGACAGGTCAGACCGGAGGTAAAGCAAAGAAGAAGACGGAAAAGAGGAAACGCAACAAGAAGGACGACTCAGACGAGGATTCAGGTACATCGTCCGATTCGGATGCAGACATTCCCATGGAGGATTACTGGGGGGTGGCAGAAGACCAGATGGGCCTTCCTCTGTGGGTACACAGGAGGCGCTCTAGTTCCCATCGCAAGGGTTTTAACGGCACCCTTGAGTGCAGGGGTGGTGTGTTGGTGCCTGAGGCTAAATCCTCCACCAATTCCGATATCGATATAATTTTGGGGTCCCATCTGTCCAACCGTAAGCGCGAAAAATTTTTGAACGGTGATTACATCGACATTTTCACGCTGCTGCCCCTGTCACAAATGCTAGGGAAGGGGGAAAAAAGGAAACAATTTGGAAAGCGCAGGTATAGAGCCCCACGTGCAGACCGCACTTTTGAGAATTGGCAGACCGGTATCCACATTTGGCTTGCGGTAATTGCGGCAGCATACCCCAAGAGGGCGATGCATTTGTTGGCCTACATAGCGGACGTTAGGCTGGCCTACTCGATGGCGGGGGAGGCGGCGGCTCTTAACTACGATGAGGATTTCCGTAGAAACGCCTCGCAGAACTCAAGGACGCGCTGGGACCAGAGAAATCAGCACTACTGGAGTAACCACGTGGTGCCCTTCGTCGAAAAGAAACAGGCGGAGCCGCAAAAGTCAGCCAGGTTTGAGCCCAGGAAGGACCCACGTCGCAGGGTCTGCTGGGAGTACAACAAGGGCCTCTGTCAGAGGCCCAATTGTAAGTACGCACACGAGTGCGACAAATGTCTCCGCCAGCACCCTGGAGCCTCCTGCTACAAGGGAAGGCAGCCCTTTCGTGGAGGAAGAGGGGGGGTGCAGGCCTGGGCCCCAGGAACTCTCAAGGTGCCACCCAGGGACCAGCCCCTGGCCAGAGTAGGTACTAATAAGTCTCTATCTCTGGCATTCACCCCCATAAAACTTCACCCCCTACGCATCCTGTTAAACAGCTATCCTAATTCCACTGCCTCCTCTTTCATTTGGGACGGCTTCTCGCAGGGTTTCAGAATCCCAGTACTTACTCCACCGTTAACCGGTGACCCGCCGAACCAAAAGTCCGTGCGCGACAGGCCGGATATAGCAATTAGAAAAATTAATAAGGAGATTGACGCGGGTCGAGTGGCGGGCCCATTTAAGACACCTCCCATACCCGACCTCCACATCTCACCCCTAGGCATGGTACCAAAAAAGACCCCAGGCGAATTCAGGCTTATACACAACCTATCTTTCCCAGTCGGTAAATCTGTCAATGATGGCATCCCACAGGACCTTTGCACAGTGAAATACGCATCCTTTGACCAGGCTGTTAAGCTGGTTAGGCAATTCGGTAAAGGGGCACTGCTAGCCAAATGCGATATCGAATCGGCATTTCGGCTTCTGCCGGTTCACCCTCACGACTTCAAATGGTTAGGTTTCAAGTTCAAGGGTGCGTTTTTCATTGACAAAGCCATGCCTATGGGTTGCTCTGTTGCATGTTCAGCCTTCGAGGCCTTCAGCACATTCTTGGACTGGGCCCTTCGCTTTAAAACAGGCCTAGCAGGTGTCACACATTACCTCGATGATTTCCTTTTCGTGGGAGGGGCCAATAATGGGGAGTGTGCGAGGCTTATGAAAGACTTTGCTTCCCTTACGCGAGAGCTCGGGGTGCCACTCGCACCTGAGAAAACTGAGGGACCAGTAGTTCGCTTAACGTACCTAGGCATAGAATTGGACACCGTGGCCCAAGCATCACGCTTACCTTTGGATAAACTGACCGCTATTAAGGAATTAATCTTACAACTGATTCCTCTTAAAAAAGTAACGCTTAAACAGATTCAATCGTTGCTCGGGCACCTCAATTTCGCGTGCAGGGTAGTATCGCCAGGTCGCCCCTTCTGCCGCCGCTTGGCTAGACTTACCGTAGGTTTGAAGCGCCCATACCATAGGGTCCGATTACCCAAGGGAGTGAAAGCCGACCTCGAGAATTGGCTGACCTTTTTGGATCACTTCAACGGAGTGTCACTTTGGCAGGACAATCTGACCTTACGTTCAGACTTCCAGGTACAATCTGACGCAGCCGGGTCCCTGGGTTTCGGTGTTTACTTCAAGGGCAGGTGGTGCGCTCAGCCTTGGCCCGCCAGCTGGCATGCCTCTGGGGTCACACGGGATTTAACTTTCTTGGAGTTTTTCCCAATTGTGGTAGCGGTGCACTTGTGGGCCAGGGAATTCAGAAATTGCAGGGTTTGCTTCCGGACTGATAATCAAGCGGTGGTCAGCGTGATGTCCAGACAATCATCCCGCTCCGGGAGAGTCTCGGCCCTCCTGCGGGCCTTCGTGCTGCGCAGTCTCGAACTGAACTTGCAATTCACTGCCAAATTCGTTCCGGGGGTTAATAATGATATCGCCGATGCGTTGTCTCGTTTCCAGATGGACCGCTTCCGCTTGCTGGCACCGGAGGCGCAGCAGTGTCCAGAGCCGTTCCCGGAATCCCTATGGAACCTTGGGAGCGAGAAATCTTGAAGGGAGTATTCGCATCGGTTGCCCCCTCGACTCTGAGCTCGTACAAACGCGTTTGGGCAGAATTTTCTAAATTCAGAAATAAGGGTCCCTCCACATCACCTTTGGGCCCCCCCACCGAGAGGGAGGTTATGCGATATGTGGTTCACCTGAGGGAATTGGGCCGTGCGGCCAAGACTCTTAACATACATACGGCAGCGATCTCCTTTTTCTGTAAATCCCTGTACTCCATCGACCCTTGCGATAACTTCCACTTGCGAAGGGCCATGGAAGGTTGGCGTAGGCTACAGCCACCAGCCGGCGACCCTAGGAGGCCCATTACATTTGACCTTCTGTGCAAGATCCACACTCAATTGACGTCCCTTTGCTGGTCTCCTTACGAGGCGAGCTTGTTCTCCGCGGCCTTCTCGCTAGCGTACTTCGGGGCCCTCAGAGTCGGAGAGGTAGTATGTGAGGACCATCCAGACGGGTCCTCCCGTGGGATCAGAATGCAGGATGTAGCGTTGTCTAGCTCGGTGGCAGTAGTGCACATCCGCCGCTCTAAAACTGATCAGCGGGGATTAGGGGCCACCATTCGCCTCCCTGCAGCAGGTGGCCAAGGCCCTTGTCCAGTAAGGGACCTCAGGCACTTCCTATATCAGAGGCCGGCTGGCACAGATCCTCTCTTGGTCCACCAGGACAGCTCTAAGCTCACGCGCTCCCAGTTCACACGGGTTTTACGCAAGGCCCTCACGCTGTGCGGCGTTGACCCAAGCCAGTTCTCCGCCCACTCCTTTCGTATTGGTGCAGCAACCTCCGCAATGCACTTGGGCCTTTCAGCGGAAAGGATTCAAGAAATAGGAAGGTGGAAGTCGAATGCTTATAGAAGTTACCTGCGCCCTACCTTGTAGCCGCAAACCATTACCGTTCCTCAGTCTGACATCAACTGATCCCCTGTTTGTCACTGTTTCCTTGCAGGTGGGCGCCGCATCAATGTGTGGATTGCGGGTCACAGCATTGTGCACTGGGCCAAACGAAGGGCTATGGAAACCGGTCTTGGGAGTGATCTCGGCCTCCCTAAAAACGTTAAAATATCGTGGATTGCCAGGCGCGGTATGCGCTGGAAAGAGCTCCTGCCCGCTGTCTTGGAAAGGGCTGCTTCAGTTGGGCCCCCTCATGCGCTGGTCATACAGCTGGGGGAGAATGATTTGGCGTATCGAAATGCAGTGGAACTGAAATGGAATATCTTTGAGGACTTTGATAAGCTACTTGCTTCTTTTCCGGGGATGACGCTGATGTGGTCCGCCTTGTTGCAGAGGCGCGTTTGGCGTGAAGGACTCTGCCCGAAGGCATTGAACAGAACCAGAAGGCTATTGAATTCATTTGTATTGCGCAGGGTTCTGGGTTTGAAGGGGCAGATAATTTCCCACCCTGAGATAGTACGCACTGAAGCAGCCCTTTATCGTAACGACGGAATACACCTTTCACCCCGGGGGAACGACATTTGGTTGGCCGACATAATTAGGGAGTTAGAGCATTGGTTGAGGGTGTGAGGGTATTGGCGGCGAGCCTTTGGGGCTCGATTGGCGGTTAGGCATTGGAAAGCTGCATAGATAAAGAATGGGGGGGCAGATTGCGTCATCCTCTGCCCAAATTTGGAGATTTAATCCCGTTAAAGGGGTTCCGGGGGCGGTAGCTTTGTCCGGGGCCTACGGAGGTCAGGGCCTTAGAGCACCCCCCAACGGTGGCCACAGGAGGTGTCTCAGTAGATACATATCACTGGGCTCCTTTCTGGTGGTTAATTTCTCCCAGACTGTAACACACGGGTTGCAGTCGGATATAGTCGGTTAGGGTCCAATGCCTAAGCCAATACCGCTCAACATCCTTAACCAATAAAGTTGTGGCCTTTTCACCCACTTAAACTTAATTCACTGTGTCCTGTGCTTTATTTCCGGGGAGGGAGGGACATCGCCACACAAAACCACTTCCGCATTTCTCGGAGGTGGTGTTGTGGGCGTGGCCCGGCCCGACCCTCGCGAGAGGGCTGTAGCTCAGGCCTCTCGCGAGATTAGAGTTCCCGCCTCCGTCATACCCCAGCCGACCAATAGGGCCGGCCGGGAGGCGGGCCTTCGTCGGCGTTTAAATCAAGACGGAGGCGGGAATTCTGCCTCTCTTCGCCCCAGCATCGCAAGCGTTCGGATCACCCACCCTCCCGCCCTCTAGGCTAGGCAGTTTGATAGGCAGGCCGGCGCTGCTATGGAATTAGTCGGTCGCCTCGGTTGGCCGTGGGGCCGGGTAGGATTTTTTCCACTTGGATTAGCCAATCTGGTTTTTTCGCCTACCTCATAGCATGTCGTCACAACTTGGTTTTTGGCGGTTAGGCATTGGAAAGCTGCATAGATAAAGAATGGGGGGGCAGATTGCGTCATCCTCTGCCCAAATTTGGAGATTTAATCCCGTTAAAGGGGTTCCGGGGGCGGTAGCTTTGTCCGGGGCCTACGGAGGTCAGGGCCTTAGAGCACCCCCCAACGGTGGCCACAGGAGGTGTCTCAGTAGATACATATCACTGGGCTCCTTTCTGGTGGTTAATTTCTCCCAGACTGTAACACACGGGTTGCAGTCGGATATAGTCGGTTAGGGTCCAATGCCTAAGCCAATACCGCTCAACATCCTTAACCAATAAAGTTGTGGCCTTTTCACCCACTTAAACTTAATTCACTGTGTCCTGTGCTTTATTTCCGGGGAGGGAGGGACATCGCCACACAACTACAGCTCTAGTCAAAGGGAACTTTTCAAGCGGAAGGCAGCTGCAGAATCCCTGGCATCTGCCGTTAGGGCTGGGAATGAGTCCTCAGCAATACTGAGCTAGATGAGCCAATGGCCTGACAAAAGAAATAGAGTGTCCCGATCAAGGGAAGTAATGTTGTTGTTGTTTAGTCGTTTAGTCGTGTCCGACTCTTCGTGACCCCATGGACCATAGCACGCCAGGCACTCCTGTCTTGCACTGCCTCCCGCAATTTGGTCAAACTCATGTTCGTAGCTTCGAGAACACTGTCCAACCATCTTGTCCTCTGTCGTCCCCTTCTCCTAGTGCCCTCAATCTTTCCCAACATCAGGGTCTTTTCCAAGGATTCTTCTCTTCTCATGAGGTGGCCAAAGTATTGGAGCCTCAGCTTCACGATCTGTCCTTCCAGGGAGCACTCAGGGCTGATTTCCTTCAGAATGGATAGGTTTGATCTTCTTGCAGTCCATGGGACTCTCAAGAGTCTCCTCCAGCACCATAATTCAAAAGCATCAATTCTTCGGCGATCAGCCTTATTTATGGTCCAGCTCTCACTTCCATACATCACCACTGGGAAAACCATAGCTTTAACTATACGGACCTTTGTCGGCAAGGTGATGTCTCTGCTTTTTAAGATGCTGTCTAGGTTTGTCATTGCTTTTCTCCCAAGAAGCAGGCGTCTTTTAATTTCGTGACTGCTGTCACCATCTGCAGTGATCAAGGAGCCCAAGAAAGTAAAATCTCTCACTGCCTCCATTTCTTCCCCTTCTATTTGCCAGGAGGTGATGGGACCAGTGGCCATGATCTTGGTTTTTTTGATGTTGAGCTTCAGACCATATTTTGCGCTCTCCTCTTTCACCCTCATTAAAAGGTTCTTTAATTCCTCCTCGCTTTCTGCCATCAAGGTTGTGTCATCTGCATATCTGAGGTTGTTGATATTTCTTCCGGCAATCTTAATTCCGGCTTGGGATTCATCTAGTCCAGCCTTTCGCATGATGAATTCTGCATATAAGTTAAATAAGCAGGGAGACAATATACAACCTTGTCGTACTCCTTTCCCAATTTTGAACCGATCAGTTGTTCCATATCCAGTTCTAACCGTAGCTTCTTGTCCCACATAGAGATTTCTCAGGAGACAGATGAGGTGATCAGGCACTCCCATTTCTTTAAGAACTTGCCATAGTTTGCTGTGGTCGACACAGTCAAAGGCTTTTGCATAGTCAATGAAGCAGAAGTAGACGTTTTTCTGGAACTCTCTAGCTTTCTCCATAATCCAGCGCATGTTTGCTATTTGGTCTCTGGTTCCTCTGCCCTTTCTAAATCCAGCTTGCACTTCTGGGAGTTCTCGGTCCACATACTGCCTAAGCCTGCCTTGTAGAATTTTAAGCATAACCTTGCTAGCGTGTGAAATGAGGGCAATTGTGCGGTAGTTGGAGCATTCTTTGGCACTGCCCTTCTTTGGAATTGGGATGTAGACTGATCTTCTCCAATCCTCTGGCCATTGCTGAGTTTTCCAAACTTGCTGGCATATTGGGTGTAGCACCTTAACAGCATCATCTTTTAAAATTTTAAATAGTTCAGCTGGAATATCATCACTTCCACTGGCCTTGTTATTAGCAGTGCTTTCTAAGGCCCATTTGACTTCACTCTCCAAGATGTCTGGCTCAAGGTCAGCAACCACACTACCTGGGGTGTACGAGACCTCCATATCTTTCTGGTATAATTCCTCTGTGTAGTAATAGTCCCGCTCTATTCTGTCTTGGTCAAGCCACACCTGGAGTCCTGTGTCCAGTTCTGGGCAGCACAATTTAAGAAGGATATTGACAAACTGGACGGTGTGCAGAGGAGGACAACCAAGATCTTCTTTTGTGATCACTCATAGCCAAGTAAGACTGTCTTCCCTGAACATGATCTTAGTGGTGTGTCCATAGGTGACTGCAGAGGCCAATTCTGGATCCACAACTCAGATGATCAAGGGTCTGGAAACAAAGCCTCATGAGGAATGGTTGAAAGAGCTGGTTATGTTTAGCTTGGAATAGAGGAGACTGAGAGGAGATAGGATAGCCATCTTCAAATCTCTGAAGGGCTGTCACATGGAAGGTGGACCAAGCTTGTTTCCTGCTGCTCCGGAGGGTAGGACTCAAACTAATGGCTTCAAGTTACAAGAAAGGAGATTCCAACTAAGCCCCAGGAAGAACTTTCTGAGAGTAAGAGCTGTTCGACAGTGGAACGGACTCCCTCAGAAGGTGGTTGTCAGGAGTAAGGGCAGGAGTCAGGCTCTGGGGCCTGTAGTGCTTTGCAGGACTGGGGCCTGCCTCAGCTTGTGCTGGAGAGGCAAGGAGTGGTCACTCAGGTGAGGCCACTTGATACCTCACTGCACCTGATGGCAGGAGTTGGGAGGGATAAAAGCTCAGCATTTCCCTTCAGCTCTTTGCCACAGCAACACTATCCCTGCCTGGTTGCATCTGGCCTCTTGCTCCTTGGACCCTTGCCTTGCCGACGCCTTGATCCTCGAACCTTGGACCCTTGCCTTGCCGACGCCTTGATCCTCGAACCTTGGACCCTTGCCTTGCCGACACCTTGCTCCTTGAACCCTTGCCTTGCCGACGTCTTGCTCCTTGGACCCTTGCCTTGCCGACGCCTTGCTCCTCGACTCCCAGACCTTCGCCTCTGCCTTGCTCCTTGACTCTGCGACTGCCTGCTGCTGGACCATCAGCCCTGCATCTGTTCCTGCTTCTACATCACCATCTTGCCTCTGGTCCTGACGTCCTCAGTCAGGGCTTCAACCGGCCACCGACCGGACTGTGACAGTGGTCAGCTCTCCTTCCTTGGAGGTTTCTAAGCAGAGGTTGGATGGCCATCTGAGATTCCTGTATCGCAGGGGGTTGGACTAGATGACCCTCAGGGTCCCTTTCAGCTCTACAAATCTATGATTCTATGAGCATAGGGAGGTTTGCTATGTTCCAAAGTGATTTCCCATCTGGGCACTGACCACATCTGGAGACCTTCAGCAGAGCAGCAATGGAAACGCTCCAGCATCCTTTCATTGATGTTTCTCTTAAGCATATGGGAGACTCAAAGGTAGACTTCTTCTGCTTATGGAACCTCCTCATGGCTGATAACTATTGACCTGTAATTAGGGGTGAGGGAGAAATGTGACTCAGTTGACCTTTAAAGGCCAAACTACCTGATCCACACTTTCTAAAGCAATACACAACTGTAACACATTCCCCCTCTGAAATTGTGTTTCTCCAGGTTTTTGCAGTTGCCCAGCTCAAGTGATTTCTTAAAAATACTTGGGGGAAATGAGTAATTTAACCCGGGTGGGGGCCAAAAGTAGCTTACAGGCCCAGCCTGCCCCAACTACAGTACAGCCTAAATATGGCCCTAACATTTGCCTTGATTTACTGTTACACCTTGTGTAAATCACCGGTGGCGAGTGTAAGGCGATCCTGCTGCAAGGTGGCACAGCCTCATTGGCGCCAATCTGGGCTGAGCTCAGGATTCAGAGAAAAGCAAACAGGAGCCGGACCAACTGTGCGATGTGTGTGATGGGTGGTTATTAATTAGCACATTTTGTCTATCTTACCTTTCCTCTGGGGAGTTTGCCTGGCATCTCTGGTTTCTCTGAACCTGACTTGAGCCTCAAAGCAACCCTTTGAAGCCATCTCAGCTAAAAGATCAAAGGTCTCTCCAGCCATCCTTCCTATCATACATTCATCTCGGTTTCCGCTTGTGATGGACACTGAGGTCCAACGCCGAGGGCCTTCTGGCGGTTCCCTCACTGCGAGAAGCCAAGTTACAGGGAACCAGGCAGAGGGCTTTCTTGGTAGTGGCACCCGCCCAGTGGAACGCCCTCCCACCAGATGTCCAAGAGAAAAATAACTACCAGACTTTTAGAGGACATCTGAAGGCAGCCCTGTTTAATCTTTTAATTAAAAGGGAAGCTTTTAATCTTTAAGAAATTAGTGTATTTTAATATTTCTGTTTTCTGTTGGAAGCTGCCCAGAGTGGCTGGGGAAACCCAGCCAGATGGGCAGGGTATAAATACATTATTATTATTATTATTATTATTATTATTATTATTATTATTATTATTATTATGGTCCTGGGGAAGTTCTATGCTTCTGCCCCTCTCCCATCATGCCAGGCATCCAATAAATCTGAATGTTGAAAGTCCTTCACGCAGCACAGAGTTAAACTGTGGAACTCTCTCCCACAGGAGGCAATGATGGCCACCAACTTGGATGGCCTTAAAAGAGGATTCAGCAAATTCATGGAGGAGGAGGAGAGGGCTATCAATGGCTACTTGCCACAATGGCTATGCTCTGCACTGGAGACAGCAATGCTTCTGAATATCAGTTGCTGGAAACCACAGGAGGGGAAAGAGCTCTTGTGTTCGAATCCTGCTTGCAGGCTTTCCACGAGCATCTGGTTGGCTACTGTGAGAAGAAGAAGAAGGCCTAGATGGGCCACTGGTCTGATCTAGCAGATTCTTCTTATGCTCTTATATGATCCTTTCAATTCCATTTGCAGTTTTACTTAAGTAGAGGTTGGGGTGTGTGTGTGATTGGTCAGCAGTTCTGTAGTTGCAATGAATGTGGGTTGGACTAGATGTCCTTCAGGGTACCTTTTCCTATGGAAAGTTTCTAATTGGTTAATTTAACCAATGAATTGACCAAACATTGCACAGCTTAAATAGAAACGTGTAGTCTGTTGTTTTGTGTGCAGTAGGTCTCCAAAGCGGCTCATCGGTGGGCAGATTTCCCTTTCCCACCTCTTTTCATTTTTATATGCATTTCTATGCACACTTTCCCTTACATGAGCCATTCTGTACACTTTTGTCTGGTTACAGAAATGCATCGCAGATCTTAGAGAGGTGCAGATTTTGAGTGTCAGGCGTGTGCTTCGGTGCACTTTTGGGTTTAAGAAGGGCAAATTAGGTGGTTTCTCATCCAAATGCAAACAAGATCAATTTTCTTCCCCATTCCTCACCTGCACTGTGACCTTTTTAGGCATAGCTGCCAACCCTCCCTTTTTTTGCGGGAAACTCCCTTATTCCAAGCCACAGCTGTCAACTTTTCCATTTCCCCCCCTGGAAATCCCCTTATTCCAGCGCTGTTTCCCGCTGCTATCCTGGATTGTTAGATATACCATAGACTGTCCCTAGGACAGGTGAGGCTGCTGCTGATCCCTTATTTTCAAATCTGAAAGTGGACAGCTATGCTTTTAGGTGGCATAAGAACCTAAAACGAGCCTGGTTGCTGGATCAGGCCCATGACCCATCTAGCCCAGCATCCTGTTCCCAGAGAGGCCAAGCAGATGTCGGGTCAGCCGGGGGCAGGAACGATCCCCAGGTATAATGCAGGAACGAATCCAGCCCGTCTCTCCCATCAGCGTGCAGCTCTAGGGAGTTCCGACAGCCCTTTCCCGACGATTTATTATGACCCATGTCTTGGAGACACTGAGTCCATAAAAGATAAGAAGAAGAAGAGTTTGGATTTGATACCCCGCTTTATCACTACCCGAAGGAGTCTCAGAGCGGCTAACGTTCTCCTTTCCCTTCCTCCCCCACAACAAACACTCTGTGAGGTGGGTGGGGCTGAGGGACTTCAGAGAAGTGTGACTAGCCCAAGGTCACCCAGCAGCTGCATGTGGAGGAGCGGGGAAGCGAACCCGGTTCCCCAGATTACGAGTCTACCGCTCTTAACCACTACACCACACTGGCTCTCAGTGATAAAACACAGATGGAGCCAGGCCGAGGCTGTGTACTAAAAGCTACTTTATTAAGCATAAAGCAGAAGAAAAGAAAACACGTCTCCTCTTGCTGGGACGGCTTGGTTGGATGGGTGGTATACAAGTTTAATAAATAAAAGGAATAAAAATCATGGAGCGGTTCCTCATAGAATCATAGAGTTGGAAGAGACCACAAGGGCCATCCAGTCCAACCCCCTGCCAAGCAGGAAACACCATCAAAGCATTCTTCACATATGCCTGTCAAGCCTCTGCTTAAAGACCTCCAAAGAAGGAGACTCCACCACACTCCTTAGTAGCAAATTCCACTGCCGAACAGCTCTTACTGTCAGGAAGTTCTTCCTAATGTTTAGGTGGAATCTTCTTTCTTGAAGTGTGAATCCATTGTTCCGTGTCCGCTTCTCTGAAGCAGCAGAAAACAATCTTTCTCCCTCCTCCATATGACATCCTTTCCTCCATATGACATCCTCCTTCGACTGCCTGGGCGCATCTCAATCTGCTCTATGCCCCACTGCCACCTGTCGGTAGAGTAGACCTCCCACTGACGTCTGAACCCAGCAGATCCCTAAATACCGTAGATTGATGGATTAACAGCCAAGACAGGTGGACTGCAAACCTGTTGGCCGAGCAGCCACACCGGCAGCAGGAGGGAGAGCGCGGAAAGGTAAATGGAGAAAGCAAACGGCGCAGAAACGCACCCAGGACCGCGATGGCAGGCGGATGGATGATTGACAGCGAAGCATGTAGAGAGACTGAGCGGCTGTGATAGACGTTGCAGCTGAAAAGAAAAGGTGCGTCAGTTACATGCACAGGCAAAGAGGCGACACGCGGCAGATGGACAGCTGAGTGGCAGGTACATTTTGGAGGCAGGAGATTGATGTAGATGTGCAGGTACTGCGCACAGAGACAGGAATCTGTGTCAGCCCGTAAGATCCTGCTACAAGGCTCTTGAGCTCTGAGCTTGTACGCAGTACCCCAGGGCCCTCTTTAAAAGCACATTTCCGGAGCCAGCATCAGAAACAGAAGTGAAGGAAGGGGGAGATCGTTTGCTAAAACTTGCCACGCGGACGCCTTTCCTCCGACAGGAAAAAAAGGTGTTGGAGAGCAGGGGAACAGAACTTCGACAATTCAAGCACAGTTTACCCAGGCTTCAAAACACACGCGGGAGGAGGCAGAATGCCAAGGTTTTGTTTTTTCCATCCATTAAAAATAATAATAATAAAAGTAAGGATTTATCTATATTTTTTAAAGACACACACACACACAGAGCCCCACATTTCCAAGTCAGCTGAGGAGTGACAAAGTAATTTGCTTTTGGCAGTCTCTCACGGCTGTCTAATTTCCAGTGACACTGCTCAGCTGCTGACTGTACTAACTGTCAGAGTCAATTAGCCGGAAGCTAGGAGCGCAAACTGTTTACGGGTGCTAAAATTCACTCCACACGCTGTGCGGAAGTGAGAGAAAAAATAGGAAGGAGGGGAAAGAAAAGGGAAAGATTCAGGCACTTCTCGTCTTAATGGCACGAGTGTCGCTGTCACAGAGCTCAGAGAGCTTGGCCCAGAAAGGAAAGAGAAATAGATGCCCAAGTGATGGGGAAGGAAAGGGCAGCTTCTCACAGAGCCGCTGGAACTCATGGTCACTGGATAACCTCCTACACCAGCCTCAAGCATCCTGGTGCCCTACAACTCAGTCCCATCAGGGAAACTAGTTTTATTCTACCCTATTGGGAACGTAGAAGCTGTTGCAATGAGTGGAACAGCAGTTAGGATGAAAGATGTGTGCTTCACAAGTGAAATTATGGACCCATCCCCAAGACCATTAAATCCACGGTCTAAAAAGTCCGTATAGTTAAAGCTGAAGGTTTTCCCAGTAGTGATGTATGGAAGTGAGAGCTGGACCATAAAGAAGGCCGAAGAATTGATGCTTTTGAATTATGGTGCTGGAGGAGACTCTTGAGAGTCCCATGGACTGCAAGAAGATAAAACCTATCCATTCTGAAGGAAATCAGCCCTGAGTGCTCACTGGAAGGACAGATCGTGAAGCTCCAATACTTTGGCCACCTCATGAGAAGAGAAGAATCCTTGGAAAAGACCCTGATGTTGGGAAAGATTGAGGGCACTAGGAGAAGGGGACGACAGAGGACGAGATGGTTGGACAGTGTTCTCGAAGCTACGAACATGAGTTTGACCAAACTGCGGGAGGCAGTGGAAGACGGGAATGCCTGGTGTGCTCTGGTCCATGGGGTCACGAAGAGTTGGACACGACTAAACGAAATGACTAAACAACAACAAAATTACTTAGCTGCACCAATGGTTAATTGCTGCCCGTTTTTAACCTGTTTTTATTGTACGGCTTTATGTTTTATTGCTGCGAACTTCTTCAATCCTTTTCGATGTAGCAGAATATAAATATTTTTATCAGTAAATAGCAGGAGCGCAGGTGCCAAGGCACAGAGTCAAGCCCTCGGTCCCAACTTGTGCAAATAGTAACACCTTGAAGCTGACCCGGTAGCAAATCAGATACCAGTGGCAGATCTCTGAGCACAGGCATTATATGTTGAGAAGGCCTTGCTCCTGTCAGCAATAGTGCTGCAGAATCCTGCACCAACTGCAGCTTCTGGATGAAGCAGGAGGGAAGCCCCACACAGAGCGCATGGCAGTAACCCAGGCTGGAAGTCACCAATGCATGAACATCTGTGGCAACACTCTCCCGGTCCAGGAATGGCCGTAGCAGTCTAACCAGCCACAATTGAAAGTACTTCAAGCCACTAAGGCTACCTTAGCCTCCATGGACACAGCAGCATCCAGAATTTTTCTTGTGGGTGCTCAGCGCAAACACTGCAGGGCCTTCTCGGTGGTGGCGCCTGCCCTGTGGAACGCCCTCCCAACAGATGTCAAAGAGGAAATCAGCTACCAGACTTTTAGAAGACATCTGAAGGCAGCCCTGTTCAGGGAGGCTTTTAATGTTTAATAGATTACTGTGTTTTATTTTTCTGTTGGAAGCCGCCCAGAGTGGCTGGGGAGACCCGGCCAGATGGGCGGGGTATAAATAAATAATAATAATAATAATAATTATTATTATTATTATTATTATTATTATTATGACGCAACATGGCCTCCAAGGCGCGGTCTTCCAAGGCGAAGTGATTTCTGGGTCATGTTGGACATCTTTGATGTCACGACATCACGTTACGTCGCGGGTGCCATTGAGCACCCATAATCTGGGGGTCCTAGTCGGCGCCCCTGGGCACGGAAGCTATTTGCCCACACACAGTGCCTCCATCTTGCCAGGATACAAGCTCAGCTTATTTTTTCACATCCATTTCACCCTCCCCAGGTTGCTCCCCCTCCTGGCTTAATTTCAAGAGGTATCCTGCTGTGCAGAACCTATTCATTGGAATGGTGTTTGGGGGGAAAAGGCTGGTGATGTTCAGATTCCATACCCTCCAAAAATCGTCAGATGAAAATAGGAACATTGCTCACCCCCCCCCAAACTGACCCTCCTCAATTCCCCCATTTTTTGGTCCCACCCCTGCAGAACCTTTCCTATCAGAAGAAGGGCTAGCGCCCTTGCCACTTCACTAATGGGGCACAACACACACGCATAGCTGCCAAGTCTCCCGTTTTCCCCGGGAAACCCCCGTTTTTCCAGCTGCCCCCAGCCGAAAAAACGGATTTTTTTTGTTTCCCCCCGGTTTATTCTGGCGTGGTGGCCATTTTGGAACTGGGCGGAGCATGCTCAGAAGCGACTTTTGATGCTGCTCTGCCCAGTTCCAAAATGGCTGCAGCGCGACTTCCGGTATGCTACTTTCAGTCCGGTCCCTTATTTTTCAGAGAGGAACTTGGCAGGTATGCACACATGCCCTCCAGTGTCCCAATAAAGCCTCTTAATTCCGATTTCATTTTATTTTACTCTTTGGAAGATTTACAAAACAAAAAGCACACACATCATTGAATAATTTTTAGAAAGGGGCAAGATTAGGCGCAGGTGCACAAAGCATTTAAAAAAATCAAGACTCCTTGCACAACGCTCCCCCATTCTTCCCGCTCAGGGCAGCCCTGCCCTCTGCCTGCTCCTCACATGAGGCTGGGTCTTGGTGGTGGCAGCCTCTCCCCCTCCTTGCCTGCTCTCCAGAAGCTGCTATTGTGGGATGTGTCACCTAAGTAGCAGTCAAGTACAACATTCCTTGTTTTCCTAGAGTGGACATGCAAGGGAATGTTTGGTCCAGAACTTTCTGTTTCCTCCTGGGCTGGGGCATACATCCTCTGCATGTGACCAGAGTTGGGCGTGACCTTACCTGTCCAGGTAACAAAAGTACAAGGCATGCAGCACTCTCTCTCTCTCTTTGACTTCCTCCGTCGTTAGAACAGCCTTTAGCTAGAGATGCTTCAGCCAACAGAGGACACTGAGTTTCTCCCCACATGTATATACTTTGTAACTAAGTCCGCCTTCAGGGATCCAACTGTGAACTGATGATGTGAGTAAACTTCTTTTATTTGACTTTAAATAAGATTGCCGTGTGTTTATTCTTTTAAGAGGGATATAAGGGGGCTTACCAGGAATAGAGTGGAACCCCTAATTACATACGATTCCAGTTACGACCTTCAGTAGGTGCTTCGACTTATGAACTTTCCTTTAGGCCTTGTCAGCAGCCCAGAGCTTGCTCAGCCAGCTGCGGGGCAGCACAGGGGTCTCCGCCGCCAGGGAGAGGGCCCCCATCCCACCCCCAAAGCTGTGGAAAAGGTGCCGCCTGCAAGAGGCACAGCAGGGCACTCTGCAGCCCCAAACTCCACCGAGGAACTAACCAGAGGAAGTTCAGAGAAGAACCTCGCCTGGCAAGAAAATAAAGTGACCGTGGCCAAAGTGAACCAGCTCTTTACTGACCCTTGCCCCACCCCCAACTTGTAGCCAGGTAAGCCCACCCACCCTCAGTGCATGTCAGAGTGGGGGGGGGAATGTTATTTTTTTCATCTACATTACTGTCTTATTTATTTTATAGTACAGTGCATTGATTATTGCCTTCATTTTATGGATCTATGGTCTCGTTAGACAGTAAAATCTGTGTTAAATTGCTGTCTTAGGGGGTGTTTTTCATCACCTAGAACGGATCAATTCACTTTCCCATTACTTTCTATGGAAAAGTGCGCCTCTACTTATGTGCGTTTCTAGTTTCTACCTCTGGAACGGATCATGGTTGTAAGTAGAGGTTCCACTGTACTGGTAATTCAATACTGAATTGTATAAAATAGTGAAAGGCTTACACAAGCCTGCAACCAGCTACCTGCTGTGCGTTTTAAAAGGGAATGGAAAACTCTGCTAAGTAGAGGAACTTGCTAGCGCAAGTTAGGAAGGATATTAATGAACAATATATCCTCTCCTGACTCCCTGAACATTCCCACAGCTATGAGCTGCCCAGGCATGGAGGGAGGCCTGCAGCAGCCATGGATCGGCCATGGAGAGGCAATGTGAGACTGTCTTGCAGCTACTGCTGTTGTTCAAGACAAGTACTAGCTCATCCATCTCCCAGAACTTGGGGGTGGCAACACTGGCAGGGAAAATAGGGACATTTCGGGATCAATTCAGAAGTCAGGAATCTCAGGATGGCTTATGTAATTCTGGAACTGTTCCTGGAAAATCGGGACACTTGGAGAGTGTGAGGTTCCTGGACCAGCCTGGTGACTATTTTGACTACAACTTTCATCAGCCCCGGCCAGCTCATCAGTCTGGGGAAGGTGGTCCAGGACAGACCACATTCTGTTTCCCTCAAAATAAAAACCAGGACCAAGAGATTTGGGCAGGCCCTTTCAATCTCCAGAAGTTTGTGCTGGTATTTTTAGCAAACCCATTTTCTCATTGACTGTCTCTTTTTTTATTCTTCTTCTCTCTCCCAGGTGATGGCTTTAGCCAAGACCCCCTGCGCTGCGCTTGCAAAATTTGTGATTGCTTTGGGTGTCGGTAGCAATCTTCCCTACCTCTTGCATTCATCTTTCGAAATATCTTGCAGACTTCCTCATTTCCGACAAAGGATACATCTGTGTGCTTATCCCATCCTGATATCAAAAGTAGCTGATGGCAGCGCTTCTTAATTTGAAGAGGGTTACACGCTCATCTTAAAGTTAGCGGGACACAATGTTCTAAGATGCTTACAGCGATGCAATGGTGGCTGAGCCTACTTTAGAGGTCAGAGAAACATCTTTCTCTGAAATGTAACCACCCTGTGAAATGGTATACATGCTGTTTTTTCTTATAAAAAAAAGCCAGGTAGCTATGCTTGCATATGGCCTAAAATAAGCTGTGGATCAGCCAATTTTGAGCCATGAATATTTTGGCAAACTTTAACTTAAGCGAGTAATATTCAATAATATTTAATAGTGCCACTCTATCCTCCCTTTGCTCAGACCAAACTTGGAGTCCTGTGCACAGTTCTGGACACCTCAGTTTAAGAAGGAGATTGACAAGGAGATTGCAGGAAAGGTGAGTCTGCGTAGACATACGGAAAAACTTTCTAACAGTAAGCTGCTCAACAGTGGAACAGTCTCCCTCGGGAGGTTGTGGACTCTCCTTCCTTGGAGGTGTTTAAGCAGAGGTTGGATGGCCATCTGTCATGGCTGCTTTAGCCGAGATCCCTGCATTGCAGGGGGTTGGACTAGATGACCCTTGGGTCCCTTCGAACTCTAAGATTCAATGATTCAATGACAAGCTGGAAGGAGTGCAGAGGAGGGAGACCAAGATGATCAAGGGTCTGGAAACCAGGCCTTATTTATTTATTTAATAAAAAGCGTTATAGACCACTCTACCGTGAAAATATATCACAGCAGAAAATATATTATAACATAAAAGCATACGATAAAACGAGGGACAGATGGAGTTGGGTATATTTAGCCTGCAGAAGATAAGACTGAATGATGATAAGTTAGCCATCTTCAATTATCTGAAGGGCTACCCAGGGCCGGATTTAGGTTTGATGAGGCCCTAAGCTCCTGAAGGTAATAGGGCCCTATATATGTCCAGCTGTCCTTTGCCAACAACAAATTGTTGCTGTTTTCTGTGTTGAATATTTTAGGGAGCAGGCTAGCAGGCGGGGCCCATTACTTGCATCATAGGAGCCTATACAATGCAAAACACTGTTGCCGTATGCCGTTGTTTTTTTAATCTTATATTTTGGAAATGTACATCCAGGTTTTTTTCCCTTTAAATTTTTTGGGGCCCCCAAGAGAGTGGGGGCCCTAAGCTATAGCCTGTTTGGCTTATACATAAATCTGGCACTGGGGCTGCTACATGGAAGATGGAGAAAGCCTGTTTGCTGCTGCATCAGAGGGCAGGACCTCAGCCAATGGATTCAAATTGCAAGTCAGGAGATTCCTGCTAAACGCTAGAAATAATGTTTGGGAGTCGGGAAAGATGGGAGTGAAACTAGAGCCAGCCAGCGGTCCCTGAATGAGTCAGCCACAATTGAAGATCCTTTGGACAGTCTAGAGAAGTGTTATGTACTGAGCTGAATCATAGAACAATAGGATCCAGAATCAGCAGTCTGATTGGTCCGCAGGAGCCACCCAATCCAACTCCAGGTGGAAGTGAATCCGCAACCTGATTGGCCTGCAGGAGCAGCCAATCAGGCTGCTGGCAGAAGTGAATCTGCAACCTGATTGGCCTGCAGGAGCAGCCAATCAGGCTGCTGGCAGAAGTCAATCCACAAACTGATTGACCCACAGGTGTACCCCTGAAGTAGCCAATCACGCAAAGCCCATTGTGTAAATAATGATGTGGTAGGATATCATATGCCATTAGGATCTAAACTATTTCTGCTTCGTTATCTGAAGGATGTTATCCTGGAAAATGATCAAGAAATATAAAATGTAACTGCTGCAAATGGAGGCAGGGGTACATCCCCTACTGCATGCAAATGGTTGAAAAAAGCCGGTCTATACTATAGTAGCAATGATTAAGTTAACTTACTATAAAAGAATATATATCAATTAGCCTAATAGGTTTTCCAGGGGGAATGGTGGTGTTTGTTTGTTTTTGTAATGTTTTGGAATAGTAAGTTTAATGATAACGCTCTACCTTTTTTCTGCCTCCCATCTTTTATTTGTTGTTGTTGTTTAGTCATTTAGTCATGTCCGACTCTTCGTGACCCCATGAACCATAGCACGCCAGGCACTCCTGTCTTGCACTGCCTCCCGCAGTTTGGTCAGACTCATGTTCGTAGCTTCGAGAACACTATCCAGCCATCTCATCCTCTGTCGTCCCCTTCTCCTAGTGCCCTCAATCTTTCCCAACATCAGGGTCTTTTCCAGGGAGTCTTCTCTTCTCATGAGGTGGCCAAAGTGTCAGAGCCTCAGCTTCACGATCTGTCCTTCCAGTGAGCACTCAGGGCTGATTTCCTTCAGAATGGATAGGTTTGATCTTCTTGCAGTCCATGGGACTCTCAAGAGTCTCCTCCAGCACCATAATTCAAAAGCATCAATTCTTTGGCGATCAGCCTTCTTTATGGTCCAGCTCTCACTTCCATACATCACAACAGGGAAAACCATAGCTTGAACTATACGGACCTTTGTCGGCAAGGTGATGTCTCTGCTTTTTAGGATGCTGTATAGGTTTGTCATTGATTTTCTCCCAAGAAGCAGGCGTCTTTTAATTTCGTGACTGCTGTCACCATCTGCAGTGATCGTCCCATCTTTTATAATGGTATGGATATTTCTTTGTTGATATTTCAATTTACTTTATGGACTCTAAATTTTTTATTATTATTATTCTAATTTAAAAGGGGGTTGGATGCAAGGTGGCCAGGGGAACTCCAAGACGGAAAGAGCTGCTGGTGGGATGGAATCTGATTGCAGCTCTGGGCATGACAAATCCCAGATGCAAGGTCAGTTATGTGAAAGTCATTTCAGGAACTGGGAGAGAGGGAGAGAACAAGACAAGCCATTTCATAGGATCATAGAACTGGGAGGGGTCCCAATGGTCATCTCTTCCAACCCCCTGCAATACAGGAATTACAGCTAAGCATGCCACCTTGTGGTCCTTGGAGAGAAAAGTAGGATATGAATGCAAGGAATGAATTAATCAATCCTCTCCTTCTCCTTTCCCTTCTCAGATCAAGGTGCAAGAGCAAGTCATTCCATTTCAAGTTGATCCAGGGCCAGATTGAAGTTTGATGAGGCCCTCAGCTCCTGAAGGTAATGGGGCCCTTTATAGGTCCAGCTGTCCTTTGTCAACGACAAACTGTCGCTGTTTTTTGTGTTGAATATATACTATATGGCAATTTATGAACCTAATAGGTGTCTCAAGCCATTTGCACATAACAAAATATGTATTTTATTAAAGCAATCGTTGAACTAAATTACAATTAAGAAGAAGTATATTGATAGTGAAATAATTATTACTGTAAGCTCTAATTGTATGTAGGTTTTATTTTTTTTATCTTATATTTTGGAAATGTCCATCCAGTTTTTTTCTCCTTTAATTTTTTTTTTAGCCCCTAAGCTAGAGCTTGTTTAGCTTATACATAAATCCAGCACTGAGTTGATCCTTAAATGTTACCGGCATCCATGATTGTTTGTATGGGGAGTGGCATTAATTTGCAATTCTTATTTTATTAAATTTGTGTCAATTCTGTATTTTTATTCATTCATTCAATTTATACACTGCCCTATACCCGGAGGTCTCAGGGTGGTCCACAAACAAGACCACAACATATAAAATCAAACCAAAACAATAACCTAATAACCCGCCCTCAAAAAAAACCCACATTCTAAAAGGGTGTTGGATGTAATTGAGACCAACCAACGGCCTGGTTAAAAAGGGACGTTTTTTGCCAGGCGCCTAAAGGTGTATAATGAAGGCATCAGGCAAACCTCCCTGGGGAGAGCATTCAAAAGATGGGGAGCCACTGCAGAGAAGGCCCCGTTCCCGTGTTGCCACCCTCCTGGCCTCTCGAGGAGGAGGCACACGAAGGAGGGCTTCAGAAGATGATCTCAGGGACCGGGTAGGTTCATATTCCAGCAAACCACATTTCTGCCTTAGAATACATAACAAAAGTCTGTTGTTGTTTAGTCGTTTAGTCGTGTCCGACTCTTCATGACCCCATGGACCATAGCACGCCAGGCACTCCTGTCTTGCACTGCCTCCCACAGTTTGGTCAGACTCATGTTCGTAGCTTCGAGAACACTGTCCAACCATCTTGTCCTCTGTCGTCCCCTTCTCCTTGTGCCCTCCATCTTTGCCAACATCAGGGTCTTTTCCAGGGAGTCTTCTCTTCTCATGAGGTGGCCAAAGTATTGGAGCCTCAGCTTCACGATCTGTCCTTCCAGTGAGCACTCAGGGCTGATTTCCTTCAGAACGGATAGGTTTGATCTTCTTGCAAAAGTCTAACAAATGTGAATGGTTTCAGGCTTTCATTGTCACGGGATGCCTCAGGAAATCTGCCAGATCAAGCACACACTTCCAATGACCTGCAATGGATGGTGGGTTTCAGCATGACAGAGACCTGAAACCTACCATCAGTTGCAGGTCACTGGATTTGTGTGCTTTTCCAGAGACCCCAAAGCTGCATAATGAGACTCAAATGAAAATCCCAGTGGGCTTCCTGAGATATATCTGCTATCAGGCTAAAACCCAGAGACCTTCCAAAGTCAATAACGGCTTAGCTTTGCCTTCATTTAATTTTCTTCATTCACATTTTAATCAGAGACAAACTCTGACTCTCATTAGCTTGATTTGAAATGGACAAGTCAAATTAATTGAGCTAATTGAAACTGGCGTTCACATTCAACAAAGTTATCATTCTGTGCGGGTGGGGTTTCCGTGTAGGAAATAACTGGATGACCAAGGAATAAATAAACAAATAAATGCAAACCTCTCATCTTTCCTGTTCTGGTATTTCATTTACTAATAGGAGTATTTCTAAATGGGCAACTCATTCCCCGAAAGAAAATGTGAAGCTGAGTGCAATAAAATTGTCAAAAACGTTACTGAATTGTAAAAATATGGAACAAATTGCCACCACGTTGAATCAAATCAATTCCCCCAAAAAAATGCATGGCAAAAGGTTTTCAGCAGCTGCTGAATATAAGAATAAAGGAGAGCCTTCTGGATCAGGCCAATGGCCTATCTAGTCCAGCATCCTGTTCTCACAGGGGCCAAACAGATGACTCTTCTGGGAAGGCTGCAAGCAAGACTCCTGTGTCACAAGAGGCCTTTCCCCTCCTGCTGCGGTTTCTAACGCCTTGCTGCCTCCAACTGCGGAGGCAGAAGGAAACCATCAAGGCTAGGAGATGTTCATTTCTCCTCCACGAATTTGTCTCATCCTCTTTGAAAGCCTGTTCAGTCTGACTCCCCCTCCCCTTTCATAAGAACTTGCATGAAAGTGCCCCCCCATTTTTCACACAGGCCCATATAAGTTCAGCACAAACAGTTTGGGCCTGGTGAGCATTTAAGGTCCCCAACCCTAATCTGCGGGTTGCCATCCGATTGGATTTTATTCTGATCCTGATCTGATTTTAGGATGTATTTTAAATGATTGCCTGGTTTTATGTTAATGTGTTAATACATTTGATGTTAGCCGCTCTGAGCCCAGTATTGGCCGGGGAGGGCGGGGTATAAATTATTATAATTATAATTATCCAGGTTGGTGGCAGTCACTGCCTCCGGTGGGAGGGACTTCCACAGATTTCTCTGTCTACTTTCTCCCATGTTCAAACTTCTCCCATGTCAGAATCAGGGTGCTTGTCTGATTCTAGTGGGTACAGAGTTTCGAGGCCCTGGTGCTACATGGCTAGTCCAACCAGCTTCGTGGGGCAGAAATATTTTCAAAGGAAGGAATGAAGCACCACTCTTTAGTCACACCTGAGCAGTGAATCCTACATACTTCCCAAATTCGAAGTGACGAATAGAATGGAATGGAATGGAATGGAATCATAGAGTAGTAAAGTTGGAAGGTACCCTGAGGATCATCTAGTTCAACCCCCTACCAAGCAGGAATACGCAGATGTCCCATATGGGGATTCGAACCTGCAGCCTTGTTGCTTGTATAGCCAGCAGGGGCGTTCTGGTTGGTGCTAACCTGTGACAGGGCCTTTTCAATGGTGGTTTCTGATTTATTGAATGGCCTTCCTTGTGTGGCACGCCTGTCGACATCATTGTTATCTCCCAGGAGGAATGTGAAAACATTCCTGTTTACCTGCCACAAGACCATGACAGTCAGTAATCACACAGTTCAAAGATGCTGATAACTCTTTATTAGTAAAAACAACAACAACATGATCTCCACAGACTTGGTTGAGTATCAGGCCTAAGAAGCAGATAAGCTCATTCTTATGAGCTTAGTCAGTTGCCGAGACTGAAGGTCTCACCTCCTCGCTGCCATCTAAGTCCCCTTCACTCCAGGGCTTTCCTCAAGCAATCGGAGACTGTGCCTGTGTGCAGCCAACCTCTCCTCCACTCTTTTCATGCCTCTCCTGATTCTGGGAGACCAGCGGGCAGGGGAGCAAGTCACAGCAGGAGGGGGAGACACCAGTGACTCAACGGCCTCTTGACCTCCCTCCGTTCCTGCTTCAGCTTCTGATCCTGGACTTCTCTCTGCCACAGACTCCCTTCTCACCAAGCCCTGTTGCCTCTTCAGCTTCCAACACCTCTTACTCCCGTCTTCTCCCTCTGCCCTCTCATTCTTGTCCCACCAGTTGCTCCTCCTGAGGAACAATCACTTAAGGTAAAGGTAAAGGTAAAGGACCCTTGGATGGTTAAGTCCATTCAAAGGTTGCAGAACTCACCTTGCTTTCAGGCCGAGGGAGCCGGCGTCTGTCCACAGACAGCTTTATGGGTCCTGTGGCCAGCAGGACTAAACCGCTTCTGGCACAGGACACCGTGACGGAAACCAGAGCGCACGGAAACACCGTTTACCTTCCTGCCACAGCGGTACCTATTAATCTACTTGCGCTGGTGTGCTTTCGAACTGCTGGTAGGCAGAAGCTGGGACAGAGCAACGGGAGCTCATTCCATCACGAGGATTCGAACCACCAACCTTCTGATCAGCAAGCCCAAGAGGCTCAGTGGTACACAACCCATGGCTCTCGCTTCTTCTAACGGTGTTCATTTCCTAAGAAGTTTGGGGAAACTCTATTCCACCGGAGACAGAGACAGCCCCCAACCTAGATGGCTTAAAAAGAGGATCAGACAGATCCACGGAGGCGGCAGCTATTAGCTAGGATGGCTCTACTCTGCCTTCATAGTTGGAAGCAGCGATGCTTGATTACCAGTTGCTGGAAACCACAGGAGGGGAGAGGGCTCTTGTGCTCGAATCCAGGCACTTGGTCGGCTACTGTGAGAACAGGATGCTGAACTCTATGGGCCATGGGCCTGATCCGGCTGGCTTTTCTTAAGCCTGGTTTTTTAAATGGAGGTTGGGTGGCCATCGGTCAGTATCGATTTCCGCTTTGCAGGGCGCTAGACCAGGGGACCCCCGGAGTCCCTTCAAACTCCATGATTCTATGATTCCATGTGTTTTTATGAGACCTGCCTGAGGCCATGCACCAGGCAACTTTCCTCTGAGCAAGCAAAGAGTGCCTCGCCATTTGAACGCCTCTTGAGGCCCCCCTCAGACAGAACCTGCCTTGCCCTCTAGCGAGATGGGTTCAGCGCGATAGACACATGAAGCTGTTAGTGATAGAGAGGGGGCATTGGCGGGTGACACTGGTGGCGCATTATGCACGATGCTCACCCTTTGTTGGGGTTATGAGGAAGGCGAGGAGGAGGAGGAGGAGGAGGAGGAGGAGGAGGAGGAGGAGGAGGAGGAGGAGGAGGAAGGGAGTAAACACAGGAGACAGGTTTGTCAGCCGGCTTCTTAAGCGAGAGCCCCGCGTGCTACTGAGCGGAGTTTCTCCCAATTAAATTTAACAAGAGACATCCCTGAATCTTTCATGAGCATTCAAAATTTTTTAGTCCAGCTGTCGCTTCTCTCCCCCCCATCTCCGCCACCCCTCTTTTTAAACGGCACAGCACTTTGTCGATCAGGCCTGGCCTTTTGTAGGGACATAAATAATTCCTGGGATGACTTCCAGAGGCTCCCAGATCCAAGGGGATCCCAAATGGACCAAAAGAGGGGAGCAGCGTTGGGGGGGTCGTGGCGGCGGCGAGAGGACCCGGGGAGTCCTTCACTCGGCCTGCCTTTATTTTGATGGCTTCGGCTTTGTTACTTTATTATCTGCATCCCCATCTTCATCACGGCTCCCCCCCTCTTCCCCCACCCGCCCCTCCGTTTACCGCGTGATCGGCTGTCACTTTAATTATCCATCGGCCCCTCGACGTGCCGGCAGGTAACCCAGCCGTGCTCAGGCATCAAAGTGCCTCCCAGGTCTCTGTGTGTTTGTGTGCAGTTTTCCCGCACAGCATCCCTTGCTTTCAATTAAAAGCTCAGAGCCAGCCTGAAAGAGAAGTTGCGGCTTCTGCTAAAAGGAGCAGAGAAGGAAGGGAAGGCGTGCGATGGAGGGCCGTGTCGCCGGGTTAACAGCGCAGGCGGGGACCAGGAAAGGCTTTGGCAGAGAGGCCTGGAAGAGGAGGAGGGGGAGAGCCAGGTGCCAAAGAGAGGCAGCTGGGAACCGCCTCTCGGTCGCCCATCTCCAAACCCTGTTCCGCCTTCCCTGGATGGCCATAGGCTGAAATGCGGTGACATCACAGAATGTTCATGAACATTCACCCAGAGTGGCTGGGACAAACCACTTGGTTTCCCTGAACTAAAACAGGAAAGAATTTATGGCAGAGAGGGCTATCTATGGTTATGCTCTGCTTCTGCACTTGGAGGCATGAGAGCTCCCTGTCCTAAAGCGAGGAGGTGAGCTTTTTCTCTAGTCCTGTGGTTTCCAAAGTGGGAGTCACTGCCACTGGGGGGGGGGAATCCCAAAGGAGGGGGTTAAGAGGTAAGGGGGTGGCAGGGAACCACTGGAGGTAAATGACTACCAGACATTGAAAAACCAGTTGCACCGGGTCAAGTTCCTCAATTTTGTTGAATTAAACTAAATCGCCTGGGGTACTATAGCTCAGCCGGTACAGCATGGGACTCTCGATCTCAGGATCATGGGTTTGAGCCCCACGTTGGGCAAAAGATCCCTGCATCGCAGGGGGTTGGACGAGGTGACCCTTGTGGTCCCTTCCAACCCTACAGGTGGCCTATGGTTTAAGGCAGGCATAGGCAATCTCGGCCCTCCAGATGTTTTGGGACTACAACTCCCATCATCACAGTGGTCAGGAATGATGGGATTTGTAGTCCCAAAACATCTGGAGGGCCGAGTTTGCCTATGCCCGGTTTAAGGTCTCTTGCCTTTAATAAATCAATTCTAGGATTTAAGCTTTAATTGAAGGTTGAATAAGCGTGCAATGACTTCTTAGTGTTTTATCTTCCTTTTGGGTCATGCAAACTGCTATTCTGAGTAACGCTTTTTTGCAGGGTATTGGGCACTGGGCATGGGTTTATGGAACCAAGGGGGTCGTGGTCCAAGAAAGTTTAGGAGCCACTTCCCCCTGGTCTTTCGCACCATTGGTATAAACGTTTTCACGACCCATTAAATCTAGAAGATGCTAAACAAGATTGAGAGCCAGTGTGGTGTAGTGGTTAAGAGCGGTAGACACGTAATCTGGGGAACCGGGTTCGTGTCTCCACTCCTCCACATGCATCTGCTGGGTGACCTTGGGCTAGTCACACTTCTCTGAAGTCTCTCAGCCCCACCCACCTCACAGGGTGTCTGTTGTGGGGGAGGAGGGGAAAGGAGATTGTTAGCCGCTTTGAGACTCCTTCGGGTAGTGATAAAGCGGGATATCAAATCCAAACTCCTCTTCTTCTTCTTAAAGTCAAACATGCAGACAAGTTAAATAAAAAAATTCCTTCAGTAGCACCTTAAAGACCAACTAAGTTTTTATTTTGGTATGAGCTTTCGTGTGCATGCACACTTCTTCAGATACACTTGAAACAGAAGTCGGTCCCTTATGTATATACAGAGGGTGGGGGTGGGGGCATAGCTGCCAAGTTCTCCCTTTTTTTAAGGGAAATTCCCTTATGCTGAATAGGCTTCCTCGCGAGAAAAGGGAAAACTTGGCAGCTATGCAGTGGGGGGGGTGGGGGGGGAATGGGTGATGGGCTGATGGGAGTGGTAAACCTGTAGATGGCTGTTAACGACTGCTGATGACTGCAATTGGTCCTGGGGGGGGGAGCAAGGGCTGAGGCGCTAAAGAAAGCTTGATCATGCATAATGAGATAAGAATCCAATGTCTTTGTTCAGGACCAAATGTCTTTGTGCAGGACCAATTGCAGTCATCAGCAGTCGTTAACAGCCATCTACAGGTTTACCTCTCCCATCAGCCCATCACCCATTCCCACCCACCCACCAGCCACCCTCTGTATATACATAAGGGTCTGACGCTTCTGTTTCAAGTGAATCTGAAGAAGTGTGCATGCACACGAAAGCTCATACCAAAATAAAAACTTAGTTGGTCTTTAAGGTGCTACTGAAGGAATTTTTTATTTTACTTCAACTCAGACCAACACGGCTACCTACCTGTAACTAATGCAGACAAGTTGTTCCTAGTGTGTGAGTACGGTAGATCTTTGCTCCCCACCTCTCCTTCCTCTGCCTGCTCTTCCTCCTCCTTTTTAGGGGACCAAAAGTCCAATTCCTTTTCCGGTACAGTATTTCTAAAGCTTCCTTTAATAGCCTCAGACAAGGGAATTCTGTCAGAATCCCACAGAGGACTTGGGAGGGAAGGGAATCTAAACAAAGGCCCCCTGGGCCAATTTGCCTCTAAATTTGTTCTCACCACCCCCACCCCCACCCCACCCCCACCCCGAGGATCTTAGCAGACTGAAATTCATCCTGCCATTGGGATACAAATGAAAAGAAGTTGGAGAATTTTATTGGGCAAAAGAGAAGCAGACAGGGATTGCCTTTTAACCGGGTGACCTTGACACAGGCGGACCAGCTGAGGTCAAAAAGCTCCTTTTGTCAGGGAACCACACGCCATTACACCTTTCATGCTCTTTAAGGCTAGACAAGTGGTTGGAGTCTAGTTTCTTTGTTTCTTTGTTTATTTCATAAAATTTATACACCACTTGATTGTTGTTGTTGTTGTTTAAAAAAGACCCTCAAAGCAGTTTACCAAAAAAGATAAAGCCATAAAATCAAGGAAAAAATTACAATATTTTAAAACATTCAAAAATGTTAAAATAGATTAAAACTTCGCACCAGCATTTCTAAGCCTCTGGGTTGGCTTGCCTTAAAGGAGAACATTTTCAAGCAGGTGCCAAAAAGAGTAGAGTGAAGGCGTCTGCTGCTTGATCTCAAGAGGCAGGGAGTTCCAAAGTGCAGCTGCTGCCACACAAAATGATCAAGCTCTGACAAATGTGGAACAGGCTTTATGTGGCACCTTTAAAGGTAAAGGGACCCCTGACCATTAGGTCCAGTCGTGACCGACTCTGGGGTTGCGCGCTCATCTCGCATTATTGGCCGAGGGAGCTGGCGTATAGCTTCCAGGTCATGTGGCCAGCATGACAAAGCCGCTTCTGGCAAACCAGAGCAGCACATGGAAACGCCGTTTACCTTCCCGCTGTAGCGGTTCCTATTTATCTACTTGCATTTTGGCGTGCTTTCAAACTGCTAGGTTGGCAGGAGCTGGGACTGAGCAACGGGAGCTCACCCCGTCACAGGGATTCGAACCGCCGACCTTCTGATCAGCAAGCCCTAGGCTCAGTGGTTAAACCACAGCGCCACCTGGGTCCCTGTGGCACCTTTAGTAGTGCCAATTCTAGGAGAGGACGACTCGGGGGAACAGGCAGCAGGGAAGGCAAGGTTAAATTCCCACAACTGTGTCCTGTAGGCAGCCCTTTCCCCACCCAAAACAATCATGCGCCTGGGCAATCTCCATCTCAGCCACTCTTTGCTGAATCATTGCCCTCCAGGTACCTTCATTTCCCTGGGAGTTTCTTGGGACTCCTGTACAAATCCCAAAGTCTTATTCTTCTGTCTTGTCCTGCACTCCAAATCAGGAAATTGAAGGATCCCATTTGCAGGTCTGGGGTGCTCCTAGAAAAAAAAAGCTCAACAATTGAACTTCAATCCTAAAAAAGCTCAACACCTCTGGTTGGCCCTCATGCATGTTGACTTCATCAAATCTGGCCCTCTGTGAAAAAAAGTCTGGGCACCCCTGTCCTAGATCCATCTCTGTCACTGGGCATTCAAGCAACTCCCTTGGCACAGAGAGCCTTTCTTTCCCGTTTCATCAGACTTACCAGCTGTGACCTCGAAGTTATCCATGCCCTGGGAAACGTCCCAACAAGATGCATTATATATGCATTATTGCCTTTTGAAAATGAACTGGAAGCTTTGGCTGGTGCAGATGTCGATCCCATACCTGGATCACGTCTCGCTGGCTTTAAAAGAACTCCGTTTGCTAGGGGTCCAATTCCAAGTGCTGGTATTGACTCTTGAAGCCTTAAATCAGGCATCCCCAAACTGCGGCCCTCCGGATGTTTTGGCACATGACTACAACTCCCATGATCCCTAGCTAAGAGGACCAGTGGTCAGGGATGATGGGAATTGTAGTCCAAAACATCTGGAGGGCCGAAGTTTGGGGATGCCTGCCTTAAATGAAGAGCAGACAGCCTGTGACCCTCCGGATATTTGTTGGACTACAACTCCCAGAATCCCTGACCAATCACCACGCTGGGCAGGGCTGATGGGAGTTGTAGTCGAGACTATCTGGAGGGCACCAGGTTGGCAAGGCTGGCCTGAAACGTTATCTCTCTGTGTCTTGCAAATGCGCAAGCGATGACCAGCTCCAATGAACTGTCAATTTGGCATCCCTCCCTCTCCGCTGCCTTCTATTCATTCTCTCTCTCTCTCTCTCTCTCTCTCTCTCTCTCTCTCTCTCTCTCTCTCCCCCTTTCCCTGTGATGTCTCTACAAGCCCTGTGCTTGTAACAAAATAATAAAGAATTAATCAAGACAAAAGCTCTCAGCCACATTTAATGCTTCACAGGCCCTTAGCCACTGTGCAGGAGTGTTTTGAAAAAGCCCTGTCCCCCTTATGAAATAATCAGGATGGAGAGACAGTTAGCCGCGCAGGTGGTTTGAAGGCACTCACTTGAGAGGAAACTGTCGGAAAAGGCCTTTCCGAGGCGTCGCTCCATCAGTTTGCCAGCAAATGGGCCGTGCAGGCCCCTCCTGCCCCCACCAGGCATGACTTTCCTCCCCCCCCCACACACACACCCCTTGTGGATGGTCAACTTCTGCCTGGCCTCAACATGAGACTGGCTGTGTGTTCTCTTGAGGTCCTGCAAACAAGACTTCCAGCAATCTTGGACTTCTTTACAAAAGAAGAAACCAACATCTACTACGTATCACTGAAGCCAGTCCATCCGTTTCATTGAATTTATAGTTGTAATTGAATTTTGAGTAAAAATGCAATTAATTGTTACTGCTTTGACTTTCGTCAAAGCATGCAAACCACTATTCTGAATCATGCTTTTTGCAGGCTAGGGGGCACTAGGGATGAGTTTGTGGAATCAAGGGGGCAGGGGTCCAGAAAAGTTTGAGAACCACTGGGGAACAGGAGGCTGGACAAGGTCACCTGATCCAGTAGGCACTTATTATGTTCTTACGAAGGCTCCTAAGGAGGGCATTCCCCCTCCCTTGCTGTTGCTCCCCTCCTATGGCTTCTGGACCCGGAAATTTAGTACAGCAGGTCTGCTGATCTGGGAGACCTGGGTTCAAATCTCCACTCAGCCATCATGACCATGGGCCTTGTTGGGTAATTCAAAGTCCAGGGGGAGAGCTCCAGAACAAGCGCATTTGCAGAACATCTGCATATGCCGATTTGCATATAGCCCTTGGCTCCCGCCACCGTGCAGCTTATTGATAAATAGGGGATTGGCTCCTGCTGCAGCAGCTGCAAACTGCAGACCTGAGCAAAAGGATCAGGGAACAAGGCCCCAGATTGGGACTGTTAGCCGTTAATTTCCGCTGCTCCAGAGGGCAGAACTCGAACCAGCGGATTCAAATGACAAAAAAGGAGATCCCGACTAAACATTACGGTAAGAACTTTCTGACAACAAGAGCAGTTTGGCAGTGGAACGGTCTCCCACAAGAGGTGGTGGGCTCAGCGGCATAGCTAACCGCTCAGGTGCCTGGTGCGGGGGCGTGTCCTGCAGCTGGGGGCGGAGCAAGCCGTTCGTGGGGGCGGAGCAAGCCTCTCCATTGCTTTGAGCCTCTCTGCCGCCTCCCCCTCAGCTGTAGGGCAGCTGACTGAGGGAGAGGCAGTAGGCCGTACCTGCCAAGTTCCTCTCTGAAAAATAAGGGACCGGACCGAAAGTAGCATACCAGAAGTAGCGTGGCGGCCATTTTGGAACTGGGCAGAGCATGCTCAGAAGTGACTTTTGATGCTGCTGTGCCCAGTTCCAAAATGGCTGCCGCACCAGAAGTCACACTGCAGCCATTTTGGAACTGGGCAGAGCAGCATCAAAAGTCGCTTCTGAGCATGCTCCGCCCAGTTCCAAAATGGCCCCCAAGCCAGAATAACCCGGGGGGAAACAAAAAAAATCCGACAGCTGGAAAAACGGGGGTTTCCCGGGGAAAACGGGAGACTTGGCAGCTATGCAGTAGGCAGATGCAAGTCCCACGCTGCCATTTTAGGCAGCGCGGAACCTGCAGGTCCCTAAGCCACCACGTCACTCCTAAAAAGTTTTGTACGCCCACTTTTTTTATAACAAAACTCATTTTGTCACCCGCCCTCAGTGATGACACCCAGGGTAGACTGCTCACCCCGCACCCCCTTCTTCCGCCACTGGGTGGGCTCTCCTTCCTTGGAGGTTTTTAAGCAGAGATTGGATGGCCATCTGTCACGGATGCTTTAGTTCGAGATTCCTGTATTGCAGAGGGTTGGACAAGAGGACCCTCCCACCCTTACAATTCTATCATTCTGTTATTCTAGTCAGCCACCTCCTCCTTCCTCACAAGGCGAACCCGGCCTTGCTCCTTCTGTCTCAGAATCCAAAACCGCCAGCCTTCCTTCGCACATTTACCTGACTCCATCTTGAAACCAGCAAGAGTCCTCCTCCTCCTCCTTCTCCTCCGCCATCAAATAATTAAGATTGTTCCTGGCATGCCATTCCTTCCCAGCCGTTTCTCTCTCTCTCTCTCTCTCTCTCTCTCTCTCTCTCTCTCTCTCTCTCTCTCTCCCTCCCCCCCCCCCCCATTTCTCCTGCTTAAAGGAAGCGCTTGTCAAAGCCCTCAACAGCTGTTAAAAGTGAGGCGTTTAGAAATGAAAGTGCCCAAGTCAGCAAGCTCTCAAAAATCCATCGGGAGGCCTGCTTATTTGTAACGGAAGCGCATCTTAATCCATGGCTGTTTTTCCAAGCCAGAGAGAGAGAGAGAGAGAGAGAGAGAGAGAGAGAGAGAGAGATACTGTCTCCAACAGGGAGGGAAGGAAGGAAGGCTGGGGAAGCAGCCTGTCTACCTTGTTTCTTGAAGTCTTCGGGGGTCTCTCTCTCTCTCTCTTGTGTGCAAGATCCAGACGTCTCTGACAATTGTCAAACCAAACAGGAGAACCTTCCCCAAGCAAAAGTTTTCCGTCATTTTGGTACGCGGGGCATACAAACAGCCCCGCCACCCACCCAGGTTTTGCACTAATGAGCAGGTAAGGAACAGGAGGGCCTCCCGTCAAATGCACAGATCCTGCTCGTTTCAATGGGGCTCGTGCAGGAGAATTTCCCACACTGGCTGACGGTGGCCCCATTTAGTCAGACGTGTCTGTCTCTTAGCCACTTTGGAGGCTCCTGGACTCCAAAGCAACGCAGTCTCTCAGGCTGCGGCAGAAGGAGGGAGACAGGGGTCAGGGAATCCGAGAGTTGGAAGGGACTCCCAAGGGTCATCTAGTCCAGCTGTCTGCAATGCATTGCAGGAATCAGTGTCTTCAAGGTCTTCTTGTTAACTTATAAAGCCCTGAACAACTCAGACCAGGTTACGTAAAAGACCGACTGTCCCTGTGAGATCAGGAATGGGGAATCTTTAGCCTTACGACTCCCACCAGCCCCACCAAGCATGGCCAAAGGCCAGGGGTGATGGGAGTTCTCATAGAATCATAAAACTGCAGATTTGGACCCTAAGGGTCATCTAGTCTAACCCTCTGCAGTGCAGGAATCTCAACTAAAGCATCCATGACTAATGACAGATGGCCACCCAGTCTCTGTTTGAAAGAGTCTGCCACCTTCTGAGGGATGTGGGGTATAAATAAATTATTATTATTATTATTATTATTATTATTATTATTATTATTATTGCTCCACCTTCCGTGTGACAGCCCCTTTAGATATTTGAAGATGGCTGTCATATCTGTCTCCACTTTTCCAGGATAAACCTTCCCAGCTCCTTCAACCGTTCCTCATAAGGCCTAATTTCCAGACCCTTGATCATCCTGGTTGCCCTTCTCTGGACACCTTCTAGCTTGTCAATATCCTTCTTAAACTGTGGTGCCCAGAACTGGGCACAGGACTTCAGGTGGGTTCTGATCAAGGCAGATTAGAGTGGCACCATGACTACCCAGGTGGCGCTGTGGGTTAAACCACTGAGCCTAGGGCTTGCTGATCAGAAGGTTGGCGGTTCGAATCCCTGCGACGGGGTGAGCTCCCGTTGCTTGGTCCCAGCTCCTGCCAACCTAGCAGTTCGAAAGCACGTCAAAATGCAAGTAGATAAATAGGAACCGCTACAGCGGGAAGGTAAACGGCGTTTCCATGTGCTGCTCTGGTTTGCCAGAAGCGGCTTTGTCATGCTGGCCACATGACCTGGAAGCTGTACGCTGGCTCCCTCGGCCAATAATGCGAGATGAGCGCGCAACCCCAGAGTCGGTCACGACTGGACCTAATGGTCAGGAGTCCCTTTACCTTTATGACTACCCTTGAACTCGAATCTCATCCGGAAATTATCCTAATCACGCAATTACAGTCTGGATACGGGAGGGATGCTTTCATAGTTTTGGGTACCTGTAGTTTGGGTGGGGTGGATATACTCCGCTGCCTAGTCTGACAAGGTGGAGGTGGGCAGGAGAGATGCCGAGAGATGCACAATCACAGAACTGGACTAGACCCCAAGGTCGTTTCAGTGGTTTGAAGCTCCCTCTTTTGCAAAACTGGAAAGGGAGAAATGTGCAGACGTGGTGTGAAAACATGAAAATGTAGCAACAACAAAAGCATCAAAGAGAATACCTGAGTCCTGCTTACTCCACCATGCAAAAGAGAGAAGTGGGGGGGGGGAGATTACCTGCCCCCATCACCCCTCCCAAGAGAGAGCATTGTCTAGAGAGGATCAGAAACTTCCCAAGGCATGCAAGAGCTGGAAAAGGCAAGGGAAGAAAGATCCTCTCTCTATTCCTTTCCTCCAGGCTTTCAATGTTGCATTTGAAGAGGCTCGGTTACTTCTGCACTCACTCAGCTCCCTGACTTGTTTGCAGCTCCAGCCTTCAGCCCCTGGAAGCAAAGTGGCGGCACTTAGAAAGTGACACACTTTAGCATGTGCAGAGTGCATTTTGCAACCACTACTGCAACTGGGCAACTGCAGCCCAGTCCCAAAGATTCTCGTTTCTTTATTACTGAAATAGCAATATAAAAAATTCCTTCAGTAGCACCTTAAAGACCAACTAAGTTTTTATTTTGGTATGAGCTTTCGTGTGCATGCACACTTCTTCAGATACAGGACACAATATTATTCATACGCTCATTCTCATCGTTTAGCAAAATTTATATACTGCTTGGTTGTATGTAGAACCTCTAAACAGTTTACAAAAAATAAATTTTGTCAATAAAAGACAAAAGGTAAAAAAAGTGTGTGCTTTTAAAAATCAAAATCAACCCATATCAACTTCTACACGTCTGGGTAGGCTTGCCTAAACTAAATTGTTTTTAGCAGGCGCCAAAGGAGCACAGCGGAGTCGCCTGCCTGACATCAACAGGCAGGGAGTTCCAAAGACTAAATTTTTGTGTTTACATGTTGTCCTCCCTCCTGTATGGTGCTCAGTACCAGAATTTTCAACAATGATTAAGGGAGCAAGATCCACCAAGATGAGAGGGATAGGATACAGTGGGCCTCTGGATGTCACCTCCACGAATCCCTCTCCTCCCACAAAATGAGCTCTGCAAGAGATCAGCTGCTAGTCCCAGAGTACTGAGTAGCGATGGTCACACCTGGAGTTGGATTTTAGCCTTCCTTTCCCTTCTCTTCCTACAGACAACATTGCTTTTCTGCTCTTTAACGATACTCCATTATGGAGAACTAGAACTCAACTGTTGTTGTTGTTGTTTAGTCGTTCAGTCGTGTCCGACTCTTCGTGACCCCATGGACCAGAGCACGCCAGGCACTCCTGTCTTCCACTGCCTCCCGCAGTTTGGTCAAACTCATGTTCGTAGCTTCGAGAACACTGTCCAACCATCTCGTCCTCTGTCGTCCCCTTCTCCTTGTGCCCCCCATCTCTCCCAACATCAAGGTCTTTTCCAAGGATTCTTCTCTTCTCATGAGGTGGCCAAAGTATTGGAGCCTCAGCTTCAGGATCTGCCCTTCCAGTGAGCACTCAGGGCTGATTTCCTTCAGGATGGATAGGTTTGATCTTCTTGCAGTCCATGGGACTCTCAAGAGTCTCTTCCAGCACCATAATTCAAAAGCATCAATTCTTTATGGTCCAGCCTTCTTTATGGTCCAGCTCTCACTTCCATACATCACTACTGGGAAAACCATAGTTTTAACTATACGGACCTTTGTTGGCAAGGTGATGTCTCTGCTTTTTAAGATGCTGTCTAGGTTTGTCATTGCTTTTCTCCCAAGAAGCAAGCGTCTTTTAATTTCGTGACTGCTGTCACCATCTGCAGTGATCATTTACATGTGTTGTAAAGTGCAATATACAAATGCGACACAAGAAGGCGACAGTGAGCTATGTAAAATTCAATGTATTTTTCAAAAAAAATTTTTTTTAAAAAAAAAAGCATTTTCACAGCATTTTTTATATGTGTATAGATTCCACCCTGGTGTTTTTAAGAGACAGGAGGTGAAGTGTACTGAAATTGCCATGTTGGCAAAAACACAGGCACACTTTGGAAAATTCAGACCCTGTTCCTGGTAGCCTGGCCCTCTGTTCTCTCGGAATCGCCACTGTAGGGTTTATACCCCATGCAGAGGCATGAACTGTGCTTAGCAGATGTCATTGCATCCTTTGAACAGGTGTGGGGAGGAAACAGGGACTTGCTTTTAACATGCTTTATCCTCCCTGTTATTAGAGATTTTAACCCTCCCTGTTATTAGAGATTGCTGGAGACTGCTCTCCATCTGCTCTGTGCTGTGATAATACATTTGCACTGCAATAGCCAGCCCCAGAAGAAATTCTGTTGTTATAGATATACTGTAATAACTGGGGGGGGCATAATTGCCCTAGGGGTATGATGAGGACATAAAAACATCAGGCCAATGGCCCATCTAGTCCAGCATCCTGTTCTCATGGTGGCCGACCAAATACCTGTGGGAAACCCACAAGTTGGGCCCGAGCACAAGAGCAAATCTCCTCTCCTGCGGCTTCCAGCAACTGGTATTGAGAAGCACTGCAGAGCATAGCCATCAGGCCTGGGAGCTATCAACATCCCTCTTCTCCATGAATTTATCCAGCCCTCTTTTATAGGCATCCAAGTTGGCGGCCATCGCTGCCTCCTGTGGCAGTGAGTTCCACAGTTTAGCTATTTGCTGTGCGAAGTAGTTCTGAATCTTCAACATTCAGCTTCATTGGAGAATGGCAAATCATATTTAGAATAAACCCCAAAGGGACTGTTATAAGAATTTTAAGGTTTCAAATACAGAATAAATATTCATAAATGCACACATATCTAAATATATAAACCATGTGTCTGAAATAGTACAGGAGAGCAATCCTGAAGACCTTTTGACTCTCCAAATGACCTCAAATATTCCTCTGCAGTAAGGGAGGCAAATGGTGAAAGCCTCCCCATTGTCTTGTTGCTTAGAAATCCTGTCTTAAGGGTGTATTTTGTGTGTGAAGAGTGTGAGCCTGTGACCTGGATTCAGGAACTAAAGTATTAACCATCACAAAAGAATGGCTAAGCTGCCCAGGTAATGCAATCAGTGACCATTATCAGGTATCCTGGCAGACAAGATTTCTGCTGTAGACCGCCTCCTTCTGTGATGATGTTTTGGGGGATGGTCTTGCAAATCCTTTGCAATATGTAGGGATATTTTGTGGAATCGTAGCGGTTTTGGGAGCTGCTGGGAATTGCAGCCCAAGACATGTGGAAGGCACAAGGTTGGGGGAAGCTGTCAGGGGGCAATGGGCTCATAAGCATTCACTAGCCACTCACCAAACATGGAGTGAGGAGCCAGGGGTGGGGAAGTGGTGATCGAGAATTACGTTCCCTGCAGGCATCTAGACGCAGCACCCACCCACCCACCACCTGCTTCAGGTGTAGCTCTAAGCGTGCCTATCTGGAACGGGAGTTGCTTTTCTGGCTCCAGGTCTCGTCCTGGCTCAGAGAAGATGCTGAGTCAGGGGATGCCTGCACATCTGCAGCAGAGGATCCATGCGCTGCTGATATTAATCAATGTGTTTCTATCAGACTCTGGCAGGCGCCCTGGGCCTGCAGCTGTGACAGCATCTTGGGAAATGAAGTGCAGGCGGGAGCAGAGATGCCGGAGAACAACAAAATCGGAAGCAGGCGTGGAAATGGCCCACCTTTGCTTACCCATCCCATGCTCAGCGAATACGATCGGCCGTCGCTGTTGCTGCCTCAGTTTGCAAACAATACAAAACCCAGCTTTGCATTTCCTCTGCACTGAAATGAACGTGCAATAACATAATGACATTGTGACTTGCGTAGTTTTCATAATTAATTGCGTACATTGCAGAAGTTGCACCCTTTAGCCACAGCAGAGAGAGAGAGAGAGCTGTGCAATGTCATGGGGGGGGGGGAGAATTCAAAGTGTTGGTGCTGACCTTTAAAACCCTAAATGGTCTCGGTCCATGAAATATACTCAGAGTCGGTGCAGTGCGCGGTGGCGGTCAGCTCAGCAGGATCTCGTCGCCAGTGAAATATAGTCGGAGTCGAGAGTGAATTTCATGCTCTTTATTCAGCTTGTAGTAGCAAAAGGAGAAGGAGAGAAGAATGGCTCTTTCCCCCAAAACGTCTGCTTATATACATTCTTTACACAATGAGCCTTGCGTGATTGGCTACTTCAGGGCTGCACCTGCAGGCCAATCAGGTTGCGGATTCACTTCTGCCAGCAGCTTGATTGGCTGCGCCTGCAGACCAATCAGGTTGCTGATTCACTTCCACCAGGAGCTGGATTGGGTGGCTCCTGCGGACCAATCAGACTGCTGATTCTGGATCCTATTGTTCTATGATTCAGCTCAGTACATAACAGTCCAGTATACCTGAAGGAGCGTCTCCACCCCCATCGTTCAGCCCAGACCCTAAGGTCCAGCTCCAAGGGCCTTCTGACGGTTCCCTCCCTGCAAGAAGCGAGGTTACAGGGAACCAGGCAGAGGGCCTTCTTGGTAGTGGCACCCGCCCTGTGGAACGCCCTCCCATCAGATGTCAAAGAAATAAAAAACTACCGTATCTGACTTTTAGAAGACACCTGAAGGTGGCCCTGTATAGAGAAGGTTTTTTTAATGTTTAATGTAAGGTTGCCATATTTCAAAAAGTGAACATGTGAACATCTGGGGAGGGGGTGTTAGTTCTTGAGGCTCTTTCTTTCTTTCTTTCTTTCTTTCTTTCTTTCTTTCTTTCTTTGCAAATTCTCGAAAAAGAAAGATTTTTGAGCTATTTCTAATGGAATTCACCAAAATCTACACGTCTGACATGTATTGCCATAGATCCAGATTTTACTGGACATTTAAGCAATTTCCGCACACATACTGTTTCTGACGAGTGAATCCCAGAGGTGTGGCAACTCTAGCTCAATGCTTTGTTATGTTTTTATATGTACCATCCAGAGGTGCAGGGGCAACCCAGCCAGATGTGAGGAGTAGAAATAAAAAAAGTTGTCGTCGCTATGCATTTTGTGTTCTCATTTTGTGTTTTTATGTTGCAAACCACCCTGTGATCTTTGGATGTAGGATGGTATACAAACTTAATAAAGAAAGAAAGAAATAATAAAATAAAATAAATATGGAAATCGAGAGACCTCGGTGACCAGCCTCCAGCCGCCACCTAAATCTTGCACCCTGCGGCGTATTGACTTTCTTGCTGATCTGGGAATGACAGCCGGCTTGTGAAAGGAAATCACTCAGGCAGGACAATGTACCAGGGCACTTAACAGCTTGTTACAGGAACAAGAGCCGATGGAGATTTAAAAACACAGATTTCCATGGAGGCCGGAATTCCTCATGAAAACATCCGCTGGCATTCGCCCTTAATTCCCAGGGCTCACGACAGAGCTATGAGGGCAAAAGCTCCCTGCTGCCCAGAGGCATTTGCCTCACCTCCTCGCCTCCTGGGTGGGCCCGGCATGAAGGGTTTGAAGCAGGGGTCAGCAAACTTTTTCAGCAGTCCACCGTCCCTCAGACCATGTGGTGGCCTGGACCATGTGGTGGCCCGGGGGAATGAACGAATTCCTATGCCCCACAAATAACCCAGAGATGCATTTTAATAAAAGGATAAAAGGTAAAGGGACCCCTGACCATTAGGTCCAGTCGTGACCGACTCTGGGGTTGCGCGCTCATCTCGCATTATTGGCCGAGGGAGCCGGCATACAGCTTCCAGGTCATGTGGCCAGCATGACAAAGCCGCTTCTGGAAAACTAGAGCAGCACATGGAAACGCCGTTTACCTTCCCGCTGTAGTGGTTCCTATTTATCTACTTGCATTTTGACGTGCTTTCGAACTGCTAGGTTGGCAGGAGCTGGGACCAAGCAACGGGAGCTCACCCCGTCACAGGGATTCGAACCGCCGACCTTCTGATCAGCAAGCCCTAGGCTCAGTGGTTTAACCACAGCGCCACCTGGGTCCCTAATAAAAGGATACATTCTACTTATGTAAAAACACGTTGATTCCCAGACTGTCCATGGGCCGGATTGAGAGGGCGATTGGGCTGCATCCAGCCCCCGGGCCTTAGGTTGCCCACCCCTGGTTTGAAGGATGGGCTCCCGCTGTGCTTCTTCTGTGCCACCCAGGAAATGGAGAGCAGCAACATTTTACCTGATCTCGGCTGACCAGATGCCCTCTTGGCTTATAGGGGCAAGTTAAACTTCCATGGGCCACAGCCAACTTCCTCAGAACAAACAGAACTCACCAAGAACTTTTCCCTTGTTCTCTGAGAATGGCCATGGCGGTACCTACCGGTAAGAGGTGCTGGAGCTGAGCTCCGGTGAGCTCTGGCTGAAAAACGGCCCTGAGAAGAAAACGTGAAACAGCTTCATCATTGTTTCCCAAAATGAGCGTCGCCAGCTTTACTTGCCAGATTAACCGACTAAGGCTGATCCATTTGAGTTTTGAGAGCCAACGTAGCAGCAAGCCTTATGAGAGACGGCAGTCATGAGGCAAAGGGTTGTGTGGGTTCAAATCTCACCTCGGCTACCACCTCACCAAGGGTCACGGCTGAGGTGAAATATATATTGTTATAAGAATTATAGGGTTTCAAATAGAAATTGAACCTTCATAAATGTATGAGGCAAACACATACATAAGTATATCCACCACGTGTCTGAAATAGTACAGGTGAGCAATCCTGAAGCTATTTTGACTCTCCCAATTTGACCTCAAATATTCCTCTGCAGTAAGGGAGGCAAATGGTAAAAGCCTCCCCATTGCCTTTTTGCCATCACAAAAGAATGGCTGGGCTGCCCAGGTAATGTAATTCAGTGACCATTATCAGGTATCCTGGCAGACAATATTTCTGCTGTAGACCGCCTCCTTCTGTGATGTATGCATGATTTTTCAGGGGGGTAGTTTTGGGCTACAGGGTGGGCAATTTCAAAAGGCTTTATAAGAGCTTTCACACCATTGCTCAGGTTTCTCCTCCCTCCTGCGTGTGGTGAGTGAGGACCCTGTTGCAACAGTTCCTTGAATAAAGATCAGGCTTCCTAGCCGCCTTGCTTCTCAATATTCTCTACCCCATAAGGGAAAAGGAGCAGGTTTTTTCTTAGAACAATAGATTTACCTGCTTCATCCCCGCCCCCCAATGACACCTCACAGCTCTGCAGCTTGTCCTCTGGGCTGGAAAGCCTCGAGGGGAGATGTCCCACAATGCCTCTGGTGCCAGGATGAGCTCCCTTTTGCCAGGTCACGTGTGGGTGACAAGCACTGGCCTCTCCGTTGCCTTGTGCCCCTCGGGCAAGAAGTCTGGCAAGGGGCTTGTTTTCACCTCAGGCAGTGCCATGGGCTTGAGGGCATCCTGAGCAAGTTTGCAGATGACACCAAATTGGGAGGGGTGGCTAATACCCCAGAGGACAGGATCACACTTCAAAATGACCTTGACAGATTAGACAACTGGGCCAAAGCAAACAAGATGAATTTTAACAAGGAGAAATGTAAAGTACTACACTTGGGCAAAAAAAATGAAAGGCACAAATACAGGATGGGAGACACCTGGCTTGAGAGCAGTACATGTAAAAAGGATCTAGGAGTCTTGGTAGACCACAGACTTGACATGAGTCAGCAGTGTGATGCAGCAGCTTAAAAAGCCAATGCAATTCTGGGCTGCATCAATAGGAGTATAGCATCTAGATCTAGGGAAGTAATAGTACCACTGTATTCTGCTCTGGTCAGACCTCACCTGGAGTACTGTGTCCAGTTCTGGGCACTGCAGTTCAAGAAGGATACTGACAAGCTGGAACGTGTCCAGAAGAGGGCAACCAGTCAAAGGCCTGGAAATGATGCCTTATGAGCAACGGCTTAGGGAGCTGGGTATGTTTAGCCTGGAGAAGAGAAGATTAAGGGGTGATATGATAGCCATGTTCAAATATATAAAATGATGTCATATAGAGGAGGGAGAAAGGCTGTTTTCTGCTGCTCCAGAGAAGCGGACACAGAGCAATGGATTCAAACTACAAGAAAGAAGATTCCACCTAAACATTAGGAAGAACTTCCTGACAGTAAGAGCTGTTCGGCAGTGGAATTTGCTACCAAGGAGTGTGGTGGCGTCTCCTCCTTTGGAGGTCTTTAAGCAGAGGCTTGACAGGCATATGTCAAGAATGCTTTGATGGTGTTTCCTGCTTGGCAGGGGGTGGGACTGGATGGCCCTTGTGGTCTCTTCCAACTCTATGATTCTATGATTCATTCCTGCTGCGGGAGATGGGCAGGGCTGTGTGTGTGTGTGTGTGTGTGTGTGTGTGTGTGCGAGCGTGTGCCCCTCCATCCTTGCACCAGGTGTGACAGCTCTGCCCTTTCCTCGGCTTCTCTCTGAGAGAGGCCCGCCAGGTCTCCGCCACCTTCGCTATCAATCTTTCAGGAGCTGGAGTGGCTGTTCCCCCGGGGAAGAGGGATTAGCTCAGGCTGAGGTAGCACCGGACAAGCAGCGGAGGGGAAACAGTGGCGGCTGCCACAGTAAACAAGGCGACACCTGCCAGAAACCATGAAATATTCATCCGTGCCCTGCTGCCGCGTTCAGGTAAGGGAGCCTTGCCTCCGCCCGGCCAGGCATCAAAAATGCAGCGCAGCCTGGCATGTGGTGGGGCTTGCTTAAAGATGCATGACCCTATTTTTGTAGCATCCCCATCACCCCATCTGTCACCTCATCTCCGTCTTCCTGTCGACGCGAGTGCTGGAGGGAGTGAAAGAGGGTGGGTTTAGGAGCTGTAAGAACCTGCCTGATATTCCATCAGACCCTTGGGCCCACCTAGCGCGGTGCCATTTGCAACAGTGGGCGTGGCTCTACTCAAGGCATCTCCACCTGGAGATGCTGCGGCCTTCTGCTCTACCGGTGAACTACAGCCTGTGGAGAGGGTTTAGCTCTGGCAGAAGCAAGAGGGGTTTGGAGCAGGTTAGTAGTCAGGAAAAGGCTTCTGCAAGACTCTCCAAATGTCCCTCTTTTCCAGGGACAGTCCTGGGTTTACAGACGCTGACCCGGTTTCTGATTTGATCCCGGAATGCCCTGCTTTTCCTTAGGATGTTCCTATTTTCATCAGAGAAATCTTGGAGGGAATGGAGTTATGTGACCCCCCCGCCCAAGCCAAGGATATAAGTAACTCTACAACCTTTAGAAGACATCTGATGGCAGCCCTGAATAAGGTAAAGGGACCCCTGACCATTAGGTCCAGTCGTGACCGACTCTGGGGTTGCGCGCTCATCTCGCATTATTGGCCGAGGGAGCTGGCGTATAGTTTCCAGGTCATGTGGCCAGCATGACAAAGCCGTTTCTGGAAAACCAGAGCAGCACATGGAAACGCCGTTTACCTTCCCGCTGTAGCGGTTCCTATTTATCTACTTGCATTTTGACGTGCTTTCGAACTGCTAGGTTGGCAGGAGCTGAGACCAAGCAACGGGAGCTCACCCCGTCACAGGGATTCGAACCGCCGACCTTCTGATTGGCAAGCCCTAGGCTCAGTGGTTTAACCCACAGTGCCACCTGGGTCCTTTAGAAGACATCTGATGGCAGCCCTGTATAGGGAGGTTTTTTAATGTTTAATGTTCTATTGTGCTTTTATAAATGTTGGAAGCCACCCAGAGTGGCTGGGGCATCCCAGTCAGATGGGAAGGGTATAAATATTATTATTATTGTATTGGCCCAAATATAAGCAGCACCTTTAAAATTCAGCGGGGTGGGGGGAGAATACCCGAATATAAGCCGCTCCCTTACAGGGAGCATTCCATTTTTACTGTATGTCTGTCTGTTTCAGCAGCAATTTCATAAAAGCCACTTTTTGTAAGGTCACGCATTTAAGCCGCACTTTAACTTTTCACAGTCGGAATTTGGGGGGGAAAGGTGAGGCTTATATTCATGCCAATACAGTATTAGGAACAGGACATCCCTATTTTCAGTAAGTAAGTGGGCAGTAAGTGGGTGGTTTGTCAGGGGAGGAGATTTGGAGGCAGGGAAGAAGAGAGAATGAGGGGTCTTGATTTCCTCTTCGGCTCAAATTAAAATCCAAGCCGGAGAACTTCATTTGGCAAGATGTTGCTTCCAGCCCTTGTAATTTGCAGTCTTCTCTTTCGGCACGATACTTTCTATGGCCTTGTATCGTCTCTCTTTGAGCTTTGGGGCTTGTCTCTCTTCCCCCCTCAGCCACCCCTTTGCAACAGCCAGACTATGGTGCATGTGGGGCTGTGTGCGCTGGATTGGAGGGGCAAGAGACAGAAACTGGGCACCACAGTTCAAGAAGGATACAGACAAGCTGGAACGTGTCCAGAAGAGGGCAACGGAAATGGTCAAAGGCCTGGAAACGATGCCTTATGAGGAATGGCTTAGGGAGCTGGGTATGTTTAGCCTGGAGAAGAGAAGGTCAAGGGGTGATATGATAGCCATGTTCAAATATATAAAAGGATGCCATATAGAGGAGGGAGAAAGGTTGTTTTCTGCTGCTCCAGAGAAGCGGACACGGAGCAATGGATTCAAGCTACAAGAAAGAAGATTCCACCTAAACATTAGGAAGAACTTCCTGACAGTAAGAGCTGTTCGGCAGTGGAATTTGCTGCCAAGGAGTGTGGTGGAGTCTCCTTCTTTGGAGGTCTTTAAGCAGAGGCTTGGCAGGCATATGTCAAGAATGCTTTGATGGTGTTTCCTGCTCGGCTGGGGGTTGGACTGGATGGCCCTTGTGGTCTCTTCCAACTCTACGATTCTATGATTCTAACTCCACTGCAGGGGAACTCTTTGCAAAACCAAGAGAACCTCATGTGTCTGAGCGCCACCACTCAGAGCTCTCTGCCAACGGGGGAATAACTTGCATGTTTGGATTTCCATTTGCATATGGCCATGCATTTCAGCATATGGTTGTTGTCAGTATTATACTGCGTTGGGGGTTAGTCCAGGGACCGGACCGTTTGCAGACTGCACACACTTCGTTTCTTGCATATGTCAAATTAGCAACTTCTCCCAGCTTGAGCCCAGAGGCTGACGACTTGACTCTCCCTTCGCAAGTGGTGCCGGGGAGGTGAGCACTGTTGTTTGAGTCTATAGAACAGGAGAGGCATAGCCCAGTGAGAGACAGAAGACCCCACTTTCAACCCTTGGCATCTTCCAGGTCAGGTTAGGGAAGGACTCCTTGTCTGAAACCCCAAAGAACCGCTGCCAGTCGGGTGGACAAACAGTGCCGGATTCATGTATAAGCTAAACAAGCTATAGCTTAGGGCCCCACTCTCTTGGGGGGCCCCCAAAAATTGAAAAGCAAACTGGATGTACATTTCCAAAATAGAAGATTAAAAAAACAAATAAAATAAACCCTTCATACAGCAACAGTGTTTTGTGTTGTGTAGGCTCCTATGATGTAAGTAAGGGCCCCGCCTGCTTGCCTGCTCCCTAAAATTTCGCTAGTTTGGTCATTTCTATGTACAGGGTGTCTACATTCCGCATGGACTGGTTGCACGGCAAAATGTGCAAATGGCTTTGAGATACCTATTAGGTCCATAAATTACCATACATTGCTACCTCTGGATACGAATTTAATTCGTTCCAGGGGTCTGTTCTTACCCCAAAACATTCACATTCAGAGGCGGCGCTTCTGCGTATGCGCGCGTGGCGGAAACCTTTCTGGGTTTGCCGCGTGCGTAACCCGAAGGATCCAGAGGTGTTCGCAACTAGAGGTACCACTGTATAGCATATATTCAACTAAAATAAACCAGCGACAATTTGTTTACAAAGGACAGCTGGACATACAAAGGACCCCATTACCTTCAGTAGCATAGGGCAGGCCTAGGCAAACTCGGCCCTCCAGATGTTTTGGGACTACAACTCCCATCATCCCTAGCTAACAGGACCAGTGGTCAGGGATGATGGGAGTTGTAGTCCCAAAACATCTGGTGGGCCGAGTTTGCCTATGCCTGGCTTAGGGCCTCATCAAACCTAAATACGGCCCTGTGGACAATACAAAGCTAGATGGACTCAATGGTCAGACTATGCTGTTTCTTATGTTCCTATGCTGCTGGACCACGGCCCCCATCATCCCTAACCATTGGCTGTGTTGGCTAGGGCTGATGGGAGTTGGAGTCCAACATCTGTCACTTCTCCAAGACCAGGAGAAAAGGGTTGAAAGCAAATCAGAAGTCGAGAGGACGGGTTTTCCACTCTCCTCTTCTCTTTGTCTAATTGGCTAGATCTGCTTTCGTCAGTCACTGCTATGACTTCATGGGTGTTGGTGGGGGGACGGGACTGGAGGAGGGAGCCTTCCTTTCTCCCACCTGTGGACGCCCTTGGCCAGGGTGTGACTCGGGATGGATCCATCCATTTCATTTTCTTTCATTTCCCACTTTTCCATTCTTGAGTTCCGTTCAGCTTTGGTTTTAGAACAGACTTCCAGAATAGATTAAGTTGGAGAACCAAGATATTGTTTTTTAATTGTTTTTGTTTGTTTATATCTTCTTAAAGTAAAAAAAATAAATTACGAAAAAAATACATCTGGTCTAGCTCAGCAGAGTCTTTCCCAGCTCTGCCTGATGTTTCAAGAAAGCCCCCACCCCACCCCACCCCGAAATGCTGGGCTTACATGGTGATTCAAGCATAATTAAACCCAACCAAAGAATGCCAAGCTACTTAGCTGGCACAAGGGAAGACACTAACTAGAAGGATGTTAATTACCCAGTTTATTAGGTGTCGGCATTATCAGCATAACCCTGACGTAATTAGCTCACCACAAACTATCCCACAAATATTAATTGCCTAAAACTTCCCCGGAACTTGGATGTATTAATAAAGACAGTAATTATGTATGGATTGTGTTTGCTGAGAGTTAATGACATGGGGATTTGATTTGTCCCTCCTAAAAGCGATAAAGTCAAGGAAGTGTTCTCCAAACAATCAATTGATATTTAATTAACAAACACGGCCCTTTCAGAGAAAACCTAAATTAAAAGTCCACAACGTCTAATCTAAAGTGTGTGGTGACACCTCTGGGTTCTCTGAATGCACCAATTTCCCCGCCCATCTGATGGCAAAGGTTTGCAAAGGTGTTTTTTTTAATAATTAAAATAAACTTTATTGAATTACACATTAAAAAATACACTCACAATCACACCAAGAAATAAACGAAAATGTCCAAAACATAACATACAGCAACAAAACTTCAAACAGAACAAAAATAGAAAAACAAACATATCATAATCATAAATCATAATCATAAATTAAATCATAAATCATAATCATAAATTAAATCATAAATTGTAATTATAAATTAAATCATAAAGAACATAAACATAATCATAAATTAAATCATAAAAAACTTTAACTAATTCTCTCATTCATTCTCTCTTTCATACCCCAAAAATCCTCTCTTGTCCTTTTCTTAAGATTAAAGTCCTCTATCCCCTCCCCCCATCCTCTCCTACTTCCAGCCATTCCTATATATTGAGTTATTCCGTTCTTGATTGATGCATACTTATTTTCAATTTCTCTTTTTCTTTAATTTCCTCACACTTCATAAATCTGCTACAAGATTCGCTTTTTCTACCTTATTTTTCAGATATATCTCAAAGGACTTCCAGTCTTTCCCTGCTTTCTCCTTCCCTTCCAGTAGCTGCTAGAATTCTAATTGCGCAAAATTGGAAAAGCGAAAAGATTCCAAAGATAGAAGATTGGCAAATGAAATTAATGGGATATAAAAATTTGGCTCTAAAATATGGGATTTCAAAAGGAATAGGGAAGGTTTGCAAAGGTTCCCGTGCAGAGGCTGCTGGGAATGAGCACAACGGCGGCTTGTTCTTTGTTGATTAGCTAATTTAACAAAACAAAACAAAACCATCTCGGCAACCCGTAACTGAGCAACTGAGTAACTAGAACTAGAGGCGGAGTGTTGTTGTTTTTTGACTTAGCAAGGTGAGATCCTGCAGAAGGGAGTTTCCCTGTTACTCCTCTGCAAGTTGAGAGTGGATCCTTCCCCAATAAGCCAGCAAAACATGAAATCAGCACAGTGACTACGAACAAAAGGTTCTTTGCAGGGCAATGGAAGCCAATGTGGAATCATAGAATTGCAGAGCTGAAAGGGAGCCAAAGGGACATCTAGTCCAACCCCCTGCAATACAGGAATCATAGCTAAAGAATCTCTGGCAGGTGTCCATCTGACCTCTGCTTAGAAACCTCCAGTGAAGGAGAGTCCACAACCGGTTGGAGGATGGATGGCGGCTAACGGATTGAGGTTGAATCCTGACAAGACAGAAGTACTGTTTTGAGGGGACAGGGGGTGGGGACTCCCTGGTCCTCAATGCAGCAACTGTACCCCTGAAGGAGCAGGTGCGCAGCCTGGGAGTCATTTTGGACTCACAGCTCTCAATGGAGGCGCAGGTCAATTCTGCGTCCAGGGCAGCAGTCTAGCAGCTCCACCTGAGACCCTACCTGCCCGCAAACTGTCTTGCCAGAGTGGTGCATGCTCTAGTTATCTCCCGCTTGGACTACTGCAATGCGCTCTACGTGGGGCTACCTTTGAAGGTGACCCGGAAACTACAACAAATCCAGAATGCGGCAGCTAGACTGGTGACTGGGAGCAGCTGCCGGGACCATATAACCTCGGTCCTGAAAGACCTACATTTGCTCCCAGTACGTTTTTGAGCACAATTCCAAGTGTTGGTGCTGACCTTTAAAGCCCTAAACGGCCTCTGCCCAGTATACCTGGAGGAGCGTCTCCACCCCCATCGTTCAGCCCGGACACTGAGGTCCAGCTCTGAGGGCCTTCTGGCGGTTCCCTCCCTGCGAGAAGTGAGGTTACAGGGAACCGAGCAGAGGGCCTTCTCGGTAGCGGCACCCGCGCTGTGGAACACCCTCCCATCAGATGTCAAGGAAATAAACAACTATCTGACTTTTAGGAGTTATCTGACGGCAGACCTGTTTAGGGAAGTTTTTAATGACTGATGTCTTAATGTATTTTTAATCTTTTGTTGGAAGCTGCCTAGAGTGGCTGGGGGAACCCAGCCAGATGGGCAGGGTATAAATAACTTCTTCTCCTTCTCCTTCTCCTTCTCCTTCTCCTTCTCCTTCTCCTTCTCCTTCTCCTTCTCCTTCACCTTCCTGGGTGGCCCATTCCACTGTCAAACAGCTCTCACCATCAGAAGGTTTTCCTTGATGTTTAGTCAGAATCTCCTTTCTTGTCGTTTGAACTCATTGCTTCAGGCCCTTTCTTTTCTTCTCCAGGCTAAACATACCCAGCTCCTTCAAGCACTCCTCATAAGGCTTGGTCTCCAGTCCCTTGATCATCTTGGTTGCCCTCCTCTGCACACCTTCCAGCTTGTCAACATCCTTCTTAAACTGTGGTACCCAGAACTAGACACAGGACTCCAGGTGGGGTCTGACCAAGGCAGAACAGAGCAGTGCTATTCCTTCCCTTGACCTGGACACTAGACTTCTGTTGATGCAGCCTAGAACAGCATTCACTTTTTTTGCTGCTGCATCACACTGTTGACTCATGTTCAGCTTGTGGTCCACCAAGACCCCTAAACCCTTTTCACAGGTACTGCTAGTAAGCCAGGTGTCCCTCATCTCATATTTGTGTATCTGGTTCTTCCTGCCTAAGTGTAGAGGCTGCTTAACAATTTCCTCGCTGTTCATTTCTCAGTTCAAAATAACTTTTTTTCTCCCTGTCTTCTTGGTTTCGAGAAAAGACGAGTAAGAGGTGACATGATAGAAGTTTATAAAATTATGCCCAGCATGGAAAAAGTGGATAGAGAAAAGTTTTTCTTTCCCATAATGCTAGATCTCATGGACATGCAATGAACCTGAATGTTTTATGTTTCAGGACAGATTTTAAAAAGTACTCCTTCACACAGCATGTAGGCAAACTATGGAACTCACTGCTGCTGGAAGCTTGTGGTCCATTAAGGTGTATATCTGGTTATTCCTGCCTAAGGGTAGAACCTTCCACCTTCAGCCTTGGGGTCATATTCTGTGCCCTGCCTCTGCCAAGCTACTTGTGCAGGGGCAAAGCACCTTTGGGCAGTGGGCTGGCCCTAGTGGGTGAAGAGCAGGGCCCCCAAATGACCGAGGCTGCTTCCCACAACATCCTTCCTCCCCCCCCCATATTATTTTAAAAACTAGCCAGGCACAAACATGGTCACAGACACCTGTTTTCTTATTTTTACTTTAAATATAAATACTATTCTTTTCCTACAGCAAACGGTGCTTATTCCCATGTAAAAATAATAATAAATGTTTAGCCTCAGGGAAGCAGGCGCAAGCTCTATTTTATTCCTGTACCGTAGTAGTAGTGGTAGCGCTGTGATTTTAAACAAGCTGGATGTGAAATTGTACATGCTCAGAGTAAATATATATACTCTGAGTAAATATATAATACTCTATGGTATTATTAGTGCTCCAGCCCCCTAAGAATCTGAATCAGCGGTCAGCAAACTTTTTCAGCAAGGGGCCAGTCCACTGTCCCTCAGACTATATTTTGGAAAAAAAATAATGAACAAATTCCTATGCCCCACAAATAACCCAGAGATGCATTTTAAATAAAAGGACACATTCTACTCATGTAAAAACACGCTGATTTCCGGACCGTCCGCGGGCTGGATTTAGAAGGCGATTGGGGCCCCCAAACTGCGGCCCTCCAGATATTTTGGCCTACAACTCCCATGATCCCTAGCTAACAGGACCAGTGGTCGGGGAAGATGGGAACTGTAGTCCAAAACATCTGGAGGGCCGAAGTTTGGGGATGCCTGACCTAAAGGGACAAACTAGAACTTGAATTAGTTTCTTTTTGGACAAGTTGAACTACGACTGGCTCCTTTATAAAAATGAGCCTTCCAAGCTCTCGTCTAGACATCCTTCAGATTCCGTTTTCCTTGAAGAGTTTGGGCACCTGACCAGTCAAGAACGAGGGATGATGAACTAGAAATTTATCGTTTCCTTGATGGGTGGCAATTGAAATACATTGTGGAATAAATCTGGTTAAAGATGATCAGCAGAATTTACAAACTTTCTCGCATCTGCCGCTAGAAATATAACACCACAGCACTGGAAAACAAGCTACTAACTTTACCCGAGAGGTGTGATGGGAGACTATGGAACAAAGCCTTTTATATAGCATCTTGAAGCACTAAGAACATGAAGGCAAAATCTAAGCTATTTTGCAAACCTGTTTTACATTTGACTGTTACCATTTTCATTGTAGATGCATTGAAAGTTTCTTGGTCGGCATATTGGGATTGCTTGTTATATATATATATTATATATATTGTTATATATATATTTTCAAAATATATATCCTGTTGATGCAGGGTCGTATCCTGACTACTGTCAATTGTCAATGCTCAGCGCCTTCTTCACTGGCTATCTATCTTCTACCCACTGGCTATCTTGATTTGGTGCAGGGAAGGCTGAGACGGAGACAGATGCTTCGGAAGATTTACTTAGCAACTAAAACAATATTAACTAAGTGGAATCAAATCAACAGGTATGTTGAAGGGATGCTGCTTTTTAAGAGACATCGCCGCTGAAATGACTCAGCTGAACAAAGGGAATTATTCAGAATGTGACTAACGTGCGTGTAAGATATCCTCAAGAAATCAGGAAAGAAGTTTTAAAGGCTTCAAGAGAATTCAAGTGCCGTTAGATCTGTGGCCCGGCAGTTTTTATGTACATGACAGGAAAGGTTTGGGAGAATTGGACCTCCTGGGGTTGGGGGGTGGGGAGAAGGCAGCCATCACCATCAGAACCTGGGGGTTTTCGTTCTTGGGGAAAACACCAAGATCAATCCACAGGTCACCTTACAGAACTTGGAACTCTTTTGCCCTAGGTTTCTCAAATACGACAAATATAGGAGTTTATTGTTTTACCTCCGGAAGGCCTTTCCCTCAGGACTTCTTGCATAATAGGAGAATGCATTTTTGTTCCAACACTTGGATAAATTGGTCTTTTCCATCACTGCCTATTTTGTTTTAAATGTATTTACAGCTTCAATGCAAGCAAACTTTCATAGGGCAAAGGGCACCAGTACCAGGTGAGCTGCCATCAACCATAATGAGTATCCATGTTGGAGCATCTCCATTCCCATCATTCAGCCCGGACACTGAGATCCGGCTCCGAGGGCCTTCTGGCAGTTCCCTCCCTGCGAGAAGTGAGGTTACAGAGAACCAGGCAGAGGGCCTTCTCGGTGGTGGCACCTTCCCTGTGGAACACCCTTCCATCAGATGTCAAGGATATAAACAACTTTATGACATTTAGAAGACATCTGAAGGCAGCCGTTTGGGGAAGTTTTTAATGTGTGATGTTTTATCACTTTTTATTATTAATATTCTGTTGGGAGCCATCCAGTCAGATGGGTGGGGTATAAATAATAAATTATCTTAATCATAATCATGTAGGATGGATTCTGTTGTGTTTTCAATACATTATTTTTTTTACTGTATTTTAAAAAATATGTAATTGACTATTACTCGTATGTTGCCTTGGTAGGTTTATATTCTGAGTTGTGGGGTATAAATAATTGCAACAAATGAATAAATATGAAGATTCAAGAAGATACCTTACGTAATTGTTACCTGTGCTGTTAGAAAATGTGGAATTCATACTACCAGTATATTTTTTGTACTTGGCCTTTGTGATATACCGTATATAGCATGTTGTAAATTCATTGGCATATGAAGCTCTGCATTTTCATAGTCGGGGGGGGGGGGCTTTTCCAACATGATTCCAGGCCTCTCCGTGGTGGTACAAAAGGACTATCTAGTGAGCACTGATTCTTAGCATGAATCTTACTTACATATTCTGTTGAAATATATTGGCTGATGAAGACTATTACGAAATAGTAGTATTATTCCGGAGACACTGTCCGTTTGAGGCTTTTGAGACATCTTCCATTGAAACTTTTGAAAAACTATTGTGAGACTGTCCTTAGACATCTGTTTTGAACACACGGCGTGACGGCCCTTGCTACCACTCTCTTATATTGTACATATAAACTTTGATTGGCTTATTCCTACAATTTAAATATCATCATTATTCTATTATATAGAATCATAGAGTTGGAAGAGACCACAAGGGCCATCCAGTCCAACCCCCTGCTGAGCAGGAAACACCATCAAAGCATTCTTGACAGATGGCTGTCAAGCCTCTGCTTAAAGACCTCCAAAGAAGGAGACTCCACCACACTCCTTGGCAGCAAATTCCACTGTCAAACAGCTCTTACTGTCAGGAAGTTCTTCCTAATGTTTAGGTGGAATCTTCTTTCTTGTAGTTTGAATCCATTGCTCCGTGGCCGCTTCTCTGGAGCAGCAGAAAATATATTCTCTACTAACTATTAGCCTACTAATAGTTCTGATTGGGCTTAGGAGAAGCAGGCTATAAACATTTCACTTAAATAAATTCATTCCCTTGTGGAGCATGAAAATCACTGACTGGTACTGGAGCAGACCAATGGCTGTCCAGCCAGGGCACAAGCTCTGGTCCTTCTGGGGCCTGCTGCCAAAATCCCTGGGGACTTCTAGAAGCAAAGCATGTGTCCTGTCACTGTGCTGAAGCGCTCTTCACATCTGTATGCAGAAGCAGTATTAGAAGCCAGCCATTACAAGAAGAGAGAGGGGCAGATCTGTCCATTTCAGTTTCTTCCTCATTTTTCCCCAATCTTAAATTTAGTCGGCTACACTTTTGCATGAATTTGCAAGAAACCGCCACACACACAAAATGTCAGCATAGAATTGTAGAGCTGGAAGGGACACAAAGGGCCCAAAATAGTCCAAGGTCCTGTTGTGCTTTTCTCATGTACACATTTTTGCAAGAATCTTCGCTAACACAATGCATCATTTTCATATGTTGATTTGCACTGAGATTTGCGTCTTTGCATGCCGTGTATGCATTTATTTTATTTTTTTGCACACTTTCCCAACACAGGCATTCTTGTACATACTTTTTTGGTTACAGAGCTGCCTGGTGAAATTCTGAGAAGGGCACAGATTCTGGAAGGATAGCTGTGTTTCGGCTCACATCCTGTTTTGGGAAGCGCAGATTTGATAAGCATGCATTCAAATGCGAAGAGACTTTCGTCCCCCATCCCTACACGAGAGTAACCCCCATAGATTTCTCTGGTGCCAGGAGCACTGTGCATGTGTCTTTGCACATGCATGGCCCATTGTTTCTTCTGATGGGCCGTAAATAAGAGATTCTCCCTGTCCACCTGGCCTGTTTGTCTCCGTGAAATATTCATCAGCAGCTGATTAAGTTTTCAGGAAGGGGCTCAGCCATCCAGGTGGGACTCTTCTGCTCCAACTGCCAGGGGAGAAGTAGGGGGGGGAGAGGCCGTGAGCTTCTCCTCTCCCCCCCCCCCAGCCTTGCTGTGAATGAAAAGTATGCGAGTAAACAGAACAGGGAAGAGATACTATGCCTCCCCCTTGCAACAATTTCGTAAATAAGCTTTCAGCTCCGGTGCTTTACATAGAAAATCTAGAGAGCTGTGAAAAACCTTTTGTTGTGCCTACAAGACATCGAGAGATCAGTATGTTGGGGGCTTACTGCTGCTATTATTATTACTTAATAGCAGATGGAGCTCGTCAACCTGGGAAGGTAGCCTATCCAGAAGGAGGAAAACTGATCCTAGACTTCCACTGCCTTGCAGGATATCTTCAGAAGAAAAGGCTCGGGAGTAAACCCTACACAAATCTGGAGCAGAGTCCCTAAGACAATTGGAGGGCGCTTCCTCTGCTTTCCCTTGGACCACATCCATGAGGCTGAGACGGGGTTCCTGTTGTCTGGGCAGACCAGACAGATGGATGCCAACTCACTGTTGTTGTTGTTGTTGTTGTTGGCTACTATTTCAGTGTGGTCCTAGTGCTGCAAGGGTCACGTGTGGAGATATATTCTCCGAGCATCCTTAGTCTGTACAGTCGTACCTTGGTTTTCAAGCAAAATGCATTCCGGAAGTGCTTCCGACTTCGAAAATGTTTGGAAACCAAGGTGCGGCTTCCGATTTCTGATTGGAGCGTCCTGCAGCCAATCGGAAGCCACACCAAATGTTTGGCTTCCGAGGCAAAGTTCACAAACTTCCTACTTCCAGGTTTGCAATGTTTGAGTTCTAAGTCGTTCGTGAACTAAGCCGTTCAAAAACCAAGGTATGGCTTTATTGGGATGCTTCTTTGAGCACCTGGGCGGGGTCTGGCATCTTTAAGATCTCTGGTATCTCTTTAAGGCCCTTTGGGTGACTTTCACCTCTGAGATTCCTTCCACAGTGTCTGCTCCAGCTGCTGGCGGCATCAGAGGCGGCCTGAAGTTCCCCTGCACAAACCCTGTCAAAACGAATCAGAGGTGGCAAGGGAGCAGAGCAGCAGTAAACCGTGAGAAACAGGAGGAGAAACCAAGACGAAGAGACCAGGGGGAACTAACTCTACAGGGCGAGCCGCCTCTGCCAAAACCTGCCTTCCTACACAACTCTGCAAAGTGCAGGTGCCCTCGGCTTGTTTACACACCTGGTCAACTTCAGCTCAAAATGCATTACGTCTCAGCAGTAAATGTTCTGCATTTTTTATTTTTTTTAAAAAATATCAGTTGTGTTAAAAAAGGATTAGACAAATTCATGGAGGTAGTGCAGACATCCCCAAACTGCAGCCCTCCAGATGTTTTGGCCTACAACTCCCATGATCCCTAGCTAACAGAACCAGTGGTCAGGGATGATGGGAATTGTAGTCCAAAACATCTGGAGGGCCAAAGTTTGGGGATGCCTGAGGTAGTGCTATCAGTGGTTCCTAGACAACATGGCTATGTTTTTTCTCCTCAGTTACAAAATTTTAGGGTGCACACAGTTCAGACACATATGCCACAGAATATGAGAATATGAGTACACACACACACAGAGAGAGAGAGAGACAGACAGACAGACAGACAGACAGACAGACAGACAGACCCCATCCATTTGGGCGGCTCCCAACAGAATATTAAAAACACGATAAAACAGCAGACATTAAAAACTTCCCTAAACCAATCCTTCACCCTTAAAATTCAGGAAATATTCCCTGAGAAAAATTGCACTTTATTTTAACACACAGAACAATACCAAAAGCCACCTCGGCTCTCCTACTCTTAATAGTTCCCTTACAAAAGGAAATAACTTAGAGACACCATTCCCAATAGTTCTTTCACTTAGAAATCCTGTCTTAAGGGCATATTTTGTGTATAAATTGGGGGGGGGGCTGCACGATAAAAGCAGAGATCCTGAGCCATCTTAAAAATAGACTTGGACCAGGAAGGAGTTGGTGTGAAGCAGATAAGTGCAGAGCCGGTGTCTGGGGCGACTGGGCTTTTATCCATTCCTAGCATGCTCCTTGGATCACTGGATACATTTTTAATGCCTTCTGGATGAGGCCAAAGCCAGGATTTTTGGTTTGGGGGGGCAGCCAAAGCAGTTCAGCTTTTTGGGGGGGATCACCCCAAGAGAAAGACATTACGGTGGGCAGGCTTTTGGGGGGGCAGACAACCTCATTTAATTGAGTACCTACTGCTGATCACCGAAGAATTGATGCTTTTGAATTATGGTGCTGGAGGAGACTCTTGAGAGTCCCATGGACTGCAAGAAGATCAAACCTATCCATTCTGAAGGAAATCAGCCCTGAGTGCTCCCTGGAAGGACAGATCGTGAAGCTGAGGCTCCAATACTTTGGCCACCTCATGAGAAGAGAAGACTCCCTGGAAAAGACCCTGATGTTGGGAAAGATGGAGGGCACAAGGAGAAGGGGAGTTGGAAGGGCGTTGGAATGGATCCTTGGGGTCCCTTGTATCTCGACCATTCTCTGATTAAAAACTTCCCGGAACAATAGCCTCAATGACACACACTGTTTCTGATTGAACCGGTGCAGCTGTTTTGGCTGGGCTTCCCAAAACAGGATGTGAGCCGCCTTAAGCGCCCCTGGCACCGTGGTGCGCCGGATCCCTCCGCAGTTTCCCAGCGCAGTGGGTGGGTGGGCGCAGCGCGGCTGCCACAGGCGCTGCTGCGCGGCGGGTGGGCAGGCACAGCGCGGTTGCCGTGGGCGCAGCTGTGCGGCGGACCGGCCGGCCAGCGGGCAGGCACAGCTCACAGCGCCCTCCTGGCGGGCCGGCGCTGTGGTGCCCTACGCCACCCAGCCTGGCCGTAGGGCCGGCCCTGTGTTTTGGTTCTGGACACCTTCAGTACCTCTGCAGCAGGTGGCTTGCTGTGCATTTTGGAAAGCAGCAACTCTGAGTAGACCCTGGCCCAGCCCAATGGAATAGCAAGGTGTGTTGGTTTTATTATCAGAAACCGCAACCGCTGTTACAAAGGACCATCACTGTAGTGGGCTTAACAGTGGTGATAGCTCAGGGAAGAGGCATGAAACACATTTTCCTTTTCTTTCATTTTTTTTTAAACCCTTTGAAAACGAAATTAAGAGGAGAAGCCATGAGAAGAAGCCACGCTAGACCCAGCAAATCTGGTACTTGGTTTCAAGAGACACAATCACCACCATGGCTCTAGCAAAACATAAAAAAATAAGGCTCCAGAGTTTGATTTGTGTCCTTTAAACATCAGACATGTTCTGTTAGCAGATAGCAGACCTCCATCATTCTGCTGAGGTCCAGCACCGAAGGCCTTCTGGCGGTTCCCTCGTTGCGAGAAGCCAAGTTGCAGGGAACTAGGCACAGGGCCTTCTCGGTGGTGGCGCCTGCCCTGTGGAACGCCCTCCCAACAGATGTCAAAAAGGAAAACAACTACCAGACTTTTAAAAGACATCTGAAGGCAGCCCTGTTCAGGGAGGCTTTTAATGTTTAATAGATTACCGAGTTTTATTTTTCTGTTGGAAGCCGCCCAGAGTGGCTGGGGAAACCCAGCCAGATGGGCGGGGTATAAATAATAAGTTGTTGTTGTTGTTGTTGTTGTTGTTGTTGTTGTTGTTGTTGTTGTGCTGGAGAATGCACGGTTGTAGATAAGCCTGTCATCCCAAAACTGTCACCCTCTATGCCAGGCATAGGCAAATTCCGGCCTTCCAGATGTTTGGGACTACAATTCCTATCATCCCTGACCACTGGTCCTGTTAGCTAGGGATGATGGGAATTGTAGTCCCAAACATCTGGAGGGCTGGCGTTTGCCTATGCCTGCTCTAGGTGCTTTGTACTACAACTCACATCAGTCCCAGACCATACCCTCCAACATTTCTCCGATGAAAATAGGGACATCCTATTCCATGAAATAAATAATAATAATAATAATAATAATAATAATAATAACCCATCTGACTGACTTGCTCCAGCCACTCTGGGCAGCCTAAAACATAACCAAACATTTAAAAACTTCCCTCTATAGGTCTGCCTTCAGGTGTCTTCTAAAGGTTGTATAGTTACTTATCATCTTAGCTAGAGGGTCGCAGACAGCAGGAGCATTTTACAAAGGAGCTCCCACTAGCTCCTGGGAGATGGGATCGTAAAGATCCCAGCTCTAAAGTTTCAGAAAGGTTTCATCTATGAAATGTGTGCACCTCAACCTTCTGCCAGAGAAAAATCCCTGGCTTTGTGGCCAGTGTGTCTGCGCATTACTGGAAAATTTTCTGATACTGTGTTTTTAAGGGTTGGGGTAATTCTTTCAGGCTGAAAATGCGAGAAGACATAACATTTTTGATCTTTCACAGAAATGCCTCGACGACAGAGACAAACAGCAGGAGTCATTTCAAGAGTTTGCGTTCAGAAGGAAAAGAAAGGAAAACCCAGAGAGATTAAAAGCAGACAAAGGAAGCAATGTGGTTTACAAGTCTAGCTCAGTCTTGCAATGCTGGTGCCAAGGAGATGTTCTGGAGCTACAACTCCCGTCATCAGGCATGGCCGGGGATGATGGGATTTGGGGTCCAAGAGTATCTGGAGGACGGCTCTCAGTCTGGGAAAGGCTGGCTTAGCAGCTCCGCTGAATTGGCTTTACAAAGATCTGCTCGTAGAAAATTAAAAATAATAATTATTATTTTTAATTATTTTATTAAAAATAATGTTCTGATTTTATTTGGGGGGGCAGGATCAGGATCGCTATCAACTGGACAAATTATATTTTTACTTTAAAAATATGTGTATCATTTTACAGTTTAAAAGTCAATAATTCAGAGTAAAATTATTTGTAGTGTGCGCTGTGGGTGGAGAAATCAAGCTGCAAAGAAGATCTAAAATCTGTAAGTTGACCTAAAGTCTGTAAGCCAGTTCTGGTTTCACTATTGACTATTAAGGAGAACATTCTATGCACAATCTTTATCAATGACGTTAAGATCTTCGGAGCCGCTTTTTTCAATTACAGCAAGTTAAGCAGGTTCTTAAATTGTATCTTAAACAGTGGAGCGTGACCTTTGGGTTTTTTAATATTCAGATTCATGGGGGCGGGGGATAGCCCATGAAAGACAACTCAAGGTGTTTAGGATGTACATTCCTTTATGAGCGGCACTGAATAATTGCAGCAGTCGTTCTATTTCTCTCATGCACAGAAAAATATAAGAACCGTCAGGGCTATGGTTCGTTTAAAAAAATCCCTCTGTGGGGGACAGAAATTGGCGGCACAAATCATCTCTTTAAAATGTTTGGGTGTGGCTGTGGAATTCTAAATGCATTGGTGCCTTTGCATTATTTTTTTTAAAAAAATATTATAGTATTCCCCATGCCAAAGATGGGGAAATGAAAAGTGCTGGATCCAAGCCGGCTATTCTGGTGCAGTGAGATGCAGGCCGTGCGGAATTGAATGAAGTTTACTTCCAAGTCAGAGGACATCACACCATGCTACAATATCCATGTTGCACCCGCACAAGCATTTCACCTTGCCAAATGGAACCACCTGCCTCTGGCTGGGGGCGCTGGGAGGATCTTTGCACCCCGGTGGCGCATATGCCAAAGTCAGCGCTGCACCTGACACATACAGCTACCACATAAGCAGCCCAAATCAGCAAACAAATCAGTCTCCTACACTGGCAGCCAAGTGGCCGTAAAGAAACTTCATGATCTCACTCCAAACCACCACACATGGCTTGCACGATTGATTTCAAAGGGTTAGACTAGATGACCCTTGGGTACCTTCGAACTCTACAATACTATCTTCTTCTTTGGCGATCACTCCTAGCCGAGTAAGATTGTCTTCCATAAACACGATTTTAACAATGGGTCCGTAAGTGACTGTGGAGGCCAATTCTGGATCCACATGTCCTTCCGCAGTGGGGACATAGGTTTCCGGGCGGGAGTTGATCATGGTGTGGATTTGCCAAGCGTGCCTTCCTCTTAGCACGTTTCTCCCTTGCGTCCTGAGATCGAGTTTCTTCAAAGCCCATGACACCTCTGGTAAAGGCTGTTCTCCAACTGGAGCACTGGAGCGCTTGCAGGCCAGTGTTTCCCAGCTGTCAGTGTTTATACTACATTTTCAGCCACCACAGAGTGAACAAGCACAGCACAACTAGGACTTAAGAAGCAGACCAACCTTCCCTCCGTGGCGAATGCCAGGACAGTGGTGTATGGAGCCACTCGGGCACCCGGAGCGGCAAACATGACGCACACCTGGGGGCGGGGCATTGCTACGTACGATGTATGCATCGCTACATACGATGTATGCATCGCTACATACGATGTATGCGTCGCTACGTTCGAGACATGCTTTGCTACGTCCGATGCATGCTTTGCTACGTCCGACGCATGCTTTGTTACGTAGCGACACTGTGCATGCACACTACGTAGCAGGGTGCCGGCACCGCCGCTCACGCTGCCCCCCCATGGAGCTGGGGGCAGGCCGCCCCCTCCGCTCTCCCCTTGCTACGCCCCTGGTGCCAGGACACACAACCCGTTCTCCTTCCTTGCTCCTACACCAGCAACCCCCAAAGTCAGAAACACCAAGTGATTGTCGTTTCAAGAGAGCCAGGCCAATCCCAGGGTCCTGGTTGGAAGGCACAAAATGCAGCCACGTTGCTAAAGCTAAACAGGTCTGCGGCTGGCATGGGCTTGGAGAGAAGACAGCCCGGGAATTGCAAAGACATCACCTTGAGTGTAGAGAAGGAAGAGAGATGCCACACAATAGACAGTGAGGCAAGAACCACCACTTAGAACAGCAGTTCCCAAACCTTCGGCCACTGCCCTCTTGGTTCAATAAACTCATCCCCCAGTTCACCCTACCCTACAGAAAACACTATTCAGAATAGCAGTTAGCATGCCCCACTAAGGAAAATAATAATGCAATAAAATTCAAGGCAGTTAACACTCAATTGCACATTTATTCAAAAGCCAATTAAAATTATTCAATCCAATTAATTCCACAAAATTGATGAACGTGGTCCAGTGATGGCAGCTTTTCAATGTTTGAGAGCCTTTTGCACCTTTAGCGCCCCCCCCGGGCAATCCCCCTCCCAGGGGAAAGTATGGCCCAATTGGGGAACAACTGGCTTAGCCAAACCACCCCAAAGACTGGTCTCCTCTACTCCCTCTGAATGCCAGGCGTTGGCCAAGGTCAAGGGGACTGTGGCTCATTGGTGGGGCAGTTGCTTGGCATGCAGAGGGTCCCAGGGTCCAAATCCCAGCATCTCCAGTTAGGACTGGGACAGGTGCCCTGGCTGAAACGCACAGAGTGGCGCTGCTAGTCAGCATAGACACAATACTGAGCTTGACTCTGTACAAACTTCCTATGTTTCTTGTTGTTGTTTAGTTGTTTAGTCGTGTCTGACTCTTCGTGACCCCATGGACCAGAGCACGCCAGGCACTCCTGTCTTCCACTGCCTCCCGCAGTTTGGTCAAACTCATGTTCGTAGCTTCGAGAACACTGTCCCACCATCTTCATCCTCTGTCGGCCCCTTCTCCTGGTGCCCTCCATCTTTCCCAACATCAGGGCCTCTGTTTCTAAGAGCTGGCAAAACTGGGAGGAGGGCAGAGAGAGAACCTGGCAGGGCTCAAGTCGCCGAGAGTGCTTATAAAAGATGGCGGGTTTTATTTCCAGGGGCAATTTCTCCAACGAGGAGGAAGCCTCGCTTGAAAAGAAAGCCAGGCACGCAAAGATCCCTGAAGACCTGCCTGTATGTGTGTTATTGTATTATGTTTCAGGTTCTGCATTAAAGCAGCATGACAGATGATCAGTGTTCTTATTCATAAAAGCCTCCCATTCTCCTCCACCCCCCATTTAGCACAGTTCATACAGGCCTTTTCCCTGTAGGACACAAGCAAGAGAAAACAATTGGGGAGGGGGGGAGCCAGTTAAATCATCCACACTAGACATAAGTGGAGGGGGCAGAGAGAGAGAAGAAAACCACTTTTAAAATACTAACCCATATTTAGTGTTGCCTCGGAGAGAAACCACAGCTTTAGATTAGTACTGTATATAATAAATAATGAGGATTATAACTTACATAGCACTTCAGAGCAGCATCTGTCATTTCAAGAAAAGCACCCAGCACATTAATAAATATCTAGTAAGCCGCAGGTCAGCCACAGGGAGACATTCTGCTGAAATTATGCAGCGCCAGATTTTACAGAGGGAACGCAATCAATCGCTTTTGCCAAGTTTGCCAACTTGTACCAACAGGGCCAAGTCAATCAAAAATATTAGAAAGCAGAATTATTTCATTTTGGAACAGCGAGCTGAAGTGACACAAGACCAGCGACATTTCTCTTAAGTTGATGGCCGTAAAATTTATGCTTTGTGAAATTCAGTTTCTACCCATTTAGGGGAAGATAGAAAAGAGGACAAAATGACAAGATGATATTATAATTATTTTATTGTTCATACCCCACCCATCTGGCCGGGTTTCCCCAGCCACTCTGGGCAGCTTCCAGCAGAACACTAAAAACAGAATAAAAACTTCCCCAAACAGGGCTGCTTTCGGGTGTCTTCTAAAAGTCAGATAGTTGTTTATCTCCTTGACATCTGATGGGAGGGCATTCCACAGGGAGGGTGCCACCACTGAGAAGGCCCTCTGCCTGGTTCCCTGTAACATGGCTTCTTGCAGGGAGGGAACCGCCAGAAGGCCCTCAGAGCTGGACTTCAGTGTCCAGACTAGACAATGGGGGTGGAGACGCTCCTTCAGGTCTACTGGACTGAGGCCGTTTAGGGCTTTAAAGGCCAACACCAACACTTTGAATTGTGCTTGGTAACGTACTGGGAGCCAAGGATGTGTGTCAATTAAAATATATCAGGAATAGCATTCTGACTTAAAGCCTAGAACCTAGATGGCTTTAAAAGAGTATCAGAGAAATTTGTGAGGGAGAGGGCTCTCCATGGCTACTAGCCAAGATGACTATACTTTGTCTCCACAGTCCGAATCCCAGTTGCTGGAAACCACAGGAGGGGAGAGTTGCTCTTGCGCTCAAATCCTGCTTGCAGGTTTCCCATAATGGGCATCGGGATGGCCATGGTGAGAGCCATAGCTGCCAAGTCTCCCGTATTCCCCGGGAAACCTCCGTTTTTCCAGCTGTTCCCAGCCGAAAAAACGGGTTTTTTTTGTTTTTCCCCGGTTTATTCTGGTGCGGCGGCCATTTTGGAACTGGGCGGAGCATGCTCAGAAGCGACTTTTGATGCTGCTCTGCCCAGTTCCAAAATGGCAGCAGCACTACTTCCTGTCTGCTACTTCCGGTCCGGTCCCTTATTTTTCGGGCTGGAACTTGGCAGGTATGGTGAGAGCAAGTGGATGCATCTCTAGAGAGCTTGTGAAAGCACCCTGAAAATGATGGGGAATTGGCTGTGGGAACCTCGGCAAAGGCTTGCTTCAATCAAGCATGCCTCAGAGAGGCCCCTGTAGCAACCAGCACAGGTCTCCCACTGAAAAGGCAGCCACGCTTTCAGCAGACTCTTTCCTCCTCTAAGCCCCTCTAGTGAATAGCCAGAGGGAAGGATCTTCAGGCAACAATTCGAATCATCCTGTGACCTTGACACCTGACAGTCGCAATAATTGCCTCCCTAACTGAGGTTTATTCCGTCAGCCTTTGGCCTTCAACACCTCCAAGCGGAGTACAGTCTAAACTAGCCTGTGAGCCATGTCTGAAACGGAGGGACAAAAAGCACATAAAGTTCTGCAAACGCAAATACAAGCGATTCAGAGGATCCAAATGTGTGAAACAGGGTCCAGTCTTTTGGGTCAAGGAGAGTCAGGGCCGAAAGATAACTCTTCACAAGACTTTGGAAGCAATTGAAGGATGATGCTACCTGTATTGCAGGCCTTGTTTGAATTAATTGTGGGCTGTATCTTGATTGATCACTTGTATTATGCATATCGTCTTATTTATATGATGTTAGCCGCTCTGAGCTTGGCTTTGGCCGGGCAGGGCGGGATACAAATAAAATTTATTATTATTTATCATTAATATTATTATCCCCCAATACAGGGCCACAGCAGAAAATGCCTGTTGTCTTAAAATTGGAAAGGACCACAAAGGTCATCTAGGGACCTTCTGCTCAATTTGGGGCTTGAACCCACAACCCCAAGATCAAGAGTCTCATGCTCTACCAACTGAGCTATTTTCAAGTCATTGCCCTGCTGTGCCATAAGTAAGCTGGAAGCTCAAGCACACTGTGAAGAATCCCGGCCCTGGAATAACTGAATCTAATGTTGGCTGGACTAGATGAATCCCAAACTGGAATTAAGATTGCCGGAAGAAATATCAACAACCTCAGATATGCAGATGACACAACCTTGATGGCAGAAAGTGAGGAGGAATTAAAGAACGCTTTAATGAGAGTGAAAGAGGAGAGCGCAAAATATGGTCTGAAGCTCAACATCAAAAAAACCAAGATCATGGCCACTGGTCCCATCACCTCCTGGCAAATAGAAGGGGAAGAAATGGAGGCAGTGAGAGATTTTACTTTCTTGGGCTCCTTGATCACTGCAGATGGTGACAGCAGTCACGAAATTAAAAGACGCCTGCTTCTTGGGAGAAAAGCAATGACAAACCTAGACAGCATCTTAAAAAGCAGAGACATCACCTTGCCGACAAAGGTCCGTATAGTTAAAGCTATGGTTTTCCCAGTAGTGATGTATGGAAGTGAGAGCTGGACCATAAAGAAGGCTGATCGCCGAAGAATTGATGCTTTTGAATTATGGTGCTGGAGGAGACTCTTGAGAGTCCCATGGACTGCAAGAAGATCAAACCTATCCATTCTGAAGGAAATCAGCCCTGAGTGCTCACCGGAAGGACAGATCCTGAAGCTGAGGCTCCAATACTTTGGCCACCTCATGAGAAGAGAAGAATCCTTGGAAAAGACCTTGATGTTGGGAAAGATTGAGGGCACTAGGAGAAGGGGACGTCAGAGGACAAGGTGGTTGGACAGTGTTCTCGAAGCTACGAACATGAGTTTGACCAAACTGCGGGAGGCAGTGGAAGACAGGAGTGCCTGGCGTGCTATGGTCCATGGGGTCACGAAGAGTCGGACATGACTAAACGACTATAACAACAACAATGTTTGCCATGTGTCCCTCCTTCCACAGAAGAGTTCCAAACAGCCCTGTGGAGAAGAAATGGGCTTAAACTGAGCAGCTTCCAGCAATGAGTCTGGGTTGACCTAATAGGCCAAATTAGAAGCATCAGATCCCCACCCCCAAAGCAATAATACAGCACCTTTCACAATTGTATCTAAACTGTTTTGGTCAGCTTGCCAAGAAATGTAACTGCAACTCTAGGCATCAGAAAGCCAGCGGAGAAATTGCTGGATGAGAGGGGGGTTTATTCTGATTTCTTTCACCGGAAAGAGAAAGAAAGAGGAAAACGAAGAAGCATCTGGGCACAGATTTGATGGCCTCACCCATGTAAAAACCACAGCAGCCTTTGAGAGAAACAGGCATTTTCTGAACCTCGACGAATAGGGCTGCATTAAACCGTCCTCTGCAAATCAACACACTGGAGGGGGGGGGGGGCGATTATTTTTGCAAAGCAGATCACTCTGCCAGGAAGTGCAAAGTTACCCAGTGTTACGATGCTATCCGACATCACATGATCTCACAGTTTCTTTAAGGCTAAAATTGCAAGACTCTACAATAAAACAGCTAATATCACCAACTACTTTTTTTTTTTTTTTAAGGAACTCTATTTCTGGAGCTCAGCCTGCTACTGAAAAGAGCTTGAGAACACAGTTGGCGGGTGTCCCCTTAAAATAATAAATCTGAGGATATATATATATAAAAGCAAAATCCCTGTTTGTCATTATTTTAACTCAGCCAGTTGGAATGGGAGGGCCCCTTTATATTATTTTTCAAAACATCCAGGAATGTAAAATTAGAGTCCTAGCTAATGGCCCTTTGACTCTTTAGATGCCTTACTGCTAAAAAAAACAGTATTGCTGGGGGAGGATGAAATGAAGGGAATATATTATAATGTCCATTGCAATTGGGGGGGAGGCAAGGAGAGAAGAAGTCACATGGTCTTAAGTGAAAAATAAATATATAGGCGGGATCTATCAAGTGTTCCTCATCACTGTTATTTATGAAGACCTGATTCCATGATTCATCGTACTTGGCCATCATATACGAAATACACGGGAGAAAATAAAAGCTGGGCATCATCCTGTCTTAGTTGCGTAAGAGAAAATCGTAGCAAAGTTCTGGCCTGCTAGTAGATGTCGGGTGAACAGTGCCAATTTTCTTGCCTGGATCTGTCCTGTTTAATAATTCTCCTTGCCTCCAATCAAGGTATTTACTAAATATGGGTTTTTATTTCATTTATTTACAACCTTGCTGCCACGGAAATTCAAGCATCTATTTGCCTTCATTGTATTAATGGCTTTTAGAGCACCTCTAAGCAAACCACCTATTATACACACATTTTTTTAAAAAAATGCTGACATTTAAATATCTGGCCATTGGGCTCCTCCCCTGAAATTGCAGGATGACTTGGGATATGCAACACAGAAACCTCTCGTCTCTAATCTATGAAATGGAAAATTACAGCTAACTATTGCATAGCGTTGTTGGGAAGAAATATGGAACATAGGTGTGAATAAAAAGATTTATACCTATATCAAGGGTTTATATATGAAAAGGTTATTTGCATTTCAAATACAGAGGTGAAATAATCTTGCTGCAAACATTCATCACCCAAAATTAATCCTTTTGCAAATTTTGATGTTGAATATTTACCAAACATGAACTGAGAATTTAAGTTGCCTTAACATTGGGTTTCAATCTTTAACATTGTCAGATATTAAGTGCTGGCATGCAATAGTATACAGTATTTAACAGGATCTGATGGCTGACATGCAGTAGTAATTTTACTGAGTGTACATGTGAAGCAGCATTCCTGTTCCACTCACTGTGTACACTCTCTGGAAAATTGAATATTTATATTTTTTTCCCCCAACAAGATTTCCCAGGTGAAAAAACAGAGTTCTGGCAGAGGTGTTCCATTTTGTGTTGTTGTGATAACCAGAGGTGCCAACTACAGTATAGAGGGAAGAAGGGGCTTCAGCCCCCTCAATATTTTTTTTTGGGGGGGGGCGGACAGGGGGGTGAACCCTCTCCATATTGAGTGGCCTGCCACACACACCCACACACCCGCCGGGCAAGCGTTCACATGCCAGCTGGGGATAACTTGTGCTATTTCTCAAGACATGTTTTGAGACAACCTTTTGTTGACTGCATCCACACAGAAACCTCCCGCATATCTAAAAGCACTCACATTTACCTGTGAGCCAACAACACACAAACGGCAGCCCAATTGGAAATTCTGCATTCAGAACGTAAATCGCGAAAGAGGCAAAATGTTGACAGGTTTAAAACAACTGCAAACCTCCACCCCAGCTGTAATTCCTTGAGTTACAATCCAAAGCGAATCGCACCCACCCTCCGCAGGAAACTGAGCATTTCCCCTTAAAAACAGGTATGCTGTAGGCAGGATATATTCCAAAGAGGTACGGGGAGAGCGATTCTTTTTTTAAACAGTGATCCTCTCAACAGAGCCATTCTGTAACAGACATATGATCCCAATGGACCTCGCACACACAGGAGAGACACGTGGTTCTCTCGCCTACGTCCGAAGAAATCAGACGGCATTTTGAAACACCGAGTCTTTGCGAGGACAAGAAAAATTTAAAACCTCTCTCCTGCCAAGGGAGTCTCCGACCACCTTAAGGCTAAAGGGTTTTTCTGGGGCAACCGAAGTCCACCACCCTCCTCTGGGATTGCAGCAAAGGCCAGGAGAAGTGAGCGCATTGCACTCGCCGCATGTCATGTTTCACACCCTCCTTTTGGAACACATGTTTTCGGAGACACGTACAGGAAGAAAATAGCCCAGGAAGAAAGAGGCGCAGCAGCTGCTATTAGTGGGAAGAGCAGCTTGGCCTCCGTATCTTGGACCTTTGAACTCTGCTGGAATGCCAAGGAGTCCGAGGGATTGAGCCTCACTCTTGCCTTGTGGGACTGCCGGCCTCGTCCCCGAAAGCAGATTTAGAGGGTCGGGAACAGGCAAGAGGTGAAGATAAAAGGATTCGGGCGATACTGAAAGGGATCTCCTCCTGAGTGGGCGGGAGAGTCGATACCTCTTGGCAACACCCTCTGCACAGACACCGGAATAAACTGCACTGTCAATGCAGTCGGCTTCTGGAGTGGCAGAATTTCACCAAGCAGGGGGTGGCCGCCAAAATGCAGATTGCTTAAGATTTTAATGGAATTTGCACTTTCTGAAACAATATGCACAGTGCAACACAGCCATCCCTCGACATGCACACTTATCCAATTGTGCAATGCAGCTCTCGGACCAAAAATAAAAGCGGCTGTTAGGGGGAAGGGTTCAAAAAGATGCATGGGGTTGGGATGCTTACGCACCATCCCTCTGAAGCACATTCTCTCCCTTAAAGACTTCTGAGCATGGTATTTCAACCCTTCCAGAGTTGTGATTTCCAGCAAACCTTTATGAACGACGGTGCCCAGAATTCTTGGAGGTGAGGAAATGTGCTCTCAAGGGAGAGTGCGGGCATGCCACCTTAGTGAAAATAACACACAAAATGCATTAGATCAGAGGAAATTGCTTGCCAAAATAAAAATAAAAATGTGCCCGTTTGGAGAAATTGACAAGCTGATGGGGAACACTGGACTTAAGCCTAAATGCAAAATAAATAACTGCATTTGATTCCACTCCTCTGCAATGCTACTCCATCCGCCTTCTCCCTTACATAATGCCAACATTCAGACTGCGGGCTCCTTCGAGCAAAGATCTCTCTACGTATTAGAGTATAGCACTCTCTAAAGAGGCTTTGCAGATCCATTCCACTCCATTATACATAATGGGGATCCTTCACATTGATAGTCCACAAAATTCCTTGCAAATAAGTTCAGAGTAGCAGTTACCAAACCACTACACAGGAGAGCTTATGTTAAAGGTTGCAAGAAATCAAGACTCAACCCATTTTTATAAAAAGAAAGCCCAAGAACTTGCATGGCGCAGGTCAAACAGTCATTACAAGCGGCTCAGGGCTCACCGAAACAGTTCAACATAAGCAATCACTTCAGTCACTTGTGGTGGAAATATTTTTAGAGCTACCAGTCTGACGCTGTGTACAATATTATCCAAGACATGTTCAACCTTCGCACACCCAGGGGCAAAGGCCTTAGGGGAGCAAGTCTTGGGTCACACTGCGGTTGGAAGAACATGATGGGGCAGCAAAGGGGAGTGGAGTCCCCTTTCCAGCTGCCAATATATAGATGGGCAGGGCACAGATTTTTTTCGTACATGTGCAGAGGTCCATGTACCTTGCAAGGCAGTTTACAACATTAAAACCCAATAGAGTGGTACCTTGGTAGTCAATTGTATTAACTGCTCAGATAATTTGTTGCTGCTGTTTACTTTCCGTGCTATCCTGCTTGAGATTATAGTGACTGGAATGCTTGCTGGGTTTTGTTTTGTTTTTGATGCTACTGCAATTACCGCGAGCTGCTTTCAGCTCAATATCTGCTGTTGGAAAAGGGGAATAAAAATATTAAAACAACTCAGGTCTGCCACAGCACTGATCCAGAAACTATTTACTCAGCTAACAGTGTCATGTCTGCTTTGGCTGGAAAATCAAAATAAATGCGCTTGCCTTCCATTATTCGTCATTGTTGTGGCGCCCAGTGCAGGCGAACTTTGCACTCCCCTAAATTTGCCTCAGGCAGACCTGCTGAAATTAATGGACTTAACTTAGTCATATTTGCCCATTTCAATGGGTCTACTCTGAGTAGGGCTACCACGGAATACAGTGGTACCTCTACTTACAAATTTAATGCGTTCCGAACGCACATTCGTAAGTAGAAACATTCGTAAGTAGAGTTATTCGTAAGTAGAGGTACCACTGTACCGCCTTTTAAAAAATGGCACTTTTAATCCTTCCATCCATGGACAGCACTCACCGTCCTTGCGCTCATATCCACGATGGATTCGGCTGAGTGAGAGCGCCTAGCGGGTTCAAGGTCACCCCTGAGGTGTTTTTTTTTTTTTTACGACCGGCAGAACATTTGAACCCGGGGTCTCCTGGGTCCTAGCCTGACACTTTAGCCCCTGCGCCAACTGCAAAGTGCGGTTTTCCCGGGCCCTGTGAAAGCCAGAGGGGAAGGGAAACAAACCCTTGAGCAGTGCTGCGCCAAACATCTCAGGAATGGTGTCTGCTCATAACGCTGATATGTTCGGAACGAAAAGTTATCGCCTCCACCGCTTGGCTCACCGTCTCCCCTTTGCTCCTCCATGTTCCCAACTAGTATATCGAGCTGCAGCCAGACTTGTTGACTGGTTATGTGCACCTGCTTCCTTTTTAGCACACACCTGTTTCTGCAGAACAGAAGCACCCAGGGCTGCTCTGGTGCTGAGATAGGTGGTTTAAGCCCTGGGAATCAGAGAGCAGCTCCAGGATTCTCACTAGGCAGGCACGTAATATATAAAAATTAAGCACAGTATGTCTATACCCCAATAATATATACTAGGGGGTCCCCAAACTAAGGCCCGGGGGCTGGATCCGGCCCAATCGCCTTCTCAACCTGGCCCGCGAACGGGCCAGGAATCAGCATGTTTTTACATGAGTTTGTAGAATGTGTCCTTTTATTTAAAATGCATCTCTAGGTTATTTGTGGGGCATAGGAATTCGTTCATATTTTTTTTCCAAAATATAGTCCAGCCCCCTACAATGTCTGAGGGACAGTGGACCGGCCCCCTGCTGAAAAAGTTTGCTGACCCCTGATATATACCGTATTTTTCCGTTTATAAGAGGCCCCCATGTATAAGATACCCCCTTTTTGGGGGGACTCCGAATTAAGAAAACATCCCCCTCAGCACTACCCATGTATAAGACGAGCCCCAATTTTAAACCTATTCTTTGGTTTAAAAAAACCCCTAGTCTTATACATGGAAAAACACGGTATATTTAAAAAATGAGCAAGATTTAATTATCACAACTCTAAGGCTGCCAGTTTGTTTAGGATTAATTCTAAGCATACGTAACTTGGAAGCAAATCCATTTGAAATCAATGGATCAATTTCCTAATACGGCTGGGCGTCAAATTAGTCATACTTTCCACCCTAGAGGATGAAAAGCCACTTTTAAAAACAACTCTGCAATGCAAACGTTAAACTGAAAATCGTCACGTCCGTTCTGTGTGCCCTGCCCTCCGTGAATCTTTTACGCGTGGCAAAAACCCACAGGGTCGAGGGCTCAGAGAGGTGCCTTTTAGTCTCACGTGCGTAATACGCGCCAAGGCGGCACAGCAAAAAAAATGTGCCTGCTGCAAAGGCAACGTGGGAAAATGTAAGGCTCCCCTGCGCTGCAACGTCTGCCAGAAATTAAAGATTGCAAATGGAGGCGTTGCAGTGGGGTGACGGCAGGTCACATGCCAGAGTCCACAGCACACACTCCGAACATTAAGCGAGGAGGGTGTCCCATTCAGGTAGGTGAACTTACACCCACAAATGTTCCGCTGCGGAATTGGACACGTTTATTGCACTTGCAACCTAACTCTCTCCCAAGCTGCTCCGAGAGGCACTCAGTCTCTCAACTGCCATATAAGGGAGATTCGCCTGTTTATAAATGATCACCTATTTCTATTTGGTCGAAATGCCCGGCGATAAGGATCCATTGGAAAGGCTTTTCTTCCAACTAAGGTATTTTGGAAAGGTCTTCTTTCCACCAATCATTGTGGTGGTGAATTTGGAGATGAACCTTCAAACTTGCTCCTTAAATGATCTGCAGGGTTCTAATAACGCAGTTTTATGTTTGACTTTTTATTTCGCAAAATAAGTGCTACCTACCCAGTCAAGTCTGTCCGGGTCCTAAGAAAGCCAATTTTAATGTTTTAAGATTTTAACTATTTTTTGTTTTGAAGTACTGTTGTAACTTTCTTGATTTTATTTTCTCTTATTTTCTCTTTTCGTAAATTGCTTTCAAGTCCCCCCTCCCAAACCATGCAGTGTATACATTTCATAAAATAAATAATGCAATTTTAACATGTAGGTTAACTTGATCATGGCAGCAAGAATGACAGGAGGAATGCAGGAAGAGCATCTGCTAAAGTACCCCCCTCCCCAGCCCATAAAATCATTTCCCAGTAGCAGCCGACCAGATACCTTTCGGAAGCCCATAAGCAGCCCATAAGTACAACAGCGCTCTCCCTGACTGCGATTCCCAGCAACTGATATTTCACTGGTAGACTTCGTCTAAAGCTGGAGGTTCCACAGTCTTATCCTCCAGAAGCAAAAACTAGAAGCAAAGAGAAACCACCCAAAAGGATAAGCGGCTGCAGAGATGTTTAGTGTACAACGGCAACAAAACTAAGCCACACATGCACAAACCACATTTTAAATGACTATGGGATGTTAGGAGTTCAATTAATTTCAAGTGAAGGGCAACCCATTCATAAGTTATTGAAGGAGAATTAAGCCAGTGGATCCAGTTCAGGAAGGTGTGTTATAGTTGCTGTAAACTTTTTTTTTTAAGCTGAGAATCATAATCACACGGCAAACATATAAGGTATTTAGATTTTCATGTCAGGCATCTAAGTGCAAAAACTATTTTATTTTATGGTGCCATACAAGTCAGTAACCCAAAGGCTGGTCAGCAAGAGAGATGCTGCTTTATGGCATGTTTGATACGATCACAGATTATTATTATTAATTATTATTATTATTATTATTATTTATACCCCGCCCATCTGGCTGGGTTTCCCTCGCCACTCTTGTGTGTGCTCCCTACAGGAACACCAACATGTAAAAAGTGACAGAGATTTAAAAGATGCTGGTCAGGTAACCAAAGGAGCCATTTCAAAATAGGCTTCCTAGCCCTCAAGCCTCTAGCCACTACACCATGCTGCCTGCCACCCCATAGGATCACCCCCAGGGACTGAACTGAAAGGACAGCCCCTCTTCCCGTGAACTATTCTGTGCGCGCATCAGACACACAGCACATTCATGCACCTCTGTAGAAACGCAACATGGCACCCAGCTCTCATTTTGCTAGAACTGACTGGTCCAGCTGCCTTAACTGCTGTTATTGAAGATTCTCCCTGAACTGCTCTGCCACCATCGCATTGCAACGCTGATGCAAACATCTTCCTTTGCAGCGCAACACCGCAGCTTGCCTGCTCCACGGACGAGAGAAGCTTGGGTAGGGGGAGAGAGTAATTCAGCCAGCTTCACATACAGCACTCGGTGTCCACACATCACATTGTATCCTGTAGATCCAGACTTTTTTGCTGTGCCGATTCCATTTGGCACACATCTGAACACACCCATCCTGGCCACAGGACTTCATGTCTTCAGTCTGGGAAATGCCAGAAAGCAGAGGGGGGGTCCCTGGAGGGGTGTTTTGGGCACACCTACCCCACCCAATTTCGATAATAAAGGAGAGAGAGAGAGAGAATAAAACTCAAGCTCTAGAAAATAGAAGGGCTGAGGAATGGGAGGAGAGAAGGATATTGACCCTAGAGGAGTACGAAGGCCTGGCTTCCTGCTCGGGCGAAAAAGCGAGAAAACGTCTGAAAATTAAGGCATCCCTTCTGACAATTCCTCATCGCTTTATCAGTACGAGTCACTCGTATTATAAGAAGCACCGGATCATTCAGACTGTTGTTCGGTGTGGACTGTGAGCTTCTTGCGCCGCCACCAATTTTCCGTTGCCCACAGGACAGCCTCATTCAAATCAATCTTCTCTCCCACAGCCTGGGATTTTCTTCTACCAGGGATACTTTGAAAAGGAGAGAATATGGGGAGATCTAGATGGAGGGAGGGGGAAATTTAGAAACAACTTGCAGTACGTTTATATAAATGTAAGTGAGCGGATGCAAACAGACACACCCAGCTGCCTGAGGAACATTGCAAACAAAATGGATTTAGCTTTTCATCAAAATAAAAGCCCGAACAACAGATTATTTGAGAAAATACTAAGCCACCACTGGCCAGTACCTCAAAAAAAAAAAAATCTGGTTCAGCCTGCACCTTTTCTTTTCTTTTAAAAATTTAAACCTTGGAAAGGAAGCTCAAATGACACACTCTCTTCAACAAGCCATCGTACCATGAGATTGCTTCACTTTGGCAGCAAGAGAGCTTCCAATTCATGGCAACAGACAATGCAGAGTTTGGGCTCAGTTTGCTAAAAGGTGCTAACTCCATTTTTTCAGATCCTCTTCTTCCTGGAATGCTCTCCAGAACTCTCTCGCGTCAACAGCATTTCATGAATCAAACAATACTTTCCTCTGCTAACTTCGTTAGGCAACAACCACCGTCTCTCTAATAAACAAGCCTGAGAAATTGGCACAAATATGTATTTGCCTGTTTGGGGTGCAACCTAACAAAATTTGGCCGTGAACAAGTCCCACTGAAATCAAGAAAGCTAAACGCACAGAGTTAAAAATCGCTCACTGGTTCAACCTTAAGCGGAGTGATTTGGCAGCAAATTTCATTCAAGTCAGCTGGCTTACTTGTGAGTAAGGAAGTGTGGTTAACATCAGGTTGCATTGATTTCCATTACCACCACTGAAAGAGAAGCACAATGTTTGAGTTTGGAGAACAAGCATCAAGAGCTCAATTTGAAGACACAGAAAGGATGCACCCTGGGCATTCAAAACCCAAACCAGAGAGATTAATCCGAGCGCCAGTCCCTTTGGGAGAACCTGCGTAAAGGGAAAAGGGGGTGAGGGGATCAAAGCCTTTTAGTACTCAAGCCTGTACAAGTCTACTCAGAAGCAAGTCCACAGAGTTCAGCAGAGCTCACTTGCAGGTAAGTAGATTGCAGCTCCAAACACAACTGCCTTGCATGCAGAAGGTCTCAAATTCAATCCCAGGCATTTAAACTGCGGAGAGCTACTGCCAGTTGGTGTAGACCAGGGGTCCGCAAACTTTTTCAGCAGGGGGCCGGTCCACTGCCCCTCAGACCTTGTGGGGGGCCAGACTATATTTTGGGGGAAAAATTAATGAATGGCCCACAAATAACCCAGAGATGCATTTTAAATAAAAGCACACATTCCACTCATGTAAAAAAACGACCGTCCGCGGGTTGGTTTTAGAAGGCGATTGGGCCGGATACGGTCCCCGGCGGGCCTTAGTTTGCCTACCCCTGGTGTAGACAAAAAGGTAAAGGTAAAGGGACCCCTGACCATTAGGTCCAGTCGTGACCGACTCTGGGGTTGCGCGCTCATCTCGCATTATTGGCCGAGGGAGCCGGCGTATAGCTTCCAGGTCATGTGGCCAGCATGACAAAGCCGCTTCTGGTAAACCAGAGCAGCACATGGAAACGCCGTTTACCTTCCCGCTATAGCGGTTCCTATTTATCTACTTGCATTTTGATGTGCTTTCGAACTGCTAGGTTGGCAGGAGCTGGGACCAAGCAACGGGAGCTCACCCCGTCACAGGGATTCGAACCACCGACCTTCTGATCAGCAAACCCTAGGCTCTGTGGTTTAACCACAGCGCCACCTGGGTCCTACCTGGTGTAGACAATATGAAGCTAAATGGGCCAATGGTCTGACTTGGTAAAAGGCAGCTTCCTCTGAAACCTACGTCTATGTAAAGCCTACTCTCTTAGGAGGGGCTCCCCCAGGCCTCTAACTGCAGGGCAGAGCATCAGATTCTCAAAGATGGCAGCTCCTTTGGGCAAGGCCTCTGTCTAACTGCTCCGGGATGCCCGTTTTCCAACCTAGGGGTGGCCCTTCCAAGGCAAGGAGATGCTACCCAGCCACAGCTTGGAGGCAAACAGGCACCGCCTGCGAGTCAGAAGACGGCCGTTTTAACAGGACAGGGGGTTCCTACGAAGTGGGGGGGACTGGGCACCCGTGGCAGAGATGCAAGCATAAAGCCCGACTCAATTGGAAGAAGCAGATTACAGGGAGGAGGGTCACAGCCCCGTGGCAGAGCATCTGCCTTGCATGTAGAAGTTCAACGCCTGGCATTTCCAGGTAGGGCTTGAAGGGATCCCTGCCTGCAATCCTGCAGAGCTGCTGCCAGTCAGTGTGGGCAGTGCCAAGCAAGATGGCCCCACAGTCTGACTCCATATAAGGCCGGCTTTCCTGTGTTCCTAGGAGTTAAATGTTATGTCAACAGTTCCGGATCGATCCGTTAAACCGCCGGCAAATGGGACATCAAAGGAAAAGGCACGGTGGGCTGAGACGTAAAATAAATTTTAAAAAACCCAGCAAGGATTGCTGCTACTAAATTTGGAAGGGCACACAGGCCACAGATTTAATCCTGGCATCCTCTAACAGAAAGAGCTGGGAGCAAAGATGCCTGAAAGCTTCTGCCACTAAGAAACAACGGCTGCAACCACACTGTGCATTTAAATCACATCCATATGCCCAACCCCCAAATAAACCTGGGAACTGTAGTTTAAGGCTGCTGGGAATTGTAGCTCTCTCTGTGGGGGGTAAACTCTAGTTCCAATGATTCTCCGAGGAGGAAAATGTGCTTTAAATGTACAGTGTTTGCAGCTAAGCGGGCAGAGAGCCTGGCCCGATATAAACCAGCTTCCTCTGATTCTTTTAGCTTTAAAAGAAGCTGGAAAACAGGCACAAACAGTTCAATTTAATTAAAGAAACAGCAGTAAATCTTAGAAATGGAGAGCCACAAAAAGGACTATTTAAAAAACAACACACACACTGAATGACGAGGAGAAACAGAGTCAAGACAAGGAGCACAAAGGTGATTTGTCCCTCCCCACCGGGAAAAAATTAGGGACAGGGAAAGAAGCTGCAAAATGAAGGATCAAACCCTCAGTGGGATTCCCAGGTGATGATTTCAAAATTAGGAAGCAATCCCTCAATTTATACTGGAAAAAATCTTAATAATCAGGGATTTTCAGCTTGGGAAAACAGAGGGGGTTAGAGGGGAATGAACTATAAGATCTTGAATAGTAGGGATACTATAGCAGAGAATGGTTTGCTCAGCAGGTTTAAGACGAAAAAGGCGCCAAGAAATATACAAAAAATGCCATCGGCACCAGATATTGCAATAGCCACTAGCATATTGGGTTTTTAAAATAAAAATAAAAATACCGTACTGAAATAAGCCGTCAGTGGCAACAGAGCGCAACAGCAAAAATGTAAGTTTCCTTTTCAAAGACAGCATCTCTCTTAACTTTTAAGTGCCAGAGATGTCCGAAGCACAGGTGTCTTCCTCATGCCCAACTGACAACCGGCATGGAGGCAGGAACTGGATGGAATTCGAAACTAGTTGGGCTAATGGGGCTGAAATGCAAGGAGCGGTTTTGGAAATGCAATGCTTGAAACGAGCAGAGTCTTATGTTCTGTAAAGTGATTATCCTCCGTTTGAGTGGCTGCTGTTTGTAAAGGTCATATCATATATATGAGTTTCAGCAAATGTAGCCCATCCTTTACCCCAATTTCAGGAAAAGGACCAGAATTACAAACCCCGAAACAGCAGCTCTGCATGGTGGGAAAAGCTGGGCAGATTTAAACTGCTTTGGGAGAGAGGAGACTTTTTGCTCTTAGCTCACTGTCGCCTGACACCAATCTTGGAAATTATTGCCTATGACTTGGCATTTCTCAAGTTGCTGTGGTCAGAAGCACCTCGCACTATCCCCAAGCTCCACCCCCCCCTGTCCTTGTTTAGTCATTGCCTTGTCTGTTCTGATGCTGCTTTCTAGAGAATAACAAGCAGAGACTTCTTCGTTACAGGAAAGGAAGGGCTGGATCGCACCAAGCCAGAATGACCTGCCTAGAAGTTTCGAGACCAATACATGGAGAGACAGCACAAAATGAAAGGAGAGGTTCTAGGAGAGAATGAGAAATTACCAACCCTACATGCACATAAAAGCCAGAAGAGGTTGAGGATTCGGAAAGTGGAGAATACGGGAAAGTGGGGAAGGAAGAGAGAGCTTTTTAATTCCTCCAGGCTAGATTCCTAATCCAAAAAACTCCAATGCTTTCTTCAGGCTGGCTAATGCTACCCCACTTCAGACAGATGCTGCGCCAGTCTTGCAATCTCTGCTTCTCAAATCTGGCAGTGCAGACCGTCAGGTTAAATCACCAAAGCAGGCGCCATTCTTTCTCCACTTTTGGGGATCAAGGCTCCGCTCAAAAAGCAGCTGCGACACATCAATATCTCAACTGAAAGAAACGCCAACAGATTTGGCATTGCGCACTGCGAAAACATAAACTTAGTGGGGAACAACTGGAGGGGAACCTCAAAAGTGGATTAAGATGCCGATCTTGGTTCTGTAACATTGTGGGGGGGGGGAAGCATGTATACAAATATATATGGATCTGTCAAATCACAGTTCCATGGAAGCAGCTAACAATTTGCCATTCAGAAAGGATGCAGGGCTACAAGCAACACCACAAAGCTCTCTAGGTAACTCAGGTGTACTTCCAGCGTAACATTTCAACATCACAGGACAACTTCTCATAACACTGCCCATCACGCCGTTCCTGCCAGAACGCACAGGACGAAAGCAAAATGGCGCCAAGGCCAATCGGAGATGGATTTGGAAAAGCTGGGCTATGGGAAAAGAAGAACAGCAGCAAAATGGGGGGGGGAGAGTGTGAGGAGCCAAAATTTGACCAGCAAACAATAAAACTAATGCAAGGAAGAGGAAGGACAAAGGCGAGGTGTGGCGGACAAGGCTAGTACCACCTCCCAAATAGAAATGGAGTCTAATTTCATGCCATACTCAACTAGACAAAGCTATTTTTAAAAAAGGTACCCAAATTCAAGCTTCCTTCCCCACTTCCAACATTTCCCCCACTTCAAGAAAAATAATAATTAAAAAGCAGCCAAGAGGTTGCCGACTCTCTGCTTCTATACTCACCCTTGCTTGGTCTTCTTTGTCCACTAAATGGGGCATCGGTAAAACTGGAAGATGTTCAGCCAAAGAGCGGAGGAGCTAAATTCAAACTTTTGCAGGAGTTTTGGGGAGCGGGATAGTCTGCAGAGTTCAGGTCTTGGGCCCCTTTTCATTGGGGCAGAGTGGGCACAACCGAAGAGGATGGCGGCAGTCCGGATGAATCCCGGGGCAAGCCCTCTAGGATCATGCCCCACACTGGAAAAGATCTTTCTAGAAACCGATTTCAACCAAGTCACAAGAATGCTCTGATACCGCCCCAATTCATTTTAACAAGGCTCACACAGGAGAACTTACTCCTGTTGGTTTGTGGCTAAAAACAAACTAGGAAGACACTGACACAGGCAAATCACCCCAAACAGAAAAAGATTTGGAGATTTAGTAAATTTATAACATCTTTTCCTCAAAACAAATCCATCCGGGCATGCATTGTTGGAATTTGGGGGTTTTCTTTAAATATTTCATGCGAAAGTTTTAAATACAAATACTACATCAGTGCAATTGCTATTTTTATTTTCTAAAAGCTTTTATTTCCAGGTTAAAATACCAACTCCCTTTTCTAACTTTCTAGGTTTAAGAAATTCACGCTGTTAAACTCAGAACATACACCCCACACTTCATTCTTCCAACGCCCACAGTATTTTAAAGAAGTTATATGGATTGATTTAAAAGAGGACATAATCCCCTAAGAAGCTGATGTAGGAAATAAGGTAATTTATTACCATCTAATATAAAAGTCAAGCAGATACACTCTGCATTTGGTTATAAAAACAGGCAGTAAGGAAAGTGGTTAAAAAGAGCCCTCCAACTGGAACAAAATTTTCTTTTAACTAATTAACTGGGAGCACAATGAGACAATATACCCAATTTCTATTCCGATGAAACTCTTTCATCTAGAATCTTAAAAGTGGGAGGGGTGGCAGATCAGAATAATTGTTTTAAATCCAGCATGAAAAAGTCATTTTCCCAATAGGAGGGAGGAAATAGCAATCTGTGGTACATCCCACAAAAAATATACTGATTCATATATTGTAAACCTAAAATAAGCCAAGAATGTAACACATTTTTTTAAAGCCACATTTTAAATATACCTTCTATTATTTAAAGGCTGCATGCAAATACATTCGGCAATAAGGAATTCAGAAGAAAAGCCTATTTCCTTTCCCAAAAAGCTGCTGCCCAAATTGCCAAAAATAAAAAAAATCACAGATGGGGGAAATAATCTAGTTGCTTTAAATGGTAAGTGGTGTAATTGTAGCATAGCTCCAAGAAATCAGAATATCAAAAGAAATAATGCCTGCTTCCCAGCCTTGCATCTCGTCTGCCATTGTGAGAACAGGATGGTGGACTAGATGTGCCACTGGCCTGATCCAGCAGTCTTTTCCAGCATTCTTATTAAAGAGAGATTAATTTAATTTGACAGTGTGTTAACAGAACAGTTCTGGACAGGAGGTCTTTGAATTTAGGTAAATTTAATATAATTTTTCAAATTCCTGGAGATCACACATCTCCCCTCTCCCTCTCCCTCCGAACACACTTCTGATTTCCTTGCAAAAAAAGTGTGAGGAAGAAAACGGGAGAGACAACTGCCATTTCATTTCCTACATTCACTAAACCCAAGACACAGCCAAGCTCCCAGAATGTGCAAAATACGTTCAAAGAATTGGCGAGGGGGGGGGAAACAAGACTAGAAAAGGCAGCAAGACGAAGAAATATGTCTAAAGAGATTTATTTTTGTTTCGTAGCAAATGAAAGCTAGAAGGAGGCTTTTTGCACTGATGCCTGAAACACAAAGAGGAAACAATTCATGACAAACAAACAAAAATATATCTATATATATAAATATTCAGTTGGTTTGAGGTTGCAACAGCCTGCCTGGCTCAAGAGCAGGATGTGGGGAGAAAATTAAGAACCGTATTGAAGCTCTAGAGATGAAATTGGTTGTATCTGGATGCAACAGTGTTTAAAAACCACAGAAATTGAAATTTCATTTAAAATGCCTTGCACCTAAAAATGCACCGGGTTCCAAAATTTCACAAATTGTGCCGGGTTTTGAGAAATACCCATATGCTTTAAGATACTTATTCCTAAGAGTCCTCTTTTAAACAAACAACTTTTATTTAAAAAAAAAATAGCCCAGCTGTGAATCAGTCAAGCCTTCACCCAAAAGCACAATTGCATTTCTTTGTTTGTTTGTATTATTATCATCATCATTATTAGCAATAAATAAAGTGTGCATTTTATAAATCAAGGTTCAAACCGTTATTTCGTTTCCTTGGAATTTAATAAATAATTCTGGTGCATAGTATTAGTAATAGTATTATATAGCAGCCAACAGATTGCAGTTCATATATTAACTCTATTGCCTTTCAAATTGTCTTTAAGAGTGTTTTCTTTTCTTTCCCCCAATATTGTCTTAAACAGCATAGATAATTTTAAATCTCTATAAAACAAACAGCATTATTTAATCCAATTGATTACTGTATATAGTGCATTCGGCTTTGTCAACATCATTAAATTAATTCTTATATTATTTGCATGCTATTACATACAAACTTTCATTAAGACTCGTTTTTGTTTTTTTAAAAGTTTTCTTTCTTTTTCTTCCTTTTAAAGTCACCAAGCAAAGTAAAAGGTCAAGAAGATAAGACTGGGCAGTCGGGGCTCAGGAGGAGGGAGAGAAAGGAACTAAAGAGCTACGAATATGTACACGTGGACACCTTAAATAAGTTAAGTCTGGCTCAGTTCCCCGTTGGTTTGGTTTGTTTGTTTTTAAATAAAAAACGCACACAGACAAAAATAATTAAGAAAAAAAGGAGGGGAATTAAAAAGGCAAGTAAACTCAACCCAGATTGTGGAGGCTTCATCCCCCTCGCAGGGGGGGGAAAGGTCCAGCGTTATTTGAGCATCATTCTTCCATCAGGAGAGGGAGGGGGAAAACATCACTTTGCAAAATCTTTTTTTTTAAGACTATCAGATTCTGTTTAAGATGCACCGAAAAGGAGAGGGGGGGAAGAGAAAAAAATTCTGGACGTAAGAGGAGAAAATACAAAGTTTGGGGAGGGGAGGGGCGGGGAGAACAACTGGTTCATGCTTTCCCCTCATCTGTTCTCGTAAGGGACCGGGGGGGGGGAAGAGATTTTACTGAAATCCCATACATGTCCGGCATGCAGGAATGCGGAGAGACGGAGGTCTCGAGGAGGCGGAGGAGGGCCGGGAGAGAGTCGGTCGGGCGCCGCGGCAGGACGAGGGCCCCCTCGGGCTCTCCAAGGAAGGAAGGAAAGGAGGAAGGAAAGATGTTGGGGACCCCTCTCCAACGGCGCTGTCCTTGGTCGACAGAATCCTATTGCTGCTGTTGCTGCTTCACGTCGAGGGATATTTGGAGGCTGGGGTGGGGGGCTTGCCTGCTCCAGCGCTTTCGTTTGGTTTTCTCTGAGGTGGGGGAGACAAAAAAGTTGTCCCTCCTCCTTGCCAAAAACGGTCCCTGCCCCCCGGAGCGCGTCTGTATGTATGTCCGTCCCCGCGGCGAAATGTACAAGTCCGCACGCCTCCTTTGCGAACACGCCAGGAACTAACAGCGGAGGAAAGACGAGGCTCCCTCGCTTCACTTTAGAGCATCAAAAGAGGTGCGGGAGGGCATGAAACTGGGAAGAGGGGGGTAGAGGAGGAAGGCGAGACAGTCAGTACGAAGTCGGGGGGCGCGAGGAAAGAGAAAGAATTCAAGTCGGCTTAGAAAAAGGTATGAACGCAGTCAGTGCAAGGAAGATGGAGGGGGCGGACTTGGTGGCGAGCGGGTCTTTCTCCCCACCCCACCTCCACTTCAGGTCTGGCTTCCCCTCTGTCCCCGGGTGGGGGTGGCGACCTGGGTCCCCCAAGAAAGAAACCGCGAAGCCTTGGCGAGGCCGTGCGCCCCTTCGGGTATTTACAACTTCTCTCCGGAGGCGAGCGAGGAGGGCGCGGGAGAGAAGGACAATCCACAGGGGTTCACACGCCCCCCACCCCCACCGCTTTCTTCCTTGTTCTCGAGGGGAGGGGCGGGGGCTCCCCCAGTTCCGTCCGCGCCGTCGTGCCTGCAGCTTCACATGAAGAAGTCGGCGGAGGGCGGCTTGCCCGGCGCAGGTCCCCCCTGGGCGGGCGACGGGTCCCTGGCGGCGGCGGCGGCGAAGGTGCGCCCGGCCAGCTTCTCATACTTCTCCTTGTAGAGGTCCCGCTCCTTGGCGAGGCGGGAGACCTCCTGCTTGAGCTGCTCCACCTGGCCCTGCAGCTGGCACTTCTCGTTCTCCAAGATGTGCCGTTGCTGGACGCGCTTGTAGCGGCACGACTGCGCGTAGCCGCGGTTCTTGAGGGTCCGCCGCTTCTGCTTGAGGCGGATCACCTCCTCCTTGCTGAAGCCGCGCAGCTGCCGGTTCAGCTCGCGCACCGACATGGACACCAGCTGGTCGTCGGAGAAACGGTCCTCCAGGCGCAGGTGGTGGTGATGGGGGTGGTGCCCGCTCCCGGGGTGGTGGTGATGGTGCCCCGGGTGGTGGTGGTGAGGGTGGTGGTGGCCCGACGGGGCCAACTCTTCGCCGGGGAACGGCTGGCCCCCCCGGAAGCCCTCGTAGCCGCCCTGGTGGTGGTGGTGATGGTGGTGGTGCCCGATGAGCGCCTCGACGGCATCCTCGGGCGTCAGGTTCAGCGCCTCTGGGTTCAGGTGGTGCTGGTAGTTGGACATCCAGTAGAGATCTTCCAGTTGCGCCTTGCCCGACGCCCCTCCGGGGTTGCCTCCGCCGCCCCCGCCGCCGCCCCCCGGGTGGGCGAGGCCCGTCGGCGGCTGCCCTCCGGGGCTGGGCGCGCAGAAACTGGGCGACGACGGCACGGATGAGCAGGGCGTGCTGATGGGCGTCGAGGAGAGCGAGCCCGGCGGCGGCAGGCGGTGGCAGAAGCGCTCCGCCTCGGCCGGCTCCTTCTTCACCTCGAACTTCATCAGGTCGAAGTCGTTGACGTACTCGATGGCCAGCGGGCTGGTGGGCAAGTCCGCCGCGCTCATGGCCAGCTCCGACGCCATCTCACCGCATAGAGGGCCGCCCGGGCCGCCGCAGCCGCGTGCCCCGGCCCCCGAGCTCCGCGCACCGAGGCCGCCTCGACGACGCTCGACGCCGGGTCTCTGCTCAGGCTCCCTTCCGACGGCAGCCGGAGAGGAGAAGCTTGGAGAGGCAGGAAAAGTTGCTGCGTGCGATCTCAGTGGAGGAGAGTTTGCGAGGAAGGAGAGAGAGAAAGGAAAAGATTGGAGCGGGGTAGGTGGAGAGAGAGAAAGAGAAAAAGGAAGAAGAAGCGGCTTTGCTGGCGAGGGCGAAGGAGGCGTCGTCGGGGAAAGTTGCCCTCACTCCAAAAAGTCCATGGGGCCAGGAGGGGGGCGCGCCGCGGGGAGGAGGCGGTGCAGGGAGGGCGGTGGTCGTCCTGCGGGCTCCGGGCAGCCCCCCTCCAGCCTGGTCTCGGCGCTCAGCTGCAACGCCGGGCGCGCTTCCCTGCCTCTGCTCAGCTCCTTCTCCGGCGACGCTCCGGGGTCCCAGCAGCAAAGCAGCGGCAGGAGGAGGAGCAGGAGAGAGGCGGCTTTGCCAAGCGGCCAGCGCCCCCCTCCCGGCACTTTTCCTGCCCCCCCCGCAAGTGGGGGGCGTCCTGGAATTGCACGAGGCACGCGTCCCCTCCTCCTGCCCGCTTTGCAAGGCGGCGGCGGCGGACGCGCGAGGGTCCCGAGCGCTGCTGCTGCTGCTGCTGCTGCTCCTCCTGCTGCTCCTGCCGCCCCCTCGGCCGCCTCCCCCCCTTGGCGAGTAACTGAAGTGCTGAATGGAGCATTCTTCCTTTTATAGGGAGCGGCGCCAGGCCCCGCCCGCCGAGGCGGGGGCAGCCTTCTTCCCGCCTATAACGAGCCGGGGCTGGCGGGGCAATTTGCCTATCCCTATAGCAACCCCCGGGCCCAGCTGTCAGTCTCTGGCGGGAACAGCTGGAAGCCAAGGAGGAGGAGGGGGGAAGGGAAAGGGGAGGGGGAGAGAGGGGAAGCTCCCTCTAGTGGCCGCGCCGGGGAAAAGCAGCCCCGGGGTCCGTCTTGGGGGAAAGGTTGGGGGGGGGGGAGGCGCGCCTCGGCTGGCCCAGGGAGTCCGGGGACAGTTGCCAACTTCTGGCTCTGAAAGCCCAAGGGCGCCCGCGGGAAGGAGAACGAAAGCAACTTTGCGCAGTGGAGGAGGACAAAGCGCGCATGCAACTCTGTCCGTCGGCGTTTTTTTATTGTCTTGCCCAGATACCACGGTAAATACGGCGCTGGCTGCGCACCCGGGCGAGCGCGTCCCTGCCCCGAGGAGCCTGCCGTCTGCATTCAGCCCGAGAGGGGATGGATGCCAGCAAATGCCATTACGCACGGCACACACTCATCCAAAGTGCTCGCATCGCCCGCCCTCTTTGCATCCTGCAAAGGAGCGCGGCAAGAAGCGGCTTGGTCTCTGAGCCCCGCAGTTTCTCCGATGTCTCGCGCGGAGAGACATCTTCTGCTAGTGCCCAGGCCTTTTTAATTTGGAGAATTGAATCCATTGCAGAGGCCAGAGGGTAGGGCCCGAGCCCATGGATTCAAACCAACCTTAGGGAGGAGATCTTTCTGAATTGGAGTTTTATTATTTTTATTTTTATTCCACCTTTTCCCTCAAAACGGGGTTCAAGGTGGCTTATAGAAAGTTGAACAAGACAGATAAAATACAAAAAGCTCAAAACATATTACAAAAAAGTTAGGTTGTGGACTCCCCTTCACTGGAGGTTTTTTAAAACAGAAAGTGGGTGGCCATCTGTCAGGAATTTTTTAACTTCTTTAATTTCTGCATTGCAGGGGGTTGGACTAGAGGACCCTTGAGGGGCCCTTCCAACTCCACAATTATATTATTTTGCCTTGGAAGGGAGTGGACTCTCCTTCAGTGGAGGTTTTAAAACACGGTTTGGATGCCTCTATGTCAGGAGTTCCTTAGCTGTGATTCCTCTGCATTGCAGGGGGTTGGACTAGAGGACCTTTGGGGAGCCCTTCCAACTCTACAATCCTATGATTCTATGTTGCAGCGGTGGGTGAGGGGTATGATTGGAATTGGGACCTTCCCCCTGCAAAGCAAGCCCTCTTGGCCACAGGTCTTTACCTCTCTCTCTCTCTGGAAGGAGCAGAATGGCCTTGTGGGAGGAAATGAAGGCACAACTGTTTGGCCTGGCCCTCTAATGGGGCAAAGGACGAGCCCTGTGGTTTAAATCCCTCTTTCTATTTAAATACCTCGCCCTTGGACTATAAGGAAGCATATAACAAGCAGTCTTTAAAATAAGCATGTTTGAAACTGTTGTAAGACATACTGAAAATCGTTTCGCATTTTTGGAATTTAATGTTGGGCTGTTTGTGACACTTGGGACTCCTTCAGGAGGAAAGCTGGGATAAGGATCAAATCAAGTAGCAGCAACATCCGAAAGCCAGGTAAGAAATAAAACCCCAGGACTGTTTTATTAAACCTGCCACCACGGCTCGCAAACAATAAATGCTTGGGATGTTAACTAAACTTAGGGGTGAGTCAGACAGACTTAGCCTCACGGCTAAATGATGGACAGTGAGGGGCTGAAGTGAGCTTTCCCATGGAGGGGATTTCAAATGGGGAGTCCACCTTGGGGAAGGTCACTGCTGATCCCCAGCACCTGCTGCCATTGGGAGAGTGTCCAGTGAGTCTTGGTGCTGAGCAAAGCCAAGCCAGATTTTGCAAGAGTTTTAGGGCTCTCGGTTGCACAGATTACCTTGATGCTCTTTCAATCCACTGCAATGTTGTGCTCGTATCATGCTCCCCCCAGCCAGCTGCTCAGCCACTGCATGTCCCCCCCCCTGCCCCGTGCCGGGGTGGCAAAGTAAATATTCCAAATATCATAACTATGGCTGGGTACACGTTGCCAGCTTAAAACACAGCTAGAGCATGCCTTTTCTCAGTTTGGTTGGGGGAGGAAGCACATCCAAACACAGTATTTCATAAGCAGCGACAGGACATAGAGTTAAACTGTGGAACTCACTGCCACAGGAGGCAGGGATGGCCACTGACATGGATGGCTTTAAAAGAAAATGAGGCAAATTCATGGAGGAGGCGGCGGCAATGCTTCTGAATCCCAGTTGCTGGAAACCGCAGGAGGGAAGAGGGGTCTCGTGCTCAGATCCTGCTTGCAGATGCCCATGGGCATCTGGTTGGCTCCTGTGAGAACAGGATGCTGGACTAGATGGGCCACTGGCCTGATCCAGTAGACCCTTCTTCTGGAAACCCGAGTCATTTCCTGTAGGGCAGCCACCGCCATCTTCCCCCAGAAGGAAGGCTTAGAATGAACATTTCTTCTGCAGGTGATGGGTGTGTCACTCTTAACCTACGTACTTTCTTTGTTATTGGCTAGATCTGCTTTCTTAAATGCCAATCCTGGCTGTGACTTTATTCATTGGCTAGACACACAGAAAGGCGGCAGCTTTCTCGCGAAACAAATGAGGGGAACAGGGCCTGCAGATTTGGCCTCACATTGCAGGTTCCCCAAGGGCTAGAAACTTATTTTTATATTTCAAAATAAGTAGTGTTTTAAAAAGAAAGGTGGGGAAACCTGGTCAGATGGACAGGGTATAAATAATATATCATCATCATCATCATCTGGGGGTGGGGTTATGGCTTATCTGAGAGGAGAAGCTGCCCCCTTGAGCCCCCTCAAAGGCAGCCCAGCTCTCAAGGCCCACCCAGACTCCTCCTTGAGATTGATTCTGGCACGGGAACTTCGCCTCAGACCCCTCTCACTAAGCAGGAGGGCTGCAAACTTTGATCAGCTAATTGATTAAGCCATTTCAACACATTTTTAAACATTTGTTAATTGATCGGGAGGTGCCTTTTGAGTCAATTAGACCACACCATTTTTGTTTCTAAAGAAAAGCTAATTTGCTTTATAGAGGTTCTCAGAGAAACTCCCAATGGGGAAAGGACCCTATAAAAAGGGGGGGTTTCCCCTTTGTCTTTCTCACCGGTGGGGTGTCTAAGCAAACACCTGAAGAGGGCTCTGTTCTGGCCCTCTAACCACCACACCTGAGCTGCAGGAGGTTGGGTGTGGCTAAGCATAGAGTTCTCATCTCAAAAAGGAGCTGGAAAAGGTTTAGAAAAGGGCAAATAAATGCTCAAAGGGCCATACCCAGAGAAGTCAGGCAGGAGCTGAAAGAGGGTTGGGAAACAGTGTGGCGTAATGGTTAGAGTGTCAGACTAGGACCTGGGAGACCCAGGCTGAAGTCCTCAGCCATGAAGCTCTTACTGGGAGACCTTGGGCCAGTCGCTGTCTCTCAGCCTAGCTGAGAGGGTTGTTGTTAGGAGAAAATGGGGCAGGGGTGCTGATCCTGTCCCACTTGAGGTTTGGCATCTGCAGAGGAAGCAGCTGTCATACAGAGCTTCTTCCCTGCACACAAAGGCAGGTCAGGATAGGCCCCTTTGGTCACGACGGCTTAATTAACTACGAACCCTGGAATTTTGGATCTCCTCCAAACAGGTGCCAAAGCTTTGTTGTCCTTTTGTAGGATTTTTGTAGCGTGACACCTATGTTTTGTAGCATCCCCTAAACTGAATAATTGATCCTAAAACGGGGGGTCAGAGGTATCACCCAGAAATCCAACAATGTCCGGTTCACTCCACCCAGGTGCCAATTTTATTTAGTCGTTTCTAATCAGGACCTTGGCCAGCTCCCAGGCAGAAGGGCTACATCAGGCATCCCCAAACTGCGGCCCTCCAGATGTTTTGGCCTACAACTCCCATGATCCCTAGCTAAGAAGACCAGTGGTCAGGGATGATGGGAATTGTAGTCCAAAACATCTGGAGGGCCGAAGTTTGGGGATGCCTGGGCTACATCCACAGATCCACAGATCAACAGGAGATGTCAGGTAGCCTGTTTATTATTATTATTATTATTATTATTATTATTATTATTATTATTATTAAACCTATATTGGCTCCCAGTATGTTTCCGAGCACACTTCAAAGTGTTGGTGTTGACCTTGAAAGCCCTAAACGGCCTCGGCCCAGTAGACCTGAAGGAGCATCTCCACCCCCATCGTTCTGCCCGGACACTGAGGTCCAGCTCCAAGGGTCTTCTGGCTGTTCCCTCCCTACGAGAAGTGAAGTTGCAGGGAACCAGGCAGAGGGCCTTCTTGGTGGTGGCGCCTGCCATGTGGAACGCCCTCCCATCAGATGTCAAGGAAATAAACAACTACTGTATCTGGCTTTTAGAAGACATCTGAAGGCAGCCCCTGTTAATAATAATAATAATAATAATAATAATAATAATAATAATAATAATAATAATATATTTATACCCTGCCCATCTGGCTGGGCTTCCCCAGCCACTCTGGACGACTTCCAGCAAAATATTATAATGCAATCATACCTGTGGTTGCATTAGCTGCGGGTTGCGTCTTTTCAAGTTAAGAACGCGGCGGACCCGGAAGTGTTTACTTCCAGGTTCTGCCGCGCATGCATGCGCAGAAGCGTTCTGCGTGCTTCGCGCATATGCAGAAGCGCTCTATTGGCGCTTCACGCATACACAGAAGCGCCACTCTGGATACGTACTTTTCGGGGTGCGAATGGCACCCCGAAACGGATCAGGCACTTATCCAGAGGTACCACTGTACAGTAGTCCATCAAACATTAAAAGCTTCCCTAAACAGGGCTGCCTTCAGATTCTTAGGAAAGTTTTAAATGTTTGTTGTTGTTGTTGCTGCCCCACCTATCTGGCTGGGCTTCCCCAGCCACTCTGGGCGGCTAGACAGGATTAAATAGAATAAATGTCTCACCACAATGAGTAAGGGCTGTTTCCAATGACTTTGAGGTGGTTGTTGTTTTATTACGGTCAGGCTGTATATGACTTTTAATAAATGAATTGATTAATAAATGTCCACAGCGTTCTGAAGCGGAAAGTGGATGCAAGTTCAAGTTTCATAGTCGGGTTGAAGCTGGTTTGAGGCGGCCGCACGGAAACACACCAGAAATCCACCTTCACCCTGAAACTACGGGATCGAGATGGAGTGTGGCTGATGTTGTGTGAAAGCTAGCAGTGGGAGAGCATTTCATGTGGGGATGGCAGGAATGTGAACATAAAGCCTCTGGGTGACAGTTGCCACATTCAGAGCTAGCAGGTGGCATGTCTTAAACTTATATTCCCCCTCCCCCCCTTCCCCAAGGAGCCCGGGGCTATTAACACAAGACAATTAAACAGAAATAAAAACAATATTTTAAACACCTAAAAATATCTAAATGATCAGACACACCCTCATGGTTTATAATGTCCTGGTTGTCTGGTGAGGTCTTTTTTCTGCCACCTATGGCCTGAGTGAACAGGAATATTTTCAGACAGACCTCCTGAATGTTAATGAAGAAGGGAGACAGATTCACCTTGGCAGGTAGGGAATTCCACAATAGGAGCCTATCACACCTGAGCTGGGAATCCTCTGATATCATCAACTGACAGAGCAGAAGAAGCAGTAATTTGCACATGACGCCGTTAACCTGCGGGATTGAGTGCTGCAGGGCACTTTCTGGGTCACCGTGTTGCAAAGCGCCCTGTTGCCTTTTGACAAAGGGTGGCAGAATCGATTTTTTAAAAATAAATAGGTTACAGCACATTCTCAAGTTCAACAACAAGTTCAGGATCAAAAGAATACAGAGTGCGCTTCTTTCGCCATTTTTGGTGCCCATTTGAAAAGACAAGCCGGTAATTCAGTTTCAATATGGCTTGCTTCTTTCCGCAGGGTCTTTTGCTCTAAATAAGACAAATGGCACTGCGCCCACATACTGATATCTGAGCACACGTCTCTCTCTTTATCCTTCCCTATTAAAAAACACAGTGGTGATGGTCATGCGTCTTAATGCCTTGCAGGGGTTGGGCTAGCTGATCCTCGGGGGTCCCTTTCAACTCCACAATTCTACGATGCCATGTTTCTGAGAGATTCACAAATATAAAAACACGAGTATTAAAACACAAGCATTCAAGAAGAGGGAAGTCTCGCAATGGCTGCTTGTTGGGATGGCAAGGATAGACGCAACCTCCAGGTTCAGGAGCAGTCTACCTCCGATTACCAGGCGCCACCCGCTCTGCCTGTTTGCTTCTCGGGAGCATCTGTCCAGGCTCAGACATTCAGTTCCCACGGTCTTACCTTTCAATTGCCTCCATCCCCAAACCCCTGGATCCGAAGGCATCTAGCGAGTTGCAGCGGAGCCACCTTGCCGGAGAAGGCGTCCCTGCTGCGGGAAGAGAGTGGCCTGCCTGCCTTTTTCTCTTTCACACTCTTCCCTCCCACCCCCACCCCCACCCCATCGAACAGGAGATCTGCAAAATCAAAGCACTCCCAGCTTGGATGAGCTCGGCACAGCACTTGCTGGCTCAGCAAAGGGAGAAACTCTAAGTTGGCTTCATTTAGCAGCTACAAATGGAAGACTGAAGCCAGCAGCGCAGGGGAGAAATGCCCAGGAGGGTGTTGGGAGATGGAGGGGGGGTTATCGGCTTGGCTTTGCAATGATGTCACACACACACACACACACACACACACACACACACCAAATAATAGCATTTGTGGTGGCACGGAAGCCCAAGGAAGTGCATAAGCTGTGGGTGTTTGTGTGTTAGTCCAGATCCTGTACACTGAAGGCAACTGGCTCATTTTGCATAATTGATGCTGGTTCAAGTAGATCTGGGGAAGGCACAGATCTGCAGAGAGAGCCAGGATTCACAACTCCCTAACCGCTATAAATCTTGCTGAGACACACACACACAAACAAACAAACAAACACACACACACACATTCGTTTCTGGCTTTTAAAAGTTCAGTTCTTCCTTGCCTTGTCTCCAAAGCCAGGTGGGGCTATGAACCAGCTTATTGTTTGCCATGGAAACTGAGGTTGAGGGGATCGGCTGGATTCTGAAATGAGTGTTGCAAAGCAGCTGGTCCAGCTAACAGACTGAGGCTGAATCAGGGAATCAGCCGCCCAGAGCGGCCGGGGCAACCCAGTCAGACGGATGGCATATAAAGAACAAATGAAAATATTATTGCACTCATGGAATTGTCGAGTTGGAAGGGACCCTGAGAGTCATCTAGTCCAACCCCTTGCAATGCTGGAATAACGGCTAAAGAATCCCCAAGAGGCGGCCATCCAACCTTTGCTTAAAAACCACCATCTTCCCAGAACAGCTCTTACAGAGTCAGAAAGTTCTTCTTGATGTTGAGTCGGAATCTCCTTTCTCATAACATGAAGCCATGGGTTCGGGTCCTACCCTTCGGAGCAGGAGAAACCAAGCTTGCTCCCTCTTCCATGTGGCGGCCCTTGAGATATTTGAAGATGGCTATCCTATCGCTTCCCAGCCTTCTGGGTTGCACAGCAGTGGCCCAGCTATGGAGCATGCTTCTTCTCCAGAATCGAGGGGCCGAGAAGCTTCCTCAGTCACTGAATCTCTGTTATTAGTCATGAATTAATACTCTGGCACTTTCTTGGCCGGGAGCGCAGGAGGGCCAAAGTGTAGCGAAAATGTCAGAGCCCTCAGGTTTCCACCAAGGAGAGGTGAGGCCCGGGATTGTAGTCTTATTCACACACACCCCCAGGCCCAAGCCTTCTGTTCCTTGCTCCCCCTATCTTTGGGGGGCTGAGGGCATCTGTGGGCCCAAACACAAAAGGTGTGCGTGTTTGCGTCTCTCTCTCTCTCTCTGTGTGTGTGTCTCCCTCCATGGGCTTCTCCTTCCTGTTGCTATTTCGATAAAAGCACGTCAGACTCAGGGGCAGCCTCAGACCGCTTTGAGGAAATCTCTCCCTCCCTCACGCAGTGACAATGGGCAAAGAGCTTTCTAGTTTGAAACACAAAGTGGAAGAGTTTTGAAACCCACCTCATTCCTTACAACAACACCCCAAAATTGTACAGAAGTGCCACCTGCTCCTCTCATATTTCACGGCACAAGTCTGGGGTGCCATGAAGTAATAACCCTGGGAGCAAGTACCACTGGGTGGGGGTCCCTCAGGCAGGTGGTAAAAATTAGTCCCCAAAGTGGGAGCATGCGATGGGGCTGGCTGGTTGCCAGCATCCCCCAGCCCCTATAAATCTTCGAGTTAACCTGCCGGGGGGGGGAGAGAAAGAGAGAGAGAGAGAGAGCATGCCGTCTAGATTTGTAGCTTGGAGGGAGGACTCAGCAAAGCGACCCCCTCCTGGACATGGAGAATGTTAGAAGAATTCTAAGGTCCCAAATAAACATTCATAAATGTACACATACATAAGTATATCTAAATATCTTCTGGACGACAAGTCTAATGATATTACAGTGGCTGAGGCAAAGTTTCTTTCGATAGTCATACGTATCAAAGATAATCATACTGAAGACTACACAAATATCGTCTCGGTCTCCCTCACCCGGGGAGTTGTCTGTATGAATCTGCATTTTATTCTGAATCTATGTTACAGGTTTTTGGACCGCGATAAAGATTATTATTATACATAAGTATATTAACCACGTGTCAAAAATAGTACAGGAGAGCAATCCAGAAGTCATTTTGACTCTCCCAAATTGACCTCAAAATTTTCTCTGCAAGGAGGGAGGAAATAGAAAGCCTCTCCATTGTCTTTTGCTTACCTGTCTTTAGACAGGTAAGCAAAAAACAATTACTTCCGTCATAGAGCTTCAGTATGCTGATGAGAACATAGTGTGTGCACGCTCAGAGGATGACCTCCAAACCATCCTAAATATCTTTGCAAAAGCTTACGAAAAGCTTGGCCTATCACTCAACATCCAAAAAACCAAAGTGCTGCACCACCAAGTACAAAATAACCCCTCTGCAGCGCCACAAATCGAACTCAGTGGTGTAACATTGGAAAATGTTGAACACTTCTCCTACCTAGGCAGTCAACTTTCCACAAGGGCCAACATTGATGCTGAAATCCAGCGTCGTCTGAGCTCTGCGAGTGCAGCTTTCTCCCGATTGAAGTGCAGTGTGTGTGAGGACTGGGACATTCGCAGGGAAACCAAAATGCTTGTTTACAAAGCTATTGTACTACCAACCTTACTATATGCTTGTGAAACACGGACCACTTATAAACGCCATCTCCAACTCCTCGAAAGATTCCATCAACGGTGTCTCCGAAAATTTTTACACATCACTTGGGAAGACAGGTGAACTAATATCAGTGTACTGGAAGAAGCAAAGATCACCAGTGTTGAAGCAATGATTCTTCAACATCAACTTCATTTATTTTTCTGTTGGAAGACACCCAGAGTGGCTGGGGAAACCCAGTCAGATGGGCAGGGTATAAATAATAAATTTATTATTATTATTATTATTATTATTATTATTATTATTAGTCATGTTGTGCGGATGCCTGATGATTGTCTTCCAAAGCAACTACTCTATTCCAAACTTAAAAATGGAAAGCGTAATGCTGGTGGTCAACAAAAGAGCTTTAAAGACTCTCTCAAGGCAAATCTTAAAAAAATGTAGTATAAACACTGACAACTGGGAAACAGTGGCCTGCGAGCGCTCCAGTTGGAGAACAGCCTTTACCAAAGGTGTCATGGGTTTTGAAGAAACTCGATTTCAGGAACCAATGTCCCCACTATGGAAGAACATGTGGATCCAGAATTGGCCTCCACAGTCACTTACAGACCCATTGTTAAAACTGTGTTTATGGAAGACAATCTTACTCGGCTAAGAAGATTTGTGTATGAATAGGATGAGCCTGTGACCTGGATTCAGGAACTAAAAGTATTTACCATCACAAAAGAGTGGCCAGGCTGCCCAGGTAAAGCAGTCAGTGACCATTAACAGGTTTCCTGGCAGACAGGATTTCTGCTGTACTTTAGTTCCTGAATCTAGGTCACAGGCTCACCCTATTCATACAGGTAGGTAGCCGTGTTGGTCTGAGTCGAAGCAAAATAAAAAAATTCCTTCAGTAGCACCTTAAAGACCAGCTAAGTTTATATTTTGGTATGAGCTTTCGTGTGCATGCACCTGTAACTAGAACTATGGAAGGCACCACATTGAGCCGCATGAAATGGAAGTCCATCAACCTTCTGAAGAAGTGTGCATGCACACGAAAGCTCATACCAAAATATAAACTTAGTTGGTCTTTAAGGTGCTACTGAAGGAATTTTTTTATTTTGCTCCTATTCATACACAAATACGCCCTTGAGACAGGATTTGTAAGTGAAAAGACAATGGGAAGGAATATTTGAGGTCATTGGGAGAGTAAAAATGGCTTCAGGATTGCTCTCCTTTACTATTTCAGACAGGGACGCGGGTGGCGCTGTGGTCTAAACCACAGAGCCTAGGGCTTGCCGATAGAAGGTTGGCGGTTCAAATCCCTGCAACGGGGTGAGCTCCTGTTTTTCGGTCTCAGCTCCTGCCCACCTAGCAGTTCGAAAGCATGGCAAAGTGCAAATAGATAAATAGGTACCGCTCTGGCGGGAAGGTAAACGGCGTTTCCGTGCGCTGCTCTGGTTTGCCAGAAGCGGCTTAGTCATGCTGGTCACATGACCCGGAAGCTGTCTGTGGACAAACGCCGGCTCCCTCGGCCTATAGAGCGAGTGGAGCGCTCAACCCCAGAGTCGTTTGTGACTGGACCTAACAGTCAGGGGTACCTTTACCTTTACTATTTCAGACACATGGTTCATATATTTAGATATGTGTGCATTTCTTATTCCATATTTTAATAACACCAACAGGACATCCCCTGCATGTGAAGACAGGCTCTGGCAGAGGGAAAGCATGAGACCAAGAGTGGATCCAATGGTCCAGAAGGCGGTTTCTGCATGTGCTGTAGGGGGAGGGGAGGGGAGGGGTGGGTGGGGCTCACCCACCTGGGCAGGTAGGTAGGCAGGTAAGTAACCCATCTAGGTGAAGGGAAACTTTAAACCTTCTCTTTGGGAAAAGAAAAGGCTAAGGAGTAAATACCACACAATTCCGGAGTGGAGTCCCTTGTTGTTGTTTAGTCGTTTAGTCGTGTCCGACTCTTCGTGACCCCATGGACCAGAGCACGCCAGGCACTCCTGTCTTCCACTGCCTCCCGCAGTTTGGTCAGACTCATGTTGGTGGCTTCGAGAACACTGTCCAACCATCTCGTCCTCTGTCGTCCCCTTCTCCTTGTGCCCTCCATCTTTCCCAACATCAGGGTCTTTTCCAGGGAGTCTTCTCTTCTCATGAGGTGGCCAAAGTCTTGGAGCCTCAGCTTCACGATCTGTCCTTCCAGGGAGCACTCAGGGCTGATTTCCTTAAGAATGGATAGGTTTGATCTTCTTGCAGTCCATGGGACTCTCAAGAGTCTCCTCCAGCACCATAATTCAAAAGCATCAATTCTTCGGCCATCAGCCTTCTTTATGGTCCAGCTCTCACTTCCATACATCACTACTGGGAAAACCATAGCTTTAACTATACGGACCTTTGTTGGCAAAGTGATGTCTCTGCTTTTTAAGATGCTGTCTAGGTTTGTCATTGCTTTTCTCCCAAGAAGCAGGCGTCTTTTAATTTCGTGACTGCTGTCACCATCTGCAGTAATCAAGGAGCCCAAGAAACCCAAGTGGAGTCCCTAAGGCAGTTAAATAACACTCTAGGTAGCTTATTGCTTTCATGCACCGGGTGATCAGCTAAAATGAGCCCGTTATCCCCCCAATTTCCAGTCTCTTTGAATTTTCCCCGCACAGCACCCCATTTTCTGAATGGATCTACTTAGGGGGGGGGGAAATGGCTTGTTGGGTCCCCTTCCCCCATCTTCTTGCATCACGCCTTCCCTGGCAAATTGTCATCATGATTTGCACTAATTACAGGAAGCTGGAATAGCCAGTTTGCAGAGCAAGCAAGGAAGAGGAGAGGAATCTATGACACTTGGGCAGGAAGACGTACGGCCCGATGGCCTTCACAGCAATAATTATTATGAAATCACAATGCATTAATAAAAAGCTTTATGGCTCACAGCGACGGGGGTCTCCAGGAACCCAAATAGCTCATCCTCACCCCATGAAGCAGAGGCGGTTTTAGGGCAGCGAGCTGAGTGCCGTCACACTTGCCTCCTCACTGCAGGGGGCGCCGCAACAAGCTGTGGAACAGAGCATGAGGGGGGTGGGAGAGGGTGAAATCTGAGAGGCCAAACTCTGCCGCTGCATGAAGGCACAAGAGCTGCTGTTTGGGATCAGACCAAGTTACCTTTAGCCAGGGATGGGGGTAAACCCAGTTCAGTGCAGTTTGCGTTGCCAAATCTGCACTTCTCCAAACATCGTGAGATCTGAAACACGGCCACTCTTGGAAATTCATGCTTCTCTGAACTTTGCAATGCAGTTTGCCAACCAAGAAATGCACCTACTGCAGTAAAGTATCATAAAGACACATATATGGGGGGGGGGAGATACAAAAATGCATTGTTTCAGGATATTGCTTTGCAAAAATGTGCACCTTTTAGCTAGGTAAAGGTCAAGGGACCCCTGACCATTAGGTCCAGTCGTGACCGACTCTGGGGTTGCGCGCTCATCTCGCCATACTGACCGAGGGAGCTGGCGTACAGCTTCCAGGTCATGTGGCCAGCATGACAAAGCCACTTCTGGCGAACCAGAGCAGCACACGGAAATGCCGTTTACCTTCCTGCTGTAGCGGTTCCTATTTATCTACTTGCACTTTGACGTGCTTTCGAACTGCTAGGTTGGCAGGAGCTGTGACCGAGCAACGGGAGCTCACCCCGTCACAGGGATTTGAACTGCCGACCTTCTGATCAGCAAGCCCTAGGCTCTGTGGTTTAACCCACAGCACCACCTTTTAGCTAACAAGTCACTAATAAGTTGGAGGAGAACCACAGAATTGTAGAGTTGGAAGGGACCCCAAGAGTTATCTAGTCCAACCCCCTGCAATGCAGGAATCTCAGCTAAAGACTCACCCTAAAATGGGAATTATTTCATTGCAAACTGATGCGAGAAACTGAAACAAGTACATGCTCACATAAATCCCATCATTACTCACCCTTTCCCTAGAAGTGCCTAACCAGGGACATTTCCCCTAATATAGTTCTGGTTACAGGTAGGTAGCCGTGTTGGTCTGGATCGAAGTAAAATAAAAAAATTCCTTCAGTAGCACCTTAAAGACCAACTAAGTTTTTATTTTGGTATGAGCTTTCGTGTGCATGCACACTTCTTCAGATACCATCTGAAGAAGTGTGCATGCACACGAAAGCTCATACCAAAATAAAAACTTAGTTGGTCTTTAAGGTGCTACTGAAGGAATTTTTTTATTTTATTTCCCCTAATAGATCACTATTGCCAGTTATTTTGCCCCTAATACAATGTAGTTTTATATCTTACCTTCCAGGGCCGGCTCTAGGTAGACCCCCGGTGGTGCGGTGTGTCAGGGCACCGGGCCGGTAGGCAGGGCGCCGTGCGGCTTTGCCGCGCGGAAACCATGCTGCGCCCTGCGAGGGCGGGGTCGCCGGAGCGATCTCCGCCCCTCAGCGCCAGGGCGGCCGACCTGCTTGAGACTGCCCTGATACCTTCACCAATACAGAGATACTTTAGTACAGAGGCTTTCAACCCTTTTTGATTCCACGGTTCTCTTGACCAATGACCCTCTCTCTGTGGCACCCTTGTGGGGTTCAGGAGCCCAGTTATGTCGCCCCCTGACTGTAGAGCTGGCAGCTTCTCACCCCTTTTCAAGCACCCTCCCTCATGGAGGGTTCCCTCAGCCTCCTCTCCTCTCCCCTCTCCTTGGGAGTCTTCTGGGCAGCCGCTGCTTCTGCCCCTGGTCTCTGAGCTGTCCCCCTTCCCCAAGGAGAGGTGCCTCCTCACACTGCCCCACAAGGGCCTGGGACTTGTCTGTCCATTCCCAACAGCAAGGGCTGGCGGACTGACTGGCTGGGCTCCCTTGCCCGCTTGCTTGCTTGCTCCGAGGCCACCTCAGCTCCTGGCACCCAGCACCCCCTGGGCAGCCCCTGAGGCACCATTCACCTGCAGAGCTTGTAGCTAAAGAGAGAAGAAGAGAGGGATGGAGGCCAGTGTTGCTTGTGGCACCCCGGGCCATCATTCCAGGCACCCCAGGGTGCCACAGCACACTGGTTGAAAACCACTGCACATCCTTTTCAAATGGAAAGCTGCATCACAAAACTCAGAAAAGAGCACACTTCAAAGGATAGGTAAAAAAGGTAAAGGAAAAGGAGCCCTGGACGGTTCAGTCCAGTCAAAGGCGACTATGGGGTTGCAGCGCTCATCTCGCTTTCAGGCCAAGGGAGCCGTCGTTTGTCCACAGACAGCTTTCCGGGTCATGTGGCCAGCAGGACTAAACCGCTTCTGGCACAATGGAGCACCATGATGGAAACCAGAGTGCACGGAAATGCTGTTTACCTTCCTGCCACAGCAGTACCTATTTATCTACTTGCCCTGCCGTGCTTTCAAATTGCTAGGTAGGCAGAAGCTGGGACAGAGCAACGGGAGCTCACTCCGCTGTGGAGATTCAAACCGCCGACCTTCCAATTGGCAAGCCCAAGAGGCTCAGTGGTTTAGACCACAGCGCCACCCGCGTCAAAGGGTAACTGCATTTCATTTCACTTCTTGGTTCAGGGAAGGTGAACTGAACAGTTTTCTCCCCTGTCTTTACTGGCCATTAGATCTTCCAAGCAGGGAGCATCTCAAAAGACCAGAAGAAGAGACTCCTGGTGTGGGAATGTTCAGGAAGGATATACAGTGGTACCTCGACTTACGAATGACTCGACTTACAAATGTTTCGACATACGAATGGAGCTCCGTCCGCCATCTTGGATGCGGTTTAGATACGATTTTTTCGACTTACGCATTTTTAGATAGGGTTGCTTCAACTTACGATTTTTTTCTCCCAATGCATTCCTATGGGATTTGACTTACGAATTTTTTTGACTTACAAATGTGTGTTCGGAACACATTAAATTCGTAAGTCGAGGTACCACTGCATTGTTTAATAATATCCTTCCTAACCTGTGTTAGCAAGTTCTATGACTTAGCAGAGTTTAAACATTCCCCTTTAAACGTACAGCGGTTAACTTGTTGCAAGCTCATTTGAGTTTCTAAATACAGTGGGACCTCGACTTATGAATTTAATCCGTTCCGAATGCACACTCGTAGGTCAAAAACTTTGTAAGTCGAGTTTCCCATAGGAAAAGCGGTTTCCCATAGGAATGCATTGGAAACGGAAAAATTCGTAAGTCGAGGAAACCACATCTAAAAACTCGTAAGTTTAGGAAACTGCAGCTAGCCGCGAACAGGTTTTCTGTTCCGCTTGTAAGTCGAAAACGTCGGATGTTGAATAGCTCGTAAGTTGAGGTCCCACTGTATAAGATTCCTGGTAATTCCCTTTCATCCCTCTTAAAAAGAACAGACATGGCAATCTTATTTAAAGTCAGTAAAAAGAAGTTTACTCACAGTATCACCAGTTCACAATTGGATCCCTAAAGGGAGACTTAGATTACAATATATATACGCGTGGAGCTCTCCCATAAGGGGGTCAGTCCCTTTGTGCTCTGTTGGCTAAGCCAACAGGGCATCTCTAGCTGAAGAGATGTTGCTTCTTCGAGGAATGAAGTCAGAGAGAGAGCAAAAGAGGAAGTGTGCTCCCTGCCTTGCCCTTTTGTTACCTGGGCAGGTAAGGCCATGCCCACCTCTGGTCACATGCAGAGGGAGTTTGTCCCAGCCCAGAAAGAAACAGGAAGTTTTCTACTGGCTGGTACAAAGCATCCCCTTGTATGTCCACTCTAGGAATGTTGTACAGTGGTACCTCGATTTACGAACGACTCAACAACAGAATTTTTCGACTTACGAATGGGGGTAATGGCCGCGCGCTTACAAATGTCTCGGCATCTGGAAAAAAACCACGGCAGTTTTAAGATAGGGACTTTTCAACTTACGAATTTTTAAATAGGGTTGCTTCGACTTACGAATTTTTCCGTTTCCAATGCATTCCTATGGGAAATCACGTTTCCAATGGTGTTTTTCGACTTACGAATTTTTCGACTTACGAAGGTGCCTTTGGAATGGATTAAATTAGTAAGTCGAGGCACCACTGTACTTGACTGCTATGTGTTTCACATCCCACACCTGGGACAGGACAAGGGTCCATCTAGTCCAGCATCCCGTTCTCGCAGTGGCTGACCAGATGCCCATTACGGGGAACCAGCAAGCAGGATCCGAGTACAATAGCCCTCTCTCCTCCTGCGGTTTCCAGTAACAGAGCTTCAGGAGCAGAGCCATCCTGGTTTGTAGCCACCAATTGCCTCTCCTCCAATAATTTGTTTAATCCTCTTTTAAACCCACCCACATTGGGGGCCATCACTGCCTCCTGTGGGGGGGAGTTCCATAGTTTTTTCACTATCTCCTCTTGGGCTGAACTCAGAGCAACCATGGGTTGCAGGCTATCTTTGGGGGGGGGGGGAGATTGCACACTCCGAGCCTCAGACACAAGCTCCTGAGGTCTATCAGAAACATCTGGCCCCAAACACCTCCAAAATATTTAGTTCCTCAAACCAACTTGTGCTGTACAGCAGCTTTAAGTTGGGTAGAATGAAAGGCGCAATAATGACATTTTCAACAAACAAAAAATGGAATAAGCCAATACTTCACAAAGCAAAACAGGGACCAGGAAATCTATCGCCCCAATAAAAGAGGCAGAGACATTTGGAAAGGCAAGAGTAGAAAAAACATCGCTCAGGCTGTCTCATAATATCTACTTTCGAAGGTCCAAAGTTCAGATTACGAGTGACATTCTCATTTGCTGCCAGCTTCAAACCCTGGCGGGACAGTCTCACTCCCTAGTCCTCTCTCCCGCTCCGGTGAAACTCCATTCATTGTGTAAAAAAATGATGCAGCGCAAAAGGGCAGGTGGGGGACGAGGCTCTGAGCTGTTCAGCTAGGCCAGCTGTGGTGGCTGGGGCTGGTGGCAGCTGCCTCTCAAAACATCTGGCGGGTGCCCTGGTTGGCCAGGGCAGAACTAGGCAGAGATTTCCCCCCTACTCATGAGGTGTGAGCATCTCCTTAAAGCAATCCTTCCAGCATGTTGCTAAAAATGCAAAGGCCAATAGTTCTTTATACAGTATCTATATCTATATCTATAGACCCAGGTGGCGCTGTGGGTTAAACCACTGAGCCTAGGGCTTGCTGGTCAGAAGGTCGGTGGTTCGAATCCCTGCAACGGGGTGAGCTCCCGTTGCTCGGTCCCAGCTCCTGCCAACCTAGCAGTTCGAAAGCACGTCAAAATGCAAGTAGACAAATAGGAACCGCTACAGCGGGAAGGTAAACGGCGTTTCCATGTGCTGCTCTGGTTCACCACCTGACCTGGAAGCTGTACGCTGGCTCCCTCGGCCAATAATGTGAGATGAGTGCGCAACCCCAGAGTCGGTCACGACTGGACCTAATGGTCAGGGGTCCCTTTACCTTTACCTATATTCAAAATTGAATATAACTCAGTTGGCAAAGCATGAGACTCAAGGTTGTGGGTTTGCGCCCCATGTTGGGCAAAAGAATCTTGCATTGCAGGGGAAGGGTATTATTATTACTGGATTATTATCTGAATTTATATACCGTCCTATCACCGGGGGTAGTAAATGACCCTTGCAGTCCCTTCCGACTCTCTCTCTCTCCCTCTCCCTCCCTCTCCCTCTCCCTCTCTAGCTTGCAAATTGACTTATTACTTACATACAGTTTTCATAACAACAACAACAAACAACAACAACACCTTTATTGTCAATGTACAACCTGTGTACAATGAAATTTCCCATCAGTTTTGGAAACATAGAAAGCGACGGTACACTTAATTGGTACACACACACACACACACACAGAGAGAGAGAGAGAGAGAGAGAGAGAGAGAGAGAGAGAGAGAGAGAGAGAGAGAGAGAGCGCTCCTGGGGATCCTCAGTCTGGAATGTCTTTTCTTGGTGCCACGGCCATGCCAGAAGATTAGCAGCTCCCTTGCCCAGGACAGGAACACACGTCAGCCCCCCTTGCCCTTGCCCTCCCCCCCCATCCATATTAACAGCTGTCTCCCTGCATGGAAATGGGACATTAAAGGATTACGGGTGGGCATGGCTCCAAAGATCCCTTGTCACTCCTCTAGCCGGGCCAGAGAGCAAGAGGGGCTGGACCAGGGGGCAGGGGGGTGCGGTATTTTTAGACAACGTGCCTAAGATACAGTGGAGGGCTGGGGGGGGGTGTTTCTGGGAACCAACTGCTGCTGCTGGCATCTACACACACACACACACACACACACACACACACACACACACACACACACGGGTCCTCCCTCCCACTTCACCCTGAAGCCAAGGGCCAGTCATCTAAGCAGGTAGAGTGACAACTCTTTGGAGCTCCAGGGAGGGAACAGGGCCTTTGCGTCATCCTCTTATTCTTAGAGCCAGCGCGAAAGGAGATTCGGTTCCCCCAGGGATTACATCTTGCCAAGACAAGCAGCAAAGGAAGAGGTGGCAGAGGGGACACTTTTAAGATAAGATAAGATAAGATAAGATAAGATAAGATAAGATAAGATAAGATAAGATAAGATAAGATATCTTTATTGTCATTGTCCCCTTGCGGGAACAACGAAATTACTCGGTTGCTACATTCACTCAAATAAAGCATTCCGCATAATCCAAAATTAAAAATTACAAAATTACAAATTTTCCCGGAGAGGTGATTGCAGGCATTAAAGGGGGGGGGGGGAATGCATGGAAGTCAAAGTGTTTGAAACTCCCAGCGAAATCGGTCTTGGCGAGATAAGAGAGGGAGAGATGATCCTTCAACTGGTAGATCATTGGTGTGTTATGTCGCACAGATCCAGCTCAGAGTATGCCACACTACCAACCTCTGGTGGTTGCTGCTAAGCGGATGCACTTACTAGTCTGCTTGTGAATTTAAACTTTAAACTTCTCTGCGCTGTATCCGTATTGTTACGCTAAAGTTCCTTTGTGCGATGTTGCAATGCTATGGATTCATAAAAATATGTTAAAATTCAAAAATCCAGTGTTGGTCTCTAGAGGGGGGTTATATATATATATATACAGGTGAAACTCGGAAAATTAGAATATCATCGAAAAGTGCATTTATTTCAGTTATGCAACTTATTATTTTTTATTTTTCTTTTAATTTTTACAAATGCTTTCTTTTGGAAATTCCACAGTAATAAAACAAACAGTTACAATAATACAAAGATAAACAAAAATAAACATCGCTATTACATTTCATTACAGTCATACCTCGGTTTAAATACGCCTCGGCTTGAGTATTTTCAGTTTAAGTACTCCGCGGACCTGTCTGGAATGGATTAATCCACTTTCCATTACTTTCAATGGGAAAGTTCGCTTCAGGTTAAGTACGGACTTCCAGAACCAATTGTGTTTGTAAACCAAGGTACCACTGTAATTACATTCCATTTATAATTGACCCGCCTAACAACAAATAATTACGATTACAACAAATAAAGGCTTGACATATCTTGCTTTGCATGTCATGCATCTATCTCATATATTAGTTTCACCTTTTAAGTTGCATTGCTGAAATAAATGCACTTTTCGACAATATTCTAATTTTCCAAGTTTCACCTGTATATGTAAAACAGAGAGACACAAATCCTTGGGCAAAGGAACCATTTGCGGTTCCAAGACTGCAGCTTGCCTTGCGTGAACCCGAGGAGGGAATGCCAGGAGAATGGAGCCCGGTGAAAACTCCTGTTAACAGGGTGTGTGTGTGTGTGTGTGTGTGTGTGTGTGTGTGTGTGGTGTTGGTGTTGTTACCTCTCTTTTCAGCTTTTACATGTGCAAGGAGGCACCCTGGTATGCATTTTTAACAAATAAAGGGATAACGTTTATAGTCTTCTAATAGCTTTAGATTGAGTCAGACGGTCAGCAGAAGTTGGATGGCCCTGAGAGTGCATAGCTCAGTCAGTACAGCACGAGACTCTTAATCTCAAGGCCATGGGTTCAAGCCTCAGGTTGTGCAAAATATCCCTCCATTGCCTGCATTGGACTAGATGACCCCTAGGGTCCCTTCCAACTCTACAATCCTATGATACCACGAGCTTGCTGGGAGCTCCCTCTCTTGTCCTTCTCTTGGTCTCGCCACCCTGACAGGCATGCTTGGTGGGAAAGAGCCTTCTTGGTGGTGACTCCTCCTGAACAACTTTGCAACCTCTTCCTAGAGAAATTAGACCTGCTCCCTCCTTCTTGTGCCTTCGCAGGCAGCTGAAGACTTCCTTGTTCCAGGAGGCCCTGGGGAACGGACTGTTTCTTAAGGAAAGGCTGGTGCTGTGATCTTTTTATTGGACTTATCTGTATGTGATCGTATCGGTTATTGTTTTGTCTTGTCCTTGTTTTTATTATATATTTTGCGGTTTTGTTCAGTGAACTGCCCTGAGATCTTCAGATGAAAGGCAGTATGCAAATACAATCAGTCAATCAATCAATCAATCAATCAAATACTCTACTAAGGTTTCATTGTTTTTTAATGAATGCTTTTAAAATACTGTATGTTGTTAGCCATTTCTATTTTGCCAGTAAGCCACCTTGAGAAACCAGGATATTAATAAATATAATAATAAAAAGGCAGGATATTCCTAAATATAATGATTTATTCTGTCAGTATAGCATGAGACTCAATCTCAGGGTTTTGGGTTCGAGTCCCATGTTTGACAAATGATGCTAATTATATACCTTCATCAAAAGATCTCAGCACGGTTCACAAAAGATTCCTGCATTGCAGGGGGTTGGACTAGATGACCCTTGTGGTCCCTTCCAACTCTACAATTCTATGACCCCCTTGCATCTCCCGGAAGGTCTCCCCCTCCCCTGAGGGTCTTCTGGGCCTCTTTCGGCCTGGGAATCTCAAGCCGAGAGGCCATCCTGCAAAACAGGGTGGAGAGAGTCGGACAGCTGAACACAGTGACCCGACTTGGGCTGCCCGAACTTGTTTATACGCCTCCAGCACACACCCAGAGCCACCCCCCCCGGCAGCTCGAGTTTCATACCAAGAATCCTGGGGCAAGATGGGCTCCCTCGGCTGTCGGCATTGCCCGCGTGGTTGCTGGGGGTGGCTGCGAGGCCCAGGAAGCTTCCCAAATGTCATAGTGGCTTGTGCGTGACATCCAACACCCTTGCTGAAAAGGAAACCACCCTTAATCCCAGCCCAAGGGCCCCGGGGAATGGGGGGGGATGCAGCACCCGGGGTGGAGGGCTGTGAAGCCTCGGGCCTGCGGGTGGGATCGTGTTTCAAGGGGGCAGCAGCTGGGGGTGTCCCCTAAGATGACTTCTCAGAGCCAGGAAGGTTGGGGTTGGTGGTTCCTGGCAGAGAATTCCCTGTGTGTGTCCCCCTCCTCGGCACACACACACACACACTCACACAACATGCACCCAAAAAGACACAGAGTTGAACTTTGGCCGTAGGTGCCTGACAGCCTTGAGGCCTCATTCTCCTGGATGGAAAGGTAAAGGTAAAGGACCCCTGGACGGTTAAGTCCAGGCAAATTTGACTATGGGGTTTCAACGCTCATCTCGCTTTCAGGCCAAGGGAGCCGGTGTTTCTCCACAGACAGCTTTCCAGGTCATGTGGCCGGCAGGACTAAACTGCTTCTGGCACAACAGAACACCGTGATGGAAACAAGAGTGCACGGAAATGCCCTTTACCTTCCCGCTGCAGCAGTACCTATTTATCTACTTGCACTGGCGTGCTTTCGAACTGCTAGGTTGGCAGGAGCTGGGACAGAGCAATGGGAGCTCAGCCCGTCGTGGGGATTCGAACTGCCTACCTTCCCATCAGCAAGCCCAAGAGGCTCAGTAGTTTAGACCACAGCGCCACCCATGTCCCTTGTCCTCCAGGACAAGCAGATGAAGGTGAGGCATTTGGGGTGAGGGAATAATGCACATGGCACCGGGGTGCATTTCAGCAAGAACGGGAGTCTCTCTCTCTCTGACTCTATCTCCCTCTCACACACGCACCAGATATAAGGAAAGACTTCTTCACATCGCCCTGTGGAACTCCCTCCCACAGGAGGCCACTGACCAAAATGACTTCAAAAGAGGATTAGACCAGTGTTTCCCAACCTTGTGCCTCCAGATGTTTTGGGACTACAACTCCCATCATCCCTAGCTAGCAAGACCAGTGGTCAGGAATGATGGGAATTGTAGTCTGAAAACAGCTGGAGGCACAAGGTTGGGAAACACTGGATTAGACAAATCATAGACTCAGAGAATTGCAGAGCTTGAAGGGTGGTCCTGTGCAACTCCTGGCAATGCAGGAATCCTCGGCTGACGCTGCCTGTTCTTGATCCGCCAGCCTCAAAACACTGGCTGAGAGAGGAGCCCTGAAGGAAAGAAGCTTTTCCCTACACATGGATTGGCTACAGAGGGCTACTACGGTAGCCAGGTTGGCTCTGCTCTGCCTCCACAGTTGGATCCTGCTTGTTTACTCACAGCTCACTCTGGGACTATCTGCTAAGGTGGAGAGCCAAAGGGACCCAACTGCTGTGATCTGTTCTAAACCATTTGCAATCTTAATGTCTGGCTGTATTATTTACATTGCATATGCATGGGGTGTTTCTTTTGGGGGTGTATGAGGATTGGATTTCTAGAAACCGGAACATAAAGTTGAGATGAGAGAGAGAGAGAGAGAGAGAGAGAGAGAGAGAGAGAGAGAGAGAGAGAGAGAGAGAAGAATATAAAAGGAATAAGCAATAACGGAAAAGAGACAACAAGCTTCTTTGCAGACGACACCTTGCTAACAGTTGAAAATCCGTTAGAAAATGTGCAGGTAAGAGAAGCACATTTGAATTTCTTTTGGAGAAATATCAGAGCTGCGAATGAATTGGTCCAAATCAGAGATGATGATATTTAACTATGATGAAGATGAAAAACGAAAATGGTTGAAGGAAATAAAAAGACTGTAGATATAAAATTAGGAAGTGTAATAAAAAGTACTTGGGAATAAATATAACAAGAAATTTAGAAAATTTAGAACAAGAGAATCTTAACGAGAGAGAGAGAGAGAGAGAGAGAGAGAGAGAGAGAGAGAGAGAGAGAGAGAGAGAGAGAGAGCTTTGTGTACCATTCAGAGATGATCCCATGCAGTGCCAAAACTGTGAGAAACACCCCCCCCCATACACACACACACACGTGGCTGGCTGTTTTCACAAATGGTGCTTAAATCATTTCTCTGCATTTCCGGCTTCCATAGCTGGAACATAATAGTTACATTAACTAGAACATGCTGTTCCGAGTGGCGCAGTAGCATAGTGCTAAGTGAGGAAGAGTTTTCTATCAAGGAGAGCTGAACGTGCTCCCATCCTGGCTGGTAGGTCTTCCTTTGCGTGCTTAAGACAGGTAAGGTCTTGAAACTGAGCAGCAGCGAGGAGGAGGAGGCAGGCAGCAAAGAGGACAAAAAATACCCTGCTTGGGGGAAAACCAAGCAGAGATGTCAGAACGTGGAGGCCAACCTGAACACGGGGGCGTAGCACACAGCCGCGCTAAAAAGAACTTTTCCACACAGCACATATAGTTAAACTATGGAACTCACTCCTGAGCAGCTTCTCTTCACCCCTGGATAAATGACCATGTCACCAGGGATGTGGCAGTTGGCTGTGGAAGGGCAAATCTCATCATCATGCCGTAAGGAAACAAAATGACATTTGGACCACTCAGAGCAGGCAGCAAAGAAAGAGACTAAATCTGCCAAGGGTTCCTTGTTTGTTCAGACAGAGGTTGGCATCCCGTGGACTGCAAGAAGATCAAACCTATCCATTCTGAAGGAAATCAGCCCTGAGTGCTCACTGGAAGGACAGATCCTGAAGCTGAGGCTCCAAGACTTTGGCCACCTCATGAGAAGAGAAGACTCCCTGGAAAAGACCCTGATGTTGGGAAAGATGGAGGGCACAAGGAGAAGGGGATGACAGAGGACGAGATGGTTGGACAGTGTTCTTGAAGCTACGAACATGAGTTTGACCAGGCAGTGGAAGACAGGAGTGCCTGGTGTGCTCTGGTCCATGGGGTCATGAAGAGTCGCGACTAAACAACAACAAATGCTTGCAGATACACTAATTCAGAGGTTTTCAACCTTTTGGGGTCCACGGCTCCCTTGACCAACTCCATTCTTTCTGCAGCACCCCTGGGGAGCTCAGGAGGCTGGTTAGGTCAGCCCTTGCTTGCAGAGCCGGCAACCTGCGACCCTAAGATTAAGAGTCTCATGCTCTACCAACTGAGGGGGGGGGTTGCTTATTTGATATGTGTTTGAAAACCACCACCTTGGCTAGGTTATGCACACTTTTCCCCCTCTGCACATACCGCCAGCGAATGAAGAAGGAAGTGATCGCAATTTGGGCATGCTTTTTATTTATCATCATTTTCCTTCTATGGGTTTTATGAAACACGGCAAGTTCAAAAACCTAATAAATGAACCAGCTCTCTCGGAGTAAAGGACTCACCTGTGCACATGGGAGATTTGGCTGCAGAGATGAAAAGGTGCGTGAAAAAGAAAAGGCTAGCACATGAATTTCCCCATAACAGGGAGGTCTTAAGAAACCCTGAAAGGGTTGCAGGGCACCTGGGATTCAGATCCTCTCTTTCGGTGAAGACTTTTGTCTTGGGGGCGAAGGCCAGACTCAAAGGGACGGGTATTTCACACACCACCAAACAGAATTGATAGCTGCAATTTCCCAAACAACGTGGGATTGTTCAGCTATATTACACCTCTGAGACCAAACTTTAGTCCAGCTGTAAAACCATGCAGAAACATGAGGAATTGCCTGGCAACCGAGCTCAGCTCGCTACTTATTTAAGAGCCAGATCCCATGAGTTTTTGCATCAGCGAGTAAGACTACAGGTGTTGGGTCTGCCAAGTCAGAACAAGGGATCCATTTAGCTCAGCTCTGTTTGCACGGGGTGGGGTGGGGTGGGGTGGGGAGCGGATCTCCAAGATTTCAGGTCAGGTAGGGGACATAGGCCTACCTGGAGCTGCTGAAGGTTGAACTAGGGACATTCTACATGCCAAGCAGGTGCTATGCCATTGAGCCGTGATGGCTGCAGCACAAAACTGCCACATTCCAGACAGCCTTGCCAGTGGAGGAGGGTCCCAGTGCCCCTGCCCCAGATGCAGTGCCCATGCAGAAGAGACCTCGGGCAGAGTTACACCATCGGCAGAATCAAGTGGCGCAGCTCTTCCTGGACTGTACCACTTCATCAGAGCGGGAGGCGGAGTCCATGTTTCCATGCTCCTGCCAAGGACTGGTTGGACGCAGAGGAATGGTGGAAGGAACCTGCTGGGGGGACCCCCAAGGGAAGAAGGCTCAGAGACAGGAGAAGAGGGAGAAGATTGGGAAGAGGAGGCAACAGGACTTAGTGAGCGGGGAAGAGCGTGTGGCAGAGAGAAGTCCAGGATGAGAAGCTGAAGCAGCAGCAGGAGGGAGGGAGAGATGACTCTGGCTGGTGTCTCCCTCTCCCTTCCCCACTGGTCTCCCAGAACCAGGAGAGGCATGAAAAGGGTGGAGAAGTTGTCTTCATGTAGCACAGTCTCTGGTTTCTTGGGGGAAACCCTGGAGATGAGGAGGCAGGCAGCTGTGGGGAGGCAGGGACCTTCCATCTTAGCAACTGCTTCATGGGGGCAAGACCTACCGTGGAAGAGTTGATGTGCTCCTTAGGCCGGTGCAGATTGTGTTTTCGCCAAAAAAGATTCAATTCCAACCGGGATGGTAGAATTTCCTGCCGGCTCAGTCTTGGCAGCTCCCTCGTACAAAAACACACGGCTGACACTGGAGTAAATCTTACTCCAGGGATAGGGGACTCGGGGCCTGGCAGATGTTCCTGGACTGCAAATCCCATCAGCCCCAGCCAGCTTGGGCAACAGTCAGGGGCAATGGGAGGTTGCAGTCCAGCAAACATCTAGAGGGCTGCAGGATAAACCCCGCTGCCTTAGCCAATGAGTTTTACTTGTCCAACTCGGCATATGAATAAAGCAATCGTGCTGAAGAAGGGTGCTTGAATTTCAGATGATGCACATGGATGTTGCAGGAGGCCCATCTCAGAAGCACCTTAGCTGGACAACCTCCCCTAAAATCGTGCTATCCATTTGGTTCTGGTTGCCTCAACTCAGCAAGGACATTATAGAGCTGGGAAAGGTTCAGATCCCGCTTGCGGGTTTCTCTTTGGGGGCATCTGGTTGGCTGCTATGAGAAGAGGATGCTTGGGGGGGGGGCTTGGCCTGATCCAGCAACCTTTTCTTATGTTCTTACGTCTGCCAGCTATGGGTCTCAGAAGTGACTTCCCTTCTTAATGCGCAAGGGACCTCTGTGGGAAGCGACATAATCTGACCCAGGGACCCAGCCACTCGGCCAGAGCGATTAAAGGCTCGCTTCTGATGGCCGCAAATACCAGTCCCCGGGGCTTTTGGCAGGTGCCGCATGGAAAGAATTTGAAATTCTCTCGGACTGCATGCGCCGGTGCATGGCTGGGGGGGGGGGCTGAGGAATGAGGAGGACGCCTGGTGCAGAGTTATCAACAGCCCCATGATTTGGTTCTGTTCCGTCCAGGCAGGTAGTGCTTTTGGAACCTTACAAAACAAAACAAAAAAAGACAGCGGGAGCCTGGAAAGTCTTCCTTTGGGCTGCGTCCCAATAAGGGTCCCCCGCCCCCCAAATAAGATAGTCCATGGAGAATCTAATTAGGGAGTTGGGAGGAGAAGCAGGGATCTGGAAGAGGGTCTCGGAAGTTGTCGCCTTAGGTTCCCAGGTCAAAAGGGCAATCTACTCAGGAAAAACTGCAAGCGTTTTCTGCCATCATCATGCAGCTTAACCGCCACGGGCCATTTGGAATCCGTTCTCTGAACTGCTGCGGAGAAGACTTTGGGGAGGAATTCAACGTAGTGCTAAGGAGATCTCTCAGCAAAGGCATTTCTTGCCTGCCGTTTCCCATTATTATTATTATTATTATTATTATTATTATTAAATAGTGGGATTGTTGGAATGGGAGATTATTGGTTTGTTTCTGTTCTTATTTTTATTACGTATTTTGTGTTTTTTACATTGCAATTTTATGTCATGAACCGCTCCGAGATCAATGGGTATAGCACGGTATACAAATATAATAATAATAATAATTTATTTATACCCTGCCTTCCCCCCTGAGGGAATTCAAGGCCGCTTACAGCTAAAACCAGGAACTGCTCAAAGCAAAGAAAAACAACTACTAAAAAACAAGTATGCATTGATAGGATTAAAATCAATGAAAACCATGCAAATAATTACAATGAAAACAGCAGGGCCCCAGTCCTTGCACTTCTACCTGCCATGTGCTTCTCTGGGGATTTAGAAATCTCCCCACAGCCAATCTGGGGCGAGAGAATGAGCAGAAGGCTTTGCATGGGGTTCTAGTGGCCTCAAGTGGGAGGGGGTGGGGGATTTCCTAGGGTACAATTACTTCTAGCTATTTCGAATTCCACCGTGCTGTCATTTATCTTCCTTAGTAGGGTGTGCAAGTGGCTATTCTGAATACGGCTCCAGAAGGAGGAAGTTTCAGAGAGTGCAGAAAAGTTTGCCCCTGTTCTCCTCGCAGAGCTGTCTGGCCAGCAATCCTGGGCTCTTGCGGGGAACGCTGTCAGGCAGGACGCTAAATCACAGAGACAGAGAAACAGAGAGGGGGTAATAAAAGCAGCCCAATCAAAGGGGGTGATTGTTAATGGCCCCCTCGCTGCTGCTGCTCCCCCCACCACCACCTGGAGCGAAGTTGGGCCAGGAAGTGCCAATCAAGGCATACTGCAGCCCTCCTTCCTATCCTTCTCTTATTAGCTTGCTACTCTGCGGAGATGAGCCAGGCTGATTCACCAGCCGGGGATGGGAGGGCATTTCGATGCTTGCCGCACGGGTGCCAGTTAAAAGAAGGGGTGGCCAACGCATCCCGTAGAGAGAGGAGGCCCTTGAGATGGGTCCAGGCATGGCTTTTTATAGATACAGAGCAGATTCACAGAAGCATAGAATAAACTTGGAAAGGACCCCCAAGGGCCATCCAGTCCAACCCCTGCTATGCAGAAATCCCAGCTAAAGAATTCCTGACCATCCAACCTCTGGAAGTTCTGTGTTTCTCACTTGTTTTCAAGTGTGTGTTTAGCGCGCTCTCTCTCTCTCAGATATAATGAACATTAGGAGACAGAAGAACGAGGTCCAGCCACTTTTGATTGACGGAATTTGTGTGGAGAGGGTAACAACGTTTAGATTTCTAGGCATTGAGTTACAGGAGGATCTGTCCTGGAGTGTTAATACAAGGGGGCTTGTGAAGAAGGCGCAGCAGAGACTGTATTTTTTGAGAATTTTAAGGAAAAACCATCTTCCACGAAAGCTGCTGCTTGCCTTCTATCACTGTGCCATACAGAGCGTGCTCACGTACGGTTTATGTGTGTGGTACGGAAGCTGTACTTCTCAGGACAGAGCAGGGCTGTGTAGAATTATTAAAACAGCAGAGAGCATTATTGGCTGCTCACTCTCCACCTTAGAACAAATCTATACCACCAGGTGCCATAGAAAAGCACTAGACATATCAAGAGATCCAACGCAGCCTGGTCACCATTTCTTTCAGCTCCTGCCATCGGGACGGAGATATAGAACAATGCAGGCAAGAACGAGCCGTCTCAGGAACAGTTTCTTCTCTAGAGCGATTTTGGCCTTAAATGGAAAGCCTGGACTTTGAAGTCATCTTATTTTACTTGTTATTTGTATTATATCTACTGTTTTTAATTAGGTTTTGTAATTTTGGATTATGCGGAATGCTTTATCGGAGTGGATGTAACAACCGAGTAATTTCGTTGTTCCCGCAAGGGGACAATGACAATAAAGATATCTTATATCTTATCTTACATCTAAGAGCAGCCCTGTTGGATCAATCTAGTCCACCCATCTAGTTCAGCATCCTGCTCCCACAGGATGTGGAAGGACCGCAAGAAGGAAATAAGCACAAAAGCAAGTCTCCCCTCTGGTGGTTTCCAGAATCTGGTATTCAGAAGCATTTCTGCCTCCAACTGTGAAGCCAGCCATCTTGGCTAGCGACCATTGATAGCCCTCTTCTTCACGAATTTCTCCATCTAGGTTGATGACCATCACTGCTTCCTGTGGGAGGGAGTTCCACAGTTGAACGATGTGCTGTGTGAAGGATTCTCTTTCGTCTGTCCTGAACTTTCCAACATTCAACTTCCTTTCACGTCTAAAAGTTCTAGCCTTATGGGTTCCGGTTTCCGCCTGCAGGAATGGCGGACCTGTTTTCCATCTCTCTGACCTTTGTAAGGAATTTGGCGGTTGCTAGGGGAGTAAATGGCAACCCCCTACCCTCTCCGGGGGTTACGGAGAGGGGCCGCTGGCCCGCGATGCCCCCAGACCCACTCCGACTGTTTTTGGAGTGGGGGGAGCTTGGGCTGAGCACTTACAAGGGCCAGGACTCCCGGACGCTAATCTGCATGGCGGGGATTTCCATGGTTAAAGAAGATAATTAGGCTTAAATCTATGGACATACTTCAGAAGGAGGGAAAGAAGCGCTGTTTACTGCTGAGAAATTTATGCTGCCGAGTGAGAGGAGTCAAAGATTGTACTGCATCTGGAAGAAGGATTGATGGGGACGGAGCGATAAGGGGAGTGAGTTTTTATTTTATTTTTTTTCTTCATATTGTTGCCTCGTACCTTCCCGGACGCGATGTCCTGGCTTGTTTGGAGTGAAAGAGAAGCAAAAGACTGTGTGAGTTGAACCTTATAACTGTTGTTACTGAGCATATTTTTTTAAAGATGTGGAGTTGCCGATGAGAAAAGCCCCCCTCTAGTCGGACGGAAGGAGTTCTGAATGCGTTCGGAGGATTTATGAGCTGTGACGCACTTTAAATTGGAGCAGCGACCTGAAGCTAAGTTCAGCTATAGGGCAAGGAGATCCATTAATTTACCAAGAGTCTATGGTTTGATGTTTGGGTCTCCTGCCTGGAAAAGCTGTAAATTCTATAATGATCGTAAATTTTCATGGCCATGAGAGGAAAGCGAAAGTGATTTGAGCTTTTTAAGATGGCGCTACTTCGAATTGCTTCAACGCAACAGGAGCTCCATTAAGAAGATTTATGGGGAGGCTGGACTGATTAACTCACACAGGAGAAAGAACATCTGTGAGACTTTGTTTGATATTTATATCAGCAGCTGGGAAACAATCGTGAAAGTGGAAAACATCTACGTGACTGTAAGGGGAAGATCTGGATTATTATGAACTTGAAGGACGATTTGAACTTTAGAAAAAAGACGGCAGTGGACAGTTGCGAGGAATTCCCAATTTCTTGAAGCATGGGAACCCAAATAAAAAATTCTTTAGATGATTTGGCATAACATTCGGTCTGATTGATATATATATGTGTATAATTTGAAATATTGAATGTGATATAATTGGTTTTAATTGGAAAATTAATAAAAAATATTTTTTTTTTTTTTTAAAATAAAAGTTCTAGCCTTATGAGAGAGGGGGGAAATGTTTCTCTGTCCCCCTTCTCCATGCTGTGTATAATTTTATAAACTTCTATCATGTTGCCTCTTGCTCGCCTTTTCTCTAAACTAAAAAGTCACAAAGGCTGCAATCTTCCTTCAGGTCAATGTTTCACGTGATCTACCGTATTTTTGTGTGTATAAGACTATATTTTTTCCTTATTTTATGAAGTTTAAAATAAGGGGTCCTCTTATACACGGATAGTGCAAAGTGCATTTCTATTAATTTTGAGTCCCAAAAATTAGGGGGCGTCTTATGCACGGAAAAATACGGTATGTCTCTTTGATAAAATGAACACATGCCTAAGTAGCAAGTGACTAAGAGGATTAAGAAATAGTATCATTTCTGAGTTCTGTGGTTCGCACTTGCTTCTGAAGGTGTGTTGAGAGCAGGGAGGGGGCAGAAGTGGCTATCCAGATACTGTTGGACTTCAGCTCCCATCAGTCCCCCGCCAGCATGGCCAACCGCCGGGCATTATGGGAGATGTAGTCTAGTGACACCAGGAGACCCTCAGGTCCCCATTCCTGGTTTAGAGACAGAATCCATTGGCGTAGAGTGGGGAGGGGCAATCTCCTGGGTGACACAGATGTTGTTAGGCAGCTGGATGTGTGTGCATACCGTCTGTTTCCCTCCCACCCTCCATCCACTCGGCCCTGGGAGCTGGCAACCTGCGCTATGACACTGACAGAATCCAGAAGACCTCTGCTGAGACTGCGACGAACTCCAAACCACTGATGGATACAGCAACACCACATCGCTTTTTCAGACCAAGAGGTCCTCAAAGTGCTCCCTATCACATGCGAACTCTTGTTATTTCAAGATCCGGAGACTTGGAATCCTTGTGGACCAGACTTCTCTCTTACACACACACAAGTACACTCGTCCCAGCCAAAGTTTAGCCCATCATGGTCCATTTGATAGGCAGAGTCTGTTGCAGGATCAAGCATGGTCTGCCCAGGCCACAAGGCCAGTCTCCTTTGCTCACCTATGGGACCGCCTCTCCCGGTATGCCCCGCAGAGGACATTAAGGTCCACAAATAATAACATACTGGAGATCCCGAGTCACAAGGTGGTTAGGCTGGCCTCGACCAGGACCAGGGCCTTCTCAGTACTGGCCCCGACCTGGTGGAACGCTCTGTCTCAGGAGACTAGGGCCCTGCGGGATTTGCCATCTTTTCGTAGGGCTTGCAAGATAGAGCTGTTCCGCTTGGCCTTCGGACTGACGCAGTCTGACCCCGGGGTTACCCTCCCCTAAGGTTTTATCTTATAATGGTTTTATCTTACTTGAAGATTTTTAATTTCAAAATTGAATTTTAACATTGTATTAATCTGCATTTTAATTCAATTGTTTCTTTTATACTTGCGTTGATATTTTTGCTGTTAGCCGCCCTGAGCCCGGTCTTGACTGGGAAGGGCGGGGTATAAATAAAATTATTATTATTATCATGAGTAAAAAGTGCTTGGCCTTCCCTGGATGCATCCCAGGTGGTGCCACGGCAGGGGAGATTCCTTGCCAAGAAAACTCTCTTCCCAAGGGAAGGAAGAGAGGCTTCTTGCATTTCACATTACCTGCTGGAGGAGCAGACGGATTACAGAAGAGCAGAAAGGAGCAGGGTGCATTTCAACCTAGAGGGTGCTCAAAATGTTGGAGGTTCCCCCCACAAAAATGGGCAACGAATCACAGCAGCCAGATTAGCTCCAGGGAGAAGGGGGGTCATTGCGAAACCTTCAACCCTACTGTATGTTTCAGGCAAAGACGGGCTTGGTATCATTTCACTCGAATGGCTTTATGACTCATTTGAAAAGGGAGTAGATCAGGGGTCCCAAGACTTACCCGGCTTTGGGCCAGTGCCCGCCGCGCCAATCGCACGGCGGGACAGAGGGCAGGGGAGTGTGCGCGCAGCAGGCCGGAGGGCGGGGGAGTGTGCGCCCGTGCGCATGCGCGCACACACTTACTGGCACGGTGGCACGCTTCCAGGACGGAAAAATCGCCGAAAATCGTTTGTGTGCATGCGTATGGGCCTTCCCCCGACCCGGAAGTGCACCGGAAATTACCTCTTCTGGGTCGGGAGAGGCCCATACGCATGCGCACAAACAATTTTCGGCGCTTTTTTCCGACGTGGAAGTGCGCCGCCGCGCTGTGCGCCATAAGAGCGGGCAGCGGGGGTCGTCGCAGGCCAGATTGGGAGGCCAATTGGGCCGCATCTGGCCTGCGGGCCGTAGTTTGGGGACCCCTGGAGTAGACCCTCCGTCCAACCAGCTGGGCTGGGAGAGGAAGGAAGGAAGGAATCTGCGTATGTACTGCAACTGCTCTTTTCCTGCATGAGATCTTTCCCCAGAATTTCCACCCAAAGAGGGAAATCGGTTGAGTATGTCGGTCTGGAGAAAGGACCCCCCCAAACCCTGTGATTTCCCCCCCACGCCCAGAGAAAACACAAGACTCTCTTTCACAACCAAGACCTGTATAGAACTTCACAACACGCCTCTACAAATATAAATGTTTTGCTTGTGGCTTTTTTTTTTTTTTGCATAATAAAAGCACCCAGGCAAGCTGGTTTTACAAATCACTCTGAGACCCAAATCTGGCCTTGACTATCAAAGAAACAACTTTGCAAAGAATCTAGAGTTCTTTCCCCTCAAAAAAAATTCTGCTCGGGAAAGAAAGAGAAACCGCCCTCTGCCCTCGTGTCTCCAAAGCCTGCAGGAACTTTGCCTCTCTCGGGACAAAGTCAGGCATGAGATTTAAGCCCCTCACCCATCAACCCACAATGGCTTTGAAATCCCAGAGCCATCTATCGGCAATCATCTCCCTTAACTCTGCATCTTGGCACCCTTGGGAAAACCACCCTGGCCAGGCGGTCCAAGCATGAGGTGGTAAAGGGTCTGGGGTGCAAATCTATATCTTAGGTTTCTACCTGGTCTCTCTCCCTGCTTCCCCCAGTCCACCATCGCGGTTGATGGTCCCAGGTGAAGCCAGCACAGCCACGCTGAGTCTGGGACCCAGGCAGACGTTTCTGGGTGACGCTCCCCCTGCAGTGCAGGCCAGCGGAGCTGAATTAGGAGCTGGTGAAAGTCTGAAAGAGAAAAGCTCCTTTATTGGGGGGGGGGAAATAAAACCACAAAGCTGCCCTCCTGGGCTGTGTGGGAGACTGGGGTAGCCTTCCTCTCGCAAACCCCACTTCTCACATAAAACAAGCGGACAGCCCCTCTGGGCAAATCCAGCCGAGCCTTTTTGCCTGTCTGTCTCGGTGCCGTGTCTTCCTGAGTTAGTCGCCAGGGTGGCTTCGAATCCCTGAGGCGTGTGTGGCCGAGGCGTCATCTGCTGCGCAGGGCTCTGCTCGGAGGTGTTGCCGTCCTCACAACCTGGGCTTGATCTGCAAAGGCTTCCCTGGGAGTGAAAAAAAAGAGGAGAGAGAGTTGTTTGTTATCAAAAGGAAAAGAGGCCTGAACTATTACAACCCGGTGTCTATCGCTGAGATCATCTGCAGGAGCATCGCTGGTCATTTTTTTGAGTTGGGGAGTCTTGCTTGACAACAATGAGAAACTGAGCCTCCAATGTCATTGGCCATGTCCTGTGGAACTCTCTGCCACTGGAGATTCAGCAGGCACCCTCTGCACCAACTTTTAAACTGAAAACCTTTTGATTCCTCCAGGCCTACGCAGGCAATTAAGAATGCATCCTTCCACAATGGGTAAGTGATATTGGTTTTTAAATGTTTAATTGTATGTTTTAAAGTTTTTAGTGCTGCAAGCCCCTTGGATATATATATATATATGAAACAGCGGCACGGAAATATTTTCATAAATAAACCAAAAGTGAAAAGGACACACACCCCTCTTGGCATTTGGGAAAGAGAGTGGATCGTTTGATCCTCCTCACCCTGAAAATGCTGCCTGACCTCAGCAACAGCTGCTCTGATGTTGCACCTCACCTGCTTCATTCCCCCCCCCTTTGCCACAGCTGTCAAGCCCACTAGGCTGCTAGTCCACAGCGAGGCAGGTACACCGATGCCTCTGCAAAGCTCTTGGGAAAGCGAGGGTGTTGTGTTCTGGCTGCCTAACCTCAAAAAAGGACATTGTCCCGTTGGAAAAGTTTGGGAGAAGGGCAATCAGAAGGATCAGGGAGGGCGGATCGACTGCCCTAGGAGGAAAGGGTGCAGTGTTTGGGAGAAAAGGAGAGGAAGGGTCTTGGGTTCTAATAAAAGGGGGCTTACTTTTTAATTCAGGAAGGAAATCTGATGCCCACTGTCATGGCCATTAATTACCCTTCTCAAGAGCTATAGTGAATGGGGAACTGCTTGCGGGGAACCCCATCCAGCTCAACGTTGTTTACATTGGCAGGAGAGCTCAGTGGGTAGAGCATGAGACTCAGGGTCTCATGTTTCAGGCAAAGACGGGCTTGGTATCCTTTCACTCAAATGGCTTTATGACTCACTTGAAAAGGGAGTAGATCCTCCGTCCAACCAGGTCAAAGCTGGGCTGGGAGAGGAAGGGAGGAATCTGGTAAGGGTTCTCTCTCAGGGTCGTGGGTTCGTGTCCCACGTTTGGCAAAAGGTTCCTGCATTGCAGGGGGGTTGGGCTAGATGACCCTCGGGGTCCCTTCCAACTCTGCGATTCTGTGATTCTCGTTGCCGGAAATCTGGGCACCTTAAGCCCTGCAGAGAAGGAGCAGCTCACTTTCAAACACTCCAACGCTCCTGGTTCCGCACACATTAAACAGCAGGGTGAATTAGCAGGATGGATGTGACAAAGGGCTCAGGTTTGCTGACAAGGTCAGGCTGCTCAGGATGACAAAATGCAAAACGCTAGAACTGTCTCTCTGGAAGGAGCAGCATCCCGGGGGAGAGGATGGCGGGTCTTAACAAGCCAGGAGAGGCGGGGAAACTTTCAGGCTGATGGAGGGGCTGCCCAGTGACTTTGTGGGCAGAGGGCCGGACTTGGGTTCGAATCCCAGCTTAGTTATGAAACCCTTTCAGTGGCCTGCAGCCACTTTCTCTTTCTCCCTCTGCCTGACCTACCTCACAGGGCTCCTGGGAGGATAAAATGGGGACAGAGGGAAACACATTGCCCTGCGTTCCTTGGAGAAACAGCAGGACAAGAATGTAGAAATAGAAGGAAGCAATACATTTAAGAATCCCGCTGAAAATATTGACTCCGGGCTACACTCCCCACACCTAGAATTTTAAAATGTGCTTTGTGCATTCAAAGAACTGATGGCTGCCAGTTCCCTCTGGGATCAGACCCTCTGCCACAGCAGGAGGAGCTTAGGAGCCAAAGGACGGTCGCTTTCTAGTGGCACCGAGGGAACAAGAGACCATCAGAAGAACACTGCCAGGTCACGCTCGCCTTTTGTCTAAACTAAAAAGACACAAACCTATGATCAAACCTATCCATTCTTAAGGAAATCAGCCCTGAGTGCTCCCTGGAAGGACAGATCGTGAAGCTGAGGCTCCAATACTTTGGCCACCTCATGAGAAGAGAAGACTCCCTGGAAAAGACCCTGATGTTGGGAAAGATGGAGGGCACTAGGAGAAGGGGACGACAGAGGACGAGATGGTTGGACAGTGTTCTCGAAGCTACGAACATGAGTTTGACCAAACTGCGGGAGGCAGTGGAAGACAGGAGTGCCTGGCGTGCTATGGTCCATGGGGTCACGAAGAGTCGGACACGACTAAACGACTAAACAACAAAAAGTCACAAGCACTGTTCTTCAGATCAATGTTTTATGCGATCTCTCTCTGTTTGATAAAATGAACACATGCCTATCCTTTCAGACATCAGTTGCCCAGAGCAAGTGACTAAGAGGGTTAAGAAATAGTATCATTTCTGAGTTCTGTAGCTCTCACTTGCTTCTGAAGGTGCATTTAGAGCAGGGAGGGGCACCCATGGCTGTCTAGATACTGTTGGACTTCAGACACCCATCAGCCCCCAGCCAGCATGGCCAACTGCCAAGCATTATGGGAGATGTAGTCTAGTGACACCAGGAGACCCACCTGGTTTAGAGACATAATCCAGTGGCGTGGCGAGGGGGGGCGGGGGCGTTTGCCCTGGGTGCAAAATGGTTAGGGGTGCAAATTTTCACTTGTTTCTAAGTGTGTGTTCAGCACACGACCTCTCTCCCCCCCCAAAAAAACAGAGCCCTGTTGGATCAAGCCAATGGCCCATCTCGTCCAGCATTCTGCTCCTACAGCATGTGGGAGAACCGCAAGCAGGAAATGAGTGCAATAGCAACTCTCCCCTCCCCTGGTTTCCAGCAAATGGTATTCAGAAACTGTGGAGTGAGCACAGCCGTCCTGGCTAGTGACCCTCAAAAGCCCTCTTCTCCATAAATTTGTCCATCTAGATTGGGGGCCATCACTGCTTCCTGTGGGAGGGAGTTCCACAGTGTGAAAAAGGACTCTCTTTTGTCCGTCCTTAACTTTCCGACATTCATCTTCCTTGCATGGCCACAAGTTCTGGTATTATGAGTGAGAAATGTTTCTCTGTCCAGTTTTGTAAACTTCTATCATATTCTCGCTCGCTCGCCTTTTCTCTAAACCAAAGAGTCATAAATGCTGCAACCTTCCTTTGGATCAATGCTTCACATGATCTCTCTCTCTTTGACCCAGGGACCACAGGCTGGGATGCCCACAAGGTGTGCAAATCATAAGTGAGGAAGGGGCTCAATCTGAGGAGGGGGGAGAGTGCCCAGCTTGGCCCCCTGTAAAGGCTCAGATCGGGGACGGACGGATGTCTCTAAGGCCTGAGAAGCCGGGATGGGTTTTACATTACGTTGCCTGCCAAGTGACAAGGGTTCAGGTTTCCAAACTGCCTCCCCCCCCCCTCTCCACTGCTTGGAAAAGAACAAGGGACACCCATCTCAGCCCCGAACTTAGCCCGGGTGTCACGGCCCCTGCTGGGACGATGCTGCCTTTTGAGGGCCTGGGGCGGTTCCAAGAAGGATCTAGGCTTTATATTGGGAAAGGCCTTTCATGCCGGAGATTCTTCACGTGGACCCCGCTGGGCTCCCCCGCTGGGAAACCATGGGTGCCCTCCTGCAGCAGCGCCACCGAAGAAGCATGAGGAACATGGCAAAGTCTCGTAGCTAGCTCTCCTCCCCGCCTTTTAAAACTTGGTCAGACAAACTTTGGGCAGGGCTGTAAGTGGCGGTGGCATTGATGCATGGCTTTTTGAGCTAATTTATGTAAAATAAAGAGGGCTCATTTAGCACCTTTCCACCCTTAATATAACAACCATACATCAGAGGGAGGCCCGGCAGTCGCCCCCGACTTGGCCATTAGTCACCTGCGACGCCAGCTAATGCCGCGTAAAAAGGAGTCAGCAGTGGGCGAGCAGACCTCTGGGTGCCCAGCTGTGTGCAGGCATGAGAGGCACCAAGGAGGCAGAAGATCTGGCAAGGTCAAGAGGAGAGCAGGCATCCTTCTAGATCAGGCTTCCTCAACCTCGGCCCTCCAGATGTTTTTGGCCTACAACTCCCATGATCCCTAGCTAGCAGGACCAGTGGTCAGGGATGCTGGGAATTGTAGTCTCAAAACATCTGGAGGGCCGAGGTTAAGGAAGCCTGTTCTAGACAGTCTTCAAGGGCTTTAAGCAAAGGCTGGGCATCTCAGGGTCACTGTTGCACTGGCCACCCTTTCTACCGTGCATTCAGGGTTATCTTTCGTTCGGAGAAAAGGCAATGACAAGGTGTGATGGTACGGTGTTTCTCAATCTTGGGTCCCCAGCTGTTGTCGGACTACAACTCCCATCACCCCCAGCTAGACAGGACCAGTGGGCAGGGATGATGGGAGTTGTAGTCCGACAACAGCTGGGGACCCACGTCTGAGAAACTTGGTTATAAAATGATGCATAGCACGGAGGAAGAGGGGAGAGAAAAGTTTTGCTCCCTCTCTCGTAACACTAGGACTTGTGGGCATCCAATGAAGCTGCATGTTGGAAGATTCAGGACAGACGAAAAAAGGACTTATTTGAATAGTGCATAGTTAAACTGTGGAACTCCCTCCCACAGGAGGCAGTGATGGCCACCAACTTGGATGGCTCTGAAAGGGGTTTAGACAAATTCATGGAGGATTGATGGCTATCAGCCACGGTGGATGTGCTCTGCCTTCTGCGGTCAGAGGTAGCAATGGTTCTGAATACAATTTGAGGGAAACTGCAGGAGGGGAGAGGGCTTGCAGGCTTCCTACAGGCATCTGGTGGGCTACTGTGAGAACAGGATGCTGGACTATATGGGCCAATGGCCCTGATCTAGCAGGCAAATCTAAAAATATGTAGTATAAACACTGGCAACTGGGAAACACTGGCCTGCCTGCGCTCCAATTGGAGAATAGCCTTTACCGAAGGTGTCACGGGCTTTGAAGACACTCGAACTCAGGACACAAGGGAGAAAGGCCTGGAAACGATGCCTTATGAGGAACGGCTTAGGGAGCTGGGTATGTTTAGCCTGGAGAAGAGAAGGTTAAGGGGTGATATGATAGCCATGTTCAAATATATAAAAGGATGCCATAGAGAGGAGGGAGAAAGGTTGTTTTCTGCTGCTCCAGAGAAGCGGACACGGAGCAATGGATTCAAGCTACAAGAAAGAAGATTCCACCTAAACATTAGGAAGAACTTCCTGACAGTAAGAGCTGTTCAACAGTGGAACTTGCTGCCAAGGAGTGTGGTGGAGTCTCCTTCTTTGGAGGTCTTTAAGCAGAGGGCTGACAGGCATATGTCAAGAATGCTTTGATGGTGTTTCCTGCTTGGCAGGGGGTTGGACTGGATGGTCCTTGTGGTCTCTTCCAACTCTATGATTCTATGATTCTATGAAATGTGCTAAGAGGAAAGCCCGCTTGGCAAACCCTCACAGTGATCAACTCCCACCCGGAAACCAATGTCCCCACTGTGGAAGGACGTGTGGATCCAGAACTGGCCTCCACAGTCACTTATGGACTCATTGTTAAAACCGTGTTCATGGAAGACAATCTTGCTCGGCTACAAGGAAACGCCAAAGAAGCAGAAGCAGCAGCTCACGATAGTATCAGGGTGGCAATACATGACTTTGCTTTCAATATGGTGAATTTCAGAATGCAGAGGATCTTACGGGCTGCAAAGTCCGTGTTTCCAGTGCCAGAGGAGAAAAGAAGTTAAGAAGCAGCGTTGACTGCATCTGTGACACTCGCCCGAGCTTTGCTTGCTGGGGAGGAGAGAGAGGGGAGCAGGGAGCAGGCAGGCAGGCGCTGGCCGGAATGGGGAAAGGATGGAGGGTGCCCAGGAAGGAGCACGTAGAGATGCCCTCTCCGTTTTGGGCCATCTCTATTAACGGTGTACCTCTAGACCTCGATTCTGAAGGAAATCAGCCCTGAGCGCTCACTGGAAGGACAGATCCTGAAGCTGAGGCTCCAATACTTTGGCCACCTCATGAGAAGAGAAGACTCCCTGGAAAAGCCCCTGATGTTGGGAAAGATTGAGGGCACTAGGAGACGGGGACGACAGAGGACGAGATGGTTGGACAGTGTTCTCGAAGCCACCAACATGATTCTGACCAAACTGCGGGAGGCAGTGGAAGACAGGAGTGCCTGGTGTGCTATGGTCCATGGGGTCACGAAGAGTCGGACACGACTAAACGACTAAACAACAACAACCTCTAGACTAGAGGCTAACATTACAGATTATTAGACTTCCATAGCACGATAAATATGCAACGTGGTCGCTCCTGCAACTGCCCTTTCATCGGGGAGGGCCCTCAGAGAAGAAAAAAAAAAAGAGATTTATAGCTGCAAGACGAGACTGGCAATATTTCCTGAGCCATAATATTGGCAGCTTTTCATTTATGCCCGAAGACGGTGCGGATAAAAGAAGACAAGTTCGAGAGGGAGGGAGGGAGGAGGGAGGCAACACAGGATGTGAGCAAAGGCGGCCGAGAGGGAGTTAGTTGCCATTCATGTCAGCCCCACTTTCCCCCTGGGGCTGGTGGCAAGAGGGCTCTTTAATCGCATTGTTTCTTCCTTCCCCTGAAGGACAGCGCTCCTCGTAAACCCAGGCACGGAGGGCGGGGAGGGGGGGAGCTCGTGATGTTATTTATTTATTTATTTATTTACGAGGCGCTATGAAATTCTTACAGACACACTGTAAAATTGTCTGTCAACATCCCCACCCCAGAGTTCCCCACCCCACCCTCCCCAACAACGAGAGGCCCTGACAGAACATTAAACAGCTAAAAACTCTCATCTGTGTTCTGGCTGAACTTAATTATGAATTGCAAACAGAGAGGGGAGAGGGGAGAATTTTAAAAATGTACTAAAACGAAGCAACACGTGCGCGAGAAGAGAAGGGTGGGTGGGTGCCCAGAATTTTAACCAGATTTGGATTAATTTGGTTCCGCTTCTGCCCTCTTGCCCCACTCGCTTTGGATCATGGCTGCTTTCCCCAACCCTTGCCACACCTGGACGTGCGCGTGCGCAAGTACACACACACTCTTGCACACTCGCAGGCACAAGGAGAGAGGTACGGGAGAGAGAGCGGGGGGGGGGGGTCAGTTAAATTCCTTATTAAGAACTTAAGGAAACTGAAAATCCAGGCCATTCTTGCCTTTACCGGCAAAGCACAATAACCCCAACTCTGGACTTGCATCTTGAGACTGTAAAAGGAATGGAAGCCTCTTGAGCGGCTCCGATAAAATGTCCCCAAAGTGCCACATTTAAAGATGCAGTGTAAAACAATGGTGTAAAAGTCAACAAAACTGGCTCTGTATGAAACAATAGAGGATGTTACTCAGCCAAAGGCTTGGTGGTCAAAGAGGAATGGTTTCGTCTGGTGCCTAAAGGCATATGACATACCCTCCAACGTTTCTCCAGTGAAAACAGGGACATTCTATTCCATAACAATAATTTTACTACTGTATTCATATCCTGCCCATCTGACTGGGTTGCCCCAGCCACTCTGAGCAGCTTCCAACATATATAAAAACATAATAAAACATTAAAAACCTTCCCTATACAGGGCTGCTTTCAGATGGCTCGGGGGTTGGACAACTCCATACTCGCCATCATTTCTAGGGCGTCTGAATGAAAAATGGAACAATCCAAGATCAAATCAGAACCTGGGGCAGCTTCTGTAAATCCTGGACTGTCCCTGGAAAATAAGGGCACTTGGAGGGTCTGGTATAATAAAGGTGGCAGGTGAGCTTCCCTGGGGAGAGCATTGCACAGATGGGGGCCACTGCAGAAAAGGCCCACCCTCTAGACCTCTTGTGGAGGAGGCACATGAAGAAGGGCCTCGGATGATGACCACAGTGTCCGGGTGGGTTCATATGGGGAGAGGCAGCCCCTTAAGGCTTCCCCTGGCCTAGAGAGTCTGGCATAGCTATTTTAGGTGTTCAAATATGTCTTGAATTTCCTGGACATAGCTGGAATACTGTAATTCGAAACAGTGTCTGGGGGGAAATCCGAAGTGTTTATTTCAGCGAATTTCACAAAATATGCATAAAAGATATGCAATAAAAGCTCAACAAGTAAGAAAAAAATCAACAACTTTTGTGTCCCGATTTTTCACTTTTTGCAATATGGCAGCCCTAATTAAGATTGAGCAGAGTCCCACAAGGATGGTCAATTAGGTTGGCGAGCACAGGGACAGCAGAGTCTTCCTGGTGGTGGGCCCACAGTTCTGGACCTCCCTTCCTGCAGAAGGGCAGAAGGAACCTTCAAGCAGAGGCCTTTAAACGTTCTGGTCGCCTTGTCTCAAAAATGATACTGTAGAGTTGAAAAAGGTTCAGAGAAGGACCACCGAAAAGTTCAATGAAAGGATACAGCATTGGGGAACATTTTAGCTTAGAGAAAAGGCAAATAAGAGGCAACATGATAGGAGTTTATAAAAACTATTTGTGGCTTGAAGAAATAGACAGAGAAAGCTTCTTCTCCCTCTCTCAACACCAGGACACCCATGGAAGCTGAATGTTGGAAGGTTCAGGACAGAGGAAAGGACTTATTCATGTAGCACAGAGTTCAAGCTATGGAACTTGCTCTCCCAGGAAGTAAGGATGGCCACCGACTTGGATGGCTTGAAAAGAGGACTGGACAAATTCATGGAGGAGGAGAGGGCTCTCCATGGCTATTAGTCATGATGGCTCTTCTCTGCCTCCACAGTTGGAGACAGCAGTTGCTGGAAACTGCAGCAAAGGAGAGAGTGCGGCTCTTGAGAACCAATCCTGCCAACAGGTTGCTTGACTCGATGGGCCTTATCCAACAGGCCCATGTTCTTATGCTCTTTGACGACTCATCATGATGCTTCAGTCCATCTTAACACTGTTTTTCTCTGGCAGAGATTCCTGAGACTCGGTGCTTCCTTATGTTTCCATGTTCCACTGGGACTTTTCACAGGTAGGTAGCCGTGTTGGTCTGAGTCGAAGCAAAATAAAAAAATTCCTTCAGTAGCACCTTAAAGACCAACTAAGTTTTTATTTTGGTATGAGCTTTCGTGTGCATGCACACTTCTTCAGATACTTTTCAATTATTGAAATGTACTTTAAGCCCTAAAATGCAATGTATAAACCAACAAGGAGGAATCAAAATACTAGTTCTTTGGATCCTAGCTACAGAGCCCTTTGATTCCGTTCCTTCCCCCCCCCCCCAAAAAAACAGGACGCTTTCCAAATAAGGTTCCAGAATTCTGCAAAACCTTCTACATTACCCAGAAGAACCAAAGAAGCAGACGGGGTTGGAAAGACTTTGATGTAACTGCAGCGTATTGAACCTGGTGCCGTGCTCTGTCCCCACGATAACCCTGCAAGGTGGGCCAGCATCTTTCTGTTTGTTGCAGGTGAGGAACGGGGGCCAAGACAGTGACTTGGTCAAGCCCCCAGTGGGGTTTTAAACGCAAGCCCCCCCCCCGCCCCTCTTTGGAGAATGGGAGGAGGGCCAGGGAAATCTCCCCAATTTCAGCAAAGAGACCCACAGAGTATTAATGGTCTCAGAATCAATACAGGATATGCAAAAAAAGGAAGACTAATCTGAATGAGTAATCATTTTGAAATGCAACACCATCCATTATAAAACACGAGGACAGCAAATGAAGGAATATCCAGAGAGCAGAAGCCTGGTGCCGCTTCAATGAACAGGCTTCGAGGTTTGCTGCCATTTATCAAAGAGTTTTGCAGGTTGGGGGGGGGGTTCGTTCTTGGGTGGCCCGATAAATATCCTCCATCGAGCTGAGCAAGAGGAAAGGACTATACCTCTGGCCTACCTCTTGGAAGGCAGTGTCCCTGCAGAAACTACAGCAAGCCCCCTGCCGCCCGCCCGCCCGGCTGCAAGCCCCTCGGTTAAAGTTCCTGGTAGAGCGTTCAAATTGTGCGATCCATCTTGGTGGCAGACGACGCAGTCACTCACTTGTTCCTGCCACCCTCCGTATCTTGGGAGCGGCACAATCTATCTTCCGGGAACCAGGTATATAATTTCTAGTTAGTGAAAGCTCCGCTAAGAAGCCCCTTTTTCATTATGATGATTGAACAGCTTCGAGCAAAGGAGACTGCGAGGCTGGGAAGGAGAGCGGGAGCCAGCCGCTGCGGTGGAAACCCGAGTCGCTTCTGCTGAGCTTGCCACGCCGGCGAGAGAATTCGTGCTTCCAAGATGCTCTCGTGCCTTTCATGAAAACCAACACACATTTTTTCCTGGGCCTGAGCGGCATGCAGACAAACCAGGCTTAAGAATGAAAGTGTTGTCAGGTCCAAAAAGCAGAAACTAAGCTGCAGTGCTCTGCTGAAATGGTTGGTTCTTCAACAAACAGCTCTCCCTAGGGCAGGCTTCCCCAATGTGGCAACCCTCAGATGTTTACATCAACTCACAAAAACCCTGGGCAGTTGTCTCACCTCGGCAAGGATATTGTAGAGTTGGGAAAGGTTTGGAAAAGATAAACCAAAATGATTCAGGGGATTCATCCCTACGAAGAAAGGTTGTTGTTGTTGTTTAGTCGTGTCCGACTCTTTGTGATCCCATGGACCAGAGCACACCAGGCACTCCTGCATTCCACTGCCTCCCGCAGTTTGGTCAAACTCATGTTTGTAGCTTCAAGAACACTGTCCAACCATCTCGTCCTCTGTCGTCCCCTTTTCCTTGTGCCCTCCATCTTTCCCAACATCAGGGTCTTTTCCAGGGAGTCTTCTCTTCTCATTAGGTGGCCAAAGTTTTGGAGCCTCAGCTTCAGGATCTGTCCTTCCATTGAGCACTCAGGGCTGATTTCCTTCAGAATGGGTAGGTTTGATCTTCTTGCAGTCCATGGGACTCTCAAGAATCTCCTCCAGCACCATAATTCAAAAGCATCAATTCTTTGGCAATCAGCCTTCTTTATGGTCCAGCTCTCACTTCCATACATCACTACTGGGAAAACCATAGCTTTAACTATACGGACCTTTGTTGGCAAGGTGATGTCTCTGCTTTTTAAGGTGCTGTCTAGGTTTGTCATTGCTTTTCTCCCAAGAAGCAGGTGTCTTTCAATTTCGTGACTGCTGTCACCATCTGCAGTGATCATGGAACCCAAGAAAGTAAAATCTCTCACTGCCTCCATTTCTTCTCCTTCTATTTGCCAGGAGGTGATGGGACCAGTGGCCATGATCTTAATTTTTTTGATGTTGAGCTTCAGACCCTATTTTGCACTCTCTTCTTTCACCCTCATTAGAAGGTTCTTTAATTCCTCCTCACTTTCTGCCATCAAGGTTGTGTCATCTGCATATCTGAGGTTGTTGATATTTCTTCCGGCAATCTTAATTCCGTCTTGGGATTCATCCAGTCCAGCCTTTCGCATGATGAATTCTGCATATAAGTTAAATAAGCAGGGAGACAATATACAGCTTTGTCGTATTGTCGAAACTGCTTTCCCAATTTTGAACCAATCAGTTATTCCATATCCAGTTCTAACTGTAGCTTCTTGTCCCACATAGAGATTTCTCAGGAGACAGATGAGGTGATCAAGCACTCCCATTTCTTTAAGAACTTGCCATAGTTTGCTGTGGTCGACACAAAGGCTTTTGCATAGTCAATGAAGCAGAAGTAGTTGTTTTTCTGGAACTCTCTAGCTTTCTCCATAATCCAGCACATGTTTGCTATTTGGTCTCTGGTTCCTCTGCCCCTTCGAAATCCCGCTTGCACTTCTGGGAGTTCTCGGTCCACATACTGCCTAAGCCTGCCTTGTAGAATTTTAAGCATAACCTTGCTAGCGTGTGAAATGAGCGCAATTGTGTGGTAGTTGGAGCATTCTTTGGCACTGCCCTTCTTTGGGATTGGGATGTAGACTGATCTTCTCCAGTCCTCTGGCCACTGCTGAGTTTTTCAAACTTGCTGGCATATTGAGTGTAGCACCTTAACAGCATCATTTTTTAAAATTTTAAATAGTTTGGCTGGAATACCATCACTTCCTTGTTATTAGCAGTGCTTTCTAAGGCCCATTTGACTTCACTCTCCAGGATGTCTGGCTCAAGATCAGCAATCACACTACCTGGGGTGTACGAGACCTCCATATCTTTCTGGTATAATTCCTCTGTGTATTCTTGCCACCTCTTCATAAAGTTCCCTATGAGCATCTCTGGAGATTTTTTCTTTAAATCTTGCTTGTTTAGTTTGCCTCCAGGTGACTGAAAAATCCCTCATTTTCTCTATTTAATTAGGCAACGGTTCACCATTTGCACACAGGCTTGGGTGAAGGAGATGACTTTATGACCGTGAATTCAAAGCTAAAAATGATTGCCCAAAGAGCTGATAAACACACTTCTTAGAAATGCTACTAAAACAACTTATCCCTAGATGATAAATGCATGCCCAAATATTTCACGTTGCCTCTGGAAGATATTCACATTTAGGCCTTGATTAAACTCGGGGTGAAAGGGGTGGGGGAGTGCCTGCGTGTGTGAAAACAGCCACCAAGAAGGTCTCCCCACGTGACATTGTTGCTCAGAGATGATGCATCACTTAAAACACCTCAGAGGCCATTCTAGGTTATTCTTAGAGGTCATAGGAGGACACAGAGGAGGAGGAGGAGGAATGCCAGTTGCTGGAAACCACGGGAGGGGAGAGGGCCCTTGTGCTCAGATTTTTCTTGCAGGCATCTAGTTGGCCACTGTGAGAACAGGAGGCTGGACCAGGTGGTTCCTTGGCCTGATCCAGCAGTTCTTCTTATGCTCTTAGTCAGAGGCACCAAGATATCCAGGGCCTTTAAATCTGCACAATGTTTTCAACTCCCAACTCCCACTTCCATAGCCATGCTGCTGCACATGGCCAGGAATTGGCCTGTCCTTTCTCTGGAGAGGAGGTCCACAGAGCATCTGCAAAGACCTCGCTGTTCACCTCTCATGCCTACAAGGATGCAATCATTTGGGGAAAGGCCTTCAGCGGAAGGGGACATGCTGTGAATGCAAGAGGTCCCAGGCTCAACCCCCTGGCATCTCTCACTAGGCTTCATAAAACCATAGAATTGCAGGGTTGGAAGCAACCCCAAGGGTCATCTAGTCCAACCCCCTGCAATGCAGGAATCCCAGCTAGAGAATCCCTGACAGGTGGCCACCCAACCTCTGCTTGGAAACCTCCATGGAAGGATAGTCTGCCAGCTCCCATTCAGACGCGAGACAGCTTTTACCATCAGAAAAGTCTTCCTGATATTCAGTCAAAATTTCCTTTCTTGTAATTTGAATCCATTGGTGTCGGTCCTACCCTCTGGAGCAGCAAAAAGCAAGCTTGCTCTACTATCCGTGTGACAGTCCTTCAGAGATTTGAAGATAATAATAATAATAATAATAATAATAATAATAATAATAATAATAATATTTATACCCCGCCCATTTGGCTGGGTTTCCCCAGCCACTCTGGGTGGCCTCCAACTAAAGACTAAAAGTACATTAAAACATCAGTCATTAAAAACTTCCCTAAACAGGGCTGCTTTCAGATGTCTTCTAAACATCAGATAGTTGTTTATTTCCTTGACATTGGATGGGAGGGTGTTCCACAGGGAGGGTGCCACCACCGAGAAGGCCCTCTGCCTGGCTCCCTGTAACTTTGCTTCTCGCAGTGAGGGAACTGCCAGAAGGCCCTCGGAGCTGGACCTCAGTGTCCAGGCAGAACGATGGGGGTGGAGACGCTCCTCCAGGTATACTGGGCTGAGGCCGAAGTTGGCTATTATGTCTCCTTTCCATCTTTATCACCTCTCACTCAGGGCAAAAGGTGATTGCTGATGGAACACAAGCCATGCTGTCTCTATTTTCCTCTGTGGCTCAGCCTGAAGATGGAGAGGAACCCCCGGTTTCTCCCTGCAGCTGATGCTCTGGGTGCCTGTGCCTTGCCCCCAGGGTAAGGGCATACTGCCTGGGAGCCAGCTCTCATGGCCGTGGCAGAGAAAGGGGCCGCCAGATGTAATCCAGCCGGCGGAATGACGGAATCGCCCAAGCATTTTGCTGGCCGCTCGGGCAGGGCGGCGGTTAGCACAAATCTCCGGTGACACTGGGCTTGTATGCTTCACGGCCCCTCAATTCCACTTGTCAACTCGTTCACAAACACAATGGTTCCGTCTCGCGACTCACTGGCCATAAAATGCAGCAGATGAGCTCCCTGTTAGCTGACAGGATGCAGCCAAACATGAAGCAGGCAGGGAGTGATCCATTATGGGCCACCAGGAGCGGAAACCGACAGCGGCCCCAGGAAAGGCAGCCATGGGCAGCAGCTCCAGAAAAAAGGGGTCTTGTCGGGGGTCTCCTCTGCCTCCTAGCATGCTGTTCCACTGTTCTCCCAAGAGGCCGGGGGCTCCAGTTCTGGCTGTCATGTGTCAGGAACTGTAGGTCTCAGTTCTGGCCCCTCACTTCTCTCGGTCTTTCTGCAAGCTCATGGTGTCTTTTTGCATGCACCTGGCGGCACAGTTTGGTATCCTGGGAATCATCATGTTTGCTTGAAATCAAAAGTCAAGGTTCTAGCTCTCACACATATTCTGCACTTGCGTGGTTTGAACACTTGGGACACTGAACACTACTTAGAACACTTTCTGTGAAGCCCTGCTGGGCGAGATCAGTCTCCCTGGAAATCCTGCTTGCAACTGACTCCTTCTGCCTTTGGTCTTGCCCTGCTCCAGCCCTGCCCTTCTGGCTTACAGGACTCCTGCTTATCTACCTGACCAGAAGCCTGACAGAGCAGGGTTTTCAGAGTGAGTCCCAAACCTGCTGAGATTGGGGGGGGGGGCAAAAAGAGAGAGATATGCAACTACATTGCAGCTCTGTAAATTTGCAGTTCAGGCACCAGAGACTTGCCCTCTGTTTCTGGGGGCACCTGGGCGGCCGTCAGCAAATTACTCAGCCTCAGCTTCCAACCTGTAAAATGGGAATGGCGTCCTCCTGCACAGGACAACTGGTTGAGCGAATGCAAAACTCTCTTTGTAAATGAAAATCATAGAATCATAGAGTTGGAAGAGACCACAAGGGCCATCCAGTCCAACCCCCTGCCAAGCAGGAAACACCATCAAAGCATTCTTGACATATGCCTGTCAAGCCTCTGCTTAAAGACCTCCAAAGAAGGAGACTCCACCACACTCCTTGGTAGCAAATTCCACTGCCGAACAGCTCTTACTGTCAGGAAGTTCTTCCTAATGTTTAGGTGGAATCTTCTTTCTTGAAGTTTGAATCCATTGCTTCTCTGGAGCAGCAGAAAACAATCTTTCTCCCTCCTCCATATGACATCCTTTCATATATTTGAACATGGCTATCATATCACCCCTTAACCTTTCTCATTTGAAAAGCAGCCTTTCAAATGAGAAAAAGCAAGTAAGAGGAGGAAGCGCCCCTCTTGGCAGCAGAACAAAAGTTTCCTTCTCTCACTGTGTGTCTATGTACAACATTCATTGTCACATAAATAAAATAAAATAAAATAAAATAAAATAGTAGTGACCAGGTGATCAATTCAAGAGTCACCCTAGGGGTGTTTTTTTGCAGCTGGGCCCAGTACCACTTCTAATTTGCATCAATCTTGCTGGCTGGGGATGGAGAAAGGGGTTGTTCCCATGAACCCTCTCCTCCTCCATGTCAGGGGCCACTACTGCCTCCTGTGGGAGGGAGTTCCACAGTTAAACCACGTGCTACGTGAACAAGCCCTTCCTTTTCTCTGTCCTAAATCTTCCAGTCTTCAGCTTTGTTTTATGTCCATGAATTCTCTCTCCCATGTCATTCATCAGGATATAAACTTCTACAAGTTCTTGTCATGAGAGAGGAAGAACAACTTTTCTCTATCCACTTTCGGCCTTTGTGTAGAGACAGCTCCCTCGGAGACTTGGCATCCATTCTGCCTCTCACGTTGAGGGGGGAAGGTTGACTTCTTTCTACCCCTGCCTTTGGGCTTAAGTGTTCCACTCCAGCCTCACATCTGTCAGGGATTCTTTAGCTGTGACTCCTGCATTGCAGGGGTTGGACTAGATGGCTCTTGGGGTCCCTTCCAACCCCCCAGTTCTATGACTCTATGATGTATCTCAGTTCCAACGACTCCGATGCCAAGTGAGTAACTAGCGTGGGAGGGTGGTAAAGCTGGGGTTGTCAGATGCAGCCACTGGAACAGGAAATATTTCCAAGCCTCTCAAGTGAGATTTTAATGCTCTTTTCTCTGCATATAGGGATGCAAAGGCTCTGCGTTACAAGAGGAAAGAGCTTTCAAAGACCATGCCACAATTCATCCAGAAAAAGTGAGGATTGCAGGCCCACCAAACGCAGGAGGCTTGGCAGATTTGAAAGTTGCCAACAAATCAGTAAGGAGAGAGGAGATATTGGGGGGGGCGGGCGGCTGCAGACACAATAAGAGGCACACAAATGAAGAGATCAGAAAGCACATTCTCAAAGAGCTCCCTGGGGGACAGGAAGACACGGGTTGCATTCTGAACGAGAGCTGACTAGGGAGCAAGGGGGGTGGGCAGAAAGTTTTTAAAAATTGGCATGAGTCATGATAGAGCCTCCATGGGTCGGGGTAATGTAGCTTTGACTCCTGTGGACCGACGGGACATGGCTCTGGCACCAGGCCCTGCCTGCAAACTTCCCACAGCAGCTTCTTGCATGTGTTTCCCCCCCATAAAATAATTTCGATTCTTCAGAATCGCAGCTGTTTCTTCCTTTGCTGCCTCATTCGGAGGCAGCAATGCGTCTGAGTACCAGTTTCTGGAAACCACAGGAGGGAAGAGGGCTCCTGTGCTCAGATCCTGCTTGCTGGCTTCCCATAATGAGCATCTGGTGAGAACCTTGTGAGAACAGGATACTGTACTGGAATGGATGGCCCATTGGCCTGGTCCAGAAGGGCTTTTAGGTTCTTTTAAAAACTAGTTCCAAGGCCTAGTAGTTCTGGAGGTAACCTGAATGTTTGCAGGCCATGTCTGCAAAAAAGCAGCATTGCTTCGGGGGGGGGGCATTTTCATGGCTCCGGGTCCTTTCTTCCCCAGGAATCACAATTCCTCCTCCTGCCATGCACTGCTTTTTGCCAAAAAGATTCTACATTTGAGAAAGCTCCGAGAAGCGCACAAGTCTGAAATGAATGGAATCAGTCTGAAATGAATGCAATCACTAATGTAGGCCTGTTAATTTCAGTTGGTCTACTCTGAGCAGTTGGCTACTACCCTGAGGAAAGTCACACAAGCCACCTCAAATAATTTGTTCTTAAGTGCAGAGTCTGCGTTTTCTGAGAGGGGAGTTTCTGGCCCAGGGAGGGGCCGGCAAGCAAGCAAGCAAGAACGGACAGACAAGACATCCGCCGCTCTGCAAATGTGCACACTCTACCTGCAGCTTGATAGACTCTGCATTAGGAAAGCAATTATATTAGAGGTTTGTTAACTCAATTATGAAAGTAGTTTGTGATGCTTTTTAATTAACTCATTTCTGTACGCCTGATAGAGCATGGATTTGCCAGATGAGACAGAGCCTCGACGCGGGGACTGGGCCGTGGTGTGAAATTGGGAAACGGAGGGAGGCAGGCAAGCAGTGGTGCGCCTGGGTGTGTAGGAACACACACAGAAGGATGGAGCCAGAGAGCTCAACCCACTGGGGCCTTTTCCTGCCTCGCTGAAATGAATCAGCACACCTGAGGCCTCCGAGACCCGACTCCTGACACCGCAGGTCTCCCTGCAATCAATGGGCTTTTCTAAAAAAAACTCTGAACCTGAACTGCTGCGGACGCAGGCAGGGTGACTGGAAGAAGCTCTGCCGCCCACTGCCAGGGCTGGGAGCCCAGAAAGAGGCAGTGGCAATGGCAACAACGGGAGGGGACAGCTAGAGTTGAGTAGGCCGCTTGATGGCAAGAAGAGGGCAGGGTGCTGGATTTTGCTTTGGGTATCCTGCTGATCTCACACAGGGCAGAGGAACTATCAAGGGGGCCTTCTCTGTGGTGGCTCCTAAGCTGTGGCGCTCCCTCCCCAGAGAGGTGCACCTGGCACCTTCGTTGCACGGCTTCTGAAGGATGCTGAAGATGTCCTTCTTCACACTGGCTTTTGCCACTTGAGGCCAGCACACACTTCCGTGCATGCCGAGGACGCACCTTGCTTTTGTAAAGGTGATTTGTTTTCCAACAATTAGTTTTTAAGTGTTGTGACCATAGGATGAAGGGCAGGCAATAAAGAAACAATTAACAACAACAACAACACCATCAACATCATCATCACAGTTGCATTATTGCACCAGGCAAAAAAAAATCAGTTTTGAATTTACTAGGACCATTATTTGGGATGAATTTTAAGGGGGGTGGGGCTTGTGTGAGATGTGAAACAGGATTTATTATGCCTGCCCAGTGTGCAGCTTGTAAAAGGCAATCTAACTTACTTTTCTTATTTAACGTTTTGCCTTAACAAGCGTCCTGGTGAACTTAAAAACCTGGCATATTACTTACTGGTTTTTGTTTGTACCTAATGAGGTATTATTTTAATATTCTTTGGTGATTTTATTTTTTTGGGGGGGGGGTGTCTCTAAGCCTACGTTGTTGCTAGAACGGCTGCAAAATCCCCATAGATGCTCACAGGAATTGCTGCAGGATAGAGATGGCTGGAACTATCAGGGGCAGCAGCAGCAATTCTACCTGCCTTGCCCCCTCCTGCCCCACCTGGGACCCTTAAAAGGAGGAGCTGCTGTTTAAGTGCTTATTCTTGCTCTCTCTTGATGGTTTCGTGGGGAATAATTGCTTGCCCTTCTGGTAGGTAAACGAATGCATTTTGATACTTCTGAAATGTAAAGATTTATTTTTATCGTTATTGATTTGCATTCTGTCGCATGTGCATTGATATGTTTGTATTCGCATCTGCATTGTTTCTGAGCTGCCTTGGGGTGGGGGTTTTTTTTGGCCAAAAGGTGGCATATTAATAAATAACATGACAGGAATGAGATTCAAACCCCTGCCCCCCCCCATTTTATGTCTCTCCCCTGCATCTGTTTCAGCAGAGCGGAGCCCCAGGAGCCCCAGAGAGACCAGCTTGCCACTCTCCCAAATACCGAAAGGCAGATGGCGCCTGGGATGCAACAGCCCACTGCAGATAGGAAACGAAACTCCAGAATCTTGCTCTGGGAATAAATTATGCAGTCATATGATTCTATGATGCCATTCCTTCCTAGGAGGCATTTAAGCAGAGGTTGGGTGGCCATCTGTCATGGATGCTATAGTTGATATTCCTGCATTGCAGGGGGTTGGACTAGATGACTTTTGGGGGTCCCTTCCAACTCTATTATTGATTCTATGATTATAAACCCAAGGGGTGCTGTTGTTGAGTCAGGGAAACCCTGAAACACGGAGTAGGATCCATAAAAGGGATACCCAAGAGCAGTGAAGTCTGGGGTCTACAATGAGCTATTCTGAGAAGCATGCTATTCATTAGGTTTCTAGTCCTCACCATCAATTGAAACAGCTTGGGAGGCTCTGGGGCAGAGCTTTTAAGGGGGCAAGGGGTTCAGAAATTTACCTTATTGGCCACGGAACTCTCTATTCTCCACACCCTGCTTTTTTCTCCTTCATTTGTCTCTTTTTGCCTCAAAACACAATTTCAGGTCCCTGGGAAACTGTTTAGTTCTCTCTGCTGATACTTTAAATCACGCTGCCTAATGCCCTTCTTCACACAGCGCATGGTTAAACTATGGAACTCGCTCGCCTGGGAGTCCATTTCCCAGTCACTTTCCTTACTGCAAAACATTTGATGGGGGGAGGGGGAGCAGGTATGTTGTGCAAGAGTGCACAGTACAACTTATCTGCACAACCAGAATCTGCTGGCGTGCAATTGAATTCCACCGGCAAAATAGAGACTGCCTGGAAGTGTGTGCTGGCCATAAACAGTTTTAGCCAAGTTTCTCTCTCCCCGCAATGAAGCAACTCAGCCTCTTGTTGCAAAGGGCTACTCAGGACTGCTATTGTCTGGTCCATGGAGCCCCCAGGTGGCAGGTGGCAGAATAATAGAATCACAGAATTGTAGAGTTGGAAGAGACCCCCAAGGGCCATCTAGTCCAACCCCCCCCAATGCAGGCACCACATCCCTGACAGACGGCCATCCAAACCCTGTTTAAAAACCTCTTTCCCCATTCACTGTCAAATAGCTCTCACTCTCAGAAAGTTGTTCCTAAGGTTGAATCGGAATCGGCTTCCTTGCAATGTGAATCCATTGGTTCAGTTTGTCCCTACTGGAGCAGCAGAAAACAATCTTCCACATGACAGCCCTTGAGATATTCGAAGATGGCTATCCTATCACCTCTCTGCCTTCCCGTCTCCAGGTTAAACACCTACAACTTCCTCCACCGTTCCTCACCAGGCTTGGTTTCCAGACTCTTTTATCATCTTGGCCACCCTTCTCTGAACACTTCTTAACCTGTGCTGCCCGGACCTTGGCACAGAGTCCAGGGTGAGGCCCGCTGGCGTGATTCAGGGGTGTGCATTGGCAGGGAGGGAAAGGGGGCTCTTGCAGAGTTACTGTATTCCTGCAGAAGCGGAAGCGGTAAACAAAAACTGAAGCACTGTACCTCAATGAATTTTCCAAAGCGAAAGTGTTTTGAGCGTGCTCAGCGGAGCTGTTAAAAAAGACTGGAGCGAGCATCTTCCATTAACGTTACGACCGTGAAATATGACAATAAAATGATAGCCGTATGGCCGCAAATTTGCAGCCCGCCGAGTTGCCAGGGGTTTATCCTCACTCAAACGTGCAGAGAGCTGTAAAATGTTTACAGAAAGGGTCGTTTGCCACCATAAAACCCTCTTTTCTCTCCTAAACAAGGCTGAGTGGAGTCATTTACAAACCCCAGAATGTTCATCGGGGGAGAGGGGAACATCTGTTCTCTCCAGGAGCCTGCAGTGATCTTCTCGAACAAATTAACTAAAATGGGTGCTTTCTAATTAAATTAGCACTCGATTGGAAGGGCCGACATTGGTGCACTTGCTTACAATTAGCACGGGGAGGACCGACTGCTCTGGCGCAAACCATTTAACTGGAAGGTGAAATATGGAAAGGAGCATTACCTGCGGACGATTAGCACCGGAGCAACGGGAGGCTTCGCTTCTGCCCTCGCCACAGCCACGAGAACGCGAGAAGGCGGAGGGATTTGCAGAGCCCCCCAGCGAGAAGGAACAGAGAGGAGAAGGAAGGCTCTTGAACGATTGCCTGTGGTCGGCCTTGCAAAGAGCTGGGAAGTGAAGGGACTCAGGGTAGCCTGCTACTAATGAAGGTCGCCCAGCAAACCAAGCACTCTCCGCAAAGGCTTAGCCATGAAGGGTCACTGGAATTGCCATCTGCAGAGGTAATCTCTCTCTCCAAAGAAGCAAAAAAACCGGGGGTGGGGGTGGGGAGGCACCTTCATGCTCACCCTGTGAGCTCCCCAAGAATATTTAGTGGTCCCTGAAGAAAACAGAGCCCTATTCATTCCTACATCAAGAAAGGATTTTGGTGGCAAGGTAATCCGATTTTTTTTCTCATCCGATTTTGCAACACATGTCACTTGCAAGAGCCTAACAAATGTTTAGAAATACAGAGAGCAGAGGGCTATCAATGGCTGCTCGCCAGGACAACTAGGCTGTATCTCCACAGTTGGAAGCTTCGTTGCTTCTGAATATCAGTTGCCGGAAGGCACAGGAGAGGAGAGGGCTCTCGTGCTTGGATCCTGGACTAGAGGGGCCATTGGCCTGATCCAGCAGGCCATGGGAACCAGGCCTGAGGTTCCTTCACACACCCCAATAAAAGATCTGAGGAGGCTGTTCAGTTGATGGGCACTGCCACTCAACTGGTGTGTTTGCGTTGCATCTTCTGATTGATTATGTGGGGCTGACCCGATATTTTATTCCAGTTGGGAGCCCTGTAGCAGGCTCTGATGTTCCTATCTTCCATGCACCCCAAATTCCAACTCTCAGCTAATCATTTCCCCGGGAGCAGAATCCAGACACTTCTTGAACACATTACGAACACTGGCATAGTGCCGGAAGACGGCTCTGGCTGCTCTGCCCACCAATGTTGAGGACCAGAATCCGTGCTTGTACCTGCATCTTCCCCACTCCTATCCTTCTCAGGCTTGCAGTCTTCCTCGCTGGGGGACGTGGGGGGCGACTGGAGAGAGATGAAGGAGGGCAGCTTAGTTAGCCTGCTGGTCTGAGAGGGAGTCTCGGGGCTCCAGACGTCTCCCCGCTGCTCTGCCCTTGAAGGCCCTGCCATTTCTTCAGCTTCCTCTTTCCTAGAGGAGAAAAACAAAGGTCAGTGCTCATCCAATGTGTAAAGCTCCCATGTATTTAATATGTAAATTTAATACACACACACCTACCTATAATCTCTCTCTCTCTCTTTTCTATCTATAATCAGCTGTTGGTTTTGTTTACATTTTGAACTGTTTTTAAGGTCAACTTCTTCTTAACTTAAGAACATGAACAGGACCTGCTGGATCCCACCTAGTCCAACATCCTGTTCTCACAGGGGCCACCCAGATGCCTCAATAGGAAACCAGCAAGCAGGATTCGAACATAAGAGCTCTCTCCCCTTCTGTGGTTTCCGGCAACTGGTGTTCAAAAGCATTGCTGCCTCCAACTGTGGAGGCAGGGCAGAGCCATAAAGGCAAGTAGCCACCCATAACCCTCTCCCTCTATGAAACTGTCCACTCCTCTTTTAAAACCATCTAGGTTGGTGGCCATCACTGCCTCCTGTGGGAGGGAGTTCCATAGATTAACTACATTCTGTGTAGTTTCTTTTATCTCTCCTGAGTCTTCCAACATTTGGCTTCATTGGATGTCCATGAGTTCTAAGGTTAGGAGAGAGACCAAAAAGAAAAAAATTCTCTTTCCCTGCTCCCCATGCCACACACAGCATCTGAAAATACCCACCTTGGTCCCTGAGATCTTGGGGAGAGTTTCTCTTGCCCCCCCCCCCCCGGCTTAGATGCAAGGTTCCTAACTACCTGAAGCAGGGCATTCAGACAGCGAGACCAAGTCTATGGGATTCGCTCCTGATTGAGATTAGACAAGAACCCTCCTTGCTGAACTTCAGGCTCATAACCAAAGAGTTTATTGTTTCAACAGGCATTTTAAGGAAGTGCTGTTTTTTGTTTGATAAACTTCTTTTGTTTTATTGCTTCTGTCCTGTATGGTGTATTTATTTGTGTGGGCCACTTACAGATGCTAGTGATTCAGCGGTATAGAAATGACTTAAGTAAATAAAAACCGATCATTTTTAATCTATGCTTCATTGTGAAACATGTTACAGAAAATAAATAAAAATGCAGAGCTTTTAATGCTACTGGGAGATACAATTTGATGCTGCAAAGGCCGCCAGAATTAAGCAAGTAAATATTAAATTCACAGTAGGCAGAAGCTGGGAGAAATCTAGGAGCGCCTTGCCCTGGGAAAGACTACAGATCACCCTAGACCTGAGTGGGATTCAGAACGTCTCCCCAACCCAACCCAAGGAAGATGACACTTGCAGCCAGAGCAAGAGGACTTTCCATTTGCAAAGCACTTCCAAGCCTTATTGGCTTTTGCTTCTCAACAACCCTGCAGGGTTGCTTTTTGTTTTAAAAGATAAAAAAGGGAGGCCCAGACACCAAATAGACCACACAGCATGTCCATAGGAAGGGTGGGACTCAGCATAGTGTGGGCCCCACATTAACTATGCCAGCCAGAATGGCTGGGGCAACCAAGTCAGATGGGCTGCATATAAATAACAAAATCATTATTGTTATTATTATTGTTGTTGTTGTTGTTAAAGAAATCAGCCCAAGAAGGAACAGAGCACCCATCTTTGAGAATAAGATGTGTCCCTTCCCCTGTAAAAAATAAATAAATCATTGCACAACCCACTGAGGAAGATAACAACACAATAACACACAATAACACAATTCAAAACGGTAGCAATTGATTGCACAAAATTGATTATTCAAAATCCAGTTAAAACTATTTAGTTTAATTCACTCCATGAAATTGACAGACTTGAACCAGCGATAGCCAGCTTTTCAAAGTCTGACAGACCGGGGGGGGAGTTTTGCCCACTTTGGGAACCACTGCTCTAACCACTAAACCACGCTGCCGTGTGCTTTCACACCTTGTTTCACAAGCTCCTGACCTAAGCGCTGGCACTTAACAGGTGCTGGAGCCCAGTCCTGGCTCTGCTTCAGCCCCCCCCCCCCGCATCTGCCCTCCCCTCTTCCTCCTGCCCAGCCTCCACCCCCCCACACACACATTGGCTCAAGGCCTGTCCCACCCCACGGGCTCTGGTGCCTCTGAGCAAATCCGGCTAATGTGATGTTTTATCATGTTTGACGTCTCTGTTGGCAGGGCTAATAAAGACAGAGGGAGCCTGCTATTTAAAAGCTCCTCTTGTCTCGCGGCCGCCCTCCCTCTCCCGGAAAAGGGAGACTGGAACTCAGATGCCCCCTCCTCTCTACCCTGATGAACACCCCGCCCACCCCCCTGGCATTCTTACCTAAAAATGAGCAAGGAGGTATTTTACACCTCATTGGCACACAGGGGATGCAAGCTGGCTGGCATTCCAAGTTTATTCTGTCAGCCTGGAGAACTCAGAGAGAGTCTGGCATCCGCTGCTCCGAGTGCTACCATACAAGGCAGGGCTGGGGGCTCTCCGAGGAGGATTCTCAAGGGACCAATATAGAGAGATGGCCCCCACTTTGCAGTCCACACCCAGCCAGGTTGCTCATCGGGGAGGAATAGAGGCTGGTGCGTCCAGAGGACCAGCTGAGCTGCCACGACCCTCTAAACTGGACGCACGTGCAGCCTGATCCTAGCTGGCTTTACTCAGGTGTAAGGACACTTTGTTGGACTAGGACCTAGGAGACCAGGCTTCACATGCTGACTTGGCCGTGAAGAAACTCACTGTTGTGAGTTTCCGCTCAGCCAAACCCGCCTCGAGGGGGCGTTGTGGGGATGAAATGAGGAGGGGGGGAAGAGGGGGTTAAACATATGCCTCCTTGAGCTCCTTGGAGGGGAAAAGGTGAGGTGCAAATGCAAGAAATCCTATATAATAATGTGCAAGTGTCTCTGCGTCCAGTCCCTGTGTCCCTGTGTCCGCACTACTGCGCATGTGCCCCATGGACACAGGGATTGGACGCGGACGCGCGCACTCTCCCCCCACCCCCTCTGCCTACCTGTGGCCACCAACCGCTGCTCCCCTGGCGAGCGAGCGCGCTCTGTACGAGCGAGCGGACGCCCAGGAGAAGGCTGCCATTCAGCCTGTTTCGGCGACGGCGACGCGTGGGGGGGCCAGTTGGCTCCCCCACGCGTCGCCGCAGAAAGAGGCCAAATCGCGGCCTTCTCCTGGGTGCCCGCTGCCCAGAGGGGCTCAGCGGAGCGCCCACTGCTAAAGGGAAGGAAGGCTGTGGTCCCGCCGCTCCTCTCACATACCGGTATGTTCTAGCGCCCGTTTTTTAACGGGCTGAATGACACTAGTAAATGAATAAGACCGGTGACGCTAAACGGGAATTGACTCCCCAAACACACACACATTAAGAAGAGGACTGTACTTGTGCAATTTGTCCAACCATGCACTCTCTGCTCTCTCCTAAAGAGGAAGGACCACAACTTGTAAGCTGCTCTGGGTAGCTTTGGGCAGGATAAGGCGACTAACAAATTTAATCAGTAACAACAAAAACAAACGAGCACCTGCTTGTTATTGCACAACAAACAACACCCCTTATTCCCATTTCACAGAAACTGATCAGGGCATGCTGATGCATGTTCAGACACAGCGATTCTGTGGGGCCAGAAAAAGATGGTGTTAACTGGCGAGCGGGGTCAATGTTCAGCCAATGCTGGGCTGGGCCAATGCAGGAACCCCCAGATTCAAAGTCCTTTTTGGCACTGGGGGAAGTTGGCCTACACTGGTTAATGGAGGCAGTAAAAAGGGTAATAAAAACGGCAGCTGCTAGATGTCTCCCAGCACAGTTAAACTATGGAACTCACTCCCATAGGAGGCAGTGACGGCCCACTGGGGTGGCTTAAAAAGAGGATTGGAGGAGTGGGCTCTCAAGGGCCACTAGCCAGGATGGCTCTGCTCTGCCTCCAGAGTCAGGGGCAGCAATGCTTCTGAAAGCCAGTTGCTAGAAACCACAGGAGGGGAGAGCTCAGCTCTTGTGTTCGAATCCTGCTTGCGAGTTTCCCACAGGCATCTCGTTGGCCACTGAGAGTCCAGGATGCTGGACTGGATGGTCCACTGGCCTGATCCAGCAGGTTGGTCTTTGGTTCTTAAGTAGCCCTCCCTCTGTTAGGAGCTTTGAAAGAAAGGTCTCCTTCTAAGACATGGTGTTGACAAAGCAGATCAAGCAAAGGTTATTGAAAGGGCGAGAGAATGATGACCTTTCCTTAATTTTTCCATTAAAAGAAATGCCTCGAACGGCAGACATTTAAAAGCAAATAAAAGCATAAAAAAGAGAGAGGCAAACCCCAGACAAATGGCTCAAATGCAGAACGTCCTAAGTCATCCTGCATTGCAAGGGTTGGACTGGATGACCCTCGGGGTCCCTTCCAAGTCTACAATTCTGTGATTCTGTTAAGTGTGAAAAATACTTTCTGTTCCTTAAGCAGTTAAGGTGTGGAACAATCCTGCGTCCTGCCATTTTTATAGGCTGTGATGGAAAGGAAACCAAGCAAAAGCAGGGCTGAAGTCGCTTGCCCAGAGTGAACTCTTGGGCAATGCTGCTCAGGGTTGAAGGGTGACGAAGGAAGAGGGTGCTCTCCACACTCATCTCTCATGCTCGTTTTGGAAAAGGGATGTGTGGTGCACGCTGGATGCACAACCACACCTCAAATAATCCACCTGCCACTCTTCCCCCCCACACACCCAGTTTCACTGCGCTAGGCCTCCGGGACTGTGGGTCAGGCAGCACAGACGTCAGAGGTGCCACAGAGAGAGCTGATTGTCCGCACCTGCGTCCATCGCAAAGAGACCGCATCAGAGGAACACCGGCCTTTTTTCTTTGCAGGTGACAGCGGCATGTCGCAAGGGGGCAGGACAGGAAGTGGGAATTACCTAGGGAGGATGCGGGAGGAAGCGTTAAGGACCAGTGGCAACTGGGGGTGGCACTCTTGAGTGCTCGGCACAGAGCTAGAGAGGAGAAGAAGCAAAAGTAGCTGCTTTCTGGACCTTTTCCCGCTAAGGAGGGATGAGCCAAGCCTTTAGCAGCCGCTGAAATGAAGTTTTGGGTGTGCGTAGCAGGGGGTGGGGCTGCAGATTGGGTTCTTGCATAAGTGCATGTCTGATGCGCAGAGACCCCTTGCAAAGGAAAATGCCCAGATACGAGGCTGGAAGCGTTTGATGCGGAAGGAATGGCAGAGGGGCTCCTGCCAGAACGGCTACGGACAGAATTAGCTACCTTTTCTATTCTGGGACTATATAAATATATCTGCTCTGTTCTGTAATGCGGAGGTGGGTCTCATTCGCAGCCCTGGGATGGAGGAGGCGGGGGCACGACACAATGCGGTCATGAGACACAGGACAGCAGCTCAGGCACACAGGCAAGCTGCATGACTTGCAAGCTGCAAAACATTTGCTTAGTTCATTCCCTTGTTTCTGCAAGTTCTGAGCTGCCTCAAGTGCAGCTGCTGTAGAAAGATGAGGTATACACAATAAAATCAAGTACAGTAAAAAAAAAACAACGCAGGCCTTTAACCTGTTGATTATTCAGAACACTTATTTGTTGAAGTAAATTGTATCTGCTGATGAAATAATTTTTGGATGATTAATTACCTGTTGCTGAACCAATTAAATCAATTAAATTTTAACCAAATTTACTTATTGGGAAAACCTTGATATTGGTGCCTCTAAGAGATACAAAAAGGGACCCAGGTGGCGCTGTGGTTAAACCACTGAGCCTAGGGCTTGCTGATCAGAAGGTCGGCGGTTCGAATCCCTGTGATGGGGTGAGCTCCCGTTGCTCGGTCCCAGCTCCTGCCAACCTAGCAGTTCGAAAGCATGTCAAAATGCAAGTAGATAAATAGGAACCGCTACAGCGGGAAGGTAAACGGCGTTTCCATGTGCTGCTCTGGTTCGCCAGAAGCAGCTTTGTCATGCTGGCCACATGACCTGGAAGCTATACGCTGGCTCCCTTGGCCAATAATGCGAGATGAGCGCGCAACCCCAGAGTCGGTCACGACTGGACCTAATGGTCAGGGGTCCCTTTACCTTTTAAGAGATACAAAAAGAAGGGTGTTTCAGTCAACTATATAATGAGAAGGTGCCGTTCCTCACGGGAAGGAAAGGCCACAGATTAAGAACTCATATTTCAGTCCCTGTTGCTGGTACAGAATCAAAAGCAACTGAAAAAAAATTAGTTAATGTACCCTTAGCCCATCAATTGCCACTTATGCCCATAGATCAGTTAACTATACATTTGGTTGATTAATCTGATTAACCAAATGAAAGCTTCAAGCCTTATTTCTAAACTGACTTTTCTTAAGGAACCTACATATTGTAACTTTGCTGTTGTTTTGTTAATTATAGTTTAGTAATGATTTATTGTAATTGTTGAGAGTGATTTTTTGTTTAATTAGTATTTGCTGGTATTTTGGGAGGTAATTTTATTTTTATTATTATATTCTAATGGATTATTGAATACTATTTCATTTTATGTAATCCATTTATTTTAAGTCACGCCCTAGCTGCAACAAAACATGTCTCTCCCCTATCAGTCTCTACAGCCACAGCAGGTGCTGTAACTCTCCAATGGTTTGAATTCACCCCCAAAGACTCCCTTCTCCATTGTCTCCCAAGACAGGTGGATGCCGACAAAAATATATTTTTAATTGTGACTTATTTGCATTGGGTTGGACTCCTATAAGATGTGTGATCTTTGTTGCATACTTTGCTGCTTCCTCAGCTTGTAAACCGCCTTGTGTAGAGCGATATAGAATGGCAGTACAGTGGTACCTCGGTTTACGAACTTAATCCATTCTGGAAGTCCGTTCTTAAACCGAGGCACGCTTTCCCTAATGAGGCCTCCTGCCGCCAGTGCCCTTCCACCGTTCGGATTCCTTTCTTAGACCGAGGAAAAGTTCTCAAACTGGGACAATACTTCCAGTTTTGTGGAGTTCATAAACAGGACTGTTCTTAAACAAAGGTACCACTGTATACAAATTAAAAGTGATGAGGATTCAAAATTGCTCACAATAACACTCTTGAAGTGGAAGCGCTTTCTAACGTAGAACAAACTGTTAAGTATCTAGGAGACGAAGGTTCTGAGCCTGGCTGGCTTTTGCCTTTGGATCAAGTCCCACGACCGGCCTCGTCCACTGTGACAGCTTCTAGGGAAGGATCATTTCCTTGGCCCGAACAATAAAGCAGCTGCTTGCTGCCTTTTCCTGCGGCGGACTCGCTTTGCTCAGGCTGCAGGAGCCCAGGAGAAAACCTCGGGCAGATCGGGAAGGGTGGAGAAAGCTCCCAGACATCTAACTGCGCAGGTGGCTAACAGCATGGTGCAGTGGTTAGAGTGTCAGGCTAAGACCTGGAAGACCACGTTTCGAATCCCCTCACTCAGTCATGAAGCTCACCGGGTGGCTTGGAGCCTATCACCATCTCTTGGCCAAACCTACTTCCCAGGTGTTAATGCTAAAACGAGGAGCGGGGAGCCATGCATATACTGCCTTGAGCTCCTTGGAGGATCTAACTAGAATGCCAAGCGAAACACGGACACTGGTGCCTACGATTCTGAGCAGAAACACATGCAGGGCTCCAGAGTCAGCAAATGTGATCTCTGCTCTCAAAAACGGACTGGAAGTGTGCATTAGGTATGGTCGCCTGTGAATGCAACCTGAATTCCGTCTCCCTCCCATCCCTCGCTGTGAGCAGGTGGAGGAACCAGGATGCCACGACTATGCTGGGGTTGCCTTGCCCCCCCCCCCTGGCCAATGCAGAGTTAAAAGTGCCTCTGCTCCCAGAGTTAAGGGTGCACAGCTGGGAAGGAGGGAGCCTGCGGCGTTATGACAATGAGATGATCAATAGGCCCCCAAGGGCACCTGGGACAATGACCTCTAACAAGGCGCTCTCTGCGTTTATGCTGATGCCTGCTGACGCATTCAAGTCTCCGGCACAGCCGTAAAGGTGCTGTGTCCTTCTGCATCTGCCACTGTGCAAGGGCCTCGCTGTGCCAGGATAACACCCTCTCTTCTCCTTGGGCTGTTCCACAGACTCTACAATGGTGTTACCTACAGAGCGGCAGCTAGAGAAACAGGGAGCAGAGAAGGGCAGAAAAGGGGCACCGCTAATTTCAGGGGGAGCAGAACTGTGTCCTGCGTGCTAGGTTTTGCAAGGAAAGAGAGAGGGAAGCAAGGAAGCAAGGAAGCAAGGAAGCAAGGAAGCAAGGAAGCAAGGAAGGAAGATGCATAATCTCCTTCTTCACGTCTGAGGGGATACATCACTTGCACTACGCTGCATTGCAATCATATACAGTACCACCGTTTCCCCTCTAAAGTGGCATGCATGGTTTCCTACCCCTTCTCATTTAATCTTCACAACAACCCAATGAGGTTGGTTATTTATTTAAGGATTTTCTTGGTTTACAGAAATATGTGCAATGTCTCTTGTAACGTTTTTACAGATCTACCTCTTTCCCCCCCTTTCCTTCCCAATGAGGTAGTTTAGGGTGATAAGCAGCCAAAGTTCACACCTAGTGAGCTTCATGGGTGGCTGAGGGGGGATCTGAACTCTGGTCTCCCAGGTCAGAGTCCGACACTCTGCTGGGACTCCCTATGAGATGAGCTAAACAGTCAGGAAGTTAGTGTGTGTGTGTGTGAGAGAGAGAGAGAGAGGTGTCCCTTCAGCTGCTTCTTCAAGAACGGACGGCATCCCATAATAGGTAAGAGGCTTGTAACCGGGAGAGAGGATGGCAGTTCCTCAGGCAGCTGGGCCTTCTTACCTTGAGGTCCGCTCTGCAAGGCGCCCCCATTTGGGCGCTGAGCATGCCCGCTGGAAGGAGGGGTCTGTAGCACTGGGCTGCCTGGCCAGGCGTTTCCTCTGCGGGTGCTGCAGTTTGCACTGGGATCCCTTGGGGCAGACTCCGTGCTTGGAGAAGTCCGGACACACCAGGGTGTGCTTCTTCTTGCACTGAAAAGCAAAGCAAAGAGTGCCGGTGTAAGGGGGAGAGAGTATAGAGAACCTCCCCCCTATCATCAGGAGCAGCTCCTCCCCAAGCAGCCATGGGAGCGCAGGGTCTGAAGGAGCTAGTCAGGAAGCAGAGAGGGAGAGCCAGGGCTCCGGCAGCAGGGAAGAGCCCCTGTTCCACAGGCGGGAAGAGAGGGAGACGGAAACGGGGGAGAGGGAAAAGACGGAGCGTAGACCCTTTCCCCCGGCAGCGGAATTAAGGAGGAGGAGAAAAGGGAGGAGATTCGCTGTCCCCAGGCTCTTATGTTGGTCCAAGGGGCGAAAAGGGGCAGTGCCGGATTCTGACACGGAATGAGAGGACATGAAACTGACAGCTCATCACACTGTAAATAATGTGCGCCAATAAAGACTCTGAAAGGCAAGTGTGTGGAGAGTCGTTACTCAGGAGTAGCCGTAATAACCTCTGACAGCCGGCAATGAGTTGGCGTCAACTGTGCAGGCTGGCAAAGGAGCAAGAGGCTCTGGCATTGGAAGACATGCTCAGCTATAGCTATCAGCTGTAAGCCCTCGATGGAGCAGCTTTTTGATTAAAGCTACTATACACTTTGGTAACTGTTGGTAGTCTTACTAACCACCCCCAAAGTCTTCGGTATGGGACTGGCTGCAAACCAAGGGAATTAACAAAATTCTTCAGTGCTTTCAACAAATCTACAGAGGTGCAGGAAATGAAGGCCGCAAACACGTGCATTGTGTGCAGCAGAGACACAACTGAGTGGTACCTCTGGTTACGAACGCTTCTGGTTACAAACGCTTCAGGTTATGAACTCCGGTAACCCAGAAGTAGCTGCTCCTGGTTGTGAACTTTGCCCCAGGATGCGAACGGAAATTGCATGCCGGGGGCGCGCGTGTAGCGGGAGGTCTCATTTGCGAAACCGCGCCTCAGGATAAGAACGGTTTCAGCTTAAGAGCGGACCTCCGGAACGAATTAAGTTCGTAACCAGAGGTACCACTGTAAAATATTATGAGGCATTCAATTGCACACTTCAGAAGCTCCCACAAGTGAGAACGGCTTCAGAAAACACGGTACGTCACAAAAATGTCTCTACTTACAGAAACAGGAAAATTAAAGGACGGGAGACAAAGGGTGGAGCATTTTGAAAGTTTGTGGTTCCCCTTCACTAGTTATACGAAGCAAAGATTTAATTTTGCTTTAGTCAGTGTGTATTCACTAGCAAAACAGCAAGGAAAGTTATGATATAATATTGATACTTCATAAATAGCTTCAAAAGGTAAAGGTAAAAGTCCCCTGGACAGTTCAGTCCAGTCAAAGGCGACTATGGGGTTGCGGCGCTCATCTTGCTTTCAGGCCCAGAGAGCTGGCGTTTATCCACAGACAGCTTTCCGGATCCTGTGGCCAGCATGGCTAAACTGCTTCTGGTGCAACGGAACACCGTGACGGAAGCCAGAGCGCATGGAAATGCCGTTTACCTTCCCACCATGGTGGTACCTATTTATCTACTTGCACTGGTGTGCTTTAAAATGGCTAGGTTGGCAGGAGCTAGGACAGAGCAGCGGGAGCTCACCACAGTTGTGCGGATTCGAACCACCAACCTTCCGATCGGCAAGCCCAAGAGGCTTGGCGGTTTAGACCACTGCACTACCACGTCCCTATGCTCCACGGTTTAACTATGCTCTGCATGTATAAGCGCTTTCTTCTATCTGTCCTGAATCCTCCAACCTTTGGCGTCGCTGGATGTGCAATGCTGAGTTGAAATGCCCAAGCACATATACAGACCTGAGAACGAGGGGGCGCATGAATTCAGGCGCGGGGTGGGTGCACCGCCTGCCTTCGCTAAGTCACCTTAACTGGACAGCCGCCCAGCTAAGCGTTCGTGTAAACTGTATATGCAATCCACGACAGCACGGCCTTCTTTCTTCTTCTTTTTCAGGCTTGTATTTCATTCCGTGACCTGAGCTGACCGAACTGCTCCCACCCAAAATAGCTGGAGCCAGAACCTCTCTGAGCAGCTTCCCTCGACTGCTCTGCTCCGAGAAGGCTTGTCAAGAGGGTGCCAACGGCCCCCCGGTCGTCATCAGGCAAAGACAAATGCCTTGACATTTCATTGCGACTGCCCGCCCCGGCCCTGCCGTCTGCTCTAGTCTCTGAAGTGGAAGAAGTCCGGATTAGGGGCCTAAGTCTGGCCTTACTGGAGGAAAAAAGGCAAAGAGCCCAGTGGCAGCAACACTTCAACAAGTCTAACACGCCGATTGCAGTGAAGGATCTTTCGTGGTCAAGATGAAAGATGCACAAAGTGCGAGATTCGCAGACGCTGTCGTAAGGGCCAGCTTGTCTGCTGTGGTGCTTTTGTTCAGAAGCCAGTGATAATTCACAGGGCCTCGCTGATTATTTATAGGGCAACCAATTGGTGCAGCGTTTTATAAAGAGAAGAAGACAGATCCCTGCCTCAAGGAGCTTACAGTCTAGCCTTGGACCTTGCCATCGACCCTCAACCAAATCCTTGAATTCTGGGATTCGAGTCAGCTAGGCATACTCCGTTGACCCCTACCATTAGCTTAATCCTGCCCTCTTTACCTTCCAATTTGAATTATAAAAGCTTCCTGGCAAGATCTTGTTAGGGCTTTGAGTTGGCAAGAGGGTTCCCAAGGTCAGTGGAAGCAGTTTCCTTCAACATTTGTATGCCGGGCACCATTCTGAATAAAGATGATGGCCCTTGGCATGACTTCATCCCTTTGGGGGCAAAGGTTTGGCTGCCTCTCAGGATACCGTTGCCAAACTTGGCTGGAAGGTTGCCATGGTCTTTGGTGTTTGGATGCCAGGCCCCATTCGGAATCAAAAGATGGACGACAAAGCATGACTTGGGCATGACTTCACCCAGTTTTTTGCACGATGGATCGGAAGTCACAATTTACACCACCAGTTGAAGAAATACACTATTTTGGGTTCTACGCCACACTGCTTCTAATGCATCCCTTAAAATAGGTGTTTTGGATCTTGGAGTCCATATTAACTACTACAACAAATGCAGTTCCATTGGGTGGTTGAAATGATTAAAATGAACACTGGCGAATTCAGGTTGCACAATTACAGCTGGTCTTGGGCAACAAACCCACTCCCCCCCCCCACCTAAAGATCAGACTTTTTGCTATAAGAGACAGGAAAATGCAAGGGAGGGAAAACACTTTCTTTGACGCAACATTGTCCAACCTCCCTGCAAATAAAATCAGAATAAATGCTGATTAAATAGTCTACGTTTGCAGAAGGTATCGGGTCCAACCGTCAGCAGGTTGGATTGGGAGACTCCTGTCTGAAATCCTGGAGAGTTGTTGCTAGTCAGAGTAGACAGTATTGAGGTGGACAGAACAATGGCCGGATTCTGTGTAAGCCCAATCTCCCTTCAAATCAGGATGAACATTCAATAAACTGGCTGCCTGAAAGCGTCCTTTGTGAACGGTGACAGCTAAGAGCTTTGAGTTTGGGCAACCTTGAGGCACCTACAGAGGCCACCCAAAATCCAGAATGCAGGGTGAAGTTGGATGCGGGAGAGAAGAGACTGAAATGGAAGATGGGGAGAGGCAACAGGATGAAATGCAGAACTGAGCTCCAAGCATCTGGCTGGCGATCCCAAGAAACAAACGTAAGAAAGGGCACCGGAAGAGGTTTCATTGAAAGAGGCTACGTTCCAAGGCCAGGTGACGGGCATTATGAAGCCAAAATGATAAAGTATCTGGAAACCAAGCCTTATGAGGAACGGTTGAGGGAGTCGGGTATGTTTAACCTGGAGAAGAGATATGGTAGCCATCCTCAAATATCTGAATACATCGAGGATGGAGCAAGCTTGTTTTCTGCTGTTCCAGAGAGTAGAACTTGAACCAGGCATCCCCAAACTCGGCCCTCCAGATGTTTTGGGACTACAACTCCCTAGCTAACAGGACCAGTGGTCAGGGATGATGGGAATTGTAGTCCCAAAACATCTGGAGGGCCGAGTTTGGGGACGCCTGAATCGTGAACCAATGGCTTCAAATGGCAAGAAAATATATTCTGACTAAACACTAGGAAGAACTTTCCGATGGCAAGAGGTGTTCAACAGTGGGATGGATGACCTTGGAACGTGGCGGGCTCTCCTTCATTAGAGGTTCTGAAACTAAAGCTGGATGGCCACCTGTCACAGCTTCTGCAGCTGAGATTCCTGCATTGCAGGGGGTTGGACTAGATGACCCTCATGGTCCCGCCTGACTGCAATTCTATGATTCCATGAAAGTCACACACACAGCCATGGAAGCCCCATCAATTTCCCTTCCTCTCCCATAGCCATCTCTTTCTCTGTGCCCCACTTCCGGTCACGGAGCTTCCTTCTGACCTTGCGCTCAACCTAATTCTCCCTATCATCTGCAGCAGGTGAGGCTGTGCAAGGGCTGGATGCGCCTGGGCGTTCTAGTGCGAAGCATCTGGAGGACACTAGGCTGAGGAAAGATGCTGCAAGCAGTATTGTGGTTAAGAACATAAAAAGAACCTGCTGGATCAGGCCAAGGGCCCATCGAGTCCAGCATCCTGTTCTCACAGTGGCCAACCAAATGCCCGAAGGAGAAACCCACAAGCAGGATTCAAGCGCAAAAAGCATTTTCTCCCCTCCTGTTTTCCAGCTGCTGCTGCTCAGAACCATTGCTGCCTCCAGCTGTTCAAGCAGAGCACAGCTATCACAGCTACGTTTGTTTTTTGTCCGTTTGCATCGTGCACATATATAGAGATTTCAAATGCATTTCAAGGATCTAAATAATTTTTATTGCAGTAAAATGTTTTTATAAAGGCAACGCTCCCGACCCAAGAAGTAAGGGTGTTTCTCCCCAAGTGCTACACGGAGTACGTCCAAGGGATTACGTCAGGCCAGAGCTAAAAATATTCCCATCCCTAAAGGACAAGCCCAATCTTGCCGGGGCATCTTGATGGCGTTCATCCTCTTTTCCGGTCCCATCCTCTTCAAATCACAGAACTTGCCTTTGTCCCGTTTGAGATATCTTTCTGCCTACTCTGTCACCTCGGGTCTTCTCCAAACACACAGACCCGGTCAAATCCTAGCACTCTCTGCCCCCCACCCCCTAAAAAAAAGATACAGCCCATCCAATAATTGCACTAGGCTCTGTTTACCAGCTTCTTTTCAAGTCTCTCTCTCTCTCTCTCTCTCTCTCTCTCTCTCTCTCTCTCTCTCTCTCTCTGTGTGTGTGTGTGTGTGTGTGTGTGTGTGTGTGTGTGTGTGTGTGTGTAATTCATTCCAAGGCTGTGTCCTATTCTCAAGTTTCCAATAACTTTTGCACACCCGTTCCGAGCTTGGCTGAGCCTCTCTGCCTATGACAACATCTTTTTGGCCTCCCTCCCTCCAGAGCAACAGCCTCCTCCTTCTGGGGTAAGGATGTCCATCAGGCCGGACCTGGGTCACGGGAAAGGGAAAGGGGAATGCGGCGCAGCTCAGCATCCTCCGAGGCAGGGGGACGCTTCTTTGGAATGGAAGCAGAGGGTCTCTGGTGCCCCGGAGATGGGGTGCGCACAAAGATCTGCCCCTCCACGCCCGGTTTTCTGTCCGGTTGCATGACGGAAAGAGCTATGCGCTTACGTTCCGTCCCGGCTGGCTCCGTTAACACCCAACAAAACACGAGGATTCGGTTACTTTAAGCCCTGCACATGTCATCCGAGGTGAAGAGGAGGGCTTAGCGTTGTAAGGGAGCGACCTCATTCCTTGGGTCACCCGATCCTCTCCACCTGTCGGTGCTGCTAATTTTACCGCCCCCGGCAGGGCCACGGCCAGCTAGCAGGTTGCACCATAAAAAGAAGGGTGGGAAAGGGAATCGGGCAGGGAAGCAGCTCCCTCCTGGGAAGAGAGAAGAAGAAGATCCATCAGGAAATGCAGGGCGGGGGGCAGAGAGGAGGGTTAAGAAGTGGAGAGATGAGCCATCAGGATGGTGGTGGATGAGAAGGATGGAAGATGAGCCCAGGTGCTAGGAAAGGCCAAAGGAGCTCATCCTGACCAGCATTCTGTCCTCATGGTGATGGTCATAGAATTGCAGAGTTGGAAGGAACCACAAGGATGATGCTGGTGATTTTTGTGTATATCCTGCCTTCATCCCAGGCTGGGACTCAAGGTGGCTTACGCACATCAAAACAGCATAGATAAAACACAAAAAGTGTATAAAATACATTTCGTTAAAAAGTAATTATGCTCTACTAGAATTAAAATAATATAAACAAGCAAATCTATTAAAATGCAGGCAGCGAAAACAGAACAGAACAGCAAGGAAGGAGCCAGGCTGGCTTTTCTAGGGAGGGAGTTCCAAAGTTTCCTGGGAGCAGCCACCGAGAAGGCCCTATGGGAGTCCTACAATGCCGATGGTGTCATGATTTGGGAAGTGACTGCAGACTGCACAATATCTTAGGAGGACTGATCTCTAGAGATCCCTTGAGGGCTGTTTCCTGCCCTACATGGATGTATAGCAATTCCAGGTGCATTGCAAAGGTTGCTAACTTCAGAAATGGCCAGGAGCTTTGTTTAGTTGGGTTTGTAGCAAAATCAGAAAATGTCACCATGTTTATAAGGTGTAGACTCAGTGTGGTGTAGTGGTTAAGAGCGGTAGACTCCTAATCTGGGGAACCGGGTTCGCGTCTCCGCTCTTCCACATGCAGCTGCTGGGTGATCTTGGGCTAGTCACACTTCTTTGAAATCTCTCAGCCCCACTCACCTCACAGAGTGTTTGTTGTGGGGGAGGAAGGGAAAGGAGAATGTTAGCCGCTTTGAGACTCCTTCGGGTAGTGATAAAGCGGGATATCAAATCCAAACTCCTCCTCCTCCTTTTCTTATATGATCCGAAGTGAAACCAGAAGCCGTCTTTGGTGGCAATGCCCTCGGGTTTCACTAGCCTGGTCTCAAGCCTATCAAGAAATACCATATCTAAAATAATTAAATCCCCTGCTCAGGCTTCCCCACAACTGTGATTCCTGAATATGTGGGTGGTCAGCATGAAAGGCTGTCCCTGTAAAGAGCTCTGGCCTCCAGAGCACTTTTGTATCACCTGCTGGGATTTTATTTCCTATGCTTTGGACATAGGTGCTCAACTCCAGCTTGGGAAATATGGATGTCTTGATTTATATTGGTGCGTCACAATTTTTTCCCTCTTAACATTTGTTGTTTGTTTGCTTTGTAGACGTTATAGTGTTAAGACCCGGCGACTGCACTTTGGGGTTGTTAAAGGTAAAGGTAAAGGGACCCCTGACCATTAGGTCCAGTCGTGACCAACTCTGGGGTTGCACGCTCATCTCGCATTATTGGCCGAGGGAGCCGGTGTATAGCTTCCAGGTCATGTGGCCAGCATGACAAAGCCACTTCTGGCAAACCAGAGCAGCACACAGAAACGCCGTTTACCTTCCCGCTATAGCGGTTCCTATTTATCTACTTGCATTTTGATGTGCTTTCGAACTGCTAGGTTGGCAGGAGCTGGGACCGAGCAACGGGAGCTCACCCCGTCACAGGGATTCGAACCGCTGACCTTCTGAAAAAAAAAATCCCTTTCCCCACTTTTCAATCACCATGTGGCCTTAACCCCCCCCCCACTTTCCCATATCTATTGATGGATACTCATGCCATGTACCGAAATGTCCAGTTTTGCCAAAAGCCGTTTCAAACCCAAAGCTCAATCTCTGCTGCAAACAGCTCCAGGTCTGAGAGACGTTTCTGCCAGGTGACCTCTGCAGAAGAGCCCCTGAGTCGCAGAATTAGCTGTCTGGATGGAGGGCAGGGTGTTCGAGTGGCACTCTTTTCCGTCAAGTCTCTAATGCTGGGCACCTTTCGGGAAGCCACCGACAGGGCTGGAGGGAAGGCTTTTCCAAGGCAGTTTGGAACTGACAGCTAGTAAACGGCCTTTCTGATGGCTTCCCCCCCCCCCTCAAAATAATTGGCCATAGATGGAAGAAGATTTCAGAATTCCCACTTCCTGCCGTTAAAACCTGGAAGGCAACCCAGCCTAAGCATCTTTGACTCAGAGGAAGGATAATGGGCAAATTTATCTGGCCCATGGAGCAATGGCTTATACCTGTATTCTAATATTGGAGAGCAATGCCGACGGCCAACGGCAGAGCCTAAAATAGCTGTTGCAAGCAGGGTTTACTATTCGGTTTGTCTGGAGCAAGACAAAACATGAGTCCGGATTCAGACGTGGTTTAGCCTCAGGAAGCAGCAGCAGAGAGAGGATGTTGCAACTGCCTTCTCCATTCCAGGAAGTCACGCATTTCCTAGATCCTGGTTCACGCAAAGTCGTGGTTTGGCCTAGCGCTATGTGCCCAGTGGCCTAGTGACTGAATGCGACTTAGCAGAGGGTGATTTCATGCATGTTTTTAAAATGCAGTTTTAAATATACATCAAATGGAGCTTTTAAATGCTGCCTAGCCCCCTAGCCGAGCCCTTCATGCTATTTGCTCCTTGCAGGAGAGGCTGCATCTGGCGGCCTTGCCCTCCCGATTCTGCTGATGCCTCCACATATTTATAGGGCACGGCGTCCTCGTTCTATTCTTTAACGAAGGAAGAGACCCGAGAGCCGCCTGCCCAAGCGTCAACTTACAGCTATTGATCTGCAGCGGCTTTTCCTGCAGCGGCGTATTTGCTTTGCAACCCTGACGGTGAGACTCTTGGAGGGAAATGATGCCTGCCGGCGGCAACCAAATCTCAGGCCCTGACAAAGCCTAAAAGAGGAGCCGCCGTGGCATCTGAGACAAATCCACAAAAGCAGGGCCGCCCCAAATCGTAAATAATTCCACAAACCAGAAGCTTCTAGGCCAGTGGCAGAATCCCCCTTGATCATGTAGCCCCAGCCATGAAATTCCATGGAATCACAGAATCATGGAAATGTAGAGTCGGAAGGGACCCCCAGGGCCATCTAGTCCAACCTCCGGCAATGCAGGAATCACAGCTGAAGAATCCCTGGCAGATGGATGCCCAACCTCTGTTCGAAAATCCTCAGTGAGGAAATCTGCAGTGGCCCCCACTTGTGGAATGCTCTCCCCAGGGAGGCTCGCCTGGTGCCTTCCTGGTGTATCTTTAGGCCTGATTAAACAATCTATGGCCTTTTAAATGTCCTTGTGGGAGAGTAGGTTATTTGAGGTTTTTCGTTTTGCTATTATGTATTTTGAATTTTTATTTTGAATTTTTTCTGTGATCTTCAGATGAAGGGTGACATATAAATTTAATTAACCACCACCACCATCATCTCTCATCAGGCAGTGAGAGATTTTACTTTCTTGGGCTCCTCTCCTCTTGAGAGTCCCATGGACTGCAAGAAGATCAAACCTATCCATTCTTAAGGAAATCAGCCCTGAGTGCTCCCTGGAAGGACAGATCGTGAAGCTGAGGCTCTAATACTTTGGTCACCTCATGAGAGGAGAAGACTCCCTGGAAAAGACCCTGATGTTGGGAAAGATGGAGGGCACAAGGAGAAGGGGACGACAGAGGACGAGATGGTTGGACAGTGTTCTCGAAGCCACCAACATGAGTCTGACCAAACTGCGGGAGGCAGTGGAAGACAGGAGTGCCTGGCGTGCTATGGTCCATGGGGTCACGAAGAGTCGGACACGACTAAACGACTAAACAACAACAACATCATCATCACTTTTTGAGATAAGGATAGAGAAATGAAAGGGGGGGGGAGACGTCTGCTTGCTACAATGTCATCTAACCTCCCCATGAACAGATCGGAATAAATAAATAGGTCACCTGGAAGCACCTGGAAGCACACAAGACAAAGCATCATTAGAGACACTTTCTTCCCATTCGCAGGCTGTGCAAACCCCTCCCTAAGGCTAAAAGTGGGGGGAGTGACAACTCCATTCGACACACCTACAGTCTATGTTGTTGTTGTTTAGTCATTTAGTCGTGTCCGACTCTTCGTGACCCCATGGACCATAGCACGCCAGGCACTCCTGTCTTGCACTGCCTCCCGCAGTTTGGTCAAACTCATGTTCGTAGCTTTGAGAACACTGTCCAACCATCTTGTCCTCTGTCGTCCCCTTCTCCTTGTGCCCTCCATCTTTCCCAGCATCAAGGTCTTTTCCAAGGATTCTTCTCTTCTCATGAGGTGGCCAAAGTATTGGAGCCTCAGCTTCACGATCTGTCCTTCCAGGGAGCACTCAGGGCTGATTTCCTTAAGAATGGATAGGTTTGATCTTCTAGCAGTCCATGGGACTCTCAAGAGTCTCCTCCAGCACCATAATTCAAAAGCATCAATTCTTCGGCGATCAGCCTTCTTTATGGTCCAGCTCTCACTTCCATATATCACTACTGGGAAAACCATAGCTTTAACTATACGGACCTTTGTCGGCAAAGTGATGTCTCTGCTTTTTAAGATGCTGTCTAGGTTTGTCATTGCTTTTCTCCCAAGAAGCAGGTGTCTTTCAATTTCGTGACTGCTGTCACCATCTGCAGTGATCAAGGAGCCCAAGAAAGTAAAATCTCTCACTGCCTCCATTTCTTCCCCTTCTATTTGCCAGGAGGTGATGGGACCAGTGGCCATGATCTTGGTTTTTTTGATGTTGAGCTTCAGACCATATTTTGCGCTCTCCTCTTTCACCCTCATTAAAAGGTTCTTTAATTCCTCCTCACTTTCTGCCATCAAGGTTGTGTCATCTGCATATCTGAGGTTGTTGATATTTCTTCCGGCAATCTTAATTCCGGCTTGGGATTCATCTAGTCCAGCCTTTCGCATGATGAATTCTGCATATAAGTTAAATAAGCAGGGAGACAATATACAACCTTGTCGTACTCCTTTCCCAATTTTGAACCAATCAGTTGTTCCATATCCAGTTCTAACTGTAGCTTCTTGTCCCACATAGAGATTTCTCAGGAGACAGATGAGGTGATCAGGCACTCCCATTTCTTTAAGAACTTGCCATAGTTTGCTGTGGTCGACACAGTCAAAGGCTTTTGCATAGTCAATGAAGCAGAAGTAGACGTTTTTCTGGAACTCTCTAGCTTTCTCCATAATCCAGCGCATGTTTGCTATTTGGTCTCTGGTTCCTCTGCCCTTTCGAAATCCAGCTTGCACTCCTGGGAGTTCTCGATCCACATACTGCCTAAGCCTGCCTTGTAGAATTTTAAGCATAACCTTGCTAGCGTGTGAAATGAGCGCAATTGTGCGGTAGTTGGAGCATTCTTTGGCACTGCCCTTCTTTGGAATTGGGATGTAGACTGATCTTCTCCAATCCTCTGGCCATTGCTGAGTTTTCCAAACTTGCTGGCATATTGGGTGTAGCACCTTAACAGCATCATCTTTTAAGATTTTAAATAGTTCAGCTGGAATATCATCACTTCCACTGGCCTTGTTATTAGCAGTGCTTTCTAAGGCCCATTTGACTTCACTCTCCAAGATGTCTGGCTCAAGGTCAGCAACCACACTACCTGGGGTGTACGAGACCTCCATATCTTTCTGGTATAATTCCTCTGTGTATTCTTGCCACCTCTTCTTGATGTCTTCTGCTTCTGTTAGGTCCTTACCACTTTTGTCCTTGATTATGGTAATCTTTGTACGAAATGCTCCTTTCATATCTCCAATTTTCTTGAACAGATCTCTGGTTTTCCCCATTCTATTGTTTTCCTCTATTTCTTTGCATTGCTCATTTAAGAAGACCCTCTTGTCTCTCCTTGCTGTTTTTTGGAAATCTGCATTCAGTTTCCTGTATCTTTCCCTATCTCCCTTGCATTTTGCTTGCCTCCTCTCCTCCGCTATTTGTAAGGCCTCGTTGGATAGCCATTTTGCTTTCTTGCATTTCCTTTTCCTTGGGATGGTTTTCGTTGCTGCCTCCTGTATAATGTTACGAGCCTCCATCCATAGTTCTTCAGGCACTCTGTCCACCAAATCTAAATCCTTAAACCTGTTCCTCACTTCCACTGTGTATTCATAAGGGATTTGATCCAGATTGTATCTTACTGGCCCAGTGGTTTTTCCTACTTTCTTCAGTTTAAGCTGGAATTTTGCTATAAGAAGCTGATGATCTGAGTTACAGTCAGCTCCAGGTCTTGTTTTTGCTGACTGTATAGAGCTTCTCCATCTTTGGCTGCAGAGAATATAATCAATCTGATTTCGATGCTGCCCATTTGGTGATATCCATGTGTAGAGTCTTCTCTTGTGTTGTTGGAAGAGAGTGTTTGTGATGACCAGCTTGTTCTCTTGACAGAACTCTATTAGCCTTTGCCCTGCTTCATTTTGAACTCCAAGGCCAAACTTTCCAGTTGTTCCTTTTATCTCTTGATTCCCTACTTTAGCATTCCAATCCCCTGTAATGAGAAGAACATCCTTCTTTGGTGTCATTTCTAGAAGGTGTTGTAGGTCTTCATAGAATTGGTCAATTTCACTTTCTTCAGCACCGGTAGTTGGTGCATAAACTTGGATTACTGTGATGTTAAAAGGTCTGCCTTGGATTCGTATCGAGATCATTCTGTCATTTTTGAGATTGCATCCCATTACAGCTTTTGCCACTCTTTTGTTGACTATGAGGGCCACTCCATTTCTACTACGGGATTCTTGCCCACAGTAGTAGATATGATAGTCACCCGAACTGAATTCGCCCATTCCCTTCCATTTTAGTTCACTGATGCCCAGGATGTCGATATTTATTCTTGTCATCTCATTTTTGACCACATCCAGCTTACCTCCACTCATGGTTCTTACATTCCAGGTTCCTATGCAATATTTTTCTTTACAGCATCGGACTTTCCTTTCGCTTCCAGGCATATCCGCAACTGAGCGTCCTTTCGGCTTTGGCCCAGCCGCTTCATCAGCTCTGAATCTACTTGTACTTGTCCTCCGCTCTTCCTCAGTAGCATGTTGGACGCCTTCCGACCTGAGGGGCTCATCTTCCAGCGTCATAACTTTTATATGCCTGTTGTCTTTGTCCATGGAGTTTTCTTGGCAGGGATACTGGAGTGGCTTGCCAGTTCCTTCTCCAGGTGGATCACGTTTAGTCAAAACTCTCCACTATGACCTGTCCATCTTGGGTGGCCCTGCATGGCATAGCTCATAGCTTCTCTGAGTTATTCAAGCCCCTTCGCCACGACAAGGCATTGATCCATGAAGGGGACCTACAGTCTATAGGTCTCCAGTAACCTTCAGAGGCCCTGTTCCCAGCACACACCTGCCCAGGAGCCGTAGGGAAAGTGGAACGACGCGAGCGGCTTGTGAGGCGGAGATGATCCCGCTCTATCCCCGGGTGTGTTACGGCACAATGATTATCAGGAGTCAAAACACGTTGCCCCAGAAACCAGCAACAGGCACCTCAAGCCTGGCTGTTGAAGCCAGCAATTGCTGCTTGCCCTCCGGCAAGGAACATGTGCGTACTCTGTAACTGTGTCGTCCGCCCAACTCCTTTAGCAGGGACGTAACACACACGCTGGGGGCTTTCAGCCCCCATTAATGACTCGGCAGGGTGGATAATCTAGTCCCAGGCAGAGCCTCTGCCCTCGCTATCTGCTACCAGCGCCACTCCTCCGTGGCTTGTGAGCACATTCCTGGCAGGAGTTAATAACACAGGAGGGAGACCAGCAGTCAGAGGGCTGTGGTGTCTGCGAGGCTGTTGCCACTGAGAAGATAATCACAGACTATTATCAAAGGGGAGGATGTTTTTCCCCCCTTCTCCTTTTTTTGTATTATCAAAACTTGCCCAAGCTATTAAACAGTTCCCATTTGTACTGATAAGCAACATTTACAGCATAAGTGTCTGAAAGTCACAGAAGACGCAGCAGTTATATTAAGGAAGCAGTGGGGGCCCTCATTATGCCATTACGGTGGAGGGTAAATAAGAGGTATCTCTGCAGAAATCTTTGGAGGTTAAAGCCAGAGCGGCGGGGATTGTTTGGGGCTCTCGGAGAGTTTGCTAAGCCCTTTAAATCAAAAGCTTCTGTTTCGATCGGTGGCCTCCGTCACACTCGCCTCCGCTGCTGCTGCGCTGCTGTAGTTGTGGATTAATCCAGGAAGATTAATCCAAAAAAAGGCTGGCCAAATGATCAAGGCACAGAGCAAACCAGCAGAGAGAGGCGTGTTCTCCTTCTCCTGGATGGGGGAGTATAAGTGGCAAACAGTCGGGATCCGGAAAGACCTGGAGTCTGCCTTAGAATCATAGAATCATAGAATCGTAGAGTTGGAAGAGACCACAAGGGCCATCCAGTCCAACCCCCTGCCGAGCAGGAAACACCATCAAAGCATTCTTGACATATGCCTGTCAAGCCTCTGCTTAAAGACCTCCAAAGAAGGAGACTCCACCACACTCCTTGGTAGCAAATTCCACTGCCGAACAGCTCTTACTGTCAGGAAGTTCTTCCTAATGTTTAGGTGGAATCTTCTTTGGCTGGGAGAGCTGTGTGGGCAAGAGAGCAAGCTTTGCAATTACACAAAGCCCTGGTCTCCAAAGCAGGCATCTTCAGAGAATACCTCTGTGGGTTTCCTGCCTGAAGAAATGCTCTGTGTGGCGCAAGAGCAGCCACCTCTTCCTAGGCAAGAGGGACGGCACGCAGCACCCTGCCAGAAACAGAAGCACATCCTGAAAAGAGCCTCTGCGGCCTGGGAGTTTTCTCCCCTGCCAACTCAAATGGGTCCGCAGAGAGACAGTCATCAAGCGGCCTTAGAAAATGGAGCAAGTGCCTCAAGGAACTCAGGACACCACAGCCCACAGCGGCTGCTGAAGACCAGCTCCCTTGAACTGCATTCTGTGGGCATGAGCCTCCCTATGACACATGGTTCCTAGCCTGTTCCCGAGGTTCAGACAAGGCTGGATCCATGTTATTCCAGTCCGGGTCCAGATGGCTAATGTCAAGGGACCTGGCGTGACCTTAAATTCATTTCTATGCCAGGCCACTGAAAGTCCCTTATTGTGTCCCAATAGGGTCCTTTGGGATATTTTGCATTAAAAGAAGTGGGGCAAACTGGGTGAGGGATTAAGGAGGATCCATCTATCTCACTCGTGTCTACACTGGCAGCAGCTCTCTGAGATTTCAGGCACGGGACATTTTCCAACCCTATTCAAAGACGCTCTCAAAGGAACCTGGGATCCGCTGCATGCAAAGCTGGTGATCTGCTGATGAACTAAGGCTGCAAAGAGATCCCAGGAAAAGCCACCAGCCATTGAGCCGGTTTTAAAAGCCGTTTAAGCATTTGTTCTTAAAAATATTCAAATACAAGAGCCATTTGCGACAATTGTACATAAAACCACCCAACAGAAACCACATGTACAATTGCCGCAAATGGCTCTTGTATTTGAATATTTAAGAAGTTAAAATCGGAAATCAACTAAATATTGCGGAAAGACGTCTTCTTAATTGCCCGTGTGAGCAGCATGGTGGAATAGAAAAGTTTTCGGCAGGCATTTACGAGTCAAAACAGAAGGCGTCTGCTGGATTTATCTGGAAGGTTCCCTCTATTCCGTGGGGCAAACACAGAAGAGATAGCCTGAGTCTGGAAGAACAAAGGAGAGGAATTCATCTTCTTCACGCAAGGCAGGTGATTTCTAGTCAAAGGAATCAGCGGTGGAAAAACAGGCAGCGTTTTCTGCAAGAACCCCGCACAGCACAAAATTACATCACATGGCATCAGCAAAGGTTTATTTTACCAATCCAGAGAGGCCCTGTGCAGACCCTCTCAAAAGGTCCTTAACGGAAGAGGGAGAGAGCAGGCCAGGAATTCTAAACAATAATGGATCTTTTTTTAAAAGTGGCTGCCTTGCATAAAGACAAAAAAGGCACACAGAAAAGAAAGGAAGGAAGAGGTGAGGGAGGCAGATCCCGAGGTGAAGCGAAGCCCATCCTGGCAGCATCAGGGGCTAGAAGGAGAAGGAGGAGCAGGGAGGAGGAGAGGCTGCCGCAGCTGGGCAACTGCCTTGGCTGCAACAGGGCAGGCTCAGCTGAAGGACCCTTGAGCAGGAATTAAATTGGAAGCAAAGTTTCACACATATACCATGTTTCCCCAAAAGTAAGACACTGTCTTATATTTATTTTTCCTCAAGAAGATACAGTATGGCTTATTTTCAGTGTGTGTGTGTGTATCTTATTCGAGCGGGAAGGGCTCTGGGTGCGGCGCCGCATCCATGTCTTATTTCCGGGGTATGACTTATATTGCGCAAATGCTTAGAAATCCTGCTACGGCTTATTTTATGGGTATGTCTTTTTTTTGGGGGGGGGAGAACAGGGTACAGTCATAACTCGGTTTAAGTACGCTTTGGTTTGAGTACTTTCAGTTTAAGTACTCCGCGGACCCGTCTGGAACGGATTAATCCACTTTCCATTACTTTCAATGGGAAAGTTTGCTTCAGGTTAAGTACAGACTTCCGGAACCAATTGTGTAATTAAACCGAGGTACCACTGTATATACACAGTGCGTTTTTTTGGGGGGGGGACACATACCCTTAAACATTTTGTGAATCTAAGTTTGGCCTCATTGAGGGGCAGTATTTCAATATGAGTGGGAAAATGAGAGTGCCCCTAAACATTTTTTAAAAGAAAAAAAGCAGTGTGTGTGTGTGTGTGTGGTTGTGTGTGTGTATTCCGCCTTCTCTCCTCCAAGGAGCTCAGATTGGCACACCTGGCCCTCCCCCTCCTCATTTAATCCCCACGACAACCTGTAAGGTAGGTTAGACTAATAATAATAATAATAATAATAATAATAATAATAATAATAATAATATATTATTTATACCCCGCCCATCTGGCTGGGTTTCCCCAGCCATTCTGGGCAGCTTCCAACAGAAAAATAAAACACAGTAATCTATTAAACATTAAAAGCCTCCCTGAACAGGGCTGCCTTCAGATGTCTTCTAAAAGTCTGGTAGTTGTTTTCCTCTTTGACATCTGTTGGGAGGACGTTCCACAGGGCAGGCGCCACTACCGAGAAGGCCCTCTGCCTAGTTCCCTGCAACTTGGCTTCTCGCAACGAGGAAACCGCCAGAAGGCCCTCGGTGCTGGACCTCAGTGTCCGGGCAGAATGATGGAGGTGGAGACGCTCCTTCAGGTATACTGGGCCGAGGCCATTTAGGGCTTTCAAGGTCAGCACCAACACTTTGAATTGTGCTCGGAAACGTACTGGGAGCCAATGACTAAGAGAAAGTGTCTGGCCCAGGGTCACCCAGTGAGCTTGTAGCCATGTGGGGATTCGAACGCTGGCCTCTCCCAGGTCCTAGTCTGACACTCTAACCCAGGGGTTGTCAACCTGGTCCCTACCGCCCACTAGTGGGCGTTTCAGGATTCTAGGTGGGCGGTAGGGGGTTCTACGGCACAAGCTGAATCCTCCTTCCACTGAGCGCTGGTGGGCGGTAAGGAAATTTTACCACCAAGAAAGATGCATTAGTGGGCGGTAGGTATAAAAAGGTTGACTATCCCTGCTCTAATCACTACACACTGTCCTGTGAGCGGAAAGGTTAATTTGCAGTGATTCCTCAGCGGAGCCCAAGTCCACTGCAGTTTGGTGACGTACAGTCAATGGCCTGCTGCACTAAATGCCTCTGAAACGCCATCCTTGAGCGAGCCCAATAGGTGACAGGGAGCAGCCACGGAGAAGGCACTGCAATGCATGCCCACAAACCAAATTCCAGCCGGCGGCGTGACACAGATTTGTGGGAAAACAGGGGGCCCTTGTAGGTGTTGTGGCCTGCAGCCTTTGACTCCCATAAGAATCTCAATTGTTCGAGCAACGTGGTATACTAGCAATTCTCTCGCAGCCCACAGTTTGGGGACAAAGGCGGCAGACCGGGAATTCCCAACACACCTTTGTTGAATGGGGATTAAACGTGATGGGCACATTTTTCAGGTCGCAGCATGAACACCCTGCTCCCCACCCCCCAAAAAGCAGGGACTATAGAAGAACATGCACCTGACAATATAAACATGAGAAAGAAATGGGGGGGGGCAGAGAACAGCCAGTGCATCTAATAGGCAGGACTGTACCAGGCAAAATATGGGGAGGGGGCATGGTTGGATTAAGCAAAAGGGGGGCGGTCAGTCGATCAGCTGGGCAGAAAGTAGCAAGGTGGGCTACTGAAACAGGCTGAAACACTCACAGAATCATAGGACTGGAGAGTTGGAAGGGACCCCAAGCATCATCTAGTCCAACCCCTGCAGTGGAGGAATGACAGCTAAAGAATCCTTGACAGAGGTGAGGCCAGACAGGAAGTCATGACAGAAGTTTATAAAATCACGCATGGCACAGAGAAAATGGATAGGGAAAAGTTTTTCTTCCTCTCTCATGACACCAGAACTCGTGGACGTACAATGAAGCTGAATGTCGGAAGATTCAGGGCAGAGGAAAGGAAGGACTTCTGCATGAAGCGCAGTGTTAAGCTGTGGAACTCACTGCCACAGGAGGCAGTAATGGCCACCAACTTGGATGGCTTTAAAAGAGGGAGGAGGAGGAGAGGGCTATCAATGGCTACTAGCCATGGTGGCTATCCTCTGTCTTCACAGTTGGAGGCAGCACATAACCCCGGTCTTGAAAGATCTACATTGGCTCCCAGTACGTTTCTGAGCACAGTTCAAAGTGTTGGTGCTGACCTTTAAAGCCCTAAACGGCCTCGGTCCAGTATACCTGAAGGAGCGTCTCCACCCCCATCGTTTTGCCCGGACACTGAGGTCCAGCACCGAGGGCCTTCTGGCGGTTCCCTCATTGCAAGAAGCCAAGTTGCAGGGAACTAGGCAGAGGGCCTTTTCGGTAGTGGCGCCCGCCCTGTGGAATGCACTCCCATCGGATGTCAAGGAAATAAAAAAGTACCTGACTTTTAGAAGACATCTGAAGGCAGCCCTGTTTAGGGAAGCTTTTAATATTTGATGAATTATTGCATTTTTAATATTTCGCTGAAAGCCGACCAGAGTGGCCAGCTGGGCGGGGTATAAATTATTATTATTATTATTATTATTATTATTATTATTATTATTATTATCATCATCATATGAATAGCAGTTGCTGGAAACCACAGGAGGGGAGGGGGCTCTTGTGCTCGGATCCTGCTTGTGGGTTTCTGCTTGGCCACTGTGAAAAGAGGACGCTGGCCAGGATGGGCCACTGGCCTGGTCCCACAGGCATGTTCCACGAAGGGTGGGGAGCCCCTGGGGGATCTCCCAAGGGAACCTCTGTCCCTGGCACAGAGTCCCAGTGCCCAGAAGGAGGGGTTGGCACCCGGGGTTTCTAGCAGACACGGGCAGCGCCAGGTCCGACCTCAGCTGCCTCCCTGCCTTCCCCATCCCTTTTAAAAGCTAAAACTGCAGACAGCTGTGCCCTGCCGCATCTCGGACACAAGAGTAGGAAAAGGGGAGAGAAAGAGTGGGGGGGAAAGGCAGAACGAGAAGAGATTTACTCCCTTTCTAAATTATTCACAAGAAAAGGGACTGCGCATCTTTAACAAGCCATCGTTTTATGAAGCAAGGTTAACATTTTTACTTGATTCAGTAGAATATTATAAACTCTCCGGGGTCCATTTGAGGACTTTCTACTTTGTGCAAAAGGAACAGACTCAGCACTTTTTATATTATTTAGAGAATAAAATTAACCCTCAATGGCCCAGGCTGGGTATTTCCTCTCCCCAGTTAAATATGGCACGCTCAGCAATTCCACCCCCCCGATATAATTACGGGCTGCTATCCATCATCTGTAGGAGAATGTTTTTCTGACACTCCAGAAGTGATGCGGTAAGCACGTTCACTAATAGAATAAATATTCTAAGTATCTCTTTTATATTTTCATTTAAATTGGAATATTTTAAAATAATTGTACAGGGGCTGCCTGGGTGACTTGTACCGGTGGCTGTGGAGAGAGGCTGCCCGATCGACTCTGGCTTCGGCTCGGAGGGAAGGTCTCCCACCACAGAAACCAGGGTGCGCTTGGGGTCCGGCTGGAAAACCCAGTAAGCAAAAGGTAATCTGCTAGCAATCTTTTCCTGCCAGAGTCCTCGCCAAGTGTTCCTCTTCCCCACATTTGACTGATGGCTGCCTCTCCAATGGAATGTAAGTGTCCCGATTTCTAAATTTATTTATTGCATCTATATCCCACTTTTATTTCCCTCTCAGGAACTCAAGGTGGTGTACATGTCCCCCCATTTAATCCCTACAACCACCCTATCAGGTAGGCTAGACTGAGGGAGGCAGTGACTGACCCCAAGTTACCTGGTGAAATGGGGGTATTCGAACCCTGGCCTCTCCCAGTTCAGCATCTAACCAAGACACCACAAGGTGCTCTCTGGAACTCCTCCTCCTAGTTGCACAAGAGTAGCCCTACTGGGTTATACACAGCGGCCAGCCAGGTGCCCTAACAAAAGAATTCAGAACCAGGACCGGAAGGCAACCGCCCTCTTCCATTGTTGTCCTACCACCACCTATGAAACCTGGAGGTTCCCCTCCAGCCACCATGGCCAGCAGCTGCTGGCAGACTTCTCCTCCCCCTCTGTCCTCTCTAGGCATTTGTCCAACCCCCTCCTAAAGCTAGCAACCATCACATCTGGTGGCAGCGAGTTCCACAAGCCAGCAACGTGGGGAAGATCTTCCTTTTGCCCGACGTACCCATTCGCTTTGCTGGATGAGCTCACTTTCTGGCGCTGTCAGAGAGGGAGGGAAAACCTCTCCTGCCTTTGCTTTCTCCACACCTTTCTCAACAGGTAGGGCAAGCACATGCCCTGGCCTCGAGTCAGCTTTGCCTCCATGCCGGTCTCTGCTGCTTCCAGTGGCTGCCATCACCTGAGACAAGGAAGCCGCATTCGGGGCTGGCCCAGTACATTTTGGCAACTGAGGCGGACCACAAATTGACACACAAACGCACCCCAGCCAAGGAAGAAGGGATGAGCAATTGGGAACAAAGCAGGGGATTGACCACTGGGATCTGCTGCCCCTGAGGATCCTGCCACCCGAGGCAGTAGCCTCACCTTGCCTCATGGGTGTGCCAGCCCTGGCTGCATTCCTTCACAATACTGCAGCCGTGTGGGTGTCACTGCGCTGTCAGGCAAGGAATGTGAGGAATTAACTACAGTGGTACCTTGGTTCTCAAACTTAATCTGTTCTGGAAGTCTGTTCCAAAACCAAGGCGTGCTTTCCCAGACAAAGTCATGCAAAATGGATTAATCGGTTCCAGAATTTTAAAAACCACCCCTAAAAGAGCAATTTAACATGAATTTTACTAACGAGACCACTGATTCATAAAATGAAAGCAATAAAGAATGTACTGCAGTCACACAATCAATCAATCAATCAATCAATCAGTAGCTGAACTGGATTCCACACAGTCACAAAAACAACAAAAAGAGCTGCAAAAACGCAAAATAAATAGCAAAAACAGACAGACCTCAGCGTAACACTCAAAATGGAGCACATTTGGCATCCGAAAAAAATTCGCAAACTTCCTTCCGGGTTTGGAGTGTACAGTGCACACGACCACTGTATTGTCAAAAGTACACTCACAATCACCTCCTAGGTGTACACCTGTTGAGGCAGTTGTCATGACAGAGAGACCCCCCGCCCGCTACAGCCTCGGCTTAGGTACCACCACCACCCGAGCTGCACACAAGCAGAAGCAGACTTCACCTGCGTATAACCTGCTTCTGCTCCCCCCTCTTCACCCCTCTCCTGGTCCTGAGAGACAGTGGAGCAGGAGACACAGGGGCAGCAGGAGGAGGTGTGGAAGCCCTTGACTCCCCACCAGCCTGACTTCTCTCCCCCTCCTCCTGCCCTGTTCTTCACTCTCCAAACCTGCAGCATCTCCCGACTCGTGACTCTCGTCTCTTGGCTGTCACACATTCCCCCAGATCAACAACGTTCCCTTCTTCCAAGTCAGTCCCCAACCCCTCCTTCTCCCGGTGCCCACTCTTCAGTGTCCGGCCAGTCCCGGAAATGGGCGCCCCACAAGCCACAGCTGGCCCTGCTGCCACAAAATTCCACAGCAAAATTCTGCCTTCTTACTGCCAGGGCCATTTCTTGTTGGCAGGTTCGGGACAGGTAGAAGAGAGGATTTATTTACATGTAGTTAAGGGACACGGGTGGCGCTGTGATGTAAACCACTGAGCTTTGGGCTTGCCGATTGGAAGATCGGCAGTTCGAATCCCCGTGACGGGATGAGCTCCTGTTGCTTGGTCCCAGCTCCTGCCCACCTAGCAGTTTGAAAGCACGTCAAAATGCAAGTAGATAAATAGGTACTGCTCTGGCGGGAAGGTAAACAGCGTTTCCGTGCACTGCTCTGGTTCGCCAGAAGCGGCTTTGTCATGCTGGCCACACGACCCGGAAAAACTGTCTGCGGACAAACGCCGGCTCCCTCGGCCTATAGAACGAGATGAGCACCACAACCCCAGAGTTGTTCGTGACTGGACTTAACTGTCAGGGGTCCTTTACCTCAGGGGTGGCCAACTCCCAAGAGACTGTGATCTACTCACAGAGTTAAAAACTGGCAGTGATCTACCCCATTTGGGGGGGGGTTCAGGTCAAAGTTCTTGAGCTTCTTTTTGGGGGAAGGAAGGCCCATTTTTGGGGGGTTCAGGTCAAAGTTGCTGAGTTTTTTTTAGAGGAGCCAAAGCTGTTGAGCTTCTTTGGGGGAGCCAGTGATCTACCAGTGATCTACCACAGACGTCCAGTGATCTACCGGTAGATCACGATCTACCTGTTGGACGTGCCTGCTTTACCTTTTTTTAAAGTTAAGCTGTGGAACTCCCTCCCACAGGAGGCAGTGGGGGCGACCAACCTTGATAGCCTTAAAAGAGGACGTGGCAAACCAATAGAACCAAGGGCTGCTGATGTTAGATGGAGGGGGGGGCTCTCTCAAGCCCACCGCCCAACAGAAGGACATAAAAGATGGGATCATCAGGTGTGTGACTGTACATTTGAGAAACGAATATTGCAGGGCTAGAAAAGCTGAATCAAAGGGCAACCCAAGAGATCATGGGCGTGAAGGAACTCCCCAGTGAAGAAAGGTGACAACATTTGGGGCTTCTGAGTTTATGGGGGGAAGGCGAGCTAAGTGGGTGGGGGGACACAGCAGAGAAGTCGAGAATTATGTTTGGTGTGGAGGAAGTGGATAGAAAGAAGTGGTTTTCTCTCTCTTATAAGGCGAGAGGTTAAGACTATCCAATGAAGCTGAATGTTGAAAGATTCAGGACAAAAGGAAAGTAGTCTTTCACACAGCACAAACTACGGAATATCGTTTAATTACAAAAACACAGTGGTGATTTTATTAAATGTATGAGTCGCAATTTTGCCATGGCAACTCAAAGTGACTTGCAATATTATAAGCAAAAAAACCCAAATGCATATCTATATTAAAACCAGTACTTTTTAAAAAGAAAAATCTAAAAACAGTTCCATTTTTTAAAAACTAGATTACTGCTGCAGCAAAGAGAGCAAGTTTCCACCAGGAGCCCCCTTGGTTTCATTGAAAGAACAGATTCCTTACCTTTGAGGTAGCCCTGATTTTCAGAGAATTTAAGATTAAGTTGTCTCTGGTTGTTTCTTACCAAACGAAGAATAACAGCACACACCACATAGAGCCAAACTCAGTCGGCTATTTTTACTTTTAAAAATTCCCAATATTTAAATCCTACTTTTCCAAAGATGCACACACACATAAACACACACACACAGTGCGAATCACATTCTGTGATGCCAGCTGCATGTGTCGCGTGGATTTGAAGATAGAAACGTTTCTGCCCAGTATCTCTCCACCTAGGGGTAGTTGCTACTCACCAGTGGTACTGAAGCCCAAAAAGGAGGAAAGAGGGGGTAGGAGAACATTTAAAAAATGAAAAGGAGACACCCTTCTCCACTGCAGGCACTGGATTTTCTGTGAGTATGGACCATGTCATGAGACCAAACAACAATTCAGAGAGAGAGAGAGAGAGAGAGAGAGAGAGAGAGAGAGAGAGAGAGAGAGAGAGAGAGAGAGAGAGAGAGAGAGAGAGATCTGGATTCTCATCCCAATGAGATACTTGTCTAAGCCCTTGCCCCACCTTACCTTCTCTCCCAAGGGACAGTAGCCTTTGAGGAAGTCTGAGCACACTTCCGCTTTCCGGGACACGTAGACATGGCTGTAGGGACAGTCACTGTTGTTGCAGATCCCTTTCAGGAAATAAGAGCACACAGGCATCTGAAAGGACAAAGTCAGGAGGGAAGATTAATCTCCAATGATTTTAGTGCCAGTTCCAACCCCCCAAGTCTGACGGAAAACCATCCCTGCTATAAAATGAAGGCTACAGTCCCCATCCCTCCAATACCAGGTTTGATTCTGGCGTGGTTTACACATGCATCACTTACGCTCACAACAACCCTCCGAAGCGGGCCACAAATATTCCCATTTTGCAGGTGCACCACCCAACTTAGTCGCCTTCATAGCTGCTTCCCTGTGGTGCACATATTATGCATCTGATAACTTATACAGTGCTTAATTACAACAATCTCTAAGTAACTCCATACAAAAAAAAAACCCACCAACTGTTAGAACTCTAACACCAGAAACAAAGAAAGTCAGTAGGCACCATAAGTTGAACATAAGTCCAGTGTCCAGATCAAGGGAGGTCATAATACCACTCTATTCTGCCTTGGTCAGATCCCACCTGGAATCCTGTGTCCAGTTCTGGGTGCCACAATTTAAGAAGGATGTTGACAAGCTGGAAGATGTGCAGAAGAGGGCAACTAGGATGATCAAGGGTCTGGAAACCAAGCCTGATGAAGAACGGTTGAAGGAGCTGGGTATGCTTAGCCTGGGAAAGAGGAGACTGAGAAGTGATAGGGTAGGCATCTTCAAATACGTGAAGAGCTGACCCATGGAAGATGGAGCAAGTTTTTTTTACGTGGGGCTACCTTTGAAGGTGACCCGGAAACTGCAATTAATCCAGAATGCGGCAGCTAGACTGGTGACTGGGAGTGGCCGCCGAGACCACATAACACCGGTCCTGAAAGACCTACATTGGCTCCCAGTATGTTTCCGAGCACAATTCAAAGTGTTGGGGCTCACCTTTAAAGCCCTAAACGGCCTCGGTCCAGTATACCTGAAGGAGCGTCTCCTCCCCCATCGTTCTGCCCGGACACTGAGATCTAGCGCCGAGGGCCTTCTGGCGGTTCCCTCGCTACGAGAAGCCAAGTTACAGGGAACCAGGCAGAGGGCCTTCTCGGTAGTGGCGCCCACCCTGTGGAATGCCCTCCCACTAGAGGTCAAAGAGAATAACAATTACCAGACCTTTAGAAGGCATCTTAAGGCAGCCCTGTTTAGGGAAGCTTTTAATGTTTGATGGATTTCTGCATTTTAATGTTTTGTTGGAAGCCGCCCAGAGTGGCTGGGGGAACCCGGCCAGATGGGCGGGGTATAAATAATATATTATTATTATTATTATTATTATTATTATTATTATTATTATTATTATTTTCTCCTGCTCCAGAGCCGAGAACCCAAACCGATGGATTCAAATGACAAGAGAGGTGATTTCGACTAAACATCAGGAAGGACCTTCGGACAGCAAGAGCACAGTCTAACGCAGCACCTGTCTACCATAATATTCAAGGGGGAGGGAGTTCCAAAGGCTAAGTGTCATGATAAGACATCCAACTCTCACCAGACGCGACTGGCGACGGGCCAAAGGGTACTTTGATTCCCATTTTTGTCATCTTTGAGAGAAATGCCCTTTGCGTCTTGAAGCCAGATTCTGTCCGTTGTTTCCTCCAGTGGGTGGGCAGATCTCCACAGGACTCACTGCTCCTGCTACCGTTGTTCACAGGTGCGGGTGATGTGAAAAAGCAATGCAAAACCAATCTGTGCGCAGAGACAGATGTGGGACCGCCTTGAGCACTGCTGCCACAAAGCACAAAACTTTACCTTCTGCCAGCTGCTGGGTAATTAAAAACGAATTACTGGCCTGCTGTGACAATCCTACTCCTCCACCTTCAGCGGCTACTGGAGGCGGAGAAGAAGGGCTGCAGCCCAGGATGGCCAAGCGCTGCCTTTGCAGGGATGGAAACACTAGGACTGCTGCTCAGCCAAGGAAGCTGAATGTTGGAAGATTCAGGACAGGGAAAAGCAGCGCAGTGCAGAGTTAAACTGTGGAACTCCCTCCCACAGGAGGCAGTGATGGCCACCAACTTAGATGGCTTTAAAAGAAGATTGGACAAATTCATGGATGAGGAGGGAACTATGGGTGGCTACTAGCCAGGATGGCTCTGCTCTGCCTCCACACTTGAAGGCAGCGATGCTTCTGAAGCCCAGTTGCTGGAAACTGCAGGAGGGGAGAGGGTTGCTCTTGTGCTCGGATCCTGCTTGCGGGTTTCCCACAGGCATCTGCTTGGCCACTGTGAGAAGAGGGTGTTGGACAAGGCGGGCCATTTGGCCTGATCCAACAGCCTCTTCTTACATTCTTATGTTCTTAAAGGATGCCTGGGTCAGTCGCTGGCATCTCCACGAACTCTGGTCAGAAATGACCATGCTGGAGCCAGTATGACTAGAGCACCTGTGGCATCCTCCAGCTGTTTTGGACTACAACTCCCATCAGCCCCAGCCACTATGGCCGTGCTAGCTGGGGCAGATGGGAGTTGCAGTCCAAAACAGGTGGAGGGCACCAGAGGGCTGCTCCAGCGTGACTCTGCAGAGGATAACTTTAAATAAGAATACTGCTTAAAAGCATCTTGCTCCTGAGTGTGCCTTCCAAGGCCCAGTCACCACATGGCTTGTGAAGTGCTCGTTCTGGGTGCTTGGCTCGCAAATCAGCTTATTGCCCAATGAATAGAGCCAACCCTTCTGCCAAGTGCCATGGCCTTAAGTCCTACGGGTTCAAGGATCCTCCGGCCAGTATTTACAGATGTGCAATAAGCGCAGGCGACGCGGTGCATGGGGGAGGGAACTTTCCCCCGAAGGACGTATTAGGGCTTTAACTGAATTAGTTCACTAGAGTGAGAAGGAGGAGGAGGGAGGGGAGAGAAAGAGGACAGCAAAATGGAAGGCTAAAAGCCACGCAAGAAGGAAAAACAAAGAGGGCTTTAAAAGCAAAGAGTTTATTTTTAATTGTCTTTTAACTGCAGACATTAAAATAAAGGACAGGGCTCTGGGGCTGCCTTCTCCTGTCGGCGGTGGCGTGACCGTAAACGATTCCCTTAATGTAGGTTTTGATATAGAGATCAAATTAGCTCTAATAAAAAGGGATAATAAAGCCAGCTCTTATGCAAAACTCAACTCCTCCCAGCTGTCAAGGCTGAGCCATTACCAAGAGGAAGCGCCGTTCTCGTTTCAATTAACCTTGTTTGCACCCCGCGATGTCCGCGCAAATAACAATAACATTAATGCAAGGCGCTGCGGCCATATTAGGAAGCCCCGAAGACGCGCGCCTGCCTTCCCGGAGCCGGCGGCTAATGAACCCGAAACTCGACGTGAATTTCCAAATTGCTCACAACAGAGTTTTGAAGCTCTATTAGGGAGAAAAATGCTGATTCTTGTCAAGTCCCTCAAGGGGAAAAGCTGTTGCAACAGCAGCCTGCTCCAGCCCAAGTCTTAGCCTCATGCTAACCTCTTGCATCCGCAAACTCAGCCGCGCTGGCACATGGGGAGTGGTAGGGGGCTGGCAGCCCCAGGGATGGTGGGCAGCAAACTGGGGGCCACAAGCAGCTCTGCCCAGGAGGGCTGGGCCACTTCTCCACTATGTCCCACCCTCCAAATGAGGAAAGCTGTTCGATGCTCCAACTCTTTTCGTACCATATTCTCAGGAAACCTATCAAGACTCCTCTCTTTTGCTGGGCTTCTAAGGCAGCCAGAGATAATAATCCCTTCTCTTCTTGCTTTGCCCTTTTTGAAAAAAACAATTAAAATTGAACGTAAACATTTGCAGATTTCCTTTTTGATTTAGTTAAGGACTAGTTAAGCACGCCAGGCCTATCTATCAAAGGCAGCCTTCAAGATGTTGTCGGACTACAACTCCCACAGTGTGCTAGCTAGAGGCTGATGGGAGTAGTAGTCCTACAACCTTTGGAGGGCATCAGCTTGCACAAGGGTTGCTCCAAAGTGGTGCCCCAAATACAAATGGCGCTTGACCCCCGAGGAGAGCTGGCTGAGGCTGATGGGAGCTGTAGTCCAACAGCATCTGGAGGGCATCAGTTTGACGAAGGAGGGCCTAAGGGCATGCTACACAAATGTATCCCCCCCCCCCGGCCTCAAAGACAAACCTCTAAACTGTGTTTGCTCACACAACCTGCAGAGGAATCGGAGGCCCAAGCAGCGTTTTTGAAAGTCAACCACGTCTGGAAAGGTCTGGGCCTGCCTCTGTCTCCATTCCAAGCAGGCAACTTGGTGGGAAGTAGCTGCAGGGCCAGTCCAAGGCATTTTGCTGCCTGAGGCAATGGACAAGATGCCATTCCCCAGCTCCATTCCATGTACAAAACCCTCCCAAACTGGCTGTCAAAACCAACTCTAACACTGGCAATGGAGCCAGTGTCCTTGGCTGCCTCTGAGGGCAACAGGCTAGCTTAGGGGGCATACAGCACGTAGCTCTATCCTAGGGTTGCCATATTTTGCCGCTTTTTAGAAACTCTGGCCGGACGCTATTTCCGATGGATGAATCCCAGGGAATCCTGGATGCACGACAGCCCTACTCTGTCCACTGTCCCAACACCACCTCCAACACCTGCCACCTCCCTCTGTCTCAAGGCAGTGCCGGCCCTGGCTAGGCAGAGCACAACTTTAAAATAAACCGTCTGTTGCTGGTTGCTCAGAAATCCCACCCGAGGGCCTTAAGGAGCAGGGCAAGTAAGAAACCAATAACCACGTCATTCCATGGCATGTGTTCCCTTCCGTTTGGCTTGCACACTGCCTGGTCCCCCTGCTTCCCCCTGAGGGTTTCCGAAAGAAAGGGACAGACAACAGAGGGACTTCTCAACTTCTCCATTCCCAGTCGGAGCCAAGCGCATTTGCTCTTGGCAGCAGCCAGGAGGTAGGGCAATCGTGTATCCAGACCCAAAACAAAAATCTGTCCCTGTACTAAACTCAAGACACAGAACAAGAAAGCTGCCTTTAAAAGAAAGGGCTCATTTGGAGCCAGTGGACTCCAGCCAGGCCATTTGCAGCGAAGCCTGAGCACAGCAGAAAACGGCTTGCTTTTGCGGTAAGGATTAACTCACCAGCCACTCTCTTTGGGTTGTGCTTTGATAAATGAGGCTAACATCACCTTTCCTGGTAATCGCCAGGTTAACAGGAAGCTACGAGAGCAGGTGCCGAAGTCACCACTTGCTCCGGGCAGCCGGCTACCCCTGGGCTATAAATCATGGCGAAAAGGACTCTTGAGCTCAGCAAAGGAAGGGGAGGCTGCAGCCTAGAAACTCCCCAACTCAAAATAGAAAGTAAGAAGTCCACTCCTCTCCCCCAACGCACCTCACTAACATGGACTTGCTTTGGGGAAACCACACGTTGATCCACAAGTGGGGGGGGGGGCTGGGTGCTTTTAGTTTCCCATTCAGCACAGCACAGGGATGGGTTCCTCTGTGCTCACAAAAAATGAAGAGAACAAAATTCTGCCCCAGACAATCTGCATTCCGTGCAATTCCAGAACCTAGGTAAATTACGCCTCGACTTTGCGGCATTTATTGTGCAAATATTTTTCAGCGTTTCGCATTATTTAATCTGGGTTTGCTAGTCACGAGCGGGGGGGAGAGATGGGTGCTTTGCAGTCCCCCCCAATCAAAAAAGCATATTTAGCTACCTCTCCGGATTCCGAGATTTAAGCAGGTTTTGCTCACACAGCTTTAAGCATCTCTTCAAAGTAATAAGGGCCAGAAACCTGCTTATCTTCTGTTAGTGAAAATGGAAGTTCTCAGGAAGCTGAAGTGTTGCACCTGATACCATCTAGGAGGCGTCAGGGAGGGAGGGAGGCAGAGAGCATGAAGTCATAGCTAATGGCCTGACTGGGGCCAGCTGAAAACTTTTTTTTTGTTTCAGCCAGCCTACCCAGACATATAATTTAGCTACCTCTATCGCTTTTAAAAGCTGTATTGATTTTATCTTTGTTTGTAATGGTGATGGTTCTCTGTGTATGTGTGTGTGTGTGTTTAACAACAATGCCTTCATATATATTTGTTCTTAATTGGACTGTGAATTTGAGCTGTGTTTTATCCAAAATTCTGTTTCTCCCTTGATTGGAGAGTTTTTTGATCAAGCTGGTTATAAATCTACTAAAACAGTCGTTCCCAAACTTTGGGGGGCTACTGCCCCCATTGGTTCCATCATCCCATCCCCAGTGCCCCCTACTCTATAACGAGCATTATTCAGAATAGCAGTTTGCACGACCCTCTATGGAAGGTAATAACACAATGAAATTCAAAACAGTAACAATGAATGGCACATGTATTCAAAATCAAATTAAAACTATTTAGTTTAATTATGTCAACAATGTCAGTGAGCTTGATCCAGCAATACCCATTTTTCAAAGCCTCATGGTCATTTACCAAAGTAATAATAAGTTACACCTCCAGCACCCCCCTGCCGCCCCCTTGCCTCTTTGCAACCCCTGCCCTCCACCCACTTTGGGAACCTCTGATCTAAATAAATAAATCTGCACATATGAAAAAGAAGCCCCCTCTCTCCCAATATGGGTCACGCTCTAGAGTGATGATGGAAATGTCCTATCCAGAATTCTGGGCGGGACAATGAGACCGGTACCAGGAGTTGGTACTTCCAGGAGGCTGGGGAAGAGGCTGACCATCTCTGTCCTCCCAAACTTTTCCCTTTTGCTGCTGCCAGCCTCCTTTGGAGTAAAGATATGGCAGCCAGCTGCATGTCAGCTAGCCTGGTGAGAGGAGGACCCCTCCCCTCTGAACTGTATGTAAGCCAGGCTCCTTGGAGAGATGGAAGACCAGAAACTTTATTTTCGTTTTTACTCATTTTGCTTTTTATTTATGCACTTAAACCTTAACTGTTTTGTTTGTGTTTTTGTAATGTTGAATTTTATTCTGTTTGTTAAACTGCTGATTATTCTCATTTTTTAATTTACTGGCACGCTCTTGCATATTTGTATTCTTGAAAGATCTACATTGGCTCCCAGTATGTTTCCGAGCACAATTCAAAGTGTTGGTGCTGACCTTTAAAGCCCTAAATGGCCTCGGTCCAGTATACCTGAAGGAGCGTCTCCACCTCCATCATTCTGCCCGGACACTGAGGTCCAGCACCGAGGGCCTTCTGGCGGTTCCCTCATTGCGAGAAGCCAAGTTGCAGGGAACCAGGCAGAGGGCCTTCTCGGTAGTGGTACCCGCCCTGTGGAACGCCCTCCCAACAGATGTCAAAGAGGAAAACAACTACCAGACTTTTAGAAGACATCTGAAGGCAGCCCTGTTCAGGGAGGCTTTTAATGTTTAATAGATTACTGTGTTTTATTTTTCTGTTGGAAGCTGCCCAGAGTGGCTGGGGAAACCCAGCCAGATGGGCGGGATATAAATAAAAAATATTATTATTATTATTATTATTATTATTATTATTATTATTATTCTGAGGTTTGGAATGTTCTCTGTAAGCTGATATGGGGATGGTGCATCGCAGAACAGTGGCATCTAAGGAAACTCAATCAATCCACCCCTCATCAAATGCAGTTGCCGTGATCTTCAGAAATGGGACCCTCTGCTTCTGCCCTGCTTGCCAGAAGCCAAAACCTGCCGCCAGGTGCCGCCCAGCCGGTTGCCGTGGCAATCAGCACAGTGCCGCATGTTGCAAGCATGTGCTTGACAGTGATGGCCTGCCCTGAGGATACTCTTCCACCTGTGCCTGAGGGCGCCCCAGATGCAGAAGACGACAGCCCAAGTTGCCCTGACCTGCTTAATGTGCTACAATACTGATGCATCATAGAATCACAGAATCGTAGAGTTGGAAGGGACCCTGAGCATCATCAAGTCCAGCCCCCTGCAATGCAGGAATATGCAGCTGCCCCATCCAGGGATGGAACCTGCAGCCTTGTCATCATCAGCACCCCCCACTAGCCAACTGAGCTATCAAAGCAGCCTAAGAGACCCGCTTTGCTCTCAGTATGGGAAGCAGCCCCTATGGCGATCCTGAACAGCTTTTCCGAGCCAACTCCAAATAAATAGGTTGCTTGAAACACCTCCCCTCTGTGGCCTCCTCCCTCGGCACCAGTCTGTGACTAAGAGCCAAACCAACCTTGTCTTTCGAAACCTTGTGCGAAAAGGGGCAGCTCCCATCGGTCTTCTTGCATGTGCCACGGAGAAACCTGTTGAGAAGATGGGGGAGAAGAGGGAGGTCTGAGGAGCTTTGGAGGGAAGCAGATGACAACTGGAAAATTTCGGCAGGGGGGGGGGAATGGTGGAATTCAACCGTTGCAAATATATTTCTGCTTGCCGTGCGGAACAATCCTCGCTCTCCAAACCCTGTGTGCTGTTTTGGCGGTTCTCCTGACCCCCTCCCCAGCCGATTCCAGGGGGTGCACAGCAGGAGGAGCGGGGAGCCCCACTGCACGAGTGGAAGCCCTTGTGCATGGCCTCCACTGATGTTGCGCAAACCTCACCCAAAAGCAATTCAGCTTCCACCAGCACGAGGCAAAGGTCGAGCGCAGATATTTCTTTGGAAAGGCCTGTCCAAAGATGGGACAGGCTCTGTCGATTTCTGCAAAATTCCCACGGACAACTTAGGCCAGTTTTAATTTACTGACATGTTCGCTTAGGGTGGCGTTTGCAATCGCAGACAGCTGTGACCAATGTGTGGATTATACATGTGTATCTGATGCACGCTGGACACAAATGGAGACGTGCCCCTTTTCGCCTCATTAACTTGGTTAATCCACTATGTTTGTGCACAACAGTACTGTCCCTTCCTGGCGCTTCTAGAAAGGAAGATCATTTACCGCGTGCAGACGGCCACCTTTTCCGGGTCATGGATGTAGGGGCACCTCTCGCCGCGGTTGCATTTGCCAAAGCGGTTGTAGTACATGCAGTATTCCTTCTTCTTCTCCTTCTTCTGCTTGGCCTGGCGGATGATGGCCAAGCTGCGCTGGACGGCTCGGCTGAAGGGAAGGAGAGAGACAAGCAGCTCACTTCAGCCCCGGCCAGCAGGGCCAAGCGGCAGGCATGACCATTCTTAAAACTACATTTATTAATTTTGTGTAAAAGACAAATTGTAACTGACAAATGCATGAGGGAACTCATCAGAATTACAGCAAAATTAAGTAATAAATAACTAAGATTTAAACTAATAATAATAATAATAAGGATTTAGTAGGATTGTTCTGCCCTCTTTTCTTCCACAATGTGCAGAGCAGAGCTCCCAAAGTACTGGCCCCTGATCTCTGCTGTCAAATCTTCTCACTGTTAAAAGTTCCATAAACTAGCCTACACTTTGCTGGTACACTAGGGAGCCTCTCTTCCCCTGTTTGTAATTTATACATTAAATGCTAAAACCCTCAAAGCGGGTTATTAATTAAATAAATACATTTACATGCTGCCCTTTCACCTGAAAATATCTGGGTGGTTCACAAGATAAAAATACAGGAGATGTTTACTGAAGTCAAACCAGACCAGATAAGAAGTGTCTTTTCTAGCTACCCCTCTCTGTAAACGGACTTTGAGCATTAGCTTTTCAGGAACGGTCAGGAATGATGGCAGCGACAGTCCAGTAGCATTTGGCAGGTACTGCAAAGGATGCTCTTGCCTTGAGACCGGGGTGGCCAACTCTCAAGAGACTGCGATCTACGTTCAGAATTTAAAAATGACAGTTGTCTACGCCCGTTTTTTGGGGGGTTCAGCTCAAAGTTGTTGAACTTCTTTTAGAGAGGAGAAAAGGCCCCTTTTTTAAAAAAAGGGTTTTTTGGGGGGGATTCTGTGGTTTTTTTGTGAGGGGTAAAGGCAAGCGACAAAGAGGTAAAGTCACTCACAAAAAGATCGCTATGGATCAAAACAGCAGCACAGAGGAATCTCCGCCTTCGTCTTCCTTTTCAGAGATCATACAACAATGGAGGGCGGGGCAAGGGGGCGGGACAGGAGTCAGTTTTACTGACACTAAGGAAAGGGAGCCAGAGATCGACCGTGATCTACCAAAACCTCATGGGGATCTATCGGTAGATCGTAATCGACCTGTTGGGCATCCCTGCCTTAGGACATCACTAACTGCCACAATATCTGCCATCTCCCCAGGCAAGGAAGCAAGAGAGCTTTTCAACACACAATACAGTACATGCCTAAAAGTAAACCAGGCCTGCAGCTTTCTCTCTCTCTCTCTCCATCCATTTCCACTGCTTTTTGTCCCCCACCCCACCTTAATAATTGGCAAAACGCCCTCCGCCAATCCAGCCCTTGGGAGTGGGATGGAGAAGAGAAAGAAGGGACATTGTAACAGTCCATCATGTCTCTCAGTCTCATTGTCACTCGGTCAGACTACAGCCTTTTGAGAGGGCATAGAAGAGTTTCGGGGTCTTAGCAAAATGGCCAGGGAGGTTCCAGGGCTTCCAGGATTAACAGGACACTTGCTCTGTTCACATTTTGGGGACTAGTGTCTCTCCTCTCGAGGGAGGGAATACAGACCTTGCGATGTAGCGGCTGGTGGTCGGCCTGCTCAGATAACTGGATGGGGAATAGCCAGGGGAGCCGTGGGCAGAATCCAGCCTCACTGTTCCTGGAGAGAAGGAGAAACAAATGAGATGCTAACTAGCACTCATGCAGATATGAAAGTTGCAAAAGGAACTTGATCTTCTCTTGATTTGCAGGGGGGGGGGCACCGTACAAAGTTCCGGCACGGTAAATAAGCACATCTTGGGTGGGCTGAGGTGTTGCCGCCACCTTGCCAGCAGCAGGAAACTGCCAGGTGTCTGGCTGGGGATCAGAATAAATAAGGCCAGGGACTCAGGCAGCATTGCAGAAAGGCACAGGCTTGCCAGCGATGTGCCATTCCCATGTCACAAAATTTGGTAAGGACCCACCTGTATGGCAACAGCTGAGGAACTAAGAGAGCTTATTTTGTATTTTATTTACATTTCTTTACTCAAGGCCTTTGTCTCCTGCCTCCAGCAAACTGCCTTGAGGGTTGGCAGGGACAAAGGATGCTGCGGAGAACAGGGCAACCCAAATGATCCAGGGGATGGAGAAAACCCACTATGAAGAAAGGTCGCAGCGTTTGGGACTTTTCTGTTTAGAGAAAAGGCAAGTGAGAGGCAATGTGACAGAAGTTTATGAAATTATTCATGGCATGGAGAAAGCGGGTGGAGAAAATTTTTCCTTCCCTCTCTCATAAAGCAAGAACCCTTGGACATCCGATGAAGCTGGGCGTGGGAAGATGCAGGACAGAGAAAGGGAAGGACTTTTTCATGCTGCACAGAGTTAACCAATGGAAGAGGAGGCAGCGAGGGTCACCAACCTGGGTGACGTTAACAGAGAACTGGACAAAGGCTCTGCTCTGCCCCAACCATCCCATTCTCACGGAGGCTAACCAGAGGCCTGTGGAAAAGCAGGATTTGAGCACAATAGCCCTCTCCCCTCCTGCGGTTGCCATCAACTGGCATTCAGAAGCAATGCTGCCTCCCCGTGTCGGCTGAGTGTGGCCGTCATGGCTAGTGGCCCCCAACAACCCTCTCCTCCATGACTTGGTCTAATCCAAGGTTTTAGGGAGATGGCGCATGGGATCTTCAACATACAGAAAATTTGGGTCTATGAGAAGGCATGCTCTGAGAAAGCTGGGAGCTGAACTGAAAGGCCTCGTTTCCAGAAGAGAGTTTCACGCCACTGTTGCTTCTTTACATCGCGGCTCCCTCCCCCAAGGCATGATGGGGAGTTCCTCCTGCATTGTTCTGCCCTGTACCATCAGCCGAGACGTGTGCCTGAGCGTGGCAGGTGGGGAAGAGCGTCATTCCGTCGTTCACCTGCCAACCAGAGTGTGTTCCCGAGTGAGTGAGTGGAATTTGATAGCGTGTCAATGAGCACTCTCTTCACCCGGGCTGTCACGCAGCCCGCTGGTGACGGCACAGGCCCATCTGTTCCATGTGCAAATAAAATTGCTGGCGCAGTCGCATTCCCGGAGCATTGCTGCCGATCAGAGGCATCAACCAAGCCCAGCCATGGGGCAAACTCCTCTTCTCTCCCCCCCCCCCAAGACAGGCAGTCACTGCAAAACATCTGGATGGCCCCTCGCAAGATGGGACCCTTTGCTATGGACTGGACTGAGCTCTGTTGCCTTGTGTGCATCTTCTTCTGGGATGTGGCAAAGCATTTTCTCCCCATCACCATCACAAGGTTTTCTCACCATGAGGATTTTGGCAAGATCAGCCAGTGATCTTTTACAAGTGCTACTTTCCGGTTGTTAAAAAGCGCTCATAAACTTGCCTGCTTTGGGAAGAAGCGCTAAAGCAAAAGATAAGATGGGAAGCTGGGAAAAGATGCAAAAAAGTTCCAAGCAGACCCTCAAGAGCAGAGGGGGCTTTGCAGTCTGAGACACTGTCACTTTGGGGGGGGGAATGAGGAGGAGCCACACTCTAATTCGGCAAATAAATGCATGTCAGATTTCCACACCCTCTTCTGTTTCAAGCTTGATCCAGGCTCCTCTGCCCGCTCTCTGCAGGCTCCAGCATGCATGGCTGCCCATTGGGTGACATCCCAACATGCATATGCCTCACGTGTTGGTGTGTGAACTGCCTCCCTGGGGGAAACAGCAGGACTAGAAGGGCCACTGCAAACAAGATGCTGCAAACCTCTGCAGACTACAGAGTTGTGGCCTGGGGTTTTGGGGAAGGGTAGTTTAACCCAGGCATCCCCAAACTTCGGTCCTCCAGATGTTTTGGACTACAATTCCCATCTTCCCTGACCACTGGTCCTGCTAGCTAGGGATCATGGGAGTTGTAGGCCAAAACATCTGGAGGGCCGCAGTTTGGGGGTGCCTGGTTTAACCTTTCCCACTCCCATGCACAGTTTTCCTGACTAAAACTCTCCACCCACCTTTGAAAGTGCAAGGCAAAGCATTCAAGTATCACGTCTATCCATATCTTCCCTCTGGAGAAAACAGGTGAGGGGTTGCTTCACATCAGGTAAAGGACCTCAGAAGGAGGAGTGACAACCCTTCTCCCAGAGCAGAGGCTTCTACATGAGCAAAACTTAGCCTCATCCTGGATCTGCAGACTAGATTCATGTCGGGGGGGGTGCTGACAGGACAGGTGGTCTTGAGATGGGGACTCCCCATCTCCAAACTCCCTCCTCCTAAGTAGGTAAGTCATGAGGACCTGGGAGCATGGTCCTCTTCTTCTCCTCATACTGAAGCAGAGTCTGAAGCCAGGCTTCTTCAACCTCAGCCCTCCAGATGTTTTGAGACTACAGTTCCCATCATCCCTGACCACTGGTCCTGGTAGCTAGGGATCATGGGAGTTGTAGGCCACAAACATCTGGAGGGCTGAGGTTGAAGAAGCCTGGTCTGAAGCCATGAAACGCCATGATTCACAGCAGCCCTCCAGACCCCTGTCCCCCCATCCCAAGCAAAGTGAAGAAAACCTGTCATGAGCTGGAGTCTGGGAAACTCTGTTCCAGCAGATAAGCGCAGATGCCTTTCCAGCTACTGCATCTTGAGCAAGAAAAAAAGAAAGAGAACTAAAGTTATTCCCTCCCTCCTGTCTGGCTTAGAGAAATGAATGGCTAGAATTTTTAACTAATGAAATAGAAACCGATAGATCAATAGCTGGAAGCCAAACAGCTTCATAGCTGGGCTTTCATTTTATAAAAACGGCCTAATTTATTTATCTCTGCTGGAAGTGTTCGCAAAGCTGCGTTCAAACTGTTTAAGGAGCCCTCTTGCCTGCTGTGGACCTGCCTTGGGGCCGCAGGAACTTAATAAATAAATAAAATTATGACAGCTGCTCCCAGGGAGCAAGCCCCACCAAAACGGAAAGGGGTTTGGCCCACGGTCCTCTGAGGCACTTCCAGGAACCATGTTCCTTTCAGTGGGGGCTGCATCCAAGGCCTTTTATCAGTGTGTGATTACAATATTAAGTAGGTGCTCGGGTCCAAGAGGTAGAATCATAGAATTGTAGAGCTGGAAGGGACCCCGTGGGTCATCTAGTCCAACCACCTGCAATGCAGGAGTCTCAACTAAAGCATCCATGGCAGGTTCCACACTAAAAAATCTATTAAAATCATACAAATAATTACAATAAAAAGAGCATGGCACCCAGTTCCCCAAAGCCTATGGGAACAATTGTTGCTAATAACATATACAATATAATAAATAAATAAATAAATAAATAAATAAATAAATAATAAAACAGCATGGCTCACATGCTTACCAACCCTTTCAATCCACCCCATCCCCAGACACCACCATTCCAGCCTCAGCAAGACGGTCTGCTGTTGAACTTTGCCGTGGGCATTTCTGCGCAGGCTCTTCGCTCACGGGGGAAATGGGCTGCAACACTGGCATGGTGACATAACGGCAAACAAGGCAGTGTTGTGCGTGGAGAGGTCAAGTCATAGCAAACATGGCAAAATCACGTCCAAGGTAAAGGCAGCAAGAGCAGAGCCCAGTTGAGGCAAGGCAGAGTCTTCAGGACCTTGGACAGAGCACAGAGTTCTGGGATGGGTGGAGAGCTGCAGCCAGAAGCACAGGCTACCCTGGGAGCCAGTCTTCCCAATTGGAGTCCTAGAAGGACTTGGAGGGCCTCTTCCCCACCTGTGCCCTTTCGGATAGGTCAAGGTCAAGCGGCAGGGCAAAAGCCAAGTGCAACATTAATCCGGGGATATGCAACGTGGGTCCCTCCAGGTGTTGTGTACTGACACCTTCATGAGCCACAACCAGCATGGCTTATAGTTTGAGATGATGGGGGTTTGTAATCCAAAACATCCAGATGGCATCACTCTGGCTACCGCTGCATCATTCCATCTTCTGCCCCCAAAGAAATGGAATTCTGCAACCTTCAAAATCCTGCAAACTGGCACACATCTTCCTTTACCTATTTTAGTCTTCTGCCGCCAATTGCAGGGGGAAGTATTATGTAACACTGATCACAAGAAATCCACACACATTGGAACCTACATTTGCCTTCCAAAGGGCTAGAAACTCGCTTTAAAATAAAAATACAAAAGCTGCCATGCCTAGGACGTTGGGTGAAATTCAACGCCATGCCTACACAACCGTATTAGCAAACTGAATTATCTCCCCTCTCCTCCTCCAATGTCTTGGGGGTTTCTTTTCACCCTCCAGAGCAGATAAGGAGGCAGCACCAGGGGAGGGGAGTAGCCCCATTGTGCTAGCAGTAGTCCTTGCACTGGCTGCCGCTAGTGTACTGGGTTTGCTAAATCTGACCTGCTGAAGTAGCTGTGATTCCTGCATTGCAAGGGGTTGGGCTGGATGACTCTTGGGATCCCTTCCCAGTCCACAATTTTACGGTTCTATGAATTCAAGAAAACGTCCTGCTCAGATCAGAACAGGTTACAGCAGCCCACAGAGAAGGGTCCCTGTTCTCAAAGGAATCAGAAACTAAAGTAGAAAAGAGAAGCAGAACCAAAAATCTGCTAGTGTTGAAAACAAGTAGTATATCTAATTAATAATCCCTGTTCTTCCAGATATTCTTACTTATGAACAAAATGTGCATTGTTTTATCCTTATCACATGCCTGCCTACCCCTGGAGCTCCATCCAGAATTATTTTTCCCTAACTGTAAAGCAACATTTAGCCAACATTTCTAATCTCTTGTTTTTGAATTGCCGTATGACTGGCTTTTACTGTTCTTGGGTTTTGCATTCTGCTGCTCTTATTGTATTTTTATTATTCTTGCAAGACACGGCACAGTTTGTTTGTTTTCAAAGGGCAAAAGAAAAAGGCCCCTCAATCGCCCACACCACAGACAGGCTCTCTTTCGCCACGGCTGCAAGATGCGCCCCCGGCTCTCCCCACCTGCAAGAAAACTATTTGCATCTTGTACAGGATGCTAAGCAAAGGCACTGCCACTCACGTGCCCCAGGTATCCGTTGCCTGATGAGCTTTATTTGTGTTGCAATGAAGCATGGTGACCCAGCGGGGGCAAGGGTCAAAAGGAGCATGTTGGAGCTGGAAAACTACAGTGTCTCTGACACCCAGTGGCTGTGAAGGCAATAATGGCCAACAAATATCTTAAAAAACAAGCCCATTATGCAAAAAAAAAAAAAAAAACCCCAACCCCTTCTTGTCCTCAGAGAACTGAAACACACCACGCAGGGCGGGGGGGGGGGCAGGTCAGGCTCGGCTAAGCGGACTTGGCTGGAAGGGAACAAAATGCCTGAATGGCCACACACACACACACACACACACACACACACACACACACAGCTCTGTGAATTCGTTCCAAGGACTGAAGAGGGAAAGTAGTTAGGCTTGAAGAAGATCTGCTATTAATCATCGCCATAATCATGCATTTAATGAACACGACAGTTCCCTCTCCCTCTGGAGGGACGCAGAGGTTCTCGCAGCAACAAGCGCTTTGCGACGCACTCGCCAGAGGATGCCGAGAGCCTGCCAGAGCGGGACGCCAATGGCAATGCATCAAGGCGCAGCACGGCACCCTTTTCGTGGGCTGTAGTGGGAGTCTTTCGAGGCAAGGCGCTGCGGTGCAGGCTGGGTGTCCTTAAAATAGGGAAATTTCCTTGACGCACCGTTCACATCCAGAGCCCTTGTTGGCTATGCAGGGCATGAGTGGGCTGCATCAATAGGAGTATAGCATCTAGATCAAGGGAAGTAATAGTACCACTGTATTCTGCTCTGGTCAGACCTCACCTGGAGTACTGTGTCCAGTTCTGGGCACCACAGTTCAAGAAGGATACTGACAAGCTGGAACATGTCCAGAAGAGGGCAACCAAAATGGTCAAAGGCAACCAAAATGGTCAAAGGGAGCTGGGCATGTTTAGCCTGGAGAAGAGAAGGTTAAGGGGTGATATGACAGCCATGTTCAAATATATCAAAGGATGTCATATAGAGGAGGGAGAAAGGTTGTTTTCTGCTGCTCCAGAGAAGCGGACACGGAGCAATGGATTCAAACTACAAGAAAGAAGATTCCACCTAAACATTAGGAAGAACTTCCTGACAGTAAGAGCTGTTCGGCAGTGGAATTTGCTACCAAGGAGTGTGGTGGAGTCTCGTTCCTTGGAGGTCTTTAAGCAGAGGCTTGACAGGCATATGTCAAGAATGCTTTGATGGTGTTTCCTGCTCAGCAGTGGGTTGGACTGGATGGCCCTTGTGGTCTCTTTCCAACTCTACGATTCTATTATTCTATGATTCTATTCTATGTTCAGGGTCGGGGCCTGGGAAAAGAGTCTTGACAGGACCAGATCCAAGGACGTGCAGGTAGATGTGGAGGAGGCCAAGACAGCTGACCTGAAAGGTGTCCATTCAGCCTGGGATCCTCAGCAACCCCGGAAACCCAACGGGTGCAAGGTAGGTTGCAAAAATGCTTATTATAGGCCAGGGCAACCACTAGCGCTGATTTTTCAGGGATCAAGAAAGTGCTGTGTCTCTATCCAACATGACTGGACAGGAATAACCACACACCTTCCTCCTGCTGCTTAAGATGCCTCACTAAGCCAGTGCAGAGCGCCTTGCTCAGCCTCCAGAGCTACCTCTGATCTGCCCTTCCTAGGTGTACTTTTAGTTTCAGCAACAACAATCTTACAAGATGGCCCTCAGAAGCAGATACAGCCCTTAGGAGAGGCTTCCCTATCCTATCCTGGAATGCATTAAAATATCCACACACACCAGCATTTAGGCATACACGTTTAATTAAAATGTATTTCCTGGCTTTTTATATACAGTATATAAAGGCGGGACTGTTGACATAAGCAGAACCCTAAGTATAGAATGGAACAAACTTTCTAGGGTACTCTAAAGTACAGGTGAAACTCGGAAAATTAGAATATCATCAAAAAGTGCATTTATTTCAATAATGCAGCTTATTATTTTTTAATTTTCTTTTAATTTTTACAAATGCTTTCTTTTGGAAATTCCACAGTAATAAAACAATACAAAAATAGACAAAAATAAACATCACATCGCTATTACATTTCATTAAGTACATTCCATTTATAATTGACCCGCCTAACGACAAATAATTACAATTACAACAAATAAAGGCTTGACATATCTTGCTTTGCCTGTCATGCATCTATCTCATATATTGGTTCCACCTTTTAAGTTGTGTTACTGAAATAAATGCACTTTTCGGCGATATTCTAATTTCCCGAGTTTCACCTGTAAATGCTTTTGAGGTTATCGTAAAAGTGTAAGAAGTGCCTGGCTGCTGGATCAGACCAAGGACCCATCTAGTCCAGCATCCTGTTCTTGCAGCATTTGACCAGAAGCCTCTGAGAAACCTTCAAGCAGGACCTGAAGTTGCAGGGCTGGGAGGCAACCACAGGCCAGAGAGAGTTCTGTGGGATTTCAGGGCAAGACAGGCAGAATCCAGAATCCAATTATTCTCTGTCCAGCTTGCACCCTCCTTCTCCATGTGCCAACATTCAGACAGAGTTTCTCCAGTCCCCACAAAGGACGCTTTTTGTCTCTAGACGGCAGCTTCGAAGAAATCTCCATAGGTGAAGGCAAGGCCTGTGAACACATTTGCACCCCGGCTGCAAGATCCTTTAACACAACCATCGAGAAGGAATGGGAACGTGTCAACTTGAGTCATTACCACTGTTTACTAAATGAACTCATCCATGCACCATGCGCCTCTAGTGACTATAGCACCCGTTGCCGGAGCTGAAAGTTGACGAGGGCTCTGATCGGTCCTTCTGAATATTCAGTTCCTTCTGCAAAAGGATTGAACTGAAAACATTTCTGAAAACTTCGGCTTTGCATTAACCCTCGAACCAAGTTGGCCTCTCAATCAAAGACAAGTTGACAAAAGGTGCAAAGCAACATCTTTGTTTGTGTAGGTCTACTGAGAATGGGCAAATTGTGGGGACTCTGTAAGGGGCTGAAAAATGGGTGCCCCAAACTTCCTGCAATTCAGCCATTTATTTTTTTTCTGAGTAGAACTTGGCATACTGTCAGAATGTGCCAGAGCTTCTCAATTGGGTTAGAATGCCATGCAGAGAAACAACAGGCAGCCTCTCTTGAGGGTGGTTTGATTGGGCTGCATCTCAGCATCAGTGACTAGATGATCTGACCATGCTGCACACAGAGCTATGTCAGAAACCCCAATCCCAGGTCACAACAGCTTGTGCTTGAAAGGAGGTCAAGGCAGTACATCATGCAGAGATGCAGCAGGAAGCCTCCTCCATGGGACCAGTTCAGGTTCGCTGGAGCTTTTTATTGACAAACTGATTCCATGTGGCACATGGAAGCAGCTCTCTTGTGCGCCTTGTCCCCTGCAGGCAGCTTTGGGATCATAGCTGCACGATTTGCAACTGTAAAGAAACATCCCCGTGTGTCTGGATTACACATTCTAAATTTAGAGATTATTTCTAAAATGCACCTAATTTTTATTTCATGTCATAGGATTGCTCAAGTGCCCAGAGCAGAGTATCATTTTACAATTCCTGAAACCCCTGAAGGCACATGGAGACAAGCCACTCCTCTTGCAACACACAGGCTTTTGCAACTGAAAACTGCTTTTATTAGACACATGGTCTTTTTTTTTAAAAAAAAAAAAAAGATCTTTGCATCTTTAAAGTTTTGTTTGTCTGATATTTGTTTTGTTTCCCTTTGCTATTGGGGCTTCCTCATATTCCAAAATGCCCTAGGCAGAGATTAGACTCCATGTAGAACAAAGTGTGCCCATTGGGAAGATGCGATGCACAGAGCCAGGTTTTCTGCAACTGCCTACATGACGATGCCATGGATAGGGGCAACACACAAGGAGCTTTGCAACCTGGAAATGCTTCTGCATGCAGCTTTGCTGCTGGATTCACAGACAGGGGCACTAACCCCGGAGCTCTTTTTATCCACACTTACTTGACACAGAAGCAGCGCCCCTTCTTGGAGAGCAAGGAGCTGGCCACAGTCATGGAAGCTTTTGCTTCTGCACTGCACTGCGATGTGTGCAAATGTCCTTCAGGGCTGCCCGGGAATTACAGCTAGAGCAAAGCAAGAACCTAAGAAGTTGCCTTGCATGGAGTCAGACCATCTAGCTCAGCATTGTCTTACACCAGGCTTCCCCAACCGGGTGCCCTACAAATGTTTTGGACTACAACTCCCATCAAGCCCTGGCTGGGGTAATGGGAAGGCAAAGTTTAAAGTGTCTGGAAGGCACCAGATTGGGGAAGGCTGTTCTCTTTCATGTGGACAGGCTCTGCCCCTCTGCTCAGCAGCCTCCCTTTACCAGGTTGGACCAGAGGCCCTTTCCATTAATTCACCTGCTTGATAAAAAGCAGCGGCCCTTTCCTGCACCTGCCACAGATGCCACCTCCCCTCTGCTTCACGCGGCCGCCTTGGCGCAATTTGTTCTGCTAAACCTGTTTAATGCATGACCTCGGCACCTAGGAAAGGTATTCTTTTAACCATGAAAATTCCTTTAATCGGCCGCATTAGCATCTTGCATCTGCAAAGGCAGCCTTATGGCGAGCGCTGCCTTCCCCCCCTCCCCTTTCCATTTCAGCCCCACTTTCCATTTCAGAGGCCCATGGCTTTAGTGCTGAACAAAACATTTGTGAGCCTGGCACCGAGGAAATTTATTTCTTTAATTATTACCCATTTAAGCAGGTCCAGCCATTTCCAAGCGGATCAGCACTAGCTGCTGCTGGGGGCTCATTTATTTTAACTCACCCAGCGGCTCAAGTACTCCTTCCTTGCCAGAAGGGAAAGGCTAAATGGACGCTCCCGTTACAACAACAACAACACACCCATTTTCTGTTGCTTTCTTACTTTCCAAAGACCACTTTTAAAGGCTCAAGTGCAAGAAAATAGGATTGGGCGCTACATAAACACACACTGGAAATCTGCAGTAAAAAATTCGGGTGGGTAATTCTGGATGCAGGTGTGCAATTCAGCCCTCTCTCACCTCCCCCCCCCCCCGCTCACAACACAGGCTCCCTCACCCCCCATTCACCCACCGCCTTTAGAAGCCACAGGCCCACAACCCAGAGGGGTTCCTTTCAAGAGCAGCTTCAGGGACTGAACTGCATCCAGCAGGCAAGGAGTTTCAACTTTATTTTCATGGCACAGCGGCCTCCCCCACAAATTGCCTGACACTTGGCACCGGGGGCAACAATTTAAAATCAGAAAGTCGACCGCCCAGTTGGGCAGGCGGAATTTAATCGCTCCGCTTCCCAGATTGTGGCCATAACCTTGTTGACTACAAAGGAGCGAGGTTACAGTGGCGATCTTGGGCTCTGCAACAAGCTACCCAAAGTCTCCTGGTTAATGCATTATATTACTCTGAGGGTTTGACACGTCAGAAGAGCCTGCCTGAAGTAAGTGGCTGCTTCATATATCAGAATTTCCTGCACAGAGATTAATCTCCGTGTAAGTGGAAGGGTTAGATTGCGGAAACATGACACACGCGGGCCTTTCTGCCACAGATGCACAGGCAAATCAGCACTCCCAAGGAGTGTGTGTGTGTGTGTGTGTGTGTGTGTGTGTGTGGAATGAAGACACAGTTCATAGCCCACGGTTGGTCACTCAAGGATTCATCTCCATATAAGAAACTGAAACCTGCAAAGCAGCCCCTCAAAATGGGATTGCTGCTACAGGATGTGCTTGGTGCTTTTAAAGGAATCATAGAATCATAGAGTTGGAAGAGACCACAAGGGCCATCCAGTCCAACCCCCTGCCAAGCAGGAAACACCATCAAAGCATTCTTGACATATGCCTGTCAAGCCTCCGCTTAAAGACCTCCAAAGAAGGAGACTCCACCACACTTCTTGGCAGCAAATTCCACTGTCAAACAGCTCTTACTGTCAGGAAGTTCTTCCTAATGTTTAGGTGGAATCTTCTTTCTTGAAGTTTGAATCCATTGCTCCGTGTCCGCTTCTCTAGAGCAGCAGAAAACAACCTTTCTCCCTCCTCTATATGACATCCTTTGATATATTTGAATATGGCTATCATATCACCCCTTAACCTTCTATTCTCCAGGCTAAACATACCCAGCTCCTTAAGCCGTTCCTCATAAGGCATCATTTCCAGGCCTTTGACCATTTTGGTTGCCCTCTTCTGGACACGTTCCAGCTTGTCAGTATCCTTCTTGAACTGTGGTACCCAGAACTGGACACAGTACTCCAGGTGAGGTCTGACCAGAGCAGAATACAGAGGTACTATTACTTCCCTAGATCTAGATGCTATACTCCTATTGATGCAGCCCAGAATTGCATTGGCTTTTTTAGCTGCTGCTGAAAAGCTTAAGTCCTGCAGCCTCTCTGCCCAGAAGGCCATTTCAGACCAGTTTGCTCTCTCCATAAATTAGCTGCCTTTCCAAGATTTGCTCTCGCGCCAACTGAAGGAGTCAACCCACTATCATCGAGTTCTGCAGGTGGACAGAAAGATAAGCCCCTAATCAGAATCCATTTCTGTACACAGCCGGTTTGCCCTGCACACTCTTTAACGTGATTGAGCTGTGCATTGTGGACGGTCCCAGGATCAGGAGACTTGCATAATACCATCGGCCAGCCCCGCCTTAGGAGTCCGGTGACCACGAAGGAAGCCCTCGCCACTCTTGCCCGCCAGCCATCAGCTGGTGCCCTGCCAGCCATGGCTCAGCAGTCTGCACAGGTCAGCACGGAGCCTGCTCAGCACAATTCACATTAATTGGACCAAAACTTTTCTGGGGCCGACACTTCGCACGCACAGAGGCCAACCTCAGCAGAAAACATCTGCAGGGGGATGCACAGCCATTCTACAACTCTCGCATATAAACCGTTGGTTTTAAACATGGGTTTTTTTGCTCTACCCTGAAAGGTATTTCACAAGGAGGTTTGAATGCGATCTCAGAGCTACGGGGCGTGCACTGCAACGCATGCATCCCAGCTGCGAAGGGACTGCAAAGAAAGTTGTCAAAGGTGCAAAAAATTCAGTAATCTGGGTGAGGACACATTTTGAAAAAGTGCAGCCTTTGCCAACCCGGTGCTCTCCAGTTGTTTTGCATTGTGACTCCTATTAGCCCCGGACAGCACAGCCATAGGATGCTAGAGCCAATGGGAGCATGTTCTTGCTGGTAGGAGCTGGCAGGAGTTGTAGTCCAGAACATTTGGAGAGAACCAGTGTTGCTGCAATGGTGCAAGGTGGCTGCAGGGCGTCCATTCAGTGGTTCCCCCAACCTCAGTTCCTGGTAGGACACAACGCTGCCTCCTTGGATGAAGCTTCATCAGATACACAAAAGCCCAAGAAGGGGCCTGTGGACATTAAGCAGAGAACAGGTTGCTCGTGTGATCCCTTGCAGTGACAAAAGGAGGTGGGTGGGCTGGGGGTGCCCTGAGCACTTTTGGCTGCTCTGCAAAATGTAGAATCGGCATTCCCGTGACATTCAGCCCTTCTAAAATTAGTTGGTAAACAACCAGCCGAGTGTGCATTTTCTTCAAACGCTTTTCGTCCTTCCTGGCAGCAATGACGGGCCTTGGCAGCCTGGCGCCTGGTCAGCCACCCCCGCACTCGGCTCTCCTGACTGTGCAAGGGGGTTTCCCCGGCCACCTTGGGATTCATGCTGATCAGCACACACGTCCCTGGGGAACTCTCTGGCATTGCACACTGAAGGATCCCGGGGCGCTTAAAAGCACATGGTGTTCATAAGAACATACGAAGAGCCAGCTGGATCAGGCCCAAGGCCCATCTGGTCCAGCATCCTGTTCTCACAGTGGCCAAGCGAGGTGCTTGTGGGAAACCCCCAGGCAGGATTCTTGCACAAAAGCCCTTTCCACTCCTCTGGGTTTGCAGCAACTGGTATTTAGAAGCCTTGTTGCCTCCAACTGTGGAGGCAGAGCAGAGCCATCACGGAGCCTTCGACAGCCCATGCATGCTTCCTGGGGGACACTAGCATCCAAAGCCTGCCTTCAGAACAGGCCAAGTTTAGTTGAAGTGGTTTGGGGGATCCTGTGCATATTTTTCTTGCATCAGTTGGATTGCTTCCACTTAAATGTCTAAATATCTGCATGCACCGTTATCACACTGAGGATTGGACTGTCCTAAGAGTTGCATGGAGGCAGAGAATTGACCACTGTCCCCTCACTCACCCATCTCAACACCTGTCTTTTGCACACTCACACAATGAAACCACTACCTTACCAGCATACACAAATACTCACATGAGGGGGAAAGGCAAATCAGGCACAGGATACGATCCAGAACCAACTGTTCACATACAAACATGTCCATGTCTTTACATCAGCAGTCCCCAATATGGGCTGGTATTCAACAAAGTTTTACTCAGAGTACAGCCATTGCAACCTCCCCGCATTCTCCCTGCAACCTTGCGAGGTAGGCTTGGCTAAGAAAAAGTGCATATGTTTACGGACTGAGCAGGGATTTGATCCTGAATCCTCTCACGGCCAACACTCTTACCAGCTTCAAGCTCCATTCAGTTCCTTGGTTTTATCCTTTCTGCTATTCACGTCGTTTTTTATTTTCCCCTTTTTCACGACCAAGTGAAAGCAAAAGAGCCCCGGATGTGCAACCCCCCTGGAAGGAGGAGATCATAATATCTACAGACTCTGCTCCAGAGGGAAGCTGGAGGGTGCCTACAAACGCCACTTGGGGGCCTCTTCAACTCCATCACAGCGCCAAGAGTGTGTTAAGCACAACCAGAGGCGGCTCTTTAATAGATTGAGGTCAGGCTCGCTTTCCGGACAATGTCAGCCCTTAATTTTGTTCCTGCTGCTTTCAATCTTGTGCTCGGGGCTGCCTTCCCCCATCACTCTCCCCTCCCTGAAACTTCTCTGTGGAATTTGCTTTTTGAAACAGCGAGGGGTTCTTGCCATCACTAAAGACCTTGCCTATTTCCTCGACTGCCTGTAACTCGTGCATCCGGCACAGAGCCAGGCAAAACTCCTTATTATAGCGGCCGGTTAAATATCTCACACCTTTGCTGAGTGGAAGAATGCAAGAAGGGCTCTTCTGTTTCAGACCTATTTAGTCCAGCATCGCATTCCCCACAGTGGACGCCCAGGTGCCTCTAGGAAGCCCACAAACAGGACCCCAGTATAACAGCCCCGTCCTCACCTGCAGTTCCAAGCAGCTGGCATACGGAGGAGGACGGAAGTGGGGAAGGGTCGTAGCTCACTGGCAGAAGGAACTGCCTTGCATGCAGACGACCCCAGGTTCAATGCCCGCCATCTCCAGTAGAGCTGGAACGTCTCCAGCCTGAAACCCACGGGCTTCTATCAGCCATTATCTTCCAGCCTAATCTACCTTGCAGGGGTGTCGCCAGAGTAAAAAACAATAACCCCATGTAAGATCCTCTGAGCTGCTCAGATGAATGGTCAAATATGTATCTATGCATTTAAAAATGTTTTTAACCTACAGCTGCAAAGACCAAAGCAGGCGATAATAATGTACTTAAACTATATCGGCTGGTGCTCGCTTCGGCAGCACATATACTAAACTATATCGACTGATATTCTTTGTCCCTTTAGGGTGTGCCATTTCAGGGGGTGGAACTTATTTTACCCAAATTTCTTCAGTGAAGGGTCTTAAAAATATGTTTGTGAAGAACTAAAAACTGCTTTTTTGTGATTGGACAACATTTAGCTTGGTAAGACTATGTTTGATGAAGAAGCACATAAACCGCATTTATCCTTTTGAAAATGTCAGGTACTGTAATGCCAAACAAACAAACAAAATTACAAGTACTTGGCAATAATTTCGAAAGATTTCTATGCAATTTTATATACATTTCACACCAAGCAAAACTAATTTTATTAATTTAAGCAAAGCAGTTTTTCAATTCCCAAGTCATGTTACAACTTTTGAGCACCCCTCATTTTTTGGAATTTGAAAGTTGCAGCACATTATGTTCCATCTGCCCTCGGCTATGTGTGCAATTTATAAATAGGTCATATAAAGAAGGCTTAAATCTTAAAGAAATGGGAAAGTAATGAGACCCAGAGGTCAGCTTGCCTGGTCCAGAATTGGTTTTTCAGGCAAAAACTCAACCCTTATACATATGAAGTAATTTTTTAAGAAGAAAGTCCCTTTGACCGTATTATATTAGTAGTAGTAGCATCTTGCCCTTCCTTCAAAAGGAAGCCAGGCCAGAAAAAACATCCACTTTTTAAAAAGCATCCCAGAACAGTCAAAGCATTATAAAAACAGCTGCAATTGAAAACATGCTGCCAAGGAGTGTGGTGGAGTCTCCTTCTTTGGAGGTCTTTAAGCAGAGGCTTGACAGGCATATGTCAAGAATGCTTTGATGGTGTTTCCTGCTTGGCAGGGGGTTGGACTGGATGGCCCTTGTGGTCTCTTCCAACTCTGTGATTCTATGATTTCATCCAGTGGTCTCAGGGTTGCCAGGAGCAGGTTTTTTTTTCCTTGCCTGGGTAGACAGGGATGCTTTCAAATTATTCCTGATAGCAGACAGACACGCCTCGCTAGGGAGGGCATTCCACAAGCATATGCAGAGTCCTTTCCTCTTCCTGCTGAGCCACACAGCTGGGAGAAGGGGCTTTGAGCTGCCCTTCTCATTCCCAGGTGAAACGTCTCGTTTCAGGCCTTGCAAGTAGGAGATGAGCAGGTCAAACTGGACTGCTTCAGGTTGCTAGGGGAGAGGGGGGGGTCATAGGATAGGATGTTCCTCCACGGAACGAAAGCTCCCACCAGGAGCTGGCCCTTTTCTCCCTGACACCCCGTTTCCTACATGTGAGGATTCTTTACTGTAGGCCAGAGCATGCCATCATGGGAGTCCTCGCCTGCAGACCAAAAGCTGCACCAGGCTGATCGCGTCACCTCCTGTTTGCGAGAACAAGGCCTTAGAGATTAAGCACTGATCTGAGCCGTCTCATCTAATTCTGGGCATTTCCCCAAGCCTCTTTTGCACATAACAATCTAATCAAATTTTGGAAGTGGAACAAGGTGGCGAGGCAAGGCATGCTCTCTCGGCTCCCGGAGGCCAATCTGCCGGGGAGGCGAGACGCATCTGAGCTCCGGGCACGTAGTGAATAAAACCCACTCCGCTCAGGTCCACCAACCAAAAGGCAAATAGCCACGGCTCTCCAAGCTGGTGATAACGAGCTTGTGGGTTGTGGACAAGCTAGAGGAAAACTACTGGTTTCCTTCTCACTTACAGAGATGGATGACTTGCTTGATCACTTCTGGCAGCCTCGTGATTGGCCACTGATATTGCAAAGGGCTTGGCGTTAGAGGCAGCCCCGGGACCAAAAAAAATCCTTAACTTCTGCCAGTGGTGACAAAGCAGGTGTTGGTTCTGGCTGATGAAAGTGAATCAGGTTGGCCTCAGCTGCCCGTAAGGGAAGCCCTCCCCCAAGCAGGAAGACAAAATAAAGACAGTTAAATAATTAACAGCCACATTTGTCGTTTCCAGGGAGGAATCAAAGGCGGGTGAAGTTGACGGAATTGAAGGAATGCAGCCGAGAAGCCTTGTGTGCACGCGGAGGGGCCGGGCACCTGCCTGGTTCAGCTCATTTAACATTCAAAAGCTCTTGACATTCAATATCCGGCTTCTGTCTCGACTGGGGAAAGATCTGAACCGCTGTGTTCCAGATGCAGAGATTTAGCACCTGAATCTGGTGTTGTTTTGAGTTATGCCCCTTCTGCAGCCTACATTGGACCCCCTCAGGTGGATGAGGTGGGGTGCCCTCTGGCTGGTGGCACGAAGCCACTGGCTCCATCCATCTCCTCGCCTTTGCATCATTACTCTGCTGGTGCTCCCCTTCCCTTAGGGCTGCTAGGAATGGGGCACGACTGGGAGAAGCAAACGTGTGAGATGGTGCATCCCAGGTCCACCGGGGGGGCTGCTCAATGCGCTCAGAGTCGGAGCCCCTGGGTCAGGGGCTGCGGTGCTTAAAATCACATCGAAGCAGCCCGCCCACCTGGTAAAAGAGAGGAGCGCTTGAGTGTTTCACCCTGGCTCTAAATTGGAGTCATGACAGAGGGAGACAAAATATTGACCCAATAAATCCAGATGGAGAGCGCCATTGCCAGGCGGAATTATAACCAGCCCCAGTTAAATGCCAAGCAATTAAGCTGTCAAGTGTATCTCCCATCTCTTTGCTGGTCCCAAACGCTCAGGAGATGGAAAGCGCCGTGACAAAAGGAACTTCTAAAGGGAATGTGCTCCTGCAGATCAAGCAAACGCATGGAGATGCGATGAACTCAGCAAATAAATACTGCTGGGGCACTCAGAATCACAAACGTACACACTCAGACACAAACACACATGGTTCTAGTTTGGAAGCCTTATTATTCCAGGCCATCAGATGTGGAAAGGCTCCTGAAAGCTAGCTAGAGCTCATCATTTAAGAAGATATGTCAAGAATGCTTTGATGGTGTTTCCTGCTTGGCAGGGGGTTGGACTGGATGGCCCTTGTGGTCTCTTCCAACTCTATGATTCTATGATTCTATGATTCTAACACTGTAGAAATGTCCCAGGTTAGACCTCTAACACCTCCAGCTAAATTCATAGAAACATAGAGATGGAGGGAACCCCGCGGGTCATCTAGTCCAACCCCCTGCAATGCAGGAATCTCAGCTAAAGCATCCATGGCAGTTGGCCATCCAACCTCTGCTTAAAAACCTCCAAAAAAGGAGAGTCTACCACCTCTCATGGGAGACCGTTCCACTGCCGAACAGCTCTTGCTGCCAGAAAGTTTTTCCAAAAGTTTAGTTGGAATCTCTTTTCATGTAACTTGAAGTCATTGGTTTGAGTCCTACCCTCCAGAGCAGGAGAAAACAACATGCTTCCTCCTCCATACGACAGTCCTTGAGATATTTGAAGATGGCTATCCCATCTCCTCCCATTCTCCTTTTTCCCCCAGGCTAAATATACCCAGCTCCTTCAACCAAGCACCTAGGAAAACATAAATCTGCCTTATACCGAATCAGATCATTGGTTCATTTAGCCCATCTAGCCCAGTACTGCCTACACTGACTGGCATCAATATGGCTCTCCAGGGTTTCGGACATGGAGGTTTTCCCCCAGACCTACCTAGAGATGCCAGGAATTGAACTTGGGAACTGTTGCACACAGAGCAAATACTCTACCACCGAGCTACACCCTTTCCCCCAAAGCAACAGGGCTGGGAAACATCCCGCCCCACCCCTGCCTGACAGCTGCTTCCACTCAGAGCAGGCATCACTAGGCTAAATGGAGCCATGGGTTCAACTCAGCGTAAGGCCTCAGCTTCATGAGCAGAACTTTCTGGCAGCAAGAAGAACTTCATGAGCAGAAGAACTTTCTGGCAGCAAGAGCTGTTGGACAGTGGGACAGACTCCTCCAGAGGGGAATGGACTCTCCTTCCTTGGAGGTTTCTAAGCAGAGGTTAGATGCCCATCTGCCAGGGATGCTTTAGCTTTGATTTCTGTATTGCAATGGGTTGGACCAGATGACTGTTTGGGTCCTTGTCAACTCTCTGATTCTAGGGATGCCTCGGGTGTCAATGCCGGGCCTGGAAAAGTTGCACAGATGGATGCTGAAAATAGGCAATACCTGTAAGATGGTGAAAGGGGGCATTAGTGGACGAGGGAAATGGGCTCCTTAGAATCTGGAGAGGAATTTTTTCCCCAGACTGCTGAGTCACCATGCCGTAATTTGAGACGGTCCTCCCTTCCTCCCTCAAGCCCCCACCTGCCTGCTTGCTAAGAGGAAAGGAGCCAGGTACGATAAACAAGAGATGGAAGCTGGCGCACACCTGGGGCCTCCTGATTATGGTGTAATCAGATTTGAAATGCTTCTGCAGAGCTCCTGGAAAAGGCACCCCAATTTCACAGCCACACAGGCCAAGGTGAAGGGAAATCTTTGGGATCGATTGGCGTCCAAATTAAGTATGGGGCAGGGGGAGGAATCAATCTCCATCTAATTCCGCCATTGCCCCCCACCCCACTCTGAAAGGCAACCCAGATGGAAATAAACTTAAAAACAAAACAAAACACTGAAGCAAATGAAATGTTTAATAGGGAGAGGAGCGGCCAAAGGGAAGATGATCATAAAGAAGAGGATTAAGAGGGGGTAAGAAACCTCAGCCAGAAACCCGGGGGGGGGGGGGAGTCAAGAAAGCAGTACCCTGACAAAGAGGGAGCTGTTCCTGAGCTCTTCTTCAGCAGCCCTGTGCTCCTCTCCACCGCTGCTCCCCTCACTGCACACACACACACGCCTTGGCAGGTAAAAAGCATGAGAGAGGAAACTGAGAGTGGAAAATCAGGGCTGAGCTGGGGAGGGGGAGAGCGGAGAGAACTGCTTAGGGCACTTCATCTCAGCAGGTGAGGGGGGGTTGGAGATTTAGCTTAAGCCGTCGATTAACTCACTGGGTGCTGCGGATGTGGGGGACGGGACATTTTTAAAGTGCACTGATAATAGCAGAGTGGGAGATTCAGGAGGTGCATGTGGGGGGGGGGCTGAGCAGGGAGAAAGTTTGCAGAGTTGATGAAACACGCTTTCCAGGGAATTGATCTCCCTGGAGCCTTAAGAAGAAAGCTGGAGGAGGAACCTTCGAGTTGGGATGCTTCTTGACATGAACAACAAGACTCCTGTCCGGGTTGAGAAGACAGCTGCACACTTCCCATAATACTCAGTGGCCTCTTTCATGTTGCTGCTTCTGTGCAGGAGTGTAGGACTGTTCTGAAGAAGCGTTTTCCATGAAAGAGACTCCCTGAAGTCTGCCAGCAGGATACTGTAGCTTATTAACACGAATCTCCAAACAGGCAGGCCCTGAGCAATGGACCTCCGTTCTTCTGAAGCAAGAAGAGCCTGCTGGATCAGGCCCAACATCCTGTCCTCACAGCAGCCAACCAGATGTCCCAGAGGGAAACCCACAAACAGGACCAGAGGGGGCTACCGACGGAGCTGCCATCCGCTTGCCCTTTTGCCTGCCCCATCCCCATAGAACGGGACCCGAAGGGGTGTGTTAGCTTGTAAGATCAGTGTCTTCACTTGCTTAGCCATGAGTAGAACCCGCTGTGCCTTCCAACCTTACTTTGCCTATGCATTGCACTGATCTGAACATTAAAGGTTTTGGCAGAAAATGCACTCAGGTGTTTGACCAGGACATGAATGGATCTTCACAAAATAATGTTTGGGGAGGAGAGTTAAAATTACATCCATTTTTAAAATATATATTTGGTTCAATATATGGAGGAGTTAACACTGTTCACACTTAACCTGAGCCTTGGCCAACAAATTTCTGTCCAGATAAAAAAAAGATCTAAATCCTGCTTTTAAAACATGCATAGACCTGAGCTCTGGAGAACTTCCAGGGGAAGAGGCTGCCATAAAGGAGAGGCTATTATCAAGACCATCTCTCTGTGATGTCTGAACTTGGGAACTGGCAGCAGAGTTTTAGATGTCTGGGAAATGCTAGAGAGGTATTAACAGATAACTACCAACCTGGTTATTGAATTGGATTTATAGCACTCCTCACTCCATAGGAGTACAATATACCTGGGTTTTTATGGATGGATTTTTAAGAGTGTGATACATCCCACACAGTGCTAGGGAGAGGATGGGACACAGACAGAGAAATGTTTGAATAAATGCTATGGTCCGTTTCCTTGTTCTTGAACTTAAAAGGGAAAAGCTAACACATGAACTAGATCTCTGTTTTCCTGTTAGCTATTTTTCAAGTCCTACCTGCCACTGTTTAAAAGGGAGATTTTAAAATATTTGGAGTCCCTGAATTGCATTTATTCCAATAAGATTCCCAAACAGATGCTCAAAGTAAAGTAGATCTGAGTCTTAATGTTGTTACTCCATTTGTAAACTTTCCAATTTGGAGATTTTCTTTTGAGTTCTGGAAAATAAGCCAAGGTTCCTTGCAAGAATTTAGACCTGAGATATTGAGCCACTCAGGATTAGTGAAGTTTTTCTTTGTGAGCTTGCAAAGAAGCCAATATTTTATAAGGGGCTGTGACTTAATCCAGGATGGATTAAGCAGTGTGGTCTCTTCCAGATGCTGTTGGACTCCAACTCTCATCAGTCCCAGCCAGCATGGCCAGGGATGTGGATGGGAGTTGTAGTCCGACAACATCTAGAGAGTAACATCTCAGCTACTCCTGATTGAGGAGATCAAATCCCACAAGGCTAACTTTAATTAGCAGCAGATGAGCTAAGCTATCTTGCCAAGTACTTTGCACTGACCTAGCAAACCTCGGCTCTGAGATGGTTGAACTTGACAACAAAAAAGACCTTCAGTAGCACCTTAATGACCAACTAAGTTTTTATTTTGGTATGAGCTTTCGTGTGCATGCAAACTTCTTCAGATACACACTTCAGAAGTGTGCATGCACACGAAAGCTCATACCAAAATAAAAACTTGGTTGGTCTTTAAGGTGCTACTGAAGGATTTTTTAATTTTGTTTCGACTCAGACCAACACGGCTACCTACCTGTAACAAAAAAGACCGTTATGGAAACCCAAGCCACACTTAGCAGGACAAAGATAGTTGGGATCTGAGACGGTGTTACAATGTCAGCTGCCTCCCAGTCCAACTGGGAGCAGCTCTGCACTCACATGTGCTAGTATCAAAGACCAGGAAGCTGTCCCATAGCCTACCTGCTCTGGCGTGGCTCCTGCTAGCAACTTCAGCGCTCCTGGCCGGAGAGCTGGAAGTTTTGGCAAGCTTGTTAGCGGACACCCTGTACATGACTCCTCCGATGCAGCGCAGATCTTTGTTCCTCCAGTGGTGCTGCAAAGCCTGGAACTTGCTCCCTGTGGGAGAGTGGCGGGTGCTACTCAGCACCGGAGACCTGCAAAGACAAAATAATACACTCAAGGTAAGCAACGGGGACCTTTGCTCACAGCCTGCCATGTTCTTTTAGGGCTATCCAACAGGGCTATCCAACAGAAACAAGCGTTTAAATGCTAGCAGAGTTGTTGTTCCAATGTGCTATTCTGAAAAGTGGTCTGGCCTGACCTGTCCCAGGCATTTCCTTCCACATGCATTCTGGGACTGAAGCGAACTCAACAGTGCTTTGCTTGCTCTGCATGATTCCAGGAGCCAGGCTTCTGAAAGAGGTAGAGCTTTTCTAGACCAGTAATGTCCACTTGGACCAGTTGGACCCCAACTGCATGCCCCAGTATTACCACCAGACTGCACGTAGGGGAAGGGGGTGGGATGTGGAGCAGAGCATCTTTACTTATATTTTTCCACTGGAACTTTTGCATTACCAAAGTTCATTAGGAGCAAGGAATTGATGCTATCTGCAAAGAAATATCCGGCAACCTTGGCAGTTTCCAAGTTTTTAGGTTCACTCAATACATGTAAAATAAGCATGCCAAACTAGATCATTCTCTAGGACACCGGAAAATTCTCCAATGCAAACAATTTTCTGGTGCAAAATTACCCCAATTTGTATCGGGAAATTCTTCAGAAATCTTCCATTCAATGTTTTCTGGGAAACGCACATCACAGGGAAGGGAGCAGTTATAGATGAGAGACGAGGGCTTGCTAAGGTCTTCCAGAAAGTTCATGGCAGAAGCAAGAGGATTAGACAAATTGTTGGATGATAAAACTATCAGTGGCTACAAGTCAAGATGGCTATGTTCTCCATCAGCGGCAGAATCACAAGTGGAAAGAGTGCTGTCACACTCAGATCCTGCTTCCAAGCTTCCTCTGTGGACTAGAAACTTGTTTTCTTTTTTTAACATGAAATTTCCTTGCCAAATTCTGGGCCCTCCAGGCAACTCCACCAAGACGCAGCTTGCTGCATGGGCTGACTCTGCATCTGTAACTATTCCCACTCGCATTCGGAGTTTTGCATATTCACCATTAGGCCAGCAGCCATTCTAACCAAATCAAATCTGCTCCAGTATCAGCTGCCTTAACTATTTAGCGCTAATCCAAACAGTAATTTGTTTATGCAAATGAGAGATCTAATTTTGAATTAGCACAAAACTATGGCTCATAATGCTATTAGCTGAAACTATATAAACCGCGGCATTGACTGAAGAATGGGTGTAAATTAGGGAGCTGCTCTCCTATCAGCAGAAAGCAAAAGCCGGAGGAGCAATACCTTTAAATGAAGGCAAGCGCGGCACACAAAAAGGGGGAATTGCAAAATGTAATCATTACATTTATTAGTGCTTAGCATGACAAGTTTATTCTAATATGGTTGTTGCCATTGGCTACCGGCCTTGATGTATTGTGCCTGAGAGTTCCCACAGATGGGGCAGGAAGAAAGTTGGTTCGTTAACTGGTTTGCGCAAAACAATCAAGGAAGGAGGAGGAAGAAGACTTGGGTGCACAAATGCATCTTTAAGCATCTCTGCTGGAGCGCCTGATCAAAAGGCTTCTGTGAAACATCGCCAGGGTGGGACCCATGTATTTAGATCAAAGCGCTTATCTGACCTAGGAAAAAAAGGACTCTGCATGGATTCAGGTGGAGCAGACACTTGGAAACAGGCACAAAACATCTGATTGCCGGGACACAGTGAAACTATTCCTATTTTCCCCTGGGCATTTGAAACTGGGCTGCTGCAACGGACGCCACTGTTGCTCCTGTATGCTTCACTGTGAACTGAGGTCCTACACACCCTTGTGGTAGAAAAGAGATGGTAGCATGTATTAGTCTGTAAAAAGCAAGCCACCAGCAAGGTCTCCCCCAATGTATTTCTACGCTGAATGGCTCTGAGGTGTTTGGAACAAGACTTCTACAAAAGGTGCTTCCTTTGGCATTTAAAGCCCTAAATGGCGTAATTTGTAGCCAGTGCAGTTGGACCAGGATCCAGTGTAATATACTCAAACCGTCTTGCCCCGGTGAGCAACCTGGCCACTGAGTTCTGCACCAGCTGAAGTTTCCGAACTGTCCTCAGAGGCAGCCCCACATGTAATACATTGCAGTAATCTAACTTAGAGGTTACCAGAGCATAGATGACAGAAGTTAGGATATCCCTGTCTGGATAGGGATGCAGCTGGGCCACCAGCAAAAGCTGATGGAAGGCACTCCGGGCCACTGAGGCCACCTGAGCCTCAAGAGACAGCAAAGGATTCAGGAACCTGCTATGAACCTGCTCCTTCAAAGGAAGTGTAACCTCATCAAGAGCAGGACACCTGGCCACCCATCTGGTCTAAGGAGCCACCCACTAACAGTGTCTCCGTCTTATCTGGATTGAACTTCTGGTTCTGGTTCTCATCCAGTCCATTATACAGCCATACCTCGGTTTAAGTACGCCTCGGTTTGAGTACTTTCAGTTTAAGTACTCCGCAGACCTGTCTGGAACGGATTAATCCACTTTCCATTACTTTCAATGGGAAAGTTCGCTTCAGGTTAAGTACGCTTCAGGTTAAGTACAGACTTACGGAACCAATTGTGTACTTAAACCGAGGTACCACTGTAGAGGCAAGACGTCGGTCCAGCTCTTCCACTGCCTCACCTGCAGATGTAAAGGACAAACAGAGCTTTGTGTCATCAGCAATATTGCTGACAACATGCTCCAAAGCTCCAGATAACCCCCCTCAGCAGCTTCATGTGGATGTTAAACAGCGCGGGGCATAAAACTGAACCCTGAGGAACCCTACACTGAAGGCTCCATGAGGTTGGAAAGCGTCACCCTCTAGAAATGAGCATCTGAGTAGGACCGGAGGCACCAGAAATATTTTATAAATTTATAAAATTTATTTATAAGTAAATAACTTTTCAGCATTCATTTGGAGGAGGGAAAGCATGATTAGACAAAATGGATTGGCGGCTACCATTGAAACTAGTAAATTGCTGTTCAGCAAACTGCTATGAGTTGTGTTGAGTGCCTTAAGACCTGTGTTATTATTTGAACTCTATGCGTTATTTTAATCTTAATTGACTTTGTTGAAAAACATACTTGCGGCTCCTGCCAAGGACAGTATATAGATCACCCAAATAAGCGAATCAAAGGCAAGGCACCCACCCTCTCCCAAAGGGAACACTGCCGTCCAAGGTGCGCCCATCGCCTTTCTGCCTCTCGTGCCCCATTCCTTTGCAGATTAGATGTCTTGCGCTCCAATTGCACTCTGCTTCTGTTTGCGTTAGAGACTGCTGAGCTTTACTACTTCGGCCTCTAATCCAGACACCTGCGCTCAGCGGTTTTCCTAAACATTTCCGAATGAAGACTCATTAAAGCCAGCCACCCCGAGGTGGTTGCTGCAACCGCTTCTCCTTGCTGAGCGCACACGGAAAGGTAAAAAGGCTGCCTGCTTTGCTGAAAGCTCCATCTGCTAGGGCTCCAACACACCACAGCTGTGATTAAAACTGAACAAGGCAGGGAAGCAGCTCTTTTTTATATCGGGAGCTGCCGCTGCAGGCGTGAAAACCAAGCCACAGGTTACAGACAGATCAAACAGCAAGCGAGAAACGTCGAGGAAACAGATCGCATCCTGGCCAAAGAACAAAAGCAGCTATATTCCATTCTGACCACAGTTGCCATGGTCTAATTGGTGTGGAAATAAATGTGGTCGCCTTATTGTAGTGGTGCCCAGGCACTCTCAGTGATGATGGGGTTTTTCTGGGTCAGACTTAGCCCTGTTCCACTACAGCCAACCAGGTGCGGCCGAGACCACATAACACCAGTCTTGAAAGACCCACAATGGCTCCCAGTACCTTTAAAGCCCTAAATGGCCTCGGTCCAGTATACCTGAAGGAGCGTCTCCACCCCTATAGTTCAGCCTGGACACTGAGGTCCAGCTCCGAGGGCCTTCTGGTGGTTCCCTCACTCGGAGAAGTGAGGTTACAGGGAACCAGGCAGAGGGCCTTCTCGGTAATGGCGCCCACCCTGTGGAACGCCCTCCCATCAGATGTCGAAGAAATAAACAACTACAGTCATACCTCGACATCCGAACCACTCGACTTCCGAAGGTTTCGAATTCCAAAGTCGACAACCCCGGAAGTCTTTTTGCCGCCTGCGCAGAAGCGGCATGTGCAGCCGGCGCATGCGCAGAGGCGCAAAATCGCGCTTCGTGCATGCGCAGAACGGACGCTTCAACAACCGAATACTTTGACTTACGAAGACGGCCGCGGAATGGATTGTCTTCGTAAGTCAAGGTACCACTGTATCTGATGTTTAGAAGACATCTGAAGGCAGTCCTGTTTAGGGAAGTTTTTAATGACTGATGTTTTAATGTATTTTTAATCTTTTGTTGGAAGCCACCCAGAGTGGCTGGGGGAACCCAGCCAGATGGGTGAGGTATAAATAATAAATTGTTGTTGTTGTTGTTGTTATGGAGCCCTCAAGTACAGCATAAATGCAACAACCCTCCCCTTTAGGAGGAAGTGCCTTAGCTCAATAGTAAATCATCTGCATTGCAAGCCAAAGGTCTCAGGTTCAATCCCTGATCTCCAAGTATGAATAGAATAATAGAATCATAGAATTTGTAGAGTTTGAAGAGACCACGAGGGTCATCAAGTCCAACCCCCTGCAATGCCCAACGTGGGGCTCAAACCCATGACTCGGAGATTGAGAGTCTCCTGCTCTACTGACTGAGCCATGGAGAGAGACTCCTTCCTGAAATCCTGGAGAGCAGCTCCTATGTTTGCTCTGTCCCCTGCCATTTGCCCCCAAGGAGTCAGAATTCAGAGGCCATAGCAGCTGGCATATACTGTTTTTCTCTCTTTAAATGCTGGAGTATTATTAACTTGTTGGTCACTTTTTTTGAAAAATGAATTATTCAAAGTGACAATCGAAAATCACAATAGACTCTTTGGGGTTTTGAGATGAGTACTGTGACATTTAAACGGCTATATTGATATTTTATGTTTCTAAAAGGAGTAAACAGGAGTCCACCGCCAGCGCAAGAAATAAATCTAAATGCCTATCAAAAAGACCTGCTGTGCCTTCTGATCTCATACTTGGCTGTTACTGCTTTAAGCCAGAAGAGGGTAGACTCACTTGATCAGTACACAGAAGGCTGCAATTATTTCAGAAAGGAGCAAAATGTTGCTTAACTGCTACTGATCTTGCGATTCCTAGATTACTTGCTTTTTGTGGAAAATGCTCACAATTTGGAGAACAATCCTACCCAACCCCCATTTTTGCTAGGGGTGCTGTTAGTGGAGGAGGGGGCGAATGTCCTGGAGACCACAGTCTACCCCTGCCCAGCGGCGTCGCTAGCCTTCTGGCTGCCCGGGACGGGAAACCCAAAGGCACGACGGAAACGTCGCGAAGCATGACGAATGTGCACGCAGGATGCCTATGACACGGCGCCGTGGCAAACCCCACGAGCAAGCCACGGAGTGAGGCAGTCTTGCTCGCATCGGGGCTTAAGTCCTCGATGGCAGTGGCCAAGTCGTGTGGTGCCGGCCATCGGAGGTGGTCAGCCCTGTCCAGCCTGCTGCCTGGGGTGGCACGCCCCCACCGCGCCCATCTTAATATGCCCCTGCCCCCCCCAAGCACACATCTACTACTAGCAGATTTCCAAAATACTGTAGTATTGGGGGTGGTGGTGAACGAATTCCTTTGCCCCACAAATAACCCAGAGATGCATTTTAAATAAAAGGACACATTCTACTCATGTAAAAGCATGCTGATTCCCGGACCACCGTGGGCCAGATTGAGAAGGCGATTGGGCCGGATCCGGCCCCCAGGCCTTAGGTTGCCTACCCCTGCCTGAAAGGCTCCACAATCTGGCCTCTGAACTATGCCATTCTGGAGTTAGCACAGTTAACCCCTCCCCAAATTCATGGGTGGAAAGATCTCCTACCACCTCCTGCCCTGGCTAACCAGCAAAACTTTGGCGGCAGAATCATAGAATTGTAGAGTTGGAAGGGACCACCCCCTGCAATGCAGGAACCTTTTCATCCAACATGGGGCTCAAACCCTGTCACAGTGGTGGTGGTGGCTACTCTAGAGTAACGACTCCTCACAGCTCTGCATTTTTATCCTTTTATTTAGTGCAGTCTATTTACAGTGCTGATACAGTGCTATGTTGTCAGTCCAGTGCAGAACCTCCAAATGGAGATTCCTGCGTTTTTCTCCAGCAAAGTAGCCTGGGGATACTGAATCTCCTTCCCCGGCGCTTTTTACGCAATTCTGGGGTTGCTGGGATCGGTCTTCTTCCCGCGGTTTCCCTGCCTCCCCCTTCCTTTCCCAAGCGTCGCCTTGGCCCGGCTATCCTGCCTGAGCCCTAGCTTCTGCTTCCTGATTCCCCGCTAGAAACATCCCCCTCCCCACTCCCACTTCCGCTGGGCGAAGAGCTTGTGTTTAAGATGGGAGGGGGCTGTCTATAGCTTCTGTCCCTCACAAACCCTGAGATTAAATGTCTCATGCTCCACTAACTGAGCTATCCCAGTAGCGGGTCGCCTGGCCCTGTTAGGTTTGCTGAGCCAGTTGTGGGCCTCTGCCGGGAGAAGCCTTGGGGTGCCAGCGACCCCTGCCAGTGAGTCGTCCACAGACAAATTGAACTGCCAAGAGCTAAACTGAAAGGCATTTCCCCAGCCGTTAGAAATTGGGATTGTTTGCATGACACCCACCGTGAAGCATGCCTTTTAACATCTATTTATTGGAAACATCTGTCCTCATGTATCTCTGAGCCAGACTTTCTCAACCTTGGGTCCCCAGATGTTGCTGGACTACAACTCCCATCATCCCTAGCTAGCCGGGCCAGTGGTCTGGGATGAAGGGAGCTGTAGTCCAACAACATCTGGGGACCCAAGGTTGAGAAAGGTTGCTCTTGGCTGATAATATTGGTGGTAGCTGTGGAAGAGGTCTCCACCATTCGGTTTTAAATTGGATAACATATTTTTTCCTGTACTTACGACTTATGGTAAACAGCACTTTCAAGCCCAAAAGGGAGCCACACAAGTAACTTAGAAAATGGTTTTAAATACTAATAATGAACAACATAAGACCACATAAAACAGGAAGTCTGCAGCATCAGCAACAAAAGAAAACAGACACCAAACAGCCGCACAGCCTATATTCTGCAAAAACAAAAACAAAAAACCCAACCACATTGTAAGGGGGAGGGCTTATAGAGAACCCCCCCCCCTTCATCCGAAGCAGCCCGTCTCCCAGCAGTCATGAGAGCTAAGGGTCTGATGGAGGGAGTCAGGGAACGGAGAGGGAGGGCCAGGGCTCTGGCAGCATCCAAGAGCCCCTGCTCCATAGGCAGGAAGAAAGGGAGGCGGACAGAGAGGACAGGAATCGGTCAGACAGAAGACCCTTCCCCCCAACGTCGGAATTCAGGAGGAGGAGGAAAGGGAGGCGCTTCTCAGTTCCGAGGCTTTTATGTTGGTCCAGAACGCGGAGGGGGGCAGTGCAGGAATCTGACTCGAGTGGGTAGACATGGAATCAGTAGTTTGTTACACTGTAAATAATGTGCACCAATAAAAACGTCTGAAAGACAAGCATGTGGAAGGTCGTTACTCAAGAGTAGTCACTACATCCCTGACGCCCATCTTCTTTTATAGCCAGGTTTCCACCGCTCACCAAATGCCAGGCAGTCCCCCTACTTTTAAAGAGGGGGTGGGGGTGGAAAAGGGCCTCGGAGGTTAATCTTGAGTGCACAAATAGGCATGTGAGGAGCAGGGTGCTCCTGCACCCGGATGACTTCGGGTTTTAAAAGGTAAACATCAGAGCACTTGGAATTCTGCCTAGACACAAATCAGTAGCCAGCACACACAGAATGATGTCAGAGCAGCCTGCTCCAGGGAGAAGATTTGCTCTTGCATTTTGGTACCCTCTGGAAGTTTCCATGTACTTTCCAGACACAGCCCTAGTAACGACTGTATTACAGCATTTTATCCAGTTCGTTACCTACGCAGTAAGAATGACTGCGGCCAATTTTTTATTTTATTTTTTAATGTTAAGAACAGCAACTGGTATTCGGAAATACTGCTGCCTCTGTCTCCAACTGCGGGAGCTAATAGCCCTTGATAGCCTTACCCTCAATGAATTTGCCTAATCGTTTTTTACAGGCATGTAAGTCGGTGGCCATCACTGCCTCCTGTGGCAGAGAGTTCCATAGCTTAACTATGCTCTGTGTAAAGAAGGGCTTTCTGAATCGCCGAACATTCAGCTTCACTAGGTGTCCACAAGTTCCAGTAAAAGGTGCTTGCTCAGTCACCCCTCCTATCCTAAAGGAACAAACACCTGTTTGCATCATGAGTTCTCGATTAACCAATTTTCCTTAGCACTGGCCTTGAGAGCCTGATGGGGAACATCTGCTCTCAGATTCATTATTCCGAATATCTAGCAGCTTCTAACATAAAGTAACAAATTAGGCTTAGGGGAGACTGTTTTCTCCACAGGACCTGCCCCCATTTTTGTTTTTGTTTTAACTTTCAAAAACCCTTCAGGCTGCAAACACTGTTCTTTGCCCCTGCGCTACAGCTGCCCAGAATTGTGGTCAAGGCATTTTTTGCTTTCTCTTTCAGAGGAAGAACATGTGTAGTCCTGCCGGCACAGTCCACGCAGAGCCCGAGCTGTGTGAAGTCTCCACCGTATTATTATCGGACATCTATCACGTTGGAAAAATCACGCTAAGAGAAGCCTCTTGCAAACTGTGCTTATTTTTCTCCTGCGTTAGCAGCAAATGGAGTGCGTTGCTTGGAGCTGAAGTGGAAGGTAATTCTCAACTGGATTCTCACAGAGACATGCGCGCACCGCAGTCGCTTCCTTTAAGCTGGAACTGAGTGTTTAAAACACATTAATCTAAGTGGGGAACGCTCGAGGTCCCCAACCAGGTTTTCCTGGCTAGTAACCGGGTTAACGTGGCAGATTGACAATTGCTGAAAGAGATCTTTATATGTGCAACTGAAAACAACCACATCTAGCTGGACAAGCGGAAGGAGGGTTGTATGATGAAGGGAAAACAGTTTCAGTTGCCGTAAGAGTGCTCTCTTTTCAAAACTCAGCGTGCAAAGAATTGCAGGGAACGACAGCTCGAAAATCCTTGGCAGCTTTTCCTAGTCCACTGTTCGCACAGAGTTCTCAGACAAACCGTGGCTTGGCACGAACGCGTCAGCTCCCAGGGACTCGCTCCTCTGCAGTAGTTCTTGGGGCTGTGTCACACTGGGGTAAACCACGGCTTGGTTTAGTGTGACGTGTGAACCAGGCTACAGTGGAAGAGAACAGAAAATGTCTAGGCAAGATGTATGCCGGCTCTGCTGTGACAGGCCAGCTCCATCAGGTCTCCCCTCCCTTCAATGGGGATCTGAGGGACCCAACCCAGGAGTGGGAGAGAGCTGAGAAGCAGCGCTTCCTCTATGGGCTCTGGTGTGAGAGGCCGGTGCGATCAGGCACCTTCTGCCCCTGAACTGCACCAGCTGGTCAGCAAAGGAACAATTGTCTAGAAACTGGGGTGCATTTTTTAGGTTGTAAGTCTGCAGGTTGGGGCTGTCTTGTCTTGACTGCGTGTAAGCTGCTCTGGGAGATCTTTTTGGCTGAAAAGCAGTGTACAAATGCTCTAAATAATTTTTTTAAAAGGTCTGGCAGGAGGTAGAATCATAGAATTGTAGAGTTGGAAGGGACCCCGTGGGTCATCTAGTCCAACCCCCTGCAATGCAGGAATCTCAGCTAAAGCATCCATGGCAGATAGCCAGAATTCTGGGGTCCAGTGCTTCACTAAGTCGATTCCTTAGGGCTTCTAGTGGTGGTTTTCCTCTGCCATGCAAAATAAAAATTTTTTAAAAAACCCAACCTTTGCATTCAGAGTAAGGCAGATTTGTAGATTTGTGCAAATTATTCTGAGCACTGAAACTAAGGGCAGTTTAGCATACAGTCTGGACTTTCTCCCAGCACTCCTTTTAACAGAAACACCTGGGCTGATATCTCGACAGATTAGGCATGGGTTGGCTTTATAAGCACAAAGTGAGTCATTTAGGGAAACGTACCATAGTGGACGTGTCTGCCATAAAACGGAAGCCTGTCCGTTTCAGACCCTAAGGGAGCTCATTATTTCCCTCTGGTTGAATACAAAATGTGCAGCCCGGGGTCTTGGTTTCCCCCTCGGCTATCCCACAGAGCCATTTCTTCCTGTAATGCAAGAAGTCCTGACAAGTTCCAGTGGTCTTATTCAAAAAAGAAGAAAAGAAAAGAAAAAAGGAGGGAGGGAGGAACAATTCCACATTAAACGCACACCCAAGAGGTGTAAGTGATTTGTAGAAACTGATCCCTTTCGACGCCACCGTCTCTTCCTGTATCAAGGAGGAGGAAATAAGTGCTGATGGATGCTAACTATTGCATGAAAATCATGGGAGTTAGAAGGATAAATATTTAATGCCTGCAAAGCAGGTAAGCACGAGGAGGGAAAAGTCGCAACCAGGAGCAGCTGCCAGGGAAGGTGGGCTGGAGAGCCAGGGTCACGGGGCAAAATCACTGGCTCAGCCTCAACTTCCCATCTGCAACATGAAACCAAGAGTTTGCCAGGATGGATAAGTGAATGAAATGCTCCTGCCCTCAGTCACCTTGCAAAGGTAAATTAAGCTAAGCAACTCACATTATTGTTCTGTTTTTCGTTTCCCAGAAGGGCTGCTCGGTTTTAAAAGCTGGACCACCCAGGACTGCCTTGGCATGAAAAAAACAGTATCGGGAACTCCTGCAAGTTGGGTTGGGCAAGCATCCTGCCGCCTCCCTTGTTTCGTGCAAAAAAAATGACCATATTATGCAAACTGATTCAGACTAATCATTATACATCAAGGGTCTGGGAATTAAAAAACAATGCACCTCAAGACGAATGCCATTATAGTCAAAAGTATACACGCAACATATTTTACTCAATGCATTATGTAAAACTGCCGCTCAGCATGCTTTGCATCACACACTCCATTCATATTTGTGATTCTGGATCGAGGAGTTGAGCCTTTGGAACTTGCTTTTTTCACAAAGTTTGGGGTGGTTGGGTTGTTGTTTTTTTGTTTTTGTTTTTTTGCAAAGAAGGTTAGATCAGCAGGGAGTATAGGTGATGGAAAGGGGAAAACATTAGACACGAGCCCCTGAAATTCATTTCTATAAAACAAAAGGTTTTCCTCCAAGGACTGCACTCCCTTGGAGGTAATCTACTGAGGTTGCACGCTGGCAGTGGGCACGGCCACAACCACCCCACCCCCACTTGCTCTCTTAAGATCAAAAACATCAGCACTACCACCTCCCTCTCCCTCTCTGTGTGTCACACACCCTGCACAAGGTAGCTGAGAAGCCATGGTTGGTTTGCCTGAGCTGCCAGACTCTTCCTCAAGCCTGGGAGGCAACTCACTCTGAGATGGAACGAATGGATGCTTCAGAATTTCCTGGTGCTTTCTACTACCTGCACAAAGAACACCAATGGGACAATCAGGAAGCAACTGCTTGTGAGATCCTAGGGACTTTTCTCTCTTCAGGAAGTGAGAGCTGGACCATAAAGAAGGCTGATGCTTTTGAATTTTGGTGCTGGAGGAGACTCTTGAGAGTCCCATGGACTGCAAGAAGATCAAACCTATCCATTCTGAAGGAAATCAGCCCTGAGTGCTCCCTGGAAGGACAGATCCTGAAGCTGAGAATCCAATACTTTGGCCACCTCATGAGAAGAGAAGACTCCCTGGAAAAGACCCTGATGTTGGGAAATATGGAGGGCACAAGGAGAAGGGGACGGCAGAGGACGAGATGGTTGGACAGTGTTCTCGAATCTACCAACATGAGTTTGACCAAACTGCGGGAAGCAGTGCAAGACAGGAGAGCCTGGCGTGCTCTGGTCCATGGAGTCACGAAAAGTTGGATACGACTAAACGACTAAACAACAACAATGGTTGTCAGTTGCCTGGAATACCATCTGGTGGAAAGCTTGGGAGGGCAGAAGCAGGGTACAAATGCCTCACAACATCTCACTCCTAAAATGCCGACTTATTTATTTATCAATGGCATTTGTGTGCCACCCCATAGCATAAAGTTCTCTGGCCAACAAACAACCATCTTAGAATGTTGAAATTCAGCAAAGGTAAGAAAAGCTATCGGACTCTGTCTCCAAAGCAAGTAGGAAGCTGTGAGTCAGGGAGCACAGGTAGATGGAGCATCTCCTAGCCTCTTCACCACACAGATTCTGTCGTAAGCCTGAAGGCCCATAAGAACATATGAAGAGCCTGCTGGATCAGGCCCATGGCCCATCTAGTCCAGCATCCTGTTCTCACAGGGGCCATCCAGCTGCCCCCATAGGAAACCCGCAAACAAGATTTGAGAGAAAGAGCAGCCACCGATAGCCCTCTCCTCCTCCATGATTTTGTCACATCCTCTTTTAAAGCCATCCAAATTGATGGCCATCACCACCTCCTGTGGCAGGGAGTTCCATAGTTTATGCGTTGCATGAAGGACTTTCCGTTATCTGAATCTTCCAAAGTTCAGCTGAACTGGACATCCATGATTCTAGTTACAGGTAGGTAGCCGTGTTGGTCTGACGTAGTCGAAACAATTTTTTTAAAAAAATTCCTTCCAGTAGCACCTTAGAAATCAACTAAGTTTGTCATTGGTTTGAGCTTTCGTGTGCATGCAACCTAAGAAATGTGCATGTACACGAAAGCTCATACCAATGACAAACTTAGTTGATCTCCAGGATGCTACTAAAAGGATTTTTTTTATTTTGTTTGGACATCCATGAGTTCCACCCCTGCTGAAGATAAAAGAATTTTTTTTGGGGGGGGGGAGATCTCTTCTGTTTCTAACTGTGCTGCTTTTGTCCAGAGCTGTTTCTCTTGTTTTTTTAACAAATACATATAACATGTATTTTTTTTATTAAAAAAAAAGTTTTACCAAACTGCTGTAACCTGCCCTGGGACCTTGGCATGAAGGATGGGTAATAAATCTGATAAATGAATATAGGTGGCAGGAAAGTGCTGGTATTGGGCACAAAATTCGAGTGGGACACTGAGAAAGTGGACGTGTGGTTTCCACGAAAGGCTGAAAGGAAGGGAGACCCCAGAGCTGTCAATCTAAGGTGCTTCCTTGCCCTTGAGCTGCTCTTTAAGGATGGCCAGGCTGACACTGCATAATGATGGAGGCATTATTTAAAGACTATATGCTATTATTAGGACAAATATGCCTAGACACTGCCTTCATTTTCTCTTGGTTGCAGTTTCACCACAAAGTGAGCAAACCTCAAGCTAAAGGTAAGCCAAATCTCCCTACAGAAATTGAGGTCTAACTTATTTTTCACATTTAGCTATTTCACATTCGTGCATGCACACAGAAAGCATACAGCCCCTCCAAAACTCGTTTAACATCACATTTTATCGAAAATTTGAACATTTATATTTTACGTAAACTGCTTAGAGGTTTTGTTGATTAACTGATATATAAATCCCGCTATATAAACCAATAAAATAAATATTTGATCTCGGCAGCCATTTAACTCCTACAAGAAAAACAGGACGTGGAAAGCAGAAATCTGCCCATCTTCAGGAACACAGATGGGCCCAGGAGGGAACTTTCCAGGCGGAAGGAGCAGAGGTTCTAGCTATCTGTGAATCTGGGCCCCCGAAATCAGGCCCTGTGGCCCGAGAAACGCTCATTTCTGGAACAGTCAAAGTCAGCTAAGGGGGCAAACTCCCGAACAGACCTGTAATCTGCTCCAATAACCTTTAGAGCTGTTTCCCCTGCTGGAGACGGCAAGACGGGAGGCGAAAGGCGCCAGGAAGTTTCAGCACTGCTTCAGCAGTTTTCGTTTTCCCTCCCTCTCTTTCCAGCCTCCTTGCAAAGAAGAAGGGGGGGGGGACACAGCCAGGGCTGGTACAGCAGAGATCAGGGGATCATCGAGCAGGAAGGCTGCAGGATCACCACCATGCCAGGGAGCAAGGAGGCCCAACAAACGGCAGCTCCATCCAACGGCAGGAAAGAAAAGAAATCTCCAAGCGTCCTGCGTATGTGACAGCACGAGCCAGCCAATGGCGGGCTCAGAAATTGTACTGTGCCACTCACAGAGTGAATTAAAATCCATGCCAGTCATTACTCTATCAGGCACTCCACTCTTTTTATCATCTAAGCACCCTGTGCGGCAGACAAGCGTGAAAGAGAATGGATCCATGCTATCAACACAGTCACAAAATGCTTCATCGTGGCCTTTTATCTTGCTCTGCCTTCCAAGTGCCGCTGTTTGGGCGCCAGGGAGAAAGCCGTCTCACCATCTGATTCCAGATCATTACCAAGGAGTATTCATCCTTAGGGCGGACTGGCAAGCACGACACAGGGTACATGGTCCACTGTGGACACAGAAGGGTTTGCAGCACGGGAAATTTATCACGCATCGTGACAGACACTTAATGGCCTAACGGTTAGAATGCTGGACTAGGACCTGGAAGACCAGGGTTCAAATCCTCCCTTGGCCGTGAAGCTCACTGCCTCTCCGGTTAACCTACCTCACAGGGCTGTGGGGATTAAATGAGGAGGGCAAGGACCATGCAGGCCACACTGAGCTCCTTGAAGAAAAAGTGCCAAAATGGACTTATGCATTGTTCACACAAGCTTCCAGAGCCACCCAGAAACTGTTTTCCATGTGGTTTGGCCAATTTCAACCACATAATTGGCCAAACCCAGCAAAACCTCACAGTAAACTTGCTGCAACACTCTCAAGAAGCCAGCCAGGTGAGCCACTGCTTGCTTGTGTGAACTTGGGCCTCCGTTAACCACCGTTCTTGCTGGCTCTCGGAAAGAGGTTATGGGAAAGCCGTTCCCAGTATAAAATGTAAAACTAGAGGGGATGGCGCAATTACAAAACGGAGCTAAAACAAAAGCCAAGCCGTCACAAGGAGAGGAGTTGCGCTGGATTGATTCTTCAGGAGAAAGGAAAGGTAATTCCAACACACCTTTCTGCCGTTGGAAGGAGCAGCTTTGGAATAATTGGCTGCAGAAGATCATTCATGCTCCACACTCAATAGGACAGTGGCAATGGGAGGGAGGGGGAGGGAGGGAGGACTCCCATGCCTGGCTGAACACAAAGCGTTTCCCCACAAAAGGGAGGGGGGAAGGGGAGGGGGCGCCTGGGGCTTCATTGTCCCCATCACATCCTCATAAAGGCCTTGTTATCCTCTTAGGGTGACTCTAAAGATCAGAGCCCAATTCACAGGGCTCCCGAGCAGTTATCTACCAGCAGCAGTGGCACTCATCTGGCCTTACCTGTGACTGCTGAGCCCGACATTCAACTCTGAGCAAAGGCAGGGGGCAGGGGGGGAGGGGGGAAGGACACCCTCCAAAATAGGAGGGCAGGGGGTGCCTCGAAAAAACAGCTTGTAGCTTTTCATTCTCCGCGGTGTCACAGCACTCCACCAAATTGTTACCCTAATGGAAAGGACGGCCTTCGGAAATGAACTGTATTGAGAAGAGAGGATAAAATTAATGAGATAATAGCCAGGCCAAGGACCTGAAGAATACGTCTGCCCTCAACACGAGGGGCTTGTAATTCCTTTTCTGCAACACAAACCCTCCGATCTAAAGACTTCTCCCATCCGTCCAGCAAGCCTGCTCCGACAGGAAATTTCATTAATGCTGGAAAATAGGAAAGGTATTAAGCGTGGATAATGAAGGCCAGCAAGTGAACAGTGCCTTAAGATAGTCTTCTTTCTAGCCTTTGTAATGGGAGGCATGAACTTTCCCTTCAAATCCATTTCTAATCCATTTGAAATACTACAGCAAATTATCTTCCCTTCAGCCCGAAAGCGGCCAGCCAATTTACTCCGAATAGAAGTGACAATGCAACAGAATTTATCGCCATAACCTTGACTACACAAGGTTGAGAGTTGGCTTTCCCTCACCCCCAAAGTGGGGACAGAAAGCAAATTTCAAATGATTTTTTTTAAAGGGGGGTGGGAGAAAAAAGGCTAGGGAAATCGAGGCACGCCATACAAACGTGCCTTTACAAAATAATAATAACAAGCCAAGTGCCACCATCAAGAGTCAGCTGCAAGAACATGGGGCTGGAGCCTCCACACATGTCACTGAGCGAATTCAAGGCTTTCATTCTCCCAGAAAGACAGATGATGATAACAACTCCAGCTGGACCTTTTCCTCTTAAATCCATGGAGGGATTCAAACCACAGCACTTGAACAGCAGGACAAAGCCACCCTATCTGGCTCTCAAGTGCAAGGGCCGAACTGCTTTTCTCTGTTCCCAACACAGGAGCGCAACTTCCATCTCTCTCTCTCTCTCTCTCTCTCTCTCTCTCTCTCTCTCTCTCTCTCTCTCTCTCTCTCTCTCTCTCTCTCTCTGCCACAGTGGAAGGGAACAGAAAATTCAAAGCTGAACAAAGGAAGCACTTTTTGCACAAGATTTGGCAGCACGCTGTGAACCTCTCTGGAAGGCAAAAAAAGAAGAGAGAAATGAAGGAGGGTTTCACTTTTACTGCAACAACTGAGATTCAGGGTTAAACATTTAAGAAGTAGTGGACACATTCAGAGTTTTTACTAAATCTCTGCTTTAATCTTTGCTTTTAAATCTCTCTTTCTCTCTCCCTCTCCACCCACACTTGTTGCTACAGTCAAACATCGGTTGTCAAACATAATCTATTCCAGAAGACAGTTCAACTTCTGAAACGTTCAACAACCAAAAACTGAAAGCAGAAGCCTTAATAATAATAATAATAATAATAATAATAATAATAATAATAATAATAATTTATTTATACCCCGCCCAATACAATAGAGGAACTCAAAACAGAAGCCGCGTAGCACGTTCAGCTTCCAAAAATCGTTCGAAAACCAGAGCAGTTACTTCTGGGTCTTCGGCGTTCGGGAGCCAAAACGTTCAAAAACGGAGCCGTTTGAGAAACAAGGTTTGACTATATAATGTTCTGGTGAAGAACCTAAACACACATTAACTTTAAAACTCCCAAAACAGACAAATAAATGTCCTCCTACCGTGTTTCTCCAAAAATAAGACACCGTCTTATATTTATTTTTCCTCAAAAAAAAAAAAACACGGTGGCTTATTTTCAGGGGATGTCTTTTTTTATTATTATTAAGTATGGTACAGTTTAACCTACAAGGAGACTCTTGAGAGTCCCATGGACTGCAAGAAGATCAAACCTATCCATTCTGAAGGAAATCAGCCCTGAGTGCTCACTGGAAGGACAGATCGTGAAGCTGAGGCTCCAATACTTTGGCCACCTCATGAGAAGAGAAGAATCCTTGGAAAAGACCCTGATGTTGGGAAAGATTGAGGGCACTAGGAGAAGGGGACGGCAGAGGACGAGATGGTTGGACAGTGTTCTCGAAGCTACGAACATGAGTTTGACCAAACTGCGGGAGGCAGTGCAAGACAGGAGTGCCTGGCGTGCTATGGTCCATGGGGTCACGAAGAGTCGGACACGACTAAACGACTAAACAACAACAACATAGCTTATTTTCGAGGTATGGCTTATTTTCAGGGTATGGCTTATTTTAGGAGAAACACGGTACGGGGGCTTCCAGTGCTTAGGAAGCAAGGGGCTGTTCTCTTGGCAGTTCCTGACATGGTCAGTTCCTTAGTACCCAGAGGCAAAGACAATCCTGTTTGCAGAGTTTAAGACTTTGGTCCACAGAATGTGGGTTTGGTGAGTGCAGAACTGAACCTGTTTACCTAGAGTTTCCATGTGCTGCTCTGGTTCGCCAGAAGCAGCTTTGTCATGCTGGCCACATGACCTGGAAGCTGTACGCCAGCTCCCTCGGCCAATAGAGTGAGATGAGCGCCGAAACCCCAGAGTCGGTCACAACTGGACCTAATGGTACCTTTACCCTTTAAAGTTCTGGGAAAGCCTGCCTGGAGAGAGCATCCGCCTTATTTAAGGTCAGGCCAGCCACTGGGTGCAACCTACCACCCTTTCGAGGGACTAAGCCTGCCAGTTCTGTGGCTGGCCGCGCTCCAGCCATCGCTAGGCACAAGCAGGAGAAGGCAGACTTTCTCAGCTGCCAGCGCAGCCCCTCGTGCCGGCATTTGGCTCGCTTTTGAGAACAGATGCTCAATAAGGAGTTTGGAGGAGCTTCCCTCAGAAGACTCAAAATTAACTGCACATCCCCTTCCCGGGGAACACGAAATGGAGCTGTGTTAAGAGACCAAAGAGCAGCTCCTCAGCAACATCTCCATTTCTACAATTCCCCCGGACCACCGCATAACAGGTTGAGTCTATTCAGCACTCACCTCTCCAACAATCCAGCACTTCAGCACAAAGTTGTCCCCTGGCAGCCATTTGACTAATGACTCCCCCCCGCCCTTGAAGGGGAACATACGCTTCTCATTCCCAGGCTACTCGGCAGAGATCCACTGCCGCTTCCAAGCAGCATTTTCGCCTCTCCCCGGTGGGGAGCAATCGTGGGACGCCCCCCCCCCCCGCCAGCTTTAAACATTTCTCACAGCCACCAGCAATTCTCAGTGGACACAGCTTTCACTCTCGGGTTCTAGTTATTGATGGCCCGGTGTCTGACTAGTCGGAGGTGATCGGGAAATGAGACGTCTCCCTCTCTCAAACAACCAGCTTGCCTCAAGCCAGGAACTTGGTAGAAGGACGCTTTCTGCTAATTGGTTGCAAGCAACGCAAAGCAAAGCCTCCTCTAGTGACTCAGTGGCTGCAACAGCTTCTAGTCGTGACGGCTGTATATTATTTCATTGTTTTAATTTATTTACAGTATTTATCAACCACTTAGGGAACAATCCAAACCCAAGATCCACAGGGATGAAGTGTGGGAGGACTAAATGGGGGGCGCAGATAGTCATGCTGGATCCTAACTCTGTTCTGCTCAGCCACGTGATTCTTGCACCATTGGAAAAAGTGGTATAAGTTCAATTCTGTTTTAAACGGTTGCTTCCCTTCTGCCGGGCTTTGGCCGGCTCAGCCAGCAGCACACTGCTCCTAATTAGGATGTGGATCTGACGTATGTCATGCTGGCTTCCAGCAATTAGGATTGCTCTCTTTATATTTATACTGCACTAAGTAAGAAACAACGAATAGTGTCATTAAAAGAAAGAAAGAAAATACAACATTAAAACCAGTAAGACAGCAGTATAGAAGCATGTAAGAACAGGAATTGGGGGATTCAGAAGTGTGCATGCACACGAAAGCTCATACCAAAGTAAAAACTTAGTTGGTCTTTAAGGTGCTACTGAAGGAATTAAAAACAGGGTCCAATCTTACAGGTCAAGGAAAGCCTGGCCATAAAGGCAAGTCTTTGCAAGAGGTACGGAGCGACTGGTGGCAGCTGATTCAGGCATGGCAGGGGGACATTCCTTAACACTGGGGCAATAGCAGGAAATGCCCATTTGGGGCCGTTGCCCTTTGATATTCTGTAGCATTGCATGTTTCCTACAGGCATCGGGTTGGCCACTGTGAAAACAGGATGCTGGACTAGAAGGGCCAAACAGGCTATTCTTATGTTCTTAGGGTATGGTACCCTAAGTAGAATTACTCCGGATAATCTGTGGTCTCACTGGTCTACACAGGAGCAGACAGTCTTTCAAATAACCTGACATTGCCACCAGGGTTGCCAGGCATAGGCAAATTTGGCCCTCCAGATGTTTTGGGACTACAATTCCCATCATCCCTGACCACTGGTCCTGTTAAGTAGGGATGATGGGAGTTGTAGTCCCAAAACATCTGGAGGGCCGAGTTTGCCTATGCCTCCTGTAAGCCATCCAAACGCTTACACTCCACTTAGACCAGTGGTTCCCAAAGTGGGTGGTACAGACCCATGGGGGGCAGTGGGATTACTGGGGGGGACACTTAGAGGCAAGGGGGTGGCAGTGAGGCACTGGAGATACAAATGGCTGAACAGCTGGTATCATCAGATCAAGTTGTTGTTGATTAAACTAAATAGCTTTAATTGGATTTTGAATAAATATGCAATTAATTGTTTTGAAATTTCATTCTGTTCTTATCTTCCTCAGTAGTTCATGCACACTGCTATTCTGAATAATGCTTTCTATGGGGAGAGGTAGGGGGTGTGGCGGCCTGAAAAGGTTTGGGAACCACAGGCTTCGATGGATCTACTGGTTCCTAACTTGTCTTGCGTGTTCAGTTTCAAGGAGAACATTTCAACATGAATTTCTCATCAAAGGCCTCCAGGAGCCGGCTCTTCGGCTTCGACACTCCCTGCTAAAGACTGGCCACATGGAAATCTATGAAGGCTTCTCATCTAGAGTCAGGTCACTGGTGTGTCCAATGGGCACAGGCTCTCTGGGTTCTTTCCTAGTCCAGCTGCCAGAGATCATTTTCAACTTAAATGCCAATCAGAGTTTAACCTGGAACATTCTCTATTAAAAAACAACAACCAAAAAGTTCCCTGGGACAACAGTCTCCCCTCTCCAAGAGGAACACTGTTTGACAGTGGAAGACTCCCTCTGGAAGTTGTGGGTTTTCTCCTTCCTTGAAAGTTTTAAAGCAAGAGTTGGATGGCCATCTGTCTTGGATGCTCCAGTTGAGATTCCTGCCTTGCAGGGGGTGGGACTAGATGACCCTCGGGGTCCCTTCCTACTCTATGATTCTCTGCTCATGGCCAGCTTACCCCTCCCTTTGTCCAGCCAGGGAAAGAGCTTCACCTGAGGCGGTGAGGCTGCTTACACTATCGCTTATTGGTCAATAATAGCCAAAGTGCAAGAGGGAGTTTAATGGCTTGGGCAGCAAAAACAAAACGAGAAGGAGCAAATAACCTTTAATGTCCCATGACATGTTCCAGCCTCTAACTACTCCATTACTTTTTAGCCTCTTCATTTCCAGAGGCCTGCGCAAGAGGGGCCAGGTGTCAACAGACTTTTCTACAACCCTTGCAATCTCCTGTTTATTACTGCCCAAGGCAGCATCGCATGCAGATTGAACAGGAGCATTTGGGGAATTTACAATTCGATTCCCGGTTACCTGTGCATGCCGGGCAGGCACTGCGTTCGACACAGAGGCTTTATTAAAAGGGGGGCAAGATGAAATATCGGGGGCAGCAAAACATGGCCCATCAACCCAGGACTCTGCGGGAGCAGGGGTGGGGAGGGGCGAGATATTTCGACCTCTCGTGATTTATGGAAAAAAATTGAGGAATGCAGCGGTGGTATTTCCTTAGAGTTTAAGGGTGCAAACGCAGCCCAGCTGGATTTCGCAGCCTTCTGCCTCCAACACTAGCCTGCCGGCGGCCTCTGCTGATATTTCCTTTCATGTTTTAGAGGGTGGGGAGTGTTAGTACCACTCTCTGCTGAAAGAACTCAACTGAGTTCAAAAACATGGCATAACTCATAGAATCATAGAATCATAGAGTTGGAAGAGACTACAAGGGCCATCCAGTCCAACCCCCTGCCAAGCAGGAAACACCACCAAAGCATTCTTGACATACCGTATGCCTGTCAAGCCTCTGCTTAAAGACCTCCAAAGAAGGAGACTCCACCACACTCCTTGGTAGCAAATTCCACTGTCAAACAGCTCTTACTGTCAGGAAGTTCTTCCTAATGTTTAGGTGGAATCTTCTTTCTTGTAGTTTGAATCCATTGCTCCGTGTCCGCTTCTCTGGAGCAGCAGAAAACAATCTTTCTCCCTCCTCTATATGGCATCCTTTTATATATTTGAACATGGCTATCATATCACCCCTTAACTCCTCAAATAATAGTAACTCACCCACTCACAGGTGAATCTGCCCTCCATGAATCTTCCCAGCCCTTTTTAAAGCCCCCTCCAAACACATAAATTCCATGCTTTAGGAAATACAGGCAGAACTCAACTGAGTTCAAAAACATGGCATAAATCCTCAAATAATAGAGACCAGCTCCTCCCTGCACCCCGCAAAAAGATCTTTTCAGCCTCTCCCCCCCCCCCGGTGACCCCTGCTCCACCTCCTCTAGGCTCTGGGACCCCCATGCTATGGACCGCAAGGTCAAACCCATGTCCTAAGATGAGCGAGCCTGAGCCAATAACTGCCACCCGAGCCAGTTATTTTCTAGAACAATAATATATTGAGTGAGAGCTTAATTATTTTGGGGACAAACCAAAAGAGTTTCTCTGCTAATTTGAAAGCGTTGTTAATGTCAAGCTGCTTAATTGCCATCGCCTCCTCCTAATATAGCCTGGATTGGTTAACTAAACTGCAGTGACAAGGGAAACAATTTACTGATTGAGCCGAATGCCACACAAGGAAGGAAATAAAACGACAGACGTCCCTAGGATGGTCCAGGAACAGCCACTCCAGACAGCTCACCACTATTCCGGAATTTCCTCCCCACTCTCTCCACTGTGGCAAAGGCCATATTTTAATAGCACCTTCTAGGAACAAGGCAATAGCTTTTTTAGGGTTGCCAAATGTCGTCTTTTTCCAGGACACATCCTCTTTTCCGTCGGCAAATGTGTCCTCTTTTTTGCGCTTCAAAATATGGCAGCCATACGGGAGCAAGGAAAATATTAACCCGATCCTTTGGATTTAAAGTTCATTTCCACTGCAACCTGACTTTCCTCTCATTGGGACAATTTGCGGTACATGCTCCCCACAGACCCTCTCCTTGGCATACCACAGATAAACAAGGATGAACATTTCAAGTGCCCCCTCCAACCAAAGAAACCCATATCATCAGCAGTGGTGCACTGGTACCAGGGTAGGCATTGCAGGGGTTGGGCTAGATGACCCCTGGGGTTCCTTCCAACTCTAAAATCCTATGATTCCATGTGCTTTCAGTATAAGAGCAGAAGGGCTGTAGTTCAATGCCTTTGCCCCCAGGCTCAATCCCCGACATCTCCAAATACGGTAGCTCTGAAGGGAGAAGCCTGCTGCCTGAAACTCTGGGGAGCTGCTGCCAGTCCGTGTAGACAGTACTGAGATAGATGGACCAATGGTCCGATTCAATGTACAGCAGCATCCTTCGTTCCTGCTTAACACTTTTGACAACCAAGCTAGCCAGGAAACATGGCAACAGAACAATGCAAGGACCAAATGATCCCAAGCTGAGGAAAACCACCGGGGAAAACATCGCCTTCTTCTCCTGTTCTCGCCACGCACATTCTTAAGGGTATCTTCAACAACCATTTTAGGACTGCCAGATCAAAATGGAAACAAAGGGAAGAGCAATTCTGTAGGCCCTGTGTCATGTTCTGGAGCTCCAGCTTTTGGAAAAATTGAGAGAGGAGCTCTTAAGGCTGCAATGTTCCGGACGAAGGAGCCTGCTGGATCAAGACAGTGGCCCCTCGAGTCCAGCATCCTGTTCTCACAGGGGCCAGCCTGATGCCTGTGGGAAACCAGCAAGCAGGATTCGAACACAAGAGCCCTCTCTCCTCCTGGGGTTCCCAGAAGCTGGCATTCAGAAGCATCACAGCCTCCAACTGTGGAGGCAGAGCGCAGCCCCCATGCCTGGCCCTCTCTTCCATGAATGTGATTAATCCTCTTTTAAAAGCCATCCAAGTTGGTGGCCATCACTGCCTCCTGTGGGAGGGAGTTCCACAGTTTAACTATGCATTAGAATAAAGGATAAAGACCTTCCCTTAATGGAGACTACATGGGGCTACCTTTGAAGGTGACCCAGAAACTACAACTAATCCAGAATGCGGCAGCTAGACTGGTGACTGGGAGCGGCCGCCGGGACCATATGACACCGGTCTTGAAAGACCTACATTGGCCCCCAGTACGTTTCCAAGCACAATTCAAAGTGTTGGTGCTGACCTTTAAAGCCTTAAACGGCCTTAGTCCTGTATACCTGAAGGAGCGTCTCCACCCCCATCATTCAGCCCAGACACTGAGATCCAGCGCCGAGGGCCTTCTCGGTAGTGGCACCCGCCCTGTGGAACGCCCTTCCAACAGATGTCAAGGAAATAAGCAGCTATCCTATTTTTAAAAGACATCTGAAGGCAGCCCTGTTTAGGGAAGCTTTTAATATTTAATGCTGTATTGTTTTAATATTCAATTGGGAGCCACCCAGAGTGGCTGGGGAGACTCAGCCAGATGGGCGGGGTACAAATATGTTGTTGTTGTTGTTGTTGTTGTTGTTGTTGTTGTTGTTGTTGTTGTTGTAAAGCGTCTGTGGATGCAAGCATAAAGAGGTAAAAAGAGCTCTGTCTAGGTTTGCAACCATTGGGAGAGGCCAGATTTTGGAAATTTCATTCCAACCACAGCTGGCGCCAACAGGGATTACAAATTATTTAAAGGTTAAGCAGCTGAATTCATGAAGGGAATTTTCACTGTTTTTCTGGAGGAGCATTTTAGGACACAACCCTGAGGCCCACTCCTCTGATCATACTTTGGAGAGCCCCACAGAGTGTGGGGTGCAAGGTTATTTGCCTATTCACTGGAATCGAAAAGTGTCAACATGATGCTTGACAGAGCTGCCTGTGGATGCAGAGGATCCAGGTTCAAATCCCTACACAGCTGGGAAGCCGACAAATATGGTATGTTTTCCATTGGCCTGGCCTGCCTAAAAAAACAGCACTTGGATGGATAAATGAGATTGTGAGAAGTAAAATCCTTTGTGCACCAAGAAGTCTTAAAGGTACGAGGGCTTAGAAGCCTTTCCCCATAACCCCACCTTGATCTTGGAGAGGAAGAAAATACATTTTGCACATGCTCAGATATGTTTAGGGAGGCTTTTAATGTTTAATAGATTATTTTATTTCATTTTTTTCTGTTGTAAGCCGCCCAGAGTGGCTGGGGAAACCCAGCCAGATGGGCGGGGTATAAATAATAAATTATTATTATTATTATTATTATTATTATTATTATTATTATTATTATTATTATTATTATTACTGTATTATTATTATCAGGGCCAAGTCACGAAAATGGATGATGAGATTTAAGAGAGCCTAGAGAAATGTCCTTCTGCTCATTCAGCATAAAGAAACGCACTTCTCCAAAAAAGATCATTTCAGGACTGCTTGAGTGCAAGAGCCCCGAATCAAAATTGCATATTGGGGGTTTCTGCGGTATCCTATGGTGGAACAGTCGTCGATTCTTCCTGTCCCTCGCCGCCCCCTCCCAATGAATCTGCACACATGCTTTCTCCTTTTTGGCTTCAATTCCAAATCCTCGGGTGAGCAAAATATCCTTCCGCAGAGCCAGCCGTGCCCAGAGTGCCACAGCATTAATGCTCCTGCTCTCGGCAGGGGGCCATTCGCAGCTGTAATTAACAGCTCCCAGGGGGTTCTGAAAGCAGGCAGCCTCTGTGCTCATCGGGAGGCGACTCCACCATCGCTCAAGGGAGAGCAGCCTCTCTTTCCTCTCCTATGCTTCTGCAAGAGCTTCCTCTGGTCCTTGTGTGGGACTTGGGACAAGGGTGCTGCTCGTAGTGCCCTCCCAGCTCCACTGAGTTGTGTTTGCCTTTGTAATGCACCTCTCCAGGCAGGGCTCCCTGTTATCTTCTCACCCTCAAGGCCTTGCACCAACTCACTATAGCCAACCCTATCAAATTCAAGCTTCTAGTCCTCTCTTTTAGAACTTTCTGACCCTGACCAACACCCCTGCTCACCTCGCAAGATTTCATTTATCTTCTAAAAGGCATTGCTCGCTTTTCTGGGCTGAGCTCAGCGTGGGGCTGACCAACCAGAGTTCCCAAATCCTACCACCCAAGAAGCAACAGGACTTGCCTGCCCATACGTATGAGAGCTGAGAGCCAAGGCCCTGGGCCACTAACCCCCATTTCCTTTTCAAAGGGCCCCCCTCCTGGAAAACTGGGTCCTGATCATAGCTGCCAAGTTATCCCTTTTTTTAAGGGATTTTCCCTTATGCTGAATAGGCTTCCTCGCGAGAAAAGGGAAAACTTGGCAGCTATGGTCCTGATGGAGGAAGCAGTTTTAACGTTTATTTGGGCCACTGTGATTCACCGAGTCGAAGAGGGGGAGGAAGGAGGGAGAAGGCACAGGAGGGGGTGTGGAAAGAAGATTTAAGGGGGACATGTTCCTCAGATTTCATTATCTGAGCCTGGTCCTGGCTGGCTACTTAAAGCCACGTTACGGCCGCTCCATCCCTGCGTCTCCCGTCATGTATAAAAATGATTCAGAGGCACCCACCCAGGGCCAGGGGATTGGCTCGGCCACACGGATGGCGTTGCCGGCATTACAAAAGGATATCACGCCGTTATTAAAGGGTCGGGGCTATTTTATGTGCTCACATCTATTCAATTGGTATTTCGATCAATGAACGCGTTACAAGCTTTCCCTTTAAGAGCCCTAATAAACAACAAGATGGAAAGTAAAATTCTCCATAAAATGACACTTTTAAAAATCCATTTCAGCCAGAGCTATCGGTACTTTGCAAAGCAGGCTGAAAACCAACAAAAAAGAGGGGTGGGGGCGGGGAAGGATGGGGAGAAAAGAGATTGCTCTCCCCCCTAAAGTTTAAAAGTTCAGACGATAACTCTGCACGGCTTCCGTAGGTTCCATCAGACAGAGGCCCCTTAAGAGCAGCAGTTCACAAACACTTCCTCTCTAGTTTTGGGGCGCGGGGCTGAGATAGAGGGCACCAAGGGAAGGCCCTTGTCCCTTTCAGAGATCCCCCTGCCCTGCCTCACAGGGCCAAGGGAGCAAGCCTCCCTTCTTGGAGACCATCCCAGGAGGAGGGAGGAGCAGGTTCTGAATCCATCTCTCTTCTGCAGTGGGAGGGGAGCTCAGTTTGTCCAGTGCTGTCCTCCCTCCCAACCCCAACTAAAAGACTCAGCTTCTCGTCCTGTGGCATCTGGTTGGCCCAATCCACCAGGCTCTTCTGATGTTCCCAGCAGCTTCTCAAGAGTCCCCTCTGCCTGTTGTTTTTGAAAAGCAAATCTCTGGCACATCCTGATAAAGCCCCTTGAAACCAGAGGAAGGCCAAGCAGGATTTCAGAATGTGCACATTCAGAGGTGCAAAGGGATTCTACCTTATCGGGAGTCAGACAATTGGACCGTGTCACTCAATACCGTCAACCGCAGCCTTCCTCAATGGCCAAGCTGTCTGGGATTGGTGGAAGTTGTACTACAAAACATCTGAAAGGTACCTGGTTGAGGTAGGCTGGTCTACAATGACTGGAAAGGCTGGTGTCTTGTGTGATTCTGCCATTCTCTGTGTCCAGCAGAGGTAGAATCAATTACGCAAACACAAGCAAATACATGCACACTTGTTCACACGGCAGAATTTCAGCTTTTCTCGACAGCCTGGAAGCGTTCCTTCTTAAGGGTCGTTAGGCCGATTTAAGGGCTTCGTGAGAAGAACACAATGAATTCAGATGACAATCAATCAATTAAGTAAAGTCTTTTCCTACAGCTGAGGTACCAATAATGGAAATTCTACTGCATTACCTGGTCAGTCAGCTGCTGAAGACTCACTCCACTAAGTGAGCACAATATACACAGAATATTAAAAGTTCAGGTAGAGGGAGAGGAATCTGATCCAGGCAACTCCTCCCAAAGGACATCGAGTGCGCATTCAGAGCCAAAGTGAATTAGCCGCCAATGTTTCCCTCTCCTGCTCTTGCACATTTTCAGCAGGGCCTCTGCAAATGTGCCCACTGACTCCCTGGGAATTTTGAATTAACAGCACCATAAAATTGGGCAGAAGCCACGTCTGCGACAGCGTTAGTCACTGAGCTGGCAATCAGCAATGTGCGGGGCCATTGAAACTGGGACTGCGAGGGAGGCACCCAAGGGAGCGTGGCCCAGAAAGCGCTCCTCCGCCTGGAAGGATGAACCGTCAGCTGAAAGGGACTGTGAATCCATCACGGAGGCCTCCAGAGAGGGAGCCCCTGGGGAGGCCTTGAAGATTTGCATCATTTGTGGTTCCGGGCTGCATGGCATCACACACACCACACTGAACCCAATGAGCATAAGGTCTTTGCCAGCATCACACACACACACACACACACACACACACACACACACACACACACCCTTTGTGCAGTCTGCTGTCAACAAGGGCAGACAATGCTGCTAATGTGTGTCTAGCAAGACAGGCACTACGAAAGAAAAGACTGAACTGATGGCACTTGCTAAGAGCAGCCCTCTCTACAGAGCGACGCAGGAGGACCACGCAACCATGCTGCTCCAGAGAAGCGGGCACGGAGCAATGGATTCAAGCTACAAGAAAGAAGATTCCACCTAAACATTAGGAAGAACTTCCTGACAGTAAGAGCTGTTCGACAGTGGAATTTGCTGCCAGGGAGTGTGGTGGAGTCTCCTTCTTTGGAGGTCTTTAAGCGGAGGCTTGACAGCCACCTGTCAGGAATGCTTTGATGGTGTTTCCTGCTTGGCAGGGGGTTGGACTGGATGGCCCTTGTGGTCTCTTCCAACTCTATGATTCTATGATTCTAACCATCCAGCCCCATGTGAATACACTCCCCAAAGTGTCACTGCAAAGAGGACTCATTCCCAGTGACTGAGGCGCTCACTGCACCAAACAGCCTGGAACTGAAATAAAAAAATTCCTTCAGTAGCACCTTAAAGACCAACTAAGTTGGTCTTTAAGGTGCTACTGAAGGAATTTTTTTATTTTACTTCGATCCAGACCAACACGGCTACCTACCTGTAGCCTGGAACTGGGCGGTCTTGTTCAGCTCGAGGGCTGCGCTGAAGGCTGGCCACTCCTCCAGGGCCATGCCAGAGGTCAGTGCGGCCAACCAACACACAGCCATGCGCACAGATCCACATGTTTGCTTCTGCAGCTACTCCTGTGCTGCCATGGGGAGAAACAACAACATAGGGTGGAGAAACAGGAAGCCTTCTCACCTTGAGAAAGTGACCCGCTTCAATCCTCATAGGCTTACTCGAAAATGTGTTGTCTCGCTAATGGTTTAGAATTGGTGTTGCATTCATTTAGTGCTTGCTGGCATAGGAACACAGGAAGATGGCCTTATTCTGCGTCGGACCACTTGGTCCATCTTGGTCAGTAATGTCTACACTGACCGACAGCGTCTCTCCAGGACTGCAGGCAGGGATTTCTCCCTACAGTACTACCTGGAGATGCTGCGGATTGAACCTGGGTCCTTCCTTCTGCATGCAAGGCAGGTGCTCTACTGCTGAGCCCTTCCCCCTAAACACCACTGAGTCTGAATGGTGACTCCTTTGATTGTACAGCTTAGCCAATGTTAGGTTGGTCTAGATCAGGCATCCCCAAACTCGGCCCTCCAGATGTTTTGGGACTACAATTCCCATCATCCCTGACCACCGGTCCTGTTAGCTAGCCAGCCCTTTGCTAAAATCGGAGGAGATGGAGACCTATTCTTACCTTGGGGAAAGACCTCTTCTCCCTCTGTCATTATGAAAGGGTCTGAGAAAGCAGGAAGGAAATCGAAGAGTTCCTTGTAATGGCAATGCACTAGAGGAAGAAAATGTTCGTGGCTTCAACCTTGTGCAGTAGTGAATATGAGACATTTGTAAGCAACTTGGAGGGTCCCCACTTGTTTTTATATGTATATTTATTTATTTTTAAAAATCATGAGAGGAAGGGGGAAATTGCCATGCAGAACTGGAAGGGGCACCTATCCATTAGTGTTATAAACACTAAAAGAAGTATTCAGTTGTTTTCTGTACTTCAGCCAAAATTACGGCTTTCCCCTGGGGAAGAGGCTAGGGCAGGCATCCCCAAACTGCAGCCCTCCAGATGTTTTGGACTACAACTCCCATGATCCCTAGTTAACAGGACCAGTGGTTGGGGAAGATGGGGATTGTAGTCCAAAACATCTGGAGGGCCGAAGTTTGGGGATGCCTAGGCTAGGGTTAAACAACTGAAGACATTTTCACTCTCAAAAGGTGGTGCCTGGCATCCATCACAGACATGAAGACTGAGATGCAAATTCATTTCACGGGACAAAAAACATTCCAGCGAACTGCCTTTCAGCTTATGATACAGGGCCAATATAACCCTCCACATAGAAGGCAGGAGGCCTCCCCAATTCACTCCTAAGCAGGTATGGTCGGTTTAATCCCCATTGATGAGGGGGGAACTGTGAGTGGGGGGCTTCTAGGCTCCCTGTGGAAACCTGCAAACCCTCTCTAACTAGCACAAGAAGTCCAAGCCAGTGTGTTGTAGTGGTTGAGAGTGGTAGACTCATAATCTGGGGAACCTTGGGCTAGTCACACTTCTCCGAAGTCTCTCAGCCCTACTCACCTCACAGAGTGTTTGTTGTGGGGGAGGAAGGGAAAGGAGAATGTTAGCTGCTTGGCTTGGGACTTGGGACTCCTTCGGGTAGTGATAAAGCGGGATATCAAATCCAAACGCTTCAAATCCAAGTCAAGAAACCCAGTGGCAATGTTGCCAATGCAGCAGGTTTTGCAAAGTTTTTCTGCTTCCCATAGGGTTGCCATACGTCCGGATTTCCCCGGACATATCTGGAATACTGCAGTTGGCAGCAGTGCCTAAACGGAAATGGGGGGAATTTCCGGGAAAATGTGGACGTATGGCAGCCCATGTTGGCAATGTCGTTTGTGCAGTTTTCCCACAAAAATAGCTCAAAAACAGCAACTCTGGGCAAAACAACAACAACTGTTTGAAAATATAGCCAAAGGTGGAGGAAGAAAGGGAACCCAGGACAGCAAAGCTGCACCCCTTCTGATCAATGGACACCCTGTTCAGTCTCTCATCCCAACTGGAGCACACCAATGTCCCAGCATCTGGTTCCTGACAACAACAAAGGTTCTAAAGCAAAGTGGGGGAAGATAAGTAATGCCAGTCACTAATGCCAATTAAATGTTTATTGAAGATTTTAATGGAATGATTTATTATTGTATTACTGCACTTTTTATTGTGAACCCCTTTTGATGGATGGTGATGGATGATTTAAATTTCTATGCCGTCCTGCATCCAAGGATCACAGCGAGGTTTACAATATAAAAATACAAAAATACGTGGCATGGTAACCAACAACAGCGACAACCTCCCCACAGTTGGAAAGGCCACAGATTGTTTCATTGGCCAAAGGCCTGGGAGAAGAGAAGCGGGTTTGCCAGGCGCCTAAAGATATGTAACAAAGGTGCCAGGTGAGCCTCCCTGGGGAGAGCATCCCATTGACAGGGAGCCAATGCAGAGAAGGCCCATTCTTGTGTTGCCACCCTCTGGACCTCTCGTGAAGGAGGCACACAAAGAATGGGGGGAGGCGGTCCTTGAGGTATTGCGGTCCTGGACTGTTTAAAGCTTTATAGGTCAAGACCAGCACCTTTTTTGGGTCAAAACAAGAAGTGGGCCTAGTAACTAATTGATAGCCAGTGAGGTTGGGCCAGGATTGGCATTATATGGTCAAACCGTCTTGCCCCAGTGAGCAACCTGATTGCCAAATTCTGAACCAGCTGAAGTTTCTGAACTGTCTTCAGAGGCAGCCCTGGGTATGAAGTGTTGCAGCAATCTAACCCAGGCATCCCCAAACATCGGCCCTCCAGATGTTTTGGACTACAATTCCCATCATCCCTGACCACTGGTCCTGTTAGCTAGGGATCATGGGAGTTGTAGGCCAAAATATCTGGCGGGCCGCAGTTTGGGGATGCCCGATCTAACCTATTCACAGATGGAAAAGTGGTATAAAAATTATTGGTAGCAATAATACTTTTTTTAATTTGCATCGTTCATTCTGAAAACTGAATTTTGGACTTTTTTAGAAGTCTGGAGAGGACAGGGTCTACCTGTCCACCAAGGGAAATAATGGATGCACAGAACCCTATCTGACAGGACTGAAACTGATTGCAAATGTTGAAAATGTATTATGGGCTATTAGCTTTCGGCAACCAGAACATTTAACTTCTTATTTACATCCCAACTCCTGCCTTAAAGGGTTAACCCCATGCCTATTGAAACAGCCCTTATTCTTCCTCACAGAAAAATTCACTGATGTGGGTTCACATTATCTTTATTTTACTGAAGAGGAGAGAGAAGCTGAATAGATTACTTGTTCCAGGCCTTAGCTGGGATTTGAACAACGATTCATACTTTGGTGGATTCCGGACCATCTTTGCACAAGCTGTCACTTATTCCCACATCAGCGGCAGCAACAAGTACTCTGTGCTGCTCACACAATGCCTTCACCAGCCCTGTGGAATGCCCTCTCACCAGGTGTCAAAGAGAAAAACAACTACCAGACTTTTAGAAGACATTTGAAGGCAGCCCTGTTTAGGGAAGCTTTCAATGTTTAATAGATCATTGTATTTTGGTGTTCTGTTGGAAGCTGCCCAGAGTGGCTGGGAAACCCAGCCAGATGGGCGGGATATAAATAATGTTGTTGTTGTTGTTGTTGTTGTTATTATTATTATTATTATTATTATTATTATTATTATTATTATTATTATTATTCACTTGTGGGTTAAATTGAGACGAAGAATTTCTATCTCACTGAATGCATCCATTAGTTTACCAGGGCTAGAATTTATCTGTGCTACCTAGGGCTGTTTTTTTTTGTTTTTTTGTTTGTTTATTTGGTGAATGGTTCCCATATAAGTTCCAACTGCCACAGACTGTGATTCTTGCATCGCATTGCCATTCAACCCCCACCTTACGATCTTCTCCTTTACACACCTTCTAAGTGAGATTTCATGTCCTGCATCTCACAAAGCTGCCTCGAGTCTGCAAAAGTTTACTCTGTGATAAATTTGTGAGTCTTTGTAGATACAGCAAGAAACCACTCCTGGTTGTTTTTTGCGTTTCAGTGGGGACTGAAGAAGCCGCAACTCTTTGCTTTGCTGTCCTGATCGGAAACAGCCTCCCGTCCTTTGCAAAGGCTGCTCTAGCTATTTCTGCCCCAGAAGCAGCCACAGAGGAAGCTTTCAGCCACCTGCCTGGTCGCCTGCAATAAGGAGAGAGTAGCCCCTAGGGGACCAGAAAGGGAACTGCTTCTAATCTGGACAGGGGCTGGGTCCTCTTCTTCCCTCTCCTCTCCTTCGAAGCAGCTGAAATGACTAAATGAGAGTTCTGTGTGGGCTGGTAAACAAGAACACAAACAGCAGTTTGCTGGACCTTGCTTAAGTTTCACATTGTCTAGCATCCAGAGCAGGGGTCCCCAAACTAAGGCCCGGGGGCCGGATGCAGCCCAATCGCCTTCTAAATCCGGCCCGCAGACAGTCCTGGAATCAGCATGTTTTTATATGAGTAGAATGTGTCCTTTTATTTAAAATGCATCTCTGGCTTATTTGTGGGGCATAGGAATTTGTTCACATTATTTTTCAAAATATAGTCCGGCCCCCCACAAGGTCTGAGGGACAGTGGACCGGCCCCCTGCTGAAAAAGTTTGCTGGCCCCTGATCCAGAGAGTGCTTGTGTCTGCAAGAAATTACTATGGGTTAGTAACAGGGGTGATGCTGTTTGTAAAGATGTGTTTATTTATGCATATCCCACCTTCCAAAATACTCTGTTCACCAGGGCTAACAACTGCAGGTGGTAAACTGCTACTGCCGGTCACATGGGAAGACCACCACACCTGGCAGTAATTTTAATGCTCTTGCGCTGTAGCTGTCTCTCTCTCTCTCTCTCTCTCTCTCTCACACACACACACACACACACTCACACACACTACTCTGTGAGCCAACACAGCTCTTAACTGAGAGTGCACCAACCGAAAAAAGAAGAAAAATGAAGTGAAAAGTATTGTGACAAGCGCCTTCCATTCTGAAAGCTGCAGAAATCAATACCAAGTTATTAGGAACGGCACAGCCTGAGCCCTCGTTGCTCCTACTCCTCTGCCGACCGAGAGGGTGATCCAGAGAATGGATCTTCCTCCTCAGCTCACCTAAGTCCTTCAGGATCAAACCAGCTTGTTTCAGCCACCCCTGAACGCAATCGGGTGGGCAAGGAGGAGGGAGCGTGGAGACAGGGAGATGGCGATAATTTATACTCTCCTGCCTATACTTTATGGCTTTCTTAATTCGGCTCCTGCTACTATTAATGTAGTTAATGTTGAGATTATATCTATTTTCTGGCGTCAGACGGTGATTTATTCAAGCCATTTTTCCGGTGCCGGCTCCCACGCTGTTAAATCAAGTGACTTGCCAATTAACTGCTGACTGGGGGAAGTGGATGCAATCTTAACAGATATCTAACCGCAAATTAAACTGAGGTTGGGGGAGGAGGTTCTCGCACTTTGTGGGGAAGGGTGGGGCTAAGAAGACAAACCTTGCTGACTTCAGAGATTGCAGGGCAGAGGGTGTAGAACACCCACCCACCCACCCCGCAAAATGAAAGGGAAATAACTTGGAAAGGGGGGGCGGGGATGGAAGGAAGCTGGGTGCGCACAGAAGCCAAGACGTGAGTCCTCTTCCGTCGCCATGGCAAGGCCTCTTTCCCGCAGGCTCCCACAAAGGCTGCTGCACCCCACCCACCCCAGTTGTGGCTAAAGGGTCGAGCCGGGCCGCCTCCTTTGCACGTCCCCAGCTGGGTGCGACAGGGACGCCATCTCTCGGCCGACAGATGCTGCTGCTCTAGACCTGGCAGCCTGTTTCCGTTCCAAGCGCCTGTCGGCAAATCAGCCCAAGTCGTCTCTTTGGCAGCAGGTGACGCAGCACGGCCTGCTTCAGAAACTTTGCTCATGCCGTCGCCGCTGCCCCAGGGCCTTCTGGGCAAGCCATCCCTGGCGGATGATAGATTGACAGGTTGCGTGCCAAAGCCCCTTGACGCATGTTTGGGGGAAAGAGAAGTGCACAGTTCAGCCTTCGCCAACCTGGTGCCCTCTCCCATCAGCCCCAGCCAGCTTGGCCGTAAGAGGTTGGAGCTGATGGAAGGGGTCGTGCAAAACCTCTGGAGGGCGCCAGGTTGGCATAGGGGGAAAGGAGGAGTCTCTGCCTCTCCCCAGGGTACTGCTGCCTCCTGCAACTCTCTGAGTCAGTGTTTCCCAACTTTGTGCCTCCAGCTGTTTTTGGACTACAACTCCCATCACCCCTAGCTAGCAAGACCAGTGGTCAGGAATGATGGGAATTGTAGTCCGAAAACAGCTGGAGGCACAAGGTTGGGAAACAGTGCTCTGAGTGGACTCTTTGAGGGCACCTCCAAGGTTCACATAAGAAAAAGCCATTATGAAATTCCCCAAGCTGAGAATACAGGCTGCCTTCCCCCCATGGGCTTATTTTTAAACCAAAAAAATGCAAAATATCTTCTGCATGTCCCAGTGCCTGACGCTGCTCTTAATAGGAAACAAGGGCAGCGCAGAAGTCTGCAGCTCTGCTAGATAGATTAGCACCTTAATGGCATGAGGCTGAGACCGCCTACCTGGTGCTGACGGAAGAGGCGTGGGGTCTCAGGCACGGCCCTTATGGGGAGATGCTCAGGCCTGAGCAGGGAGAACAGGGAGGTGGGGCGGAATCCGCGAGGCGCTTTCCAAGAACATGGAAAGATGCCCTCAGCCTGACCACAGATGGCTCCTCCGTTAGAGAAGGAGGAATGTTCTAAAATTGGGCTTGAAAGGAGCGGGGGGGAGGGGGGGCAATGCATGCCAAGCTAATCTGTGTCTGCGTCCTTATACTGCATTTGCCCTGGGTGATCTTTGGCGAAAGGCATTATTTTTAACTGCATTTCAGCACAGCCTTCCAATCCCGACAGAAGCAAAAAGAACACTGTTCTTCACGGGGAGGGGGGTGATTGTTGGGCTAGAGGGGGGTGCACCTGTTTGAAGCCCCCCCCCAAGTCACTACAAATGCCATGGGTTAATTTTGAGCTCCAAAATGCTATGAAGCCTCTGCAGATGCCTACTTCAGCTAAAGCAGCCCATTGCTCATGGAACAGTATTTCCCGATCAGTACACCTGGAAGTCTTTCCCAGAATCATTTTGCGATCTAAGGACACTCCCTTCTTCAAGCTAGAGGGTGTGGGGGTTTTGACAGGTGCCCTGAGAGATCTCAGGTGGAGAATTCACCCAGTGCTCACCAAAGAAGCTGGAAATATCAGTCACACCGGAAAAGGGAGCCCTCCTAGCACCAAGAGGCCACGGCAGGGAATATTCTATTGTGCTCAAAGTTTCAAGGAGAGGCTAACTCCGTGCTCTGCTCCTACAGGCTACAGACCTCCTTTGCCTCTTCCTATCACTTGGCCTCGCTCTCAGCTTCGCCACAGCTTGCTCTGGGAGGGAGGGAGGGAGGATCTGGTGTTTGCAACTGGGAGCTGAAGCCAGAAAGTTCCCCCCCACACACACACACCCCTGTCCCAACATTTAGCCAGAAGGTTTTAAATTTTATTTATAAGCCATTGGTGGCTTAGCTTTCTTCAGCCAGAGGGCCACATTTTCTCACTGGCAATCTTCTGGGGTGCCACCTAAAACGATGAGTGTGGCAAAAGTAGGTGTGCCCTAAAACACACCATTCCCCATCCCCTGTCCAGGCAAGCCCACAAGACGCTGAAATCATCACCCGAGGCCCTTCTCAATGTGCTCCCCTCCCATGGCAGGTTCAGGTTGCTACATGAGAACAGGCCTTTTCAGTGGTGGCTCCCCACTTGTGGAATGCTCTCCCCAGGGAGGCTTGCCTGGAGCCCTCTCTGTCTAGTTTTAGGAACCAAGCAAAAAAAGTTCCTTTACGCCGAGACTTTTGAAGTTTTTTTTTTTTTTACATTTTTACATTTTTCTGGCTGAAGCTGCCTTTAATTTGAACAGATCTGTCGGTTAGGATTTGGCAGTAGGGCAGGAGGCTCCCTTCAGGGGAAATTGCTTGCTTTGTCGTGTTTTTCAAACTTAACTCATTCCCTACAATGAAGCTGGAGGCTGCCTCCTAGTCTTCAAAATGACCAGAAGAGGGGTGGACAAAAGGTGGTATTTTTTTATCAGAACATGTTTTTTTGAACAACATGCTCACCAACATTGGCCCACCCTGGTAAACTCCATTTTCGTACAGGATTAAATTATCTATCTATGAACAAGGACCCAGGTGGCGCTGTGGGTTAAACCACAGAGTCCAGGGCTTGCTGATCAGAAGGTCGGCGGTTCGAATCCCTGTGACGGGGTGAGCTCCCGTTGCTTGGTCCCAGCTCCTGCCAACCTAGCAGTTCGAAAGCATGTCAAAATGCAAGTAGATAAATAGGGACCGCTACAGCGGGAAGGTAAACGGCGTTTCCATGTGCTGCTCTGGTTTGCCAGAAGCAGCTTTGTCATGCTGGCCACATGACCTGGAAGCTATACGCCGGCTCCCTCGGCCAATAATGCGAGATGAGCGCGCAACCCCAGAGTCGGTCACGACTGGACCTAATGGTCAGGGGTCCCTTTACCTTTTATGAACAAGGAATGGTCAACATTAGTGAATGTGGAAAGGGGGGGGACCTTCAGATGCAAAGCTGGGGAATGATTGCAGTTTACAAGTTCCTTAAACTTCCCAGATCAGTGTTTTTGCAGTAGCAGCGGCGGCGGCAGCAGATAACCCTGTGGGAGGCTCTGATTTGTAGGTGACCTCCTTGTAGTGGTCAACCCTGCATTCCAATGAGCTGATAAGCATGACCAATAAAAGAGTAGCCCGCAGTTTGGGTGAGATTAGGGGGCAGCCCGTTGAAATATACCACTAGTCTAATATTCTATTGATCACCTTAAAGGAAGTTTACTACTGTCCTTAAAACAAGAGCTAAAGCACTATTTAAAACAGTGTTTAACTATGTAAGCCAACTAAGAAAAATTAGCAACTCAAGTCCGCTTTGGGGGAAATTCTCCGCAAATCAACATGGGTCAACGGGTGGGGCATTGGGCCCGGGAGGCCAGACGTCAATCCCCAATGGTCTCAAGGACCCTTGGGCTCAGCCTCAGTTTCCCATGTGCAAAATGGCAACGACCCACTTCACATCTTGAGGACTTCAAGGCTGAACAAAATTAAAATGCTGCGCACTTTGCAGCACTTTGAGGTCACAAATGTGCAGAATCTGGACAGGCCTGAGCCTCGCAGTCTCCACTGGTCCATGGAAAGGTATCATCAGACTCTGCCAGGGGGGTGTTGTCTGTTTTCAGATACAGAATTACATCTAGAAGAAAGCACCTTCAACCCACCAACTAACTGTCCTAGATCAGTTCCATGTCCAACACAGGCATTTCAAGTAGCAGCCCAGACAAGGACAAGAGAAGAGGGGGAGAGTGATGCTGTCACATACCTGGCCTTACATAGCAACCCAAAACCTGTCTGGTAGGTGTGGGGCAGGTGCAAGGGCTAGCTTGGATCCTGGGGGATCTGAAGCTCCATTTGGCACCATGCAAATGACCACATCCAAGGCAGAAGGAGCTCTGTGTCAAACAGGGAAGCCGCAAGACCCTAGGCCACCTGAGCAGAGTGACTTCTCCATGGAGATGTCCCATCAACAAGCCCTCTAATGTTCACCCACTTTCCTAAAATGATCGTACAACGAAGGTTAAAGTGCAAAAGAGTGCTAGACTAAGGTTACCAGATGTCCCTGTTTCCCGGGGACAGTCCCCGGATTTACAAATCAGTCCCCATACAAAATCCTATCATTCCTACTGAAGTTGAAAAGTGTCCCTGGATTCATTGAAAAAAAATCTGGTAACCTTATGCTAGACTGGAAGCGATAGTAGGAGACACCTTAACATAGGCATAGGCAAACTCAGCCCTCCAGATGTTTTGGGACTACAATTCCCATCATCCCTGACCACTGGCCCTGTTAGCTAGGGATCATGGGAGTTGTAGTCCCAAAACATCTGGAGGGCCGAGTTTGCCTATGCCTGCCTTAACAGAGTCCCTTGAATAGAATCTGCACGTACACACACACACACAGGTAAAACTCGGAAAATTAGAATATAGTCAAAAAGTGCATTTATTTCAGTAATGCAACTTAGAAGGTGAAACTAATATATGAGATAGATGCATGACATGCAAATCAAGATATGTCAAGCCTTTATTTGTTGTAATTGTAATTATTTGTCGTTAGGCAGGTCAATTATAAATGGAATGTAATTAATTAAATGTAATAGCGATGTTTATTTTTATTTTTGTATTATTGTAACTATTTGTTTTATTACTGTGGAATTAATTTCCCAAAAAAGCATTTGTAAAAATTAAAATAAAAATAAAAAATAATAAGTTGCATTACTGAAATAAATGCACTTTTTGATGATATTCTAATTTTCTGAGTTTCACTTGTATGTGTGTGTATATATATAATCTTGTAAGAACAAGGTGCCTGCCTGGGAGCTGTCCATAGTCCTATATATCTTGCATGGAGCCCAAATTCCTGCCTGGCCTGGCCCAGCCTGGCTTCTTCATCAGCTCCAACTGGGAGTTTTGGCTTCATGCCTTTGCCTCTGTCTGGTTTTGCCCTGAAGACAGAAAGTTTGTGCCAGCTACAGAGGATCCAAAAGTATATTTCACATCAAGACATCCAATGCTCACATCTATTTTCTATTTTATTAAATAGATTTCTAACCCGCTTTCCTTTAAAATAATCCAAGAGCAGGGTAAATAAATATTAATAATAATAATCGAATATGAGTTGTATAAAACAACTACATTGTTCAGACAACCTGATTCTTCTCCCAAACCATTTCAACACATCAAAACAGTTGGCAACAGCCACCATCTCCATAATAATAATAATAATAATAATAATAATAATAATAATATTTTATACCCCGTCCTCCCCAGCCAAAACAGGGCTCAGAGCGGCTAACATCAAATATATAACATATTACCATAAAATCAAGCAATCAATGAAAATACATCCTAAAATCAAATCAGAATCAAAGTGAAATCCAATCAGATGGCAACCCGCAATTTAGGGATGGGGACCTTAAATGCTCACCAGGCCTAACTGTTTATACTGATCTTATATGAGCAAGTCACCAAATAAAAAATGAGCAAGTCACCAAATAAAAAACTTATATGAGCAAGTCACCAAATAAAAAACTTTTTCTGCAACATGTTCAGGCACGATAACAAAGAACCATTTCAAATTTATCTGCCAATATTCCAAAGGAGGTATAAACGGGCTTTTTCAAATGCACGGGGGCCACCTGAGGAAGTCAGGAGCAACTTCTAGACTCAGCAATCGAAACAAGTTAGTGAATAAGTATTTCCTAGCATTTGTGGCTCTGGGGATTGCTGTCCCACCTAATCTGCATAGCTCCAGGCATTAAAATCCTGTACAGCGTACAACTGTACCTTTTTCTCAAGAGATTTTTTTAAATAAAAAAATTAAGGTTTGGAAGGAACAACCACCCAAGGCCACTGGGGAGAAGCCAGCTTTTGGAACAGCTTCTGCTCATCCGAAGACAGGCGATGCAGAGCAGTCAAGAGATGCTTGACTTAGCAGTGAAACTAAAAAGTGGGAGACTCCCCTTACAGGGAGGCCAGTTGACTTGTAGAGCAGTCCCACTGCTTTTAGGATTTATGAGTAAGAGGCAGTTAATTCTCTATTCACAATCTGGACGTTGGGATGCAAGCGAGTCCTGCCTCTTATGTCCAATAAGCTTGAAATATCTCAGGAAAAGACTATTCAAAACTTTTTTTATCATTGTTGACTCTGCAGCCAACCTAGATCGTTTTATAAAGGATTAGATAAATTCATGGAGGAGACAGCTATCAATGGCTACTAGCCTTGATGGCTATTACCCAATATGACTGTGCTCTATCGCCATAGTTGGAGGCAGCCATGCCTCCGAATACCAACTGCTGGAAACCACGGAAGGGAAGAGCACTCTTGTACTCCAAGTTCTTCCCCCTGGTTTCTCGCAGGCATCTGCTTGGTCACTGTGAGAACAAAATGCTGGACTAGATGGGCCCCCTGGCCTGATCCAGCAGGCTATTCTTACATTCTCATGTTTTGAACGATTTAGGGTACACACTGGTTGGGGAAACAGCAATGCATTCGACCGTGCCGCAGCTCTTGGCTTATCTGGGTCTGAGAGTTGGAGAACGCAGAAGAAACAGAGATCTTGGCAATGCAGTGAGTGGAAGACCTCATGCGGCAAGACACTGCTTGGATGCAAATTGGCAATTCCGCTAGCAGGGCCCAAAAGATGGAGTGCCACACACATACATCAAGAAGAAGGTGGCAAGGTTTTCCAAATTTATGACCCATCCGCAATGCTCCACACCCCCTCGCAATTTCATGGAACCAACAGCAACCGATCTCATTGAACCTCCTCCACAATCTAGAGGCACTCCAAGGAGTTGATTGCATTGGTTTCATGCCGAGATTTGTCACACGCAAAAACCTGATCACCGGCATGTGGCCTGCTGCTAGTAGGAACATTGTCGCTAAAGGTGTCATCATGCCAGTGCTAATTACGCCAGTCAGGCTTCTCTCCCCCAACACACAGAATTGCTTTTTGAAGCTGCTCGCTCGCATGCCCACCCCCTCCATCCCTGCCCACCTGCAAAAGGGACCCTTGAGCTCAGGGCCCAACACGAGGAAGAGGAGGAGAAGCCTGTTTTCCGTGGCTTTTAACTCTGCCTTGGCAAGCTGTCTCATTTATCTATCATGCCTCCTCCTCTGCCATAGAAAGAGTGTGAGAAAGAAGCCTACAGATCTCCAAATAAATAAATAAAGCCTTTGAAAGTGGTGCCAAATTAAGAGCCGCTGCCGAGCTGTCAAGCTCCCGCTAGCTGCGTCTCTGCAGCACCTTGCGTGCAAAAACCGTGGCTGGGCCCATTTATTAGAATGATGAAAGCCGAGGGATCTAAAAATTGCACTCCTTCCTTAATGAGCAGCCGAAGGGATCGGTAAGCATAATTTCAGAGGCTAGTAATATTTTATATAATCGCCGAGTGGTTTAAATTGAAAACCCCCAACTGAATCAATATTTACTGCATTGAAACGAAATGAATAGTAATAAGTCACTAAGCTCCCTGTCCTGTTTCATAAAATAAAAAATTATAAAAATGAGCACAGGCGCAAGGAGACCATCACATTAACTTTTACAGCACTTGGGGAGTCGTAACCGACTATTCTCATAAAATAAAATTTCAAAAAACCTGCCCAAGCAGGCTGAGGTTCAGCAATACAAGTGGGTGTGAGTGAGAGACAAGAGAGCTGGCACACACCTGAACACACCCATGCACACGCGGGAGAAACAGTGAAGCAGGTGGGACCATTTTTTAAGGGTAAAAAAAACCCCACAAGAACTGGTAGTTCCCCACCAGAGTCAAGTCGCTGGTGGCAAGGACTCATGTGCCCCAAATACTCTTGGGGAGCCTCTTACTTGCTTTGAGTCTTCCTCTAGCTACAACCGCTATGTGCCACCTCCACAGTCAAGAGTCGGAATGACAATAGCTGGGAATCACAGGTGAGGAGAGTTGCTGTCGTACTTGGGCTTTGCTTGCAAGCTTCCCATAGGCACCAGGTTGGCCATTGTGAGAACAGGATGCTGGACTAAATGAGCCACTGGCTTGACGCAGCTGCAGGGTACTTCTGATGCTGGTATCTCCAGGCCACTTGGAACACCACCCCAGCTCTCACCTCAATGTTCACTGCACCACAGACCACGTGGGCTTTTGACTCCTAACTCTGGTCTGGTGCACTGACTCACTCGAGCCCTGCTTGGCCTCCAAGCCCAACTGCTTAGCACAAACTCCAAATGCTCAGTGCTGGACTGCTACCTGCCTGCATTTGTGGCTACATGAAAACCAGCTGCAGATTGACTGCCCCAAAAAAATCAATACCCTTGGCACGGTGGGTGCCTTGACTCTCAGCAGGCCCTCAACACCCATTTTCATAGGAAGTTACAGGCTACAGAAGCTTGAGCCTTTGCGCCTTCCCCTTCGGATCTGGGGGAAGCAGAGGCTGGGCTCTGGCATTCGCTAAAATTCCAAAGCCTTCTGTGCGCTTTTAAGAGGGCAAGATGAATATAAATGCACAACTCAAAATACAACACTCCGGAGCACAAAAGCCCGTCTAACTATTATTGCCACCCAACACAATTCCATCCTTTGCACCTATGAGGCTTTGAAATGGCCTAAAATAGTAAATGCGCTACAGTGGAACTTGAAAAAAACATTTTTCTCTCCAGTGCTTTCGACTTCTCACAACCCTATTGCATTAGCACTAGTGTTTTAGCACATGCCAGCTGGTGAATATTCATAGTCCTATATGCAACACTTTTCCACACAAGGTGTTTGTTTCTTTTTACAACTTTTCTTTCATTTGTTTTCACAACAACCTTGCACGGCAGGTTTGTTAATGCAATTTGGGGGGGGGGGGAGAGAATGAGCGATTACAATAGGCCACTTTCTTGCTTAGACCTCCTAAGTAAGATTCTAATGCTGCTGCAGCCACAGGAATGCAAGGAGCTGCTTGCAAACATCAGAGCCTCTGAGCAGAACTGCCAGTGCATTTTATGGAGGGAATAATGAGTTACTCAGTCCAAACCAATGCTCAGGTAAAGTCCATATCAACCATCTCGAACCCTACGATCAGCAGCTGAAGACTCGGGGAATGCCCAGTTGGCATTGACAGGGCTATTTAGGGGTACTCCCGTTTGTGAAATGCCCTCCCTTGGGAGGTGCAGCCGTTTGTATCATTATTAACTTTGGGGGTGAATTGGACAACCTTCCTTTTTACCCAATCAATGGGTGGCTGAAGGACAAGGTTCCTGCGAACCCTGTGATCGCTGAATAGAATAATGATTCTAGTGTATCTGATTTTAGAATGCTTAAAAAGAGAATGTTGTGGATGTACAGGATTTGCCATCCTGGGCTCCTTTGAGAAGAAGGACGGGATATAATTTCAAAGAAGGAATAAACTACAGCCTCTTCCCATTGGCTCTCCAAGGGTGGAAAGATGTCGCTGTACTTTGGAAGAGGCTTTGGGGAAGGAACATATTTAGCTCGAGGAGTTTGTAGAGGACCCTCCAAGTCACCAACTCCAAACCAGTGTTTGAAACTCCCATTGTTCTAGGCGCATTTTGCGACAGGGAATTTCATTAGAGCAGTTTCTGAGCTCTGGACACAGTAAAGGGTAAAGGTAAAGGGACCCCTGACCATTAGGTCCAGTCGCGGACGATTCTGGGGTTGCGGCGCTCATCTCACTTTACTGGCCAAGGGAGCCGGCGTACAGCTTCCGGGTCATGTGGCCAGCATGACTAAGCCGCTTCTGGCGAACCAGAGCAGCACATGGAAACGCCGTTTACCTTCCCGCCGGAGCGGTACCTATTTATCTACTTGCACTTGGAGGTGCTTTCAAACTGCTAGGTTGGCAGGAGCTGGGACAGAGCAACGGGAGCTCACCCCGTCGTAGGGATTCGAACCACCGACCTTCTGATCGGCAAGCCCTAGGCTCAGTGGTTTAACCCACAGTGCCACCCGCGTGTACTGTGCCTAAAATTTCAGATTAAAGCTGCAGAGTGGAAGAAAATGAGGACCTTTTCCTGCCTCCCCACTTCCAGCTACTCTCTGAAGACGAGACCCTCTTTAGGAATATTAGGGGGCAGGCAGGGGAAGGACTAGACCATGTGAAAAATGAACATAATATTTTTTGCCTGCAGTTCATTCATTTTCAGCTTTGTATTCTTGTTAGTTTTTTTTAAAAAAAGCACCTAGACTTTCAATTGTTGCACCCATTACATAGGTTTAAGGTGCCATTTAGCTCCTAGCTTTCATATCTCAGTTTCTAACACTGCTTCAAAGAGAAAACGCACAACAAAACAGCCAGCGTCCCTTCTAACTCTACAATTCTGTGATTCTATACACCAGCGAATCAGCTCTTACCAAAGAGGCTGAGCTCCCATTTGGGCAGACCTTCAGCTTCCAAGGCATTAAGGGACATGCAGAGAGGTCAGTTCTTCCCCCTGCCGGCCCTGCTTACAAAAGGCTAAGGAGCTTTGCTACCAGCACAGCCCTGAAAACCCGTTTGGCCAGGAACAACACCCTAAATTTATACTTTTGTACATTTTACACAAGCTGTAGACCAAGAACCTGGAAAACTTTTGATGGCTTTTCCCGGACAAGCCAAAAGAGCTTGTGCCAGATTCCGCAATTTGCTTGCCCTCTGCCACTCTCCGAGTTTAGCAGCTGTGACCTTTACGACCCCCCTGCATCCACCTCCGATTCCCCCTTTCGGAAAAGCCTGCAGGACGGCACAAAAAACAGATGCTCCTGTGGTCAGCTGAGCAACCCAGGACTTTCCAGCCAGCCATCAAGAGCAGCAAAGGCAGTAGAGGAGGCACAAGCCACAGATGTTCTCGAAATGCATGGTGATCCCCTGATAGCCGCCTGCAAGGGGGCCGGGTACCAGCTGACTAAAGTTAGGCTACTAGCCAAATGGAAATGGAAACAGCTTGCCAGGTTTGGGCTCGACTGTCAATGGAGCTAAAAAACTGCTGAATCGGTGAACAGACCACCATTCCATTCTTGCCGTCTCAGCAGACTTGTTCATGGGATCGCTATTTACTTCAAGGAGTTCTGGCCATCTAACAACAGGAGCAGTTCATTTCTGCAGTATTTTACACCTAAAGGATAAGACGACACAGTTGGCAATCAAACGGCTACCCAGTGGGATGCTGGGTATTTATGTGCCCTGGTCCAATTTCTTTGGGGTGATTTGGCAAAGGACGTTTCGCTCACGATCTCTCAGCTCCAGTTTAAATTATGCAGAATCACACAGGGCCACATTTATCATTATTCATTTACTCATGCCTCAATTTACTCCTGTTGTTGTTGACCACGCAGTCAAAATTATTACGACGGTGACATTTATTTATATCCTGCCTTTTCCCCAGACTGGGACTCAAGGTGGAATACACAAATTGAAACAAAGCAGTCAAAATGCAAAAAGCTAAAAAACCATACAGAGGACAATCATTAGAAAGTAATTAAACTCTAATAAAATTTAAACAGTATTTAAAAACTAATCTATTAAAATATAGATGCCATAATTAAACACAATAAAAACTGTGCAGCACTATTAAAAGTTGCTTCCTTAGAAAGTAGTCAGTTCCCAAAGGGCTGCTGGAATAAGGGTCTTCAACAAGGAGGGAGCCAGTCTAGCTTCTCTAGGGAGGGAGTTCCAAAGTCTGGGAGCAGCCAGCACTGAGAAGGCCCTGTCCCATGTCCCCACCAAGCGTCCCCGGGAGAGTGGTGGAACTAAGAAAATGGCCTCCCCACAAGAACTCAGAGCCTATGTAGGTTTTCATGGAAAAATGAGGTCCTTCAGGTAGCCTGGGCTTAGGTAAAGGTAAAGGGACCCCTGACCATTAGGTCCAGTCGTGACCGACTCTGGGGTTGCGCGCTCATCTCGCATTATTGGCCGAGGGAGCCGGCGTATAGCTTCCAGGTCATGTGGCCAGCATGACAAAGCTGCTTCTGGCAAACCAGAGCAGCACACGGAAACACCGTTTACCTTCCCGCCGGAGCGGTACCTATTTATCTACTTGCATTTTGACGTGCTTTCGCACTGCTAGGTTGGCAGGAGCTGGGACCAAGCAACGGGAGCTCACCCTGTCACAGGGTTTCGAACCGCCGACCTTCTGATCAGCAAGCCCTAGGCTCAGTGGTTTAACCACAGCGCCGCCTAGGCTTAAACCATACGTAAAAAGTAAGCTGCTTGAGGGCAGAGATCTGTTGTTATTACCTCGGTTATTCTGTATGACAACAAGCACAAGGATGTGATAAGTAGCAGTTGTGAAGCTAAGCAGGTGCAAACCTGATTCTTTTCTTGGATGGGAGACCCATGTAGCAGCAGAATATAATGAGTTGTTGTTTTTATCCCCACACACACACTAAAAAAGAGCAGAGTACAGCAAATTGAAGGGCACACGTACCTGCAGATCAGTTTCTGTAACTCATAAAAAAAAAACCATTCAATTTCCTAACCCCACCCCACACCCCTGGTTAAAACTGCCATTCAAATAACAAAAAAAAGGATGTCCAAAACAGGTCGGTAGCCCTGCCAAAAAGCGGAGTTCCTCCACCCACAGGCAAGCTCAAACTTCACTTCTCGTGCCCTGCCTGAGGGTGGGAGGCCCTGCCTATGCAAGCATTTCTCACGCAAGGAAGAAACAGGTGGATCCATCCTTCAGACTGGGAAAGAACGATGTGTTTGTCTTAGCCTGGAAAGGGAAGAATTAATCAATTTAAAATTAAGCCCGAACATTTGCCAAGCCGAGTGACCTTCCTGCCCCGGGAAGCGGGTTCGATTCTCTCGCGGAGCCTTGAGACTCGGCCTGTCAGTCATCCGTAACGCGCTGGCAGTCGAGCCAGACGCAGCCCAGATGCCAGCAACAGTTGGAGGGGCCTCAGCACAGCAGAGCCTGGCCGGGGGCTGGAGAGGGGCTTCCTGGTCAAGCTGGAGGCAGTGGCTAATCAGGAGCGGCCACAGGGTCACTTCTGGAGGGCACAGGGCTGCCACTCACCAGGCAAAGCTTGCTCTCGCCACCTTCCATGCCAGCGGTTCGCGCAAGCCACCCCTTGGACTGACAGGACAAAGGGCAGAAAAGACTGACGGCAAAAGCAAACCACAAAGCCTTCGTTTCTTCTTGAGAACTTCTGAAACAGAGGGAGGCGTCGGAAACGTAAAGATGGCAGGGCTGGCGGTGGGGAGGGAAATTCATTCATTTTGCTCCCCCCCCTTTGGTAAAGAATTGGAAACATTGAAGGGGAGGGGGTTATTGGAAAGAGAGCAATCCAGATGTACGGCTGGGTATATCTGGCATGAATCCAAAGATCGCACTCTGTGAGCAGGAAGGCAGTTTCACTCATGTAGCACAGAGATGGGGAACCTCTAGCTGGGGCAGTCTCTGGACATCTCTGTGTGTCCCCTGGGACTGTCCCCACAGCCCCTCTGCAGCCAGGAGTCTTACCAGCCCTCCTTGCACCTTCCTTGAGTGTTTTTGCCCGGTTTGGACACGTCCTTGGACTCTGGCCATGTTGGTGTCATGTGACCTGTGGGTCCAATTCCACAGGGCTTGGGCTCATGTCTCGAGGAGCACATCTGCCAAGGCTGCATGTTCTGAGATAAGGGTGCCGGCGAGGTCAGGTATATGACCTGCTGAGCCACTCGCCCTCCCAATGGTTCAGGAAACATGCCTATGGGCAGAGACGGGTATAATCGTCTCCAGGGCGCTGTTCTCATCATGCCAATGTCCTGCTGCGCCTGTCCTGTCCTGATGCCTTACCCATGCCTTATCCATGCCCTGTCAGGCTCTGACTCTGCATCTGTGAGTCAGGGGAAGAAACTGTGGAGCCTCAGCTGGCATGGAGATCTGGTTAGCAGATCTCTCTGCACATATGAATCTTTACTGCAGAGACCCAAAGGTCAAACACTTCGGGTTACAGACGCTTCAGGTTACAAACTCCGCTAACCCAGAAATAGTACCTCGAGTTAAGAACTTTGCTTCAGGATGAGAACAGAAATCGCGTGCCGGCGGCAGCAGGAGACCCCATTAGCTAAAGTGGTGCTTCAGGTTAAGAGCAGTTTCAGGTTAAGAACGGACCTCTGGAACTAATTAAGTTCTTAACCAGAGGTACCACTGTATAGCAGTGGTTGTTGTTGTTGTTAGTTGCCCTTCATCATAAGATCTTAGAGCAGTTCACTTTAGCTTTGTTTTGTGTCTGGAGACAATAAGCACTTCATTATTCTGAGCTGTGAAGGAGAAGAGTTTTCCTCTTAACCAGAGACTCGGAAGCTGTTCTGCTGGGAGCAGGAAACCTCCGAAGACTCTGCTAAAGTCCTGCATCCTCCGCTCATATATCACACTGGCTGAAGTATGGAGAACTACAGACTGACTTCCACAAGTCACTAACAGGCCACTCCTTCTACTTACCTGGATGCAAGACATTGAAAGCTGTGTATGTGCAGAAGGCAACCTACTGTACAAAAGATAACATTTGCACTTGTTTCTCTGCCCACTTTTGTCTCTGGTCCTTCCTCCTCACTGTCACAAAGGGACTTGGATTCATTTCCCTTTCTGTGGCCACTTGGGTCCTCAGAAAACCAACTACAGAGGGCTGGTGGATCTTCCAGGGTGGCTTTTTGGTGGGAGGTAGTTGGTAGGTAAAGGTAAGGTAAATGGCCCCTGGACAGGTAAGTCCAGTCAAAGGAGACTATGGGGTTGCGGTGCTCATCTCGCTTTCAGGCCAAGGGAGCCGGCGTTTGTCCACAGACAGCTTTCCAGGTCATGTGGCCAGCAAGACGAAACTGCTACTGGCACACGGAGGATCGTAACAAGTGTCAGAGCGCACAGAAACACCGTTTATCTTTCCTCTGCAATGGTACCTATTTATCTACTTTCACCAGCTTTCGAACTACTAGGTTGGCAGAAGCTGGGGCAGTGGGACAGAGCAACGGGAGCTCACCCCCGTTGATTGGCAAACCCAAGAGGCTCAGTGGTTTAGACCACAGCGCCACCTGTGTCCCTGAGGTAGTTGGTATGGAATGACTAGCAAACATAATCACACAATACACAAAGAGGAAATGGCACCTTCCATACAAAACGGGTCTATTTTACCAATTGAAAGCAAACCAGACATCTTTACCAAAGATGTTTCTGAGCCCAGTTTCCACCTACAAACTCCAACTGGGTTATTTTTCCCAAAGGGAAATAAAAGTGAGCATTACAAGGTAAACCATGCCACTGAAATAACTTTACAGTGGCCCTCCTAAAAGTTTTTCAAAACAGGCCCTGTCTCTTAAGGGTCTCCATAGCACCTCGCAAGAGATTTCACTGCCATACAAATAAACGCTGTCACAGATTCCGGTGGTTTCAAGGAAGTGTTTTATGGAGAGCCCAAAAGAGAAGCAGACAGAACGATGGAGTCCTGTGAAGTGACCATTTATAAATGTAAAGAGCTGAAGACAGAGTTGAGCCAACGCTCCACAGACAGCTGCAAAAGATCCGTGAGGAAAGACGAACATTTATTCAAATTAAGTTAGATTTCCCTATATATCTGGGACACAGAACATGAGTCAACATGGTAAAAATGAGACAACAGTGTATGGATGGGCCTGACAGGCAACCAGCCAGGAGAGGCTGATGGGGAGCATAAAAATAGAGGGATACCAGCCTGACAAAATTGCCTTATTTTTTCTGTGAGCAGCATGCCGGTGTCACAGACAAATGAGAGGAGCCAGACGTACAGGCTTTTATGTACTGTCCCACCAGGATAGCCAAGCACAGATCTTTTTGCCGGTAGCCACAAAGGCTCCTGGGAAATTCCCAGAGCACAAAGGAAAACTTTGCTGTTTCCTTTGGTTTCCTGGGGCGAGTGCAGAGAGCACAGGAACATATATATATATATATCCCACCTCTTTTTCTCCAAAGTGATGTGCCTGGTTCTCCCCTTCCTCACTTAATCCCTACAGCACCCCTGCGAGGTAGGTTATGCCAAGAGGCAGTGACTCTGGTGTTGAGCTCTGTGGTGGGAAGGGTTATGGCTCGGGTGGAGCACCTGCTTGGCATGCAGAAGATTCCAGGTTCGATCCCCAAAGGCACCAACCTAGGTGGCCTTTAAAAGAGAATTGGAGGAGAGGGCTATCGAGGGCTACTAGCCATAATGCCTATGCTCTGCCTCCAGAGTCGGAGGCAGCAATGCTTCTGAATAGCAGCTGCTGGAAGCCAAAGGAGGGGAGAGGGCTCTTGTGGTCAAATCCTGCTTGCTGGTTTCTGACAGGCACCTGGTTGGCCCCTGTGAGAATGGACTAGATGGGCCATTGGCCTGAACCAGCAGGTTCTGCTTACATTCTTATCTCCAGGTGGGTTGGGAAAAGACTCCGTGCTTCAAACCTCGGAGAGCGGCTGACTTGGCCATCCCTGCTTTTGGGCCCCCGCAAAGGGCACTGTCAAGATTCAGGCCTTGCCTCACTGACCCAAGGGGAAGCAATACCGCAAAGGATCAGAAATGTCTGACGAAAGAGGAGAGCAAATCAATTTCGTCCAACACTTCCTGCAAAAAAAAAGTAGTTTTAGAGGTTGAAATTTGCTTCAGGTGAAGAATTTCACTGTGGACCCAAGAAGCTCAATTTTGCGTCTCTTCTGCCATTGCCATCCGAAGCAAGCAGACCCAGAAGCAGAGGTTTTTAAATGAAAAAACCAGAGCACCAACTGGAAACCTCTCTCTAGTTATTTCCTTTCCTTTCATCTCGGGACTCTTTGCAGCATCGCTCGTGAAATAAGGTCAGAGCGTGCCAAAGGGACTAAGTGAGGGCTGCAGAGGGAGTTTGCACAGAGACAAAAGCCCCCTCTGAGGGGGCTGGGGAGGCGGAACTCAAGGGAAGTGAGAGCCTCTCGCAGAACTTTCACTTACACAGAGGTGGTGCACTGGGTTGTATAAAGCACTCGCAGAAATACAGTTCCACCCAAAGCTCCAGAAACCCAGGCGACGCTCAGCGACGCTCTTCAAGGTTTGAGGAGCTGCACGCTTGCTTTATATAATCATCTCATAATCCCCTAAGCAAGTAGGCAGGCGGCCCCATGGGCTCTCGCTGCCTTGTTCACAACACGAGTTTGAGCTTGGGTGCTTGGCGTTAGGAGCCTAAATCCATATTTAAAGCAGCTGAAAAGGGGGGTGGGAACGGTCAGAAATATGGGAGTGGGGAAGAGAAGGAGAGGGCTGATTTTCAGGGATGCTGGAAGCCTCCAGATGACATAGAATCATAGAGTTGGAAGAGACCACAAGGGCCATCCAGTCCAACCCCCTGCCAAGCAGGACACACCATCAAAGCATTCTTGACATATGCCTGTCAAGCCTCTGCTTAAAGACCTCCAAAGAAGGAGACTCCACCACACTCCTTGGTAGCAAATTCCACTGCCGAACAGCTCTTACTGTCAGGAAGTTCTTTCTAATGTTTAGGTGGAATCTTCTTTCTTGTAGTTGGAATCCATTGCTCCGTGTCTGCTTCTCTGGAGCAGCAGAAAACAACCTTTCTCCCTCCTCTATATGACATCCTTCTTGAACTGTCAGTATCCTTCTTGAACTGCGGTGCCCAGAACTGGACACAGTACTCCAGGTGAGGTCTGACCAGAGCAGAATACAGTGGTACTATTACTTCCCTAGATCTAGATGCTATACTCCTATTGATGCAGCCCAGAATTGCATTGGCTTTTTTAGCTGCTGCATCACACTGCTGACTCATGTCAATGGAAGGAGAAAACTCAGCTTAGCAAGCGATTTATTTCCAAGCGTTCATATTTGAACATTGGAGAAAGCGTTCTCACGCAACGGGGCCTCCAAAGGCCAGGAAGGAATGCAAACTCAAGGAACGGCTGAGCTTCTCCAACAAGCCTTCCAGGGTCCCTCTGTTCCTTCCCCTTATCTGACCATCGCCACTGTTCAGGAATCTTTCTGCGCTACTTCCTCCACACACACACACACACACACCCATCAATTTCAGCTCCTGCATTTCTTCATGATCTGGAGGCCATGTGCCGGCTAAGGCAAGCGGTGTGACGGGCTCGCTCACATGGACGGCAATGAACAAGGGGAACATCTTCAAATCCCAGCTCATGAATGGCTTCGGTGGTATTCCTCTGTGTGTAGCAAGGGTGGGGGGATTCAAATCAGCCTCCGTTCCTCTTCTGAGAAATGAGAGTGCTGACCCAGCCACCTAGTCCAAGCCCCTGCAACACAATGAATCACAGCACTCTCCACCATGAATTTGTCAAATCCTCTTTCAAATGGAGGGGTTTTCTTTTCTTTTTTTTGGCGAGGGTGGGGAGAAGAGAGAAGACGCACACCCCTCGCAAAGGCCTTCTGTGCACACTCCCTTCCGTGTGTGATCCGCACCGGGGAAGGAAGCATGCAGAAAGAGCAGCCCAAGATTAACACAAAATACCCTGTCAACTAAATAACCCATAATTGCTTCCCCAGGTTTGAAAGTGACAGTTTTATTTTTAATAGGATCAATTCAAAAATCTACTACTCCATTAACCAAAATTAAAAAAAGAAAATCCCATTATTCTTAAGTATTTTCATATGCATTTAAAGCTGGTCGTTAACCTCTGAGTCCCAGTTTTATTTTGTTTTCATTAGTTCCTCCAAAGTAGAGCTCAATTACTGTAGCTGCTCCCTGAAGGGCACAGAAACCTGGGGAGGATTTCTCTGTCTCTCTGTCTCTCTATGTCTCTCCCCACCCCACCCTCTTACATGTCCAGTGCCTGCTGCTGCCTGGGTCCCAACCACTTTGGAATAATATGCACAATTGTTTCCATAGTTTAACTATGCTCTGCTATGGAACTCCCTCTCACAGGAGGCAGCGATGCCACCAACCTAAAAAGGGGATTTGGCAATGGCTTCTGACTCCCAGTTGCTGGAAGAAAGCAGAGGAGGGGGGAGATGCTCTTGTGCTCAACTCCTGCTTGTAGGTTTCCCACAGGCATCTGGTTCCCACAGGCATCTGTACTTCCTGACAGTAAGAGCTGTTCAGCAGTGGAATTTGCTACCAAGGAGTGTGGTGGAGTCTCCTTCTTTGGAGGTCTTTAAGCAGAGGCTTGACAGGCATATGTCGAGAATGCTGTGATGGTGTTTCCTGCTCGGCAGGGGGTTGGACTGGATGGCCCTTGTGGTCTCTTCCAACTCTACGATTCTATGATTCTATGGCCACTATGAGAACAGGATGCCGGTCCAGGTGGGCCGCTGGCCTGATTCAGTGGGCTCTTCTCATGCTCTTGCGTCCTAAAGGAGGCAGCAGTGGGATTCTTGACAAAAGGTAAGAGCAGGTCCCCTCTGCACTGGGCCTGGTGCTTGGAATGGTGCAATCAGCCACCATAGCTCAGAGGAGCTGGAAGCTTCTACTGTTCCTGGTTCTCAGCCAGGTCCTGATCCAGGCAGACACTCACGTGCGCACGCACACAAACACCCCTCCTGAGCGACCAGCCAGATACTTCAGCACAGCGCTGAAGCTCCTGCCTGGTTGGCTGCCTCCTTCTGCTCCTTGGAGAGCTGGCCAGGAATTCAGGCAGCCGGTCCCCAGTCCTGGGAAGGGATATATTGGCAGTATGGAGGCGTGCTTGGGGTAGGGGGGTCCTACTCCTTGCCTGAGGATTTGCGCAGGATTGGGCCCTGACTCAAAGCGACACGACAGGAGCAGGAGGAGGCAAAGGCCAGGAAGGAGGACGTGTGAGGGGAAGAGCAGGGGCAGAATGGTCCAATCCCAACTTCGGCCATGTGCCCAATTATGGGGCTTGTGCTATCCCACAATCCTGATTCCGCATTGCACCCAAGCTCAGGTCTTGGCAGCGCATGAGGATAAGTCAAGAGCAGCCCCCAGATGCCAGCTCCAGTTGGGAAAAGCAGATTGAGCATTATAAACTGTCTTTCGTTGCTGCAGGAGGGAGGAGAGCGCACTGAGCATTGAAAAGATTAATCCACAGCTTTGGCAAAAGAGCTGCTACATTATTTTATTTTTATTATTAAGAAGCCTCCAACTACTAGCTAACAGAAAATGGATTATGTTAGGCCAGATGTCAGGACTTCTTAGAAACAATATGGGGTTGTGTGTCTCTCACCATCCTCATTAAAAAGATTAAGAAGTACTTCCTATAAGAAGGGGGGAGGAAACACACATTTTAAAGAACTACAGCCACTGTTTTCTCCTTGTCTGTAATATTTCCAATCCCAGCAGATGAATTTTACTTTAATGAGATGTCATTTTTAGAGAATGGTTTTAACATCCCTTCAAAAAAGTCTTATTCCTAAACCTTTATAAAGCACGTCAAGATTATTAAAACAAAATTTACCACAGACAAATATATATATTTTAAAAAATTAAAAAGAAAAGTTCTGAAAACCAGCCATTTTGCAGAATCCATGACACAGCTGTTTTCCAAATGTGATGGAAAAGGCTTTCCGAGTTATCTGCTTAAACACAAGGTTTCTGTTTACTTCTCACTTTCTTATCAAATGAATTTGGGAAGAAAAGGAAAATGACAGGAACTTTAAGGACATTAGTCACAATTCAGCGGCCCTTCAGATTAACGTGCCAGAAGCTGAAAAGAGTACGTACACACACACACACACACACACACACACCAGGGAGGGAGGGAGGGCGCGAAATGGTGCACAATACAAGCCCCACTTAGAGCACTGGCGAAACACACAATTTTGGATTCCAAGAGCAAGTGGGGAGCAGTTCCACAAGACCTTTTGAGAGCCACTGAGCATGAAGTGAGAAAGAGGAAGGCAGGCAGGCAGAGGTGCCCAGGCAAGTTCTTCCAGCACCTGCCGCAGGGTCCCATATCTAAAGCTGCTTCTCTGCCACCCGGATGTGAGACCACAAGAAAGGAAAGCACTTTGCTGCTTACTTTCTCCAAACGCGAGTACTCGCTGCTGCCTCCCCCCACCCCCGGTGAAATATAGATCGCCACGTCTCTGTGATGCATTGCACGCTGGAATCACGCAGTCTCAGCACTTGCTTGCTAAGCTGGGACCCCAAAACCCGGCTCTCCCGCTCATAAATCCCAGCGTGATTTAACAGGCCTAACCCCTCTGCGTCAGGGTTCCCGTTTCCCCTTGCAATAGCAAAGTGTCAGCAGTGTGGAGAAGGGCTGTGGCTCTTTCTTCTAGGACGAGTGAAAGGCCTCTCGGACCACCTTCCCCCCTTCCCCCCTCCTTTCCTGCCATGCTATGGTGCGGCAAGAGCAGCTGTGAATTTTTGACTGGCACAGGGTGCCCAACAAATGAAAAATAAAAGGTATGGGGAGGCTTTGGTCCCAGTGCATTCCTGCCCCCTGCCCAAGTGAAATATATACAGGGTATGATAAGAGCAATCGGCCTACACTTCCTCCATGTAAATAGTTTTTGGGCTTGCTGATCAGAAGGTTGGCGGTTCGAATCCCTGTGTTGGGGTGAGCTCCCATTGCTCGGTCCCAGCTCCTGCCAACCTAGCAGTTCGAAAGCATGTCAAAATGCAAGTAGATAAATAGGGACCGCTCCGGAGGGAAGGTAAACGGCGTTTCCATGTGCTGCTCTGGTTTGCCAGAAGCAGCTTTGTCATGCTGGCTACATGACCTGGAAGCTATACGCCGGCTCCCTCGGCCAATAATGCGAGATGAGCGCGCAACCCCAGAGTCGGTCACGACTGGACCTAATGGTCAGGGGTCCCTTTACCTTTACAGGAGGTATCATCTCCAGTCATTTGATTTATCAGTAAATGTAGCATGCAGACACAACTTTAAATTTATTAGGTTATTTAATGTAAACTCAATGCATATTACAGTTAGTTATTAATGCTAGGAGTAAGGATTCTTTAAAATTATTTTAAAACTATTTAACTATTAAAATGTTTTTTTAAAAAAAAAATCAAGACACACTTCCAGAATTGTCTTAACAAAACAATTTGGCTTGGAATTGGGGTATTCAACTGGTGAGTTTAGAACTTGTTGCCAAGAGGTAGTAGCCAGCAGGGGGGAAAAACAACACTGGCAGCTTTTGTCGTTTCAGAAATTACCTGCAAATTCCTAAACTGGGGCGGGCCAGAGCTTATAGGATGAAAGTAAGAGGACTGCTCTTTTCCAAACAAGTTTCTGAACTTCTCTTACTTAAGAGAAACTGTCACCTCCGTTCAGCATCCTCAAAAAGGCATCTTTATCGAGATGTCACAAGGCATAATAGCAATTGGTTTCATCAACCAGTTAAAAAGGCAGATATTTAATCAGCTGGAAGATATTTAATCAAGATGAACACACGAGGAATGCTGGGTCTCGCCAACTGTCAACTCACAAAAGTACTTTTAGACGTGCAGACCAGGAGGGAACAAGCAGGATTGGCAAAAGCTGTTGGCTTGCGGGGAGGAAAGCGCTCGTAGTAATAATAATAATAATAATAATAATAATAATAATAATAATAATAATAATAAATTATTTATACCCCGCCCATCTGGTTGGGTTTCCCCAGCCACTCTGGGCAGCTTCCAACAGAAAAATAAAACACAGTAATCTATTAAACATTAAAAGCCTCCCTAAACAGGGCTGCCTTCAGATGTCTTCTAAAAGTATAGAATTCGAAACCTTCGGAAGTCGAGTCGTTCTGATGTCGAGGTATGACTGTAGTTGTTTTTCTCTTTGACATCTGATGGGAGGGCGTTCCACAGGGCGGGCGTCACCACCGAGAAGGCCCTCTGCCTAGTTCCCTGCAACTCGGCTTTTCGCAATGAGGGAACCGCCAGAAGGCCCTCGGTGCTGGACCTCAGTGTCCGGGCAGAACAATGGGGGTGGGAGACGCTCCTTCAGGTATACTGGACCGAGGCCATTTAGGGCTTTAAAGGTCAGCACCAATACTTTGAACTGTGCTCGCAGGGCCGGCCCTACAGCCAGGCTGGGTGGCGCCGGGCACCACGGCGCCGGCCCACCAGGAGGGCGCCGCGAGCTGCGCCCACCTCCCGCTGTGCTGGGAAACGGGGTGGGAGGGCACCGGAGGGATCCGGCACACCACGGCACCAGGGGCGCTTAAGACGGCCCTGTGTGCTCGGAAGCTCGCAAGTAGCTTCCTCATACCTTGAAGCATGCAACTGATGCACTATTCAGGGTAGATGTCCTTCCCTCAGCAGGACTGTGAGCCTCACTCCCAAACAGAGCACCTGCTGGCCCTTCGACACACATCTAGCCTGAAATGCAGTGTTAGAAACTGAGATATGAAAGCTAGGAGCTAAATGGCACCCTAAATGGGCGCCACAACAGAATGTCTAGGCACGCTTAGATAAAGTGGATAGAGCTTCTTTCACTCACCTGCTCACTCTCCCTTTCTCTCTCATAGTACTAGAAGAACTCAGGAGCATCCAGCAACACCTAACGTTGGAAGATTCGGGACAGAAAAAGGAAGCACTTCTTCCCGCAGCACACAGTTGAGCCATGGAATTCGTGGAGGAAAAGGCTTCTGGCCATGCTATCTGTGCGGTATTTCTAATGCCAGAGGCAGGATGGGGAAGAGGAGCGGAGAGGGAGTTGTTGAGCTCAGGGCCAGCTTGCAGGCTTCCCAAGAGCACCTTGTTAGCCACTGTGGTGGAGCAGAAAAGCCTTTGGTCTGATTCAGCTGCAGGGCGCTTTTTATGTTGCTAAAACAGCCGGGGGGGGGGGGGGTGGCACCCAAAAACCTCCTTGAAACCAGTAATTCAAGCGCTGGCCCTCCTCACACAATCCTGAGCAGGTGCTGAACTGCAGCCCAGGACACCTGTCACCTTCTCTTCCTTTACCAAATATTGCTTAAACAGGGGGAAACAAATCTAGAACAATAACGAACACTTTATTTTAATACCTTCAGCAATTTCATAATGGGTTTTGAAGGAACAAAACATTTAACTTTAATGAAGTAAATATGAGTCTCAACCTAAATATTGCTTCAGCTGCCGGGATAAAAGCACAAATTAAAACCAGAGTGGGAGGAGAAGAATCTCGGAGTCTCATTTTGGTACCTTTAATTGCCACTGGCCGGCATTTCGGGGGAGACGGGGAAGAAAAGGAGCTCTCCGCGGCAGCTTAAGATAAACTGACCTTTTAAAACAATACGGTCTCGATACTTCCGAAAAACACAATCTGCGCGCGCACACACACACACACACACACACACACACACACCTCATTCCCTTGCTTCCCTGGAGGAACTTAAAATTGGGATTGGAGAAGTGTCAGCAGAAAGGAAGAAAAGCAGCAAGGGAAAGCTCCCAGGGAAAACTCCATTTTTCTGCCAAGATCCAGATGAGCACAGGGCCAATGATGGGAAAAATCTGCTTTCGCAACAGTCATCCCCCCCCCTCCCTCCGGGAAAGGAACTGAGAGGGAGCGATCCGTGCATCCGCCTGGACCATTACCAGTGAAGCATGAAGGCAGCGTGTTCCCAACATGTCTTTTCCGTCACAGCAAACAATAGTCAACAATGAAGAGAACTGCCAAAATCGAAAGGGTACTTAACTTCTGGGGGCAGCATAGCACTTGTTCTCTATGTGAGAGCACCTGAAACCGGTTGACAGGACCGCTCCTGAAACCAGGACACGTCTGCAAACCTACAGGGACTTTGAAACCAGGACACGTCTGACTCTGCAAACCTACAGGGACTTCTCTAGGTAACAAAAGCCGTAGCGTTTAGCCCACCAGGCAAGCCAAAGGGTGTGGGTGAGAGTGGCGCCTCAACATGTGGCAGGAAGGGGTGACCCAGGTGGGGATCAGCAGCCCCCCCCCTCGGAAACTTGGACACCAACACCAGCTCAAAGGCCAGTGACCAAGGAGTGCTTGCAATGAGTTGCATACACCCAAAGGTGGTGGGTTTTTTTGGGGGGGGGGTTTCATTCCGGTGACTGAGAACTGAGGAGATTTTTGCAAAGGGAGATTTCTTAGATGGGGCAAATAGGACTCAAGGGGTGCAGCCTTAGACGGGACCCAGGTTCAAATGCTGACTTGGCCTTATTACTGCCCCAAGGAAGTGTGCAGGTCGCAAACTTCCTGCCACAGTGAACCGCTTGAGAGACCCAGCTCTCGCGCTGCTCTGTGAAACTGATGTGCATAAGAAAAAAGGGGGAGGGGCTCTAAAATTGGTACTTCCATGCCCCATTGTGCTTCACATACAATCAATGCAAAGCTTATTGTACATATCCTAGTTAACTTGTGGGGGATCGTGGCAGATAAAGCCATCAGCGATTCCACTCCTGCCAGTTTCATTAGGCAGCTGCTCCCCTCTCAAAAGCTTCTCTGGAATGCCTTAATTGAACAATTCAGTTGTGTCCATTGTTCAGGAAACCTTGGAAGCTCGCAATGGCTTTCCGGAGCACTCTGGCTGCGCTCGGGTTTCATCCTCAAATGCAAGAACAGCCACGATACCACAGGCCGTGATCACTCATCTACCCACCGGCACAAGACAGTTCACCGAAGGAGCACCACCTGAAATTCATCCCCCAGGATTTGGTCCCAAGTGATTTCTCAAGGGCTCCAGAGAGACCCGTGGATTTCTTGTGCCGCTGCTGGTGAAGGCCAGGAAGCCCCACTCTTTTGCAGCCCCACAGTGGAACGTAAAAGGTGGGGAGGGGTAGGAACTCCCCGAAGAGATAAAGGGGGAGGAGTGAGAAAGAAGCACAATCAATAAATCTCAACCTCATTGGAGCTCTTATTAAGTAAATTAATTTAAGTTAATTTAACTCGATCATGACTCCCGATCACAGTGATTTAGTGAGGGGGGAAATTGCATTAGGAAAGGCCGCACACACCAGATAGAAGAACGGAAGAAAATTAGATCCACTTAGCAATGTGAATTAATATGGAAATAGCAGGTGTAAATTTAACCTTATCAAGAGAGTGAAAATTATCTTCATAAATTTGTAGAAATAGCCCCCGAGCTGCTTATAAATCTATTTAAAACAAAAATATTACAAAAGTGCAGTAAAATTAATTTAAAATATACTCCCATCTATTGCCTGCAGAAAAGTCAGTGGCAGGGTGAAGTTTAATGCAATCTAGCAATAAGGGGAGAAAGCAAGAAATCACCAAGGGGTTTAGCACTGGGGGTCGAGGGGGGCAGGAGAGAGAAGGGTGAGGTTTCCCCTCTCTTCTCTCCCCATCCCTCTGCCCCTGACACCTTCTGGGAGGCACATTTGTCTTTTGCCTCTAAACAATTACTTTACGGGAGAAGGAACTCCTCCCGACGTGGGCACAATGCCCCGGCCAATGTGAAACAGGACAAAGCAAAATTAGACCCCGTGAAAAGCCTCACTACGAGGGGAGCAAAACCACGTCAGCTTCACTCACATAAATCGCAAGGGCAGGACACAGGGCCTCACTCATCATCACTCAGACAACCCTGAATGTTGGACTGGGCAGTGGGTTTGGCAGCCGCCATACTGCTCCCAGTACGTTTCCGAGCACAATTCAAAGTGTTGGTGCTGACCTTTAAAGCCCTAAATGGCCTCTGTCCAGTATACCTGAAGGAGCGTCTCCACCTCCATCATTCTGCCCGGACACTGAGGTCCAGAACCGAGGGCCTTTTGGTGGTTCCCTCATTGCGAGAAGCCAAGTTGAAGGGAACTAGGCAGAGGGCCTTCTCGGTGGTGTCAAAAAGGAAAACAACTACCAGACTTTTAGAAGACATCTGAAGGCAGCCCTGTTCAGGGAGGCTTTTAATGTTTAATAGATTATTGTGTTTTATTCTTCTGTTGGAAGCCACCCGGAGTGGCTGGGGAGAACCGGCCAGATGGACGGGGTATGAATAATAAATTATTATTATTATTATTATTATTATTATTATTATTATTACTGCTGGCTACACGTGAAGAGGCTGTGCAAGAGGTAAAACACAAAGAGACTTTGCAAACTGCAGCCATAGAGACACCCTGAGCATTGACAAGACTAAGGTGGGATCGCAGAATCTGGTACAGTACTTGCTGCAGGTAATATTCCACAGCAAGCACAAACAACATGCATTTTTTACAATCAGGAAATACGGGCCGAGGGAGGAACTTCAATGAACTGATGGTAGCCGTGAGACTTAAAACCAGCTATACCAGATCACAGAGTCCACTGAGTTCAAAAGTGACAGCAGAAAAGGGCCAGGATCTGGAGCAAACATTAGCCCTTTTCAAGCATTTAAAGCTTCTGCGAGAACAAGGGGAGTATGTTGGACACTTCGGCTACTCTCCAAGGGTGTTCACATGTTGAGGGCGCACCTGCAGTAGGGTAGCTGACTAAGACCGCAAAGGTCAAGGATAGCAAACGTGGGGCTCCCCAGATGTTTTAGACCACAACTCCTGCCACTGTCCAGGTGAGCTGGAAGCAGAAGCGCTAAGGCAAAAATTAACCTGCAAGAAGTATCCTTCTTCTTCCCTCCCAACAACTTGTTGAATTGGCAAGTCCTAGAACTACTTTTGGGGGGGACGGGGATGACCTATCACAGAACTCCCGCCCTTCTATTTACAGTCTCTGCTCATCCAAGAAGCACTTTTGTCCAGATCTCTCACTGAGCATCTGTGGCCTTCCTACACAACGTGCAAAAAGGGGGGAGGTGAGGGAGAGAGAAAACACGCAAACCAATCTCCTCCGATAAATGGGCAGCATTTGCTGTGGATGAGGTAACTGAGGAAGAATGGTCATTTCAGCAAGACACCCGTAGCACACGAAGAAAGAGGAAACTGTTTCCATCAAGATAGGCTTCTTTCAACGGACTTAAATAAAGCACGGAGAGTCAATCAATAGTGCTGGCAGAGAGAGAGAATGGACACACCAAACCTTAGAGTGGAAGCAAAGGAACATAGGAACCTGCCTTGCACTGAGTCAGCCCATCTATCTCAGTATCGCCTACACTGACTGGCAGCAGCTCTCCAGGACTTTAGGCTGACTGCTCTCTCAGCCCTTCCTGGAGATGCCAGGGGTTGAGCCTGGGCTCATGCTGCACAATGCCCATGTGAAGAACGGCTTCCACCCCCAGGAGACTGTCAGAAAAAGGTCGGCTGCAGCCCCTGTGACACCCGCAGGAAATTTAGCCAGGCAGTGAAGACGTAACAAGGATATAGTCAGGAGATGCAGCTGCTCAACAGAACCTGGGACAGCTACCCATGTGATGAAAGCAGCAGCTAATATATAGATATAATAGTTGGTCCCCATGATGCTGGAAATCTGCAGGGCCCTTTGGAAAGAGGTGGGGTAAAAATGGTGCAAGTTTCTGAAATATAGGGAGGGAGGGCACTAGAAAATAAAAAGACTAATGGCAGAGAAATGACACAACTCTCAGAGCCAGATCAAAAGGAAGATTTGTTCACACATTCTTGGGAATATCCATTAAGCCAGGGGTGTCAATCACATGGTCAGAGATCTTACCAGGCCTGCCAAGGGCATGCCTATCCAACGCCAGATTTAGGGGCAGATTATCAGTACGCCTAAATGCAACGTTGCTGCAATCAACAGCAATGATATAAATCTCATCTGTGTCAGGCTTAAAATAAGAATAAAGTAGGGCTTTGTGACTTGGCTTTAGCAGTTCAAGCATTTCCTCCTCCAGAAGAATTTAGAGTTGCAAATGAGTGCAATACCCTCCAACGGAAAACCAGCTCTTGTTTTACAATAAGCACAAATGATCTTCACATATACAATGTCTCAGTCTTTCCCCCTTCATAAACAGAATCTGTACTTTACATAAAGCTATTCTTAAGCAGGCTGGGTGGGATAATCAATTGTTTTAGGAAGGTAAATGCTGTACTCCAATTTTAAATTCTTGAAATAGCAATTGTTTTGATACTGTCAAGTGTTACTAAATTGCTGGTGACAGAAGTTCCCAGATAAAGCATCTGGTTCTTAATTTTTAAACTGTTTTCAAACTGTAACAAATACTGTATAATCAGCTTTTAAAAAACGGGAATATCAGCATTTTCTTTTATTTCACCAAGTAATTGAGGAAGTTTATTCTATTTGATTTTAAAATTCATTCTCCCCCCCCCTTTTCAAGCCAGCTGCCACACTCATTTGTAAAACTTTGTAATATAGTTGAGCACCTTAAACTAATTGCTTGCAAATTGCAACTGGTCATCCGCTGAAGGGATCTTGTAACGGAGGGAGGTTTGAAAGGGATGACAACCTCTACAGAGTGTGCGGAGAAAGAGGCAACTTATTCAGGCTGGAAATGGGAAAGCCGGAAGGGGAGAACAGAAAAATGAATAAAAGCAAATTCTAGTAGAGGAATAATGAAAATAATGAAATCCTATAAATTCCTCCATGCAGCCTCCTCCCAAGAAACTGTGGGAGACTTACCTATGAGAACAAGCACATGGGATTGGACTGAAAGTACATTTTCTAACACGGGGGATCCTCAAAAATGTATACTGCCGTGTTTCCCCAGAAATAAGACACTGTCTTATATTTATTTTTACTCAAGAAGACACACTATGGCTTATTTTCGGGGGGTGTCTTATTCCAGCGGGAAGGGCTCCGTGCATAGCTGCCAAGTTATCCCTTTTTTTAAAGGGATTTTCCCTTGTGCTGAATAGGCTTCCTCGCGAGAAAAGGGAAAACTTGGCAGCTATGGCTCCGTGCGGCGCAGTCCATGTCTTATTTTCGGGGTATGGCTTATATTTCAGAAATGCCTAGAAATCCTGCTATGGCTTATTTTATGGGTATGTCTTATTTTCGGGGGGGAGGGTACTTATATGTCACATAATCTGAAGAATCCCAAAGTAGTTTACATAAAGCACAATAAGATGGTTACAGAAAGAAAAATCTATACAGTATGATGACCAAATACTGATGACCAAATATTGATCAGCTACTGATGTGAAGGCTGAGATGACCCCCAAACCCAAAGAATCCATTGATAAGGCAGGAGCATATATGAAAAGCAATAAATTTTGTTTCCATGGTTTAGGTTTTGTTACCTGTTTAGGGAAGTTCTTGATGTTTGATGCTTCATTGTGTTTTTAATATTCTGCTGGGAGCTGCCCAGAGTGGCTGGGGAAACCCAGCCAGATGAGCAGGGTATAAATAAATTATTAAATCATCATCATCATCATCATCATCATCATCATCATCATGGCATCCCTCATCTAGCCCAAGCTGTCCAGAAAGAGACCAGCAGAATCAGCAATTGTTCGACAGGTGCTGAAGAACCACACTAACGGCCCCATGGCTTTAGGTCTCTCCTAAGTCAGTGATGGGCAACCTTTTGAGCTTGGTGTGTCAAAATTCGCCAAAAAAACCAAGCATAACTCGGGTGGTGTGTCACTTCGAGAAAAAAACCATAATTTTGCGATATTTATAGTTTAAATAACAAAAATGTATAGTTGTAATATATAACTGTATTTAATAAACCAAAAACTAATTATTTAACCAACCAAACCAAAAAACCCTTATTTATCACAAAGTGCCCAGAGTTGTTGAGCTTTTTGGGGGGAGCTGCTGACCAAATTTTGGAGGTTTTTTGGGGGGGTGCCCCAAAGCTGCTGCATCTTTTGGGGGAGGAAGAGAACAGAAATAAATGACGAATAATACCTTCGCTGGAACTAACACACAGCACCGACATAGTCTGCCAAAGCGACAAAAAAACCAGCACAGAAAGGGTTTAAAAAAGAACGCTGTTACACCCAATCATAGTCTGCCAAAGCGCCAGAAAAAACAGCACAGAAAGGGTTAAAAATCCAATCTCTGGCTACCAGCAACAACAACAACAAAGGATCCGGGTTTTAACAGCGGAGACAAGCTCTAGCGGAGACAAGCTGTAGGAGGAGCGGGAGAACAAATGGGGGGGAATGACAATGACAACAACAACAACAACAACAACAACAACAACAACAACAACAACAACAGCGCGAATGGGCTGATGGGGCACGTGCCAGCAGTGAGGGCTCTGCGTGTCACATCTGACACGCATGTCATAGGTTCGCCAACACTGTCCTAAGTGGTCAACACTTTGGCAAGGCGCTTGATCTGCAAAGCAGTTTCCATTGCTCATAAGAACAATGCGATATGGCTTTTTTTAGCTGATTGGCAGTTGTAAACAGATGCCCACTATAACATGGTACCAACACTGGAACAATGGTCAAAGCTGCGTCGGAAATTCTACCTGGATGTCGAGAGCCTTCTAGACTTCCAGCTGTGAGCAGGGCTGCTGAAAGATGCCGCAGAGGCCGAAGGAGCAGACGTTGCCGCCTTCTTCACAATCCTGTAGCGAGTGTTCACCACTTTATTGGTTGTGGGGCTTGCATGAAGGAAGCTGGAGCCTGGGATTTAAAGAGAGAGGAGGAAGAAATTAACACAGGCCTGAAGAAACATGTAGAACAAGACTGGGGTCGTGGGAAAAAAGGATCAACTCTTTGCTGAAATGCACAGATACGAATTCTTATCCACACATACATACAAAATGGAGCATTGTTTAATAAAACAGAGCCCAGGGTTATAATATCCCTCAATAGGTTACACTTTTGACTACTTTCCCCAAGTGCAAAATGGTCAGAACTGTGAACCCAGGAAGAGCATTACAGGATCAGGCAGTTCTCATGGCAGCTGAAAGCAAAAATGTTCCCATTTTCCTTCAAGTATTACAAGATAGAGCAGGAACCTAAAAACCACATTAGAAACATCAGAATAAATTCTCTGGTTAATCTATCTCAAATTTTAAATCTGGTAACAACCATTGTGAAAGGGTTTTGAAGAATGGACAGCAAAAGAACAAGGAGGGAACCAACTTTTTTCCTCCATCAGTGGTTTTGATCACAAAGATGCAATTGTACACGCTCTGCATAAACTGAACTGATGGTTATCTTACACTGAGTAAGGCCACAGGCCTATCTAACTCAGTATTGTCTAGACCAGGCATCCCCAAACTCGGCCCTCCATATGTTTTGGGACTAAAACTCCCATCATCCCTAGCTAACAGGACCAGTGGCCAGGGATGATGGAAATTGTAGTCCCAAAACATCTGGAGGGCCGAGTTTGGGGGTGCCTGGTCTAGACTCTAGACCAGCCTTCATGGACCTGGTGTCCTCCCCTCAGCCCAGCCAGCAAGGCTATCTGGAGGGCAGCAGGTTGGCAAAGGTTGGTCGAGGCAGAAGCCTTTTCCGAGACCTGCCATTTAAGATATGCCAGACTTCCCAAAACTGGTACACTCCAGCTGTTTTGCACTACAACTCCCACCAGGCTGGGGAAGACAGATATATAGGCTGAACATTTGGAAGAGCATCTTAACAGCTAGAACAATACAGCAGGGAAGCAAGCTTCCAGAGGACGCTGCTTCATTTCTCTCCATGGGAGTTTTCAAAGAAAAGGTTGAACAGGTTTCTATCAGAGGGAAGCTTCAAGCGGGCATTGGACTAGAAAACCCGTGAAGTTCCTTCTGTGTGCTCCCCAGGAGCAGATTGTGAAACCTACAGAACGCTGCCCCGTGTCTCTCCATCCTAACCCGCCCTCTATAATCAAGCCTTCAGCACCCTCCGAGGGCTGCTTCTCATCTAAGCCCTTTGTTGCCAGAACTTGAAAAGATTAGCAGAAAGAAGCAGTGCCTGACTCTTCGGCCTGCTGCTTCTCTGGAGCTCCAGGCACAGACCTCAGTGGCGTTTTGCCAGCAACTGCTGCCTTCCCCCAAACCAAGCACAACACCGTCAAATTCTGACCAAGAGAAGCACCCAAACCCAGCTTCATCATACCTACAATGACAACACACCCACTCAGCACCACCTCTCACATCTAAGCCCCGGGTCTTTCGATCCTCAATTGCCACAATAGCCCTGAGCTACACTTCCCACTACGAATTCCCACTTAGCCCCTTGCCCTACCTCTCTGCCCCCCTGGTCAGATGAACAGCTTTTGTTCTTCCCTTGTAGCATGTGGCTTAGCTCACTTGCTTGAGTCATTTAGAGCAACCGGCTCTGTCCTGCAGGCATTTCACTGTGGCCAGCCTCCCCTGATCTCTGGATTGCAGCACATCCAATTGTGTGATTGTGTTAGCCTTCTCCTGTACCGGCGAGCAGGGAATGATGACCTTCTGGCCTCCTCTAAGGATTCCACACTTATAAGACATTGGGGGGCAGTAGGATACGGGGAGCAGTGGGTGCCTAGCCTGCCTGCCTTGAATATTACAAATGCTTCCTATTTGTGCTATTGAGTGTCTTTGGACACATTTTGCAGTCATTTAGAAAGAACACCTTTATCCGCGACATCTACACTCCCAAACAGATTTATGTATTTAATCATTTCTACTTTCACAATATTTTGCAATGTGATATACACACCATTTTTTCTGCTGAATGCCCCATGCAATTAACAGCTATATGTTTGATTCTGTTTCTTCCCCTTCTTGATAGCCAGCAATTTTTTTTCACAGCTTTAAGGAATGCATCTAATTGCCTGACTTTTATAACATACAGCTATAACTGCCCAGATAATTAAAGCTGACACTACATGCTGAGACGAAGTCTGCTGGTTTTATAACTGATTTGAAGAGATGACTCTCCCCCCCCCCTCCTTTGGGAATCCTCTAATTAAAATTATTGCAAGGTGGAAAGTGGAAAAAAGGAGGCCCATATATATCTATATCTTTTTTTTCTGAATGTCTTCTGCCTGCCTTGGGAAATGCAACCTTAATATTCCCTACTAGCTAAGTTAGGCAACTTCTAAAAGGCAATATATCAGGAGCAGCACCAAATGAAAGTCCACAGGTGGTCCACTTCTCTAGAGAAGGGGCCAAAATTTTGCCCAGAGGCAGGTAGCAGACACCCTGAGCCTGGTCACCCATATTTTCAGGCCTATTTAAGTAGAATTAGCTCCTCTGCTGCTCCAGAGAAGCGGACACGGAGCAAGGGATTCAAACTTCAAGAAAGAAGATTCCACCTAAACATTAGGAAGAACTTCCTGACAGTAAGAGCTGTTCGGCAGTGGAATTTGCTACCAAGGAGTGTGGTGGAGTCTCCTTCTTTGGAGGTCTTTAAGCAGAGGCTTGACAGGCATATGTCAAGAATGCTTTGATGGTGTTTCCTGCTTGGCAGGGGGTTGGACTGGATGGCCCTTGTGGTCTCTTCCAACTCTATGATTCTATGACTCTCAAACTAGGAGGAATCATGCCTTGTCTACTTCACAAACCTTCACTTCTAGGAAACATCCTTATACCATTGGTCCATCTTGTTCAGTATTGTCTACACTGACTGGCAGCAATGGCTCTCTGGGTCTTCAGACAAGGAGTCTTTTTTCAAAGCCCTACCTGAAAGACGCAGGGATTGAACCCAGGACCTTCCTGAACACGAAGCGGGTGCTCTCCCCGCAAGCGATGGTGGTGGCCCTTTGCCAATGAGTAGTGTGAATCAAGAGTCACACAAGGCAAGTCGTACCCAGAGCAGCAAAGCTATCTCCTGGACAGAAAAGCAGCAAAGAGAGCCACAGTAGAACCTCTGTGTTCAGACGCAGTGCACCTCTTTCTGACAGATGCCTTGGACAAGCAAGAGAAGATTACTGAAGTATCCGATTGGTCTCTGCTGGAGACAAACTGCTGGATTAGAGGGGCCTTCGGTCTGACCCTACAAGGCAACTCTTACATTGTGATCAAGAAGGGACTGACAGAGGAAGAGGAAGAGGAAGAGGAAGAGGAAGAGGAAGAGGAAGAGGAAGAGGAAGAGGAAGAGGAAGAGGAAGAGGAAGAGGAAGAGGAAGAGGAAGAGGAAGAAGAAGAAGAAGAAGAAGAAGAAGAAGAAGAAGAAGAAGAAGAAGAAGAGGAGGAGTTTGGATTTGATATCCCGCTTTATCACTACCCAAAGGAGTTTCAAAGTGGCTCAACATTCTCCTTCCCCTTCCTCCCCCACAACAAACCCTCTGTGAGGTGAGTGAGGCTGAGAGACTTCAGAGAAGTGTGACTAGCCCAAGGTCACCCAGCAGCTGCATGTGGAGGAGCGGAGACGCGAACCCGGTTCCCCAGATTACACGTCTACCGTTCTTAACCACTACACCACACTGGCTCTCTGGAAGAGTGAAGGGAGATAGCAAATCTAAACAATCGAGCTATTTTTGCTTCTAGAGTGGGTCTAAAACAGCCTGGAGTATTAAGGTGGGTCTTGGGCATGGAAAGTTGGAAGGCGGCTGATGTAGACAGAGATAGTCTGCTGGAGTTTTCCTCAAAGCTGCCATCCGGGAGTTTCACAGTGGTCTCCAAAAAGTACATCCCATTCACACCCAGTGAAGAGACCTAAGTCCTACTTAGCTCTCCCACTTCCTTCCCAGTGCTGGCAAGTCACTGGAGGTTGTTGCTGCTTCACTCCTCCAGACTTGCTCCATGTGGTCCTGAATCACAAAGTCACACTCAAATGAGACTCGGGGAAATCAATGGACATGACGAACTTAAGTCCATCGGCTTCATTGGGTCTACATGGAGCATGACTTGGTTGAGATACTGCCCACTGCTTTCCGAGGCAAAATTCTACCATGATACTTCAGTGTAGTGACAAAAGTCTACTAACAGCTCCATTTGCGGCATGTTTGCATATCGCCTTGAATAATACGTAGAAGGTGAATAATAAATTAATAAGTAAAAGCTACTTGGCTCCCGAGAAAAGAGAATATATTATCAAATGGAGGCTTGCAACCTTGAGCACTAGGAAAAATGTGAACAAAAAGTTAGCTTTGAAAGCATTGTATTTTTTGCTGGGGGGGGGCGTGTTTTTGTTTGTTATTGTGGTCTGTATTTTTGTGTTTTTATATTGTAAACTGCCCTGTGATCTTCAGATGAAGGGCAGTACAGAAATGTAATACGTAATAATAATAAATGGACAACAACATTGCAATAGTACACACACTCCAGTCTGCATGTATTGGATAATTCCACGTTGCAAACCACTTAAGAGATTTTTGTACAATCAAGTGATGTGTGCGTTGCAATGCTGCGCGCGCGCACCTCTCTAAATAAATAAAAAAAATAGACATTTTTGGACTCCCATCGACAAAGCTCCATGCTATGCCAGCATATCCGCTTTCCAGGGTTCCTCCCAAGAAAAACCTATAGCTATAATTTTACTAAGCCTTGCCAGTAAGGACTAATAAAAGAAGAGTTGCTATAAAGTATATTAAAAGACAAAAAAGGGTACATTAAGGTAATGTTAAGTCTCATAATTCCCACAAAAGGCAGGAAGTTAAAGCTGTAAGTCTGGGCTTAAAAGACCTTCTGCTGCCTTGTAATAAAACACACACTAGCTGAGGGAAAAGGTATATTAATCAACCTTCTGCAATATCTGTCCCCTGTTAATTAAGGATTGTTTGCAAGGGGTTCTGCTCCAACCTACTGCAAGAATGAAAACCAGCGCCCAGAGTAACATCGGCTGGCAAGAGCGAGTAAACCTGCCCACTCCTGAAGAAAGCAGTGAATTTTAATTTTATTTTGCCACTCCATCCCTCGGCTCATGGTAGCTTACAATCCAAAAGCATCATATAACATGATGATGCCTTATGAGGAACGGCTTAGGGAGCTGGGTATGTTTAGCCTGGAGAAGAGAAGGTTAAGGGGTGATATGATAGCCATGTTCAAATATATGAAAGGATGTCATATGGAGGAGGGAGAAAGATTGTTTTCTGCTGCTCCAGAGAAGCGGACACGGAGCAATGGATTCAAACTTCAAGAAAGAAGATTCCACCTAAACATTAGGAAGAACTTCCTGACAGTAAGAGCTGTTCGGCAGTGGAATTTGCTACCAAGGAGTGTGGTGGAGTCTCCTTCTTTGGAGGTCTTTAAGCAGAGGCTTGACAGGCATATGTCAAGAATGCTTTGATGGTGTTTCCTGCTTGGCAGGGGGTTGGACTAGATGGCCCTTGTGGTCTCTTCCAACTCTATGATTCTATGATTCTATTCTATGATTCTATGATGTGAAGCAAACATGTAGCTGAAGCTTGACATGAGGATGGGCAAGTGCTGCTGATTGGCAGGCCATGCTATTAATTGGGAGGGTGTTTTTGGACTCCCATGTGGTCCAGCCCCTTCCCTTGCTCTTCAGGTCCACAGCCAATCAGAGGGATGCATCTCTCGTGAAGATCCGGACACAAAAAATGACATTTTGGAACGATTTTTAAGGAAAATCTCCAAAAACGACATTCCAACAATTTCCGCCTGGACACTGTTTCCGACATCCGAATCCTGGCTATGTCTGGGAAATTCCGGACGTATTGCAACCCATGAAGGCAGCCCCTTAAAACCACTGAGAAACGGAACAGCTTCTCTACAGCTGTTACGGCTTCTCCTAATAGAAGCAGGTTGCAATACCCCACTCTAGAGCTCTCCTGCCTTCTTTTCTCCCGTGCACCATTCAAAGTATGGGGCATGATCTTAAAAGGTTCTGGACTTGAGACACAGCCTCCTCCCACATGTCCAGTTGCAATTTCAGTGGTAAGCAAAGGAACCCTTCTAGTTTTATCATCACACTACGAAGAGAGGTGTGATCTGAAATTCTCCAGATCTGAAATTCCCTCCCTTTGGAGATTCACCAAAGTCTCAATCTGACATCAGGAATCACAAGACAGAGAAACCAGTAGGAGAACACTTCAATCTCCCAGGACATTCTATACAAGATCTCAAAGTAGATGTCTTATTACAAAAGAATTTCAGAAATAGACTGGAAAGAGAAGTTGCTGAACTGCAACTCGTTACCAAATTTGGAATCATGGAGAGACCTGGCCTGAACAAAGACATTGGATTCTTATCTCATTATACATGATGAGGCTGTCTTTGGCCATCTCACCCCTTGCTTTTTCCTGTGGGACTAATTGCAGTCGTTAACAGTCATCAACGAGTTTCCACACCTATCAGTCAAACACCCATTCCCACCACACTCCTGAGAATACCCCTCCCCACCCTCACACTGTATATGGGGGTCTGGAGACTTCTGTTTCAGTGTATCTGAAGAAGTGTGCATGCACAAAAAAGCTCATACCAATGACAAACTTAGTTGGTCTCTAATGTGCTACTGGAAGAAAAAAAATATTTTGTTTCATCCTTTGGACATGTTGTTGAGGATCTTTTTAACTTTGTGCTACTTTCAGAATCAAGCTGGTTCTATAGTCTGGCTTTTTGGTGGCTGCAATTGAAAGTGGCAGTGTGGGTTGCAAAAGGGCAAACATTACTAGATTAAAGGTAAAAGTAAAGGACCCCTGGGTGGTTAAGTCCAGTCAAAGGTGACTATGGGGTGCGGCACACACCTCGCTTTTCAGGCCCAGGGACCGGGCGTTTGTCCGCAGACAGGTTTTCAGGGTCATGTGGCCAGCATGACTAAACCACTTCTGGCACAACAGGACACAGTGATGAGTGCCAGAGGGCAATGAAACACCATTTACCTTCCCGCTGCAGTGGTACCTATTTATCTACTTGCACTGGTATGCTTTTCATCTGCTAGGTTGGCAGAAGCTGGGATAGAGCAACAGGAGCTCACCACTGTTAAGCAGATTCGAACCACCAACCTTCCGATCGGCAAGCCCAAGAGCTCAGTGGTTTAGACCACAGCGCCACCCACATCCCCAAAAACTCATTACTAGAGTGACATCAGCTGAAGACTTGCAGGATTCCCATCCCGCAAGGAGCTCAATCAGTAAAGTAAATTATTTCAGCGGAATAGCAACGAAAATATGTTTGAGAACTTACAGTGGTGCCTCGCTAGACGAAATTAATTCGTTCCACGGGTCTTTTCTTATAGTGAAAATTTTGTCTAGCGAATCCCATAGGAATGCACTGAATTGTTTTCGTGTTTTTTTTGCCCATAGGAACGCATTAATTGAATTTCAATGCATTCCTATGGGAAACCGCGATTCGCTAGACGAATTTTTCGTAAAACGCATTTGTCTAGCGAGGCAAGCTCCGCTCGAAAAATCCTTTCATTAAGTGGAAATTTCGTTAAGCAGGGCATTCGTTAAGCGAGGCACCACTGTATTAGTTATATTGAACCTCCAGTTAGATGTCTAAGAAAAGAGAAGCAGAGGAAAAGCTGAAGAACTGAGCCAAGAACTTAGACCAGCTCTTACCGACTTGGTGCCCTCCAGCTGTTTTGGACTGCCAAATGACTGGAGGGCACCACGTTGCCAAAGGCTGGCTTGCAGCAATGCCAGGAATGCTACCAGAGCTGTGCGCCTCTTTGAACAGTGACCAATTCTCGTTCCTACTTCCCCATCCTTATTTGCTTTGAGAAATTCCCTGGCACTAACTCACTTCACAAAACACACCAGTCACATTCTTCCTGTCAGTCTCCAGGGCATCCCTTCTACAGATCAGCTTCCAATTTAGTTGTCACTCACCAAGCAGCCCATTTTGCTAAATAACTTCATTCCAGCACTCACAAAAGCGTCAGGGCAGCCTTTCTCCAGCCCCTTTCTATGCCATCTAGTATTTCGGCAAATCCTGTGCAAAGGGCTTAATTTAGCAACATTTCAGCTGCAGCTCAACGAGCCCGTCATTTTATTCTTCCTGGGGAAAACCTTCAAAGGAAACCCTTCCCTCAGTATTCCTTGCAACATGTCTGCAAGTCAAGTTAGATTTATTTATTTTATAATGTACGCCACACTTTTGTGGAAAGCAGACTGAAGTGACCAACAGTGTGTGTGAGAGAGGGGGGGAGATTTACTTTTAAACTAGATTTTAAAAGTAACATGAAGCGGCAGCAACCGAGATACCACAAAATATACTAACATTGAAGACAGTAGACAGCAAGAGAAATGAGATAAAAGGATAGAATGACCACACATAAAATCAACCAAGCATGTCCAATCTGTGATTAGATACACCTAAAGTAGTTATTTGCAATGAAGCAAATGAGCCAACAGTCATCGGCACAAAACTGGGAGAGCACAGGTGAGTCCTCAATTTCAGCCCCACATCCCAGGCTCTCCTATACTATACTATAAGTTCTTTTGATCGATCTTCTTTGGAAAGCCTACAGAGCAGACAAGTCCATTGCCCTGCTGGGCAGCTAGCTGTGGAGAGACCACGGAGTCTCCTTCCTTGGAGATTAGAAGCCAGCAAGACACTCACCTGCTCACCTTGTAGAGGACGAGCAAGGGGAGCAGCTCCCCCCACAAGCACACTGGTCTCCACACTACCAGTGACCCCAAAGAGCCATTGGATCTGGGCCTCCTTGCCCCAGGACTGAAGGTCGCACACACAGGATGCCAGAGTTTGGGCCATGATCTTAGGCCATTCCTCATCTCCCAAGGGCCAACCAGGCACAACCTTGAAACCCACTGCCAAAGTGTCCAGCTAGTTGCGCACAAAGCTACATGGGAAGAGAGGGGGTGGCATGAAAGCAACCTGGCTGAGAGGCAGGCAAGCTCCAAGTCTGAGCTGCTTCACGGCTGAAGCAACATGGATCCCCCAAGTTCCAGCCTCCTTGACCTGGGGAAACAGGTAGCCAGGTACCACTCTAGGGCAGTTTCTTCAGAACTCTCCTTGTGTAAGAAGAGTGTGGATGGATCAGGCCAATCACCATCAGCACCCTAATTCCCATAATGGCCTACCAGATACAGATGAGAAGCCCATGGCAAGACACTGCCATTCATAGATCTCTCCTCTGCCGCTTCTAGGAATTTGTCTTATCTCCCTTTTAATTCCACCTGTGCTACTGCGCTGTCGCAACATCTTATGGCAGTGAGTTTCAAGTGTTAATTATTATACATCATGTGAAAAAGTGCTTGTTTTTATCCAATCTGAGCCTAATGGTCATCAATTTCATAAGGTAACCCCAATATCAAGGGTTGTGATACCCCCCCCTCTCTCATATTCTGCCCCCTTCAGTCATCTTTCCCACTCTAAGCTAAACAGCAGGCCCTTGGCAGCTGTTGGGAATCCTGACCTGAGTACACTCACATGGTCAACTTCAGTAGGCACCTGCAGGCTGAGAATTGAGTGACATCAGACAGACAGGCAGATGCTAGATACCGTGTTTCCCCTTTTTTAAGACACCGTCTTACAACTTTTTTTCCTCAAAAAAACACACGGTGGCTTATTTTTAGGGGGTGTCTTTTTTTTTTTTAAGTGCCGGTACAACTGGGTCCCACTGGCTCAGGACGCTTGGCGCTCTCTTCCGCGTGCATTTTCTGCCTCTTCTATTCTCTCCGTTTCCCCTCCTCCCCATCCTGAATCAAGGGCTCTCCTTCCTTGGAGGCTTCTAAACAGAGGCTGGATGGCCACCTGCCTAGGAGACAGACACCTCACTCTGTGAGGTGGATTTAAACCTCATAGGATGCTGGAGCAGGAGGTATACATGAAGCTGCCCAGCGTCATGTCGGTGTAGGTGGGACTGCGCTGGTCGCAGTCGAAGCACTTGCGGTTGGGTGGGAGCACTGGGAGGCTGCTCAACTCCCATGGCTTTGAAGGCGGCGGCGGCCGGGTGTGTGCGCGCACGGAGGTATAGAGGCTGCTCCCCAGGCTCTCTCATGCTGGCCGGGGAATGAGGAGGGAGGCCAGGACCCGTCCCGCTCCGAGACGCTCGTGAGGGAAGCGCGAGGGGGACGAGGCTTGGGCCTGCGCCTCTGGCGCGCGCAACCCCAACTGACAGACCGACGGAAAGAAGGGAAGGGAAGGGGGAAAGGGAAGGAGGGGGAGAGGAGCGGCATCAGCTCTCAGCGAGGAGGCCGGGGCAGCTGAATGACAAGCCGAAGAGGAACCTGCGCGGCACCTTTTCTCTGTCCCGGGGGGGGGGGAGACGCGATCACAAACATACAGGGGAGAGAGAAAGACGCACGGGGAGGGAGGGAGGGAGAGAGAGAGAGACGCAGACGCGCGCGCACGCGCACAAAGAAAGAGGGGGAGAGATAAAGACGCACAGGGAGGGAGGGAGAGAGAGAGACGCGCGCACACACAGAGAAAGGGATGGACACGCACACAGAGAGTGCGGCGCTGCTTCGCGCTTTGTCAGCGCTGCAGCCGCCGCTTCTGACCGCTAACCCGACCTGGCAGGCTTCCTCCTCCTGCCACGGCCAGCATTGCAGGAGCTGGGTCCTGCTGGCTTGTGCCCTCAGTGTTCCGTGCGGCACTGCTGCACGCTTTATCGGCGCTGCAGCAGCCGCTGCTGCTTCCGGGCACCGACCCAACCCGGCAGGCTTCCTCCTCCTGTTGCGGCCACCGTGCTGGGTCCCGCTGGCTGGCTGGGGCGCTCAGTGGTCTTGTTCCGCACGTCGCGGAAGTATGGCTTATTTTTGGGGTATGTCTTACATTTCTCAAATGATTAAAAACCCTGCCATGCCTTACTTTTTGACTACGTATTAAAAAAGGGGAAACACGGTAAGATAGATATCCCTATTTTTAACATGGTGTCATCAGCCAATTTATTCACCCTGAGCCTCGGGGACATGGTGGGGTAAGAGGTCCATGAGTAACATCAGAAGGAATCATGTTCTTCAGGGATGCTTTATGCTGATTTGCCCAATGGGTAATGGTGAAAAACAGTGGGGGACCCTCTTCTAGCAATGCCTCTCTCTCCTTCCCTGCCCAACACTCCAAACAGCTCCCCATTTGCACCTCTCCAAGTGGCCATGAGCGCCCTCTCCCTCCCTCTCTCTCTCCCCTGACCTCAGAAAAATTACTGGTCTGAGGCACCACTGAGCATCTTTTCTGGCTCCCTCCACCCATTTCCCCAGCCCTTCAGCTTCTGGCCTTTGAACAAGCGCTGCTAGTTGCTGCTAATCCATCAGAAACCCAATCAAACACTTCCTCACTCCGTACACCCCTGGACAGATGTGGAAGCTCCAACCCAGATAGACATAAGTAGAGATCCCACATGATTGAGGTCTTTCAGCCTCCCGTCCTGAAAACAGGCGGGCGAGTGCCTGGTGAAAACTCTATTTGCCAGCGGTAATTGGATGTTGCATTCATCCTGGAGCTCCTCCTCTGACAGAGTCCGGGCATGAGCCCTCAGCATTAACTGCGTTCTGAAAGGGGCTCTCCGAAGCAGCTCGGTTTTCTATTATTACTTGCTAGCTGAGGGGTTTTGTGTAGATAATCATGTTATTTAGATAGGATGTTGGTTTAATTCCCTTCATTACAGGCTCCCAGGGTTGTAATTTTTTTTCTCCGCATGATGTATTCCCCGTGGCACATTTCACTCAAATCAAACACTTTACGCTTTTATTACAAACAATGCCCCGGCGTCCCGCGTTATCAGCCCGGCACACACATGCACGCTCCTTGCAGAGATCCGGAGGTCAGTTCTAATGACTAATCGATCTCATTAGCTTTCCTAATTAAAAACTTTACTACCGCAATGGAAGACAAACTACAAAGAAACTGCTTGCATCATATTTGAATGGGATATGAGCACCATTTATCAGCCCACAGCTCACGGCCTGCACACACCCAGAGTCCCCGGCGCATTGCTGAGAGGGTGCTTTCACGCCCAGACATGCTTCCTCCCTTGAACAATTTCCTGCCAACCTTGCCGAAGGAGGAGAGGGGAGGCCAGTGGGGAAAGGATTGGAGACCTTCCCGTATACTTTCACGAGGGCCCCACAGGGGTTTCGGCAGGCGAGCTCATCATATCAGCACGCAAACGCAGGTGATGGGAAACGCGGCAGCAAAGAGCACAGGACTCTATTGCAGTGGGTCTCAGAATTAATGAGCAACTTTTTCCACCCATCCCCAGGCAAGGGAACCAGAAGCTGCTGCCAACCCTTGACTTGCCGGTCCCCGATTGGTATCCGTTCTGGCCCTGCTCCATTGTGGGCATCAGCTGCTTCCGTGGCACGTCCTCAACAAGCACCTTTGTGAGGAGCAAAACAGAACGGCTAGCCCACGCTTCCATGCAACCAGCACAGGGTGCACCAAAACAAGACAACAATAGCAGGAACAGAACCCTCTCCATGCTTCATTTCAGAAAGAGACACAGAGAGAGAGAGAGAGAGAGTTTGAGACCAGTACCAAGACCGCAGTTCACCTGGAAGTCACTAATCTCAGAAAAGGTGGGGATTGATAGCAAGGGAGAACTCTGAACCTTTTGAAAGCAACCTTCTGCCCCCACCCTCTTAATTCTGAACGCAGAAAGTTGCCTTACATCAAGTGAGTCCCTTGGTCCATCAGGTTTAGTAATGTCTTCTCTGACTAGAAAAAACACGCTCTCCAAGACCCTGAGGCAAAAGCTGCTTCCCCATCACAGGTATCCTTCTACCTTCCCACTTCGCAACCCCCAGAGCTAAGCCCCTAACACTGGAAAGAAGTCACCACAGTTTGCAGGGGGGGGGGGTCCCAATTCAAAGTAAGCCCAATTGCTGTGTTCTGAAAGGGTGTCCCTTTTCAGAACAGTTATTGCTGTTCCCAAGAACAATAGCTGAGTCAAGCAAGCCCCGGAATCACCTACATTCCTCATTCGGAGTTGGCTCCCCTGGGATGTTCAACATCACAGCCAGATATTCCAATGATAATTAAACCAGATTTAATGCTGAACCAGCAAATGGACTGCAACAAAAGCTATTCCAGCATGGGAGTCCTGAAGGGCAATGATCAAGAATAGGAAGTATTCATTTTTAAATGATTCACCCAATATGTATTATATTCAGACACCCTCCCTGGTATAGAAAATTTTCGTGATGCACCCAGAGTGCTTCCGTCTTGGGTACTCATCGTTGCCACCCTATCAGGTGAGCCAAGAAGGGATTCAAGGCTATCCACATGGCTTCCTTTTCAAGTTTCCCATCTTCCTTTACTCCTCCATTGGGGTAAATGTTCCGGCACTCCCTTGTGAGACGGCTCCTTCAGGAAGGCATTGCACAGTCCACCAGACCGCATCATTAGGCTGTTTTCCAGCTTCCGTTCTCTTCTGCTTCATTCTCCCCCATGCTGCCATACCTCATTATCTCCACAGCCGCAGAGGAGCTATCCTGACACGCAGCAGGTAGGGCAGAATGGGGAGCTCCATGCGCTGAGCTCCTCTCCTCTCTGTGGGCTCCCATCTCAATGACAAGCTCATTTCTCCGGAGGTCCAACAGTGGTGGCAGCACAATAACCAGCATCTCAAGGTTCAAGCCATACCACTGACCACAGCTGGAATGAATTAGCTAACCGTCTAAGCCCCTATTGTGAATTCAACTTCTCCAGGGGGCGGGGGAAGTTTTGGGGAAAGAAGGCAAAAAGTTGACAGCAGAACCAAATCACGGAGGGAAATGAAATAGCGCCCTTTGACTCTTTTTCTCAGGATAAGCTTATGCTCTCAATACATAATTTTGTGGGGGGTTTTCCTGAGATCTTGAGTCATAGAGAATGTGAGTTTATCTGTGCATGACGGGAACAAAGCTCAGTGGCAGAGCAGATGCTCTCCATGCTAAAGGCCAAAGATTCAGTCCTGGCTTAAGACTCTCCAGATAGGATGGTGGGCTAGAAATTATGTCCCCCCACCCATGACCTTGGAGAATTGCTACCAGTCAGAATCAAGAGGAGCCCTGCATCTGGATCCGACCAAAGGCCACCTAGCATAGCATCCTGTCCTCACAGTGGCCCGTCAGGTGCCCATCGGAAACCAGCAAGCAGGATCTGAGCTCAACAGCAATCTCCCCACTTGTGCTCTCCGGGAACTGGCATTCAGAGGCCTACTTAAAAGGACTGTTAAGGAATATTAATGCTACTGCTTCTTCACAAATCTCAAAGGATCAAAACGTTTATCAGAAATGGAATGTTTGCTCCTACAAATTTAGTCACTAGGGATGTGAAGCAGAATATTTTCCCCATCCTTAGTTTAGGGGGGGGGGCTCACATATTAATCTTTCCTCTCTTACTGTGAAAGGTTATTGAAATAAAGCCACACAGCAATTCAATTCAATTTACAATACTAGTTCAACATGTGCTATGACTATCCCACCACATAAACTTTTTTTATTTTTAAGGACAGGGGGAAAGGAAGGACCGGAGAGCCTCCCTTTTTAAAGGGACCCCTGACCATTAGGTCCACTCACGGACGACTCTGGGGTTGCGGTGCTCATCTCACTCTATAAGCCAAGAGAGCCGGCGTTTGTCCGCAGACAGCTTCCAGGTCATGTGGCCAGCAGGACTAAGCCGCTTCTGGCGAACCAGAGCAGCGCACAGAAACGCCATTTAGCTTCCCGCCTATTTATCTACTTGCACTTTGACGTGCTTTCAAACTGCTAGGTGGGCAGGAGCTGGGACTGAGCAACGGGAGCTCACCCTGTCGTGGGGATTCGAACCACCGACCTTCCAATCAGCAAGCTCTAGGCTTTGTGGTTTAGACTACAGCGCCACCCACGCTTGGACCTATTTTCCTCTTCCCCCGGCTCTTATGCTAAGGGTACGACTGAATTGCCCAGCTGAATCGGCCCAGTTACAACCGGGAAAAGGAAATTTAATCACTGTATGCTGCAAGCCTGCTAAATATTAAAAAGCCTGCTGGCAGACCACAGTTTGAACAGTCCCCTCCCTCCTTCCTCTCAACAGGCACTTAGCCCCACAGGCTTGGAGGCCTTCGGAATTTGCAGTCTTGTTAAAAAAAAAAAATCTCTCATAAGGGTTCTCAACCCATTTCCCCAGATACGCAACAAATTGAATAAGAGACTACATTGCACGGTGGATAACACAGTGGAAAATTGTTATTTATACCAATTTTTGCATAAAATGAGGCACCCTGGAGAGAGGGATTGAGGGCGTTGCCAATTCTTAGGCTCGCAAACGCAAGGTTACACCAGGCACGGCTGCTGAACTGTAATCCTGGGAGAAATGTAGGAGGAAGCAGAGGTGTGCCAGGCATACAAAAGGTGGCAGTGAGTTACATCTCACTCAGTGAGTTAGATGGCGAAGCGGCCAAGTTTGCTGAGTGGTGAAAACAAAAAAAGGATTGTGAAGAGCTCAAAAAGAAGCTCTCCAACTGAGCAAATGGGCCATAAAACGGCAAATGCAGTTCAATGCAAAGAAGTGCAAAGTGTTGTCTCCCATAAGCATCTGGTTGGCCACTGAGAGAACAGGATGCTGAACGAGATGGGCAGCTGGCCTGATCCAGCAGGCTCTCCTTAGGTTCTTAAGTGTAGTTAAGAGTTCTGTATCAGTTCCAGTTGCCAGTTTATATTCTGTAACCAGCAGAAGGCAGTCTAATAATGCACAAAGTCTCAAGTAAAAATGAAACACAATAAAATTCCATCTTCTCGAATACGTTTGGAGCAACACCCATTGGAGTTCCCAAACTGCTGTCCATCCAGGTCCCATCCTAGGATTTTATTCTTTATTTTATCCGATCTTTAACACACACCCTGGCGTTTTACTTTTACATCCGGCTATTACAGAGTTGGTGAATGTTGGTGGGATGTAGCCCATTTCTGAAATCAGTTGCAAGTATCAGTTTGCTGTGGCAGAGGGGCAGCAGAGCAGGATCAGAGGGGAATCAAGATTGATTGCTGAATAAGGCAGGGAATCTCTCCCTCCTGCTGTGACCAGCTCCCCTCCGCCCTGGACACCCAGAACAAGAGGACATAGCAAAGAGAGCCTTAGGCTGCTGGGGAAGGAGCCAGGGGGAGGAGTCTTAGAGAGCAGAGGACCTTCAGTCCTCAAAACTGCCTCATTGGGGGAAGACCTACTGGGAAGAGTTGCTGCGACCACTAGGCCTGCGCTGCTTTGGTTCCTTTGAGGAACTTCACTGACACCGGGTGTTTTATCGCTGACAGCATGTGCAAGGGGGTGTCCAATGTAGGAGAGGCCGTGCCATTGAGAAAGAAGAGCAAAACAGTCTCCCATGCATTCTGGATTATCGAAGGGATGGCAACAGAGACCTTTCATGGGCACCATTGAAAAAGGTACCATTGGACACACTGACACCAACAAATGCTGCGTCGCCAACCCTACAGATTTGGAACTGTCCTGGCTACTTTACCTACTCAAGTGCCCTTTCTTCCAAAATCAGCACATTCGTCATCTTTTTTTGGTATCTTCAGGAACCAGCACCCTGCTTCTTAGCCATGCCTGCTTTCCACCCAACCTAAATATGCATATTTTTTAGGCTGGGACATATGCAGCTGAAGAACCCCAAAGCTTCCTCGCAGCATTTTCTATCCTGCTTGGTTTGAATGAAGAGATTGTCTCGTTTCCCCCCACGTCTTACCCTTGGGCAGACCTTAAATCTGCTGGAAGCTTGCCAGTGCTCCCAGACAATCCTCCATACTTGACACTGCAGGTTAAGTCAGTTAACACCTGAAAAGTATCTCTGCCGTATTGCTCAGCCCCAACAGCTCTTGTTCTGATTTCCCCAGTTGGCTCAGGTCCCCAGCGCTAAAAAGAAAAGAGGCAGGATTACTCTAATACTGTTACCAATTTCAGTGTGAAAGCAGACCCGGGTATTATGGGGTGATTAGTACAGAGGCTGCTCAATATGTTCCCACAGAATGGCACAGCGAGAGGTTAATTATATTGCTACCGGAATCGGCTTCTGAGAAGGCCTTTCCTTTGGTTTAAGAGGGGAATTTAATTTTCACTCTTATTCAGTCCGGGGCTCTTTGGAAAGAGGAAAAGGATCTACTTATGCCAGAATTTAAGCAGCACTTTATGATCACAAGCCACAGTTTAATAGGCAATAAATCCATGCGATCAAACACACTTCACCTGCGACCCCCACCCCCCCAAAAAAGCCAGTTGGCTGCTCCAATGGAGGACAACAGAACAATGAGTGTTGAAACTTTTAAACGTCTTTATTGGGCTCCAAGTGCATTCCAACGTTTGCCTCTCAAGGCAATCTGCTTCAGCTGGAGGCATTCAAGGGGAATTAGTGCCAAATCAGCTCTGCTAATTCTGTGCTGAAAAGACTTCCAAATACCGGTAGTAGCTAGCAATGCTTATCAAGGATCCTAACACAGCAGACACACAGGTTCTGGCTCCGGCAAGATCCAAGAGAATCTTCCTTGTTCTTAAACCCCTGGAATCCGTTCAAGCAAGATAAGGAGCACACAGAACCACTTGGGCACAAATGATCTCATTTGTGTATTTTTTTAAAAAAACCAAATTAGACATATTTAAGAAGTATTTTAATCTAATACCCTAACCAAGGACTTTTAGCTCAGGAGGGATTTGCAATGCCAGTTCTTTAGCACCAGTAATCTTGGTTTAGGTTTAGATTTGTTAAAATTTGTACATCACTACTCTAGCTGGATGTAGAACGTAAGGTCCAAGCAAATGAGTATGTCCTGGTTTGCACATAATACTAAACCATGGCTTATTCAAACTATGGTGTGAGCCCAGCCGAGTAACATAATTATGGTTGATGGTGTTTCCGGCTTGGCAGGGGGTTGGACTGGATGGCCCTTGTGGTCTCTTCCAACTGTATGATTCTATTCTATCATTCTATGGTTTTCTTACTTCCAACAAACCACAATCCAAAGCCATGGTTTGCTGTTGGCTTACAAACCTTGGTTCGTTTTAAGTATGGTCTGGTGTTACATAACAACCCAACACTAGCCATGGTTTGTTTGGCCACCCCACCCTAGATGCTCACCAAGCTACAATGGCAACAGGCAAAAGCAGCTGGGAAACAAAACAAACTTTGGAGAAACAAGCCATGATTTGTTTGTCTGTGAGACAACTTGTGGTTTGTAAAGCTAAGTCACAGAGTGTGAACCAGGCCTGTATTTGGGTTCTGCCATGCTACTAGAGCAGGCATCCCCAAACTGCGGCCCTCCAGATGTTTTGGCCTACAACTCCCATGATCCCTAGCTAACAGGACCAGTGGTCGGGGAAGATGGGAATTGTAGTCCAAAACATCTGGAGGGCCGAAGTTTGGGGGTGCCTGTACTAGACAATCTTGAGCGTGGCCTTTTCCCTCCCTTTTTTAGTGTCTCTTCTCCATCATGATGTTATATTAATATCTACCAATTTGTGCATCTGATTAATATCTACCTTTGTGCATCTGAATGTTGTCCCTATTTTCAAAAAGGGGAAAAGAGAGGACTCAAACAATTACCGCCCAGTTAGCCTGACATCAATACCTGGAAAGATTCTAGAGCAGATCATTAAGCAAACAGTCTGTGAGCACCTAGAAAGAAACTCTGTGATCACTAAAAGTCAGCATGGGTTTATGAAAAATAGGTCATGTCAGACTAATCTGATCTCATTTTTTGACAGAATTACAAGCCTGGTAGATGAAGGGAACGCTGTGGATGTAGCCTATCTTGATTTCAGCAAGGCCTTTGACAAGGTGCCCCATGATATTCTTGTAAAGAAGCTGGTAAAATGTGGGCTAGACAATGCTACCATTCAGTGGATTTGTAACTGGCTTACTGACCGAACCCAAAGGGTGCTCATCAACGGCTCCTCCTCATCCTGGAGAGTAGTGACTAGTGGGGTGCCACAGGGTTCTGTCTTGGGCCCAGTCTTATTCAACATCTTTATCAATGACTTGGATGATGGGCTTGAGGGCATCCTGAGCAAGTTTGCAGACGACACCAAATTGGGAGCGGTGGCTAATACCCCAGAGGACAGGATCACACTTCAAAATGACCTTAACAGATTAGACAACTGGGCCAAAGCAAACAAGATGAATTTTAACAAGGAGAAATGTAAGGTACTACACTTGGGCAGAAAAAAATGAAAGGCACAAATACAGGATGGGTGACACCTGGCTTGAGAGTAGTACATGTGAAAAGGATCTAGGAGTCTTGGTAGACCACAAACTTGACATGAGTCAGCAGTGTGATGCAGCAGCTAAAAAAGCCAATGCAATTCTGGGCTGCATCAATAGGAGTATAGCATCTAGATCTAGGGAAGTAATAGTACCACTATATTCTGCTCTGGTCAGACCTCACCTGGAGTACTGTGTCCAGTTCTGGGCACCACAGTTCAAGAAGGATACTGACAAACTGGAACGTGTCCAGAGGAGGGCAACCAAAATGGTCAAAGGCCTGGAAACAATGCCTTATGAGGAACGGCTTAGGGAGCTGGGTATGTTTAGCCTGGAGAAGAGAAGGTTAAGGGGTGATATGATAGCCATGTTCAAATATATGAAAGGATGTCATATGGAGGAGGGAGAAAGATTGTTTTCTGCTGCTCCAGAGAAGCGGACACGAAGCAATGGATTCAAACTACAAGAAAGAAGATTCCACCTAAACATTAGGAAGAACTTCCTGACAGTAAGAGCTGTTCGACAGTGGAATTTGCTACCAAGGAGTGTGGTGGAGTCTCCTTCTTTGGAGGTCTTTAAGCAGAGGCTTGACAGGCATATGTCAAGAATGCTTTGATGGTGTTTCCTGCTTGGCAGGGGGTTGGACTGGATGACCCTTGTGGTCTCTTCCAACTCTATGATTCTATGATAAAGAGGGCTTTAGCCCATGAAAGCTTACAAAATATATTTGTTGGTCTTTAAGATGCCACAAGATCCTCGGTTGTTTACACTAGATTGCAACATATTCCATTTATGTGCCACATTTCCTTTTACAGAATGATCCTTTGATTGTTTGTACTAAGATATTTAAGAATTATCTCCTTTTCTGTAATGTCAACAAGAGAGCTTATTTTTTTAAAAAAAAATACACTAGAATTCATGCCTTATTCTATATCACTAATAAAGTCCATCTTCCTGAAATAAAAGCACCATGTTTTCAAAGTATTTATTGCCAATTTTAAGCAAAATAATCACATTTTCTTAGCTGCAGGGCACATGCTAAGCAATAGCCCATCTCAGAAACCACTTCAATTAGGGGCTTTCTTGTATAGAACAAATTGGATGAAGGCATGGGACTAAAGTGGAACAAGGAAACGAATGGAGCAGCCAGCTGTAGAGAATGTCACAGTAGAGACGGTGGTCTGTTCCCAAACACCGTGGCAATTTGAATTTTACCTTCTCACTCATTCAGGAGCCATTCTAAAGTAGAGCTAAGAACTTTGCTACGGATAGATCCCTCATAAATCCTGCTATGTAAGTATTTGCCACCCCACATCTGAAATTTTGAACGGTTATCTAATTAATTGTTCCTCACCTTTGTTCTCACAACACCTGCCAAGTTTTATTACCATTTTGGAGATAGAACAATGGACACCAAGCAATTTGGCCCAAATCTCATAGTTGAGTCCTTGGCTGCAAATTGTGAAACCCACTCTTTGCATGCTGAAGGTCCTAGAATCCATTCTCAGATTTTAGGTGGAGAAGATCCTTCTCTACCCCGAGACCCTGAAAAGCTATTGCCAATCAGAGCAAAGAATACTGGACAAGACAGACCAATTGTGTGAAGTGTTGGAGGCATCTGGCTTTGGTCCATACCCTTTTGAACTACACCAGCCTTCCCCAAATGGGGCCCTCCAGATTTTGGGACAACTCCCATCCATCCCAGTTTAATAATATCATCTGCGCCTAGCACAGGCATTGGAGAGAAAAAAAAACCCAAGTAGCAGTCCTGTGATTGTGGGGCCCTTATCATCGAGACTGACCACAACAGGAGTGCTGGCATCCTTTGACATTTGGAAAAAGCTTTACAAAGTTGTGCTCTATGCCAATCAAGACAGTGAGGGGTGGAAGGGAGAAGTCTGTGTTCCTGTTTTAAATTATAGTTCCTGGACTATATATCCCTGTTTACCGGTTACCTGACCCAGGAATTTGAGGACAATACTAGAAATGCACATCAACACATTTCTGCTCTCCAATGCAGTTCTCAAGCAGGCTATTAGCTATGATCAGAAGCAGCAGAAGGCCCAAAGCCCTTTCCCCCAACCTCTGGGTATTTCCTACTGGAACCACTTCTCACCGCATCTCACACACCACACAAATCAAACTGAGTGAACCCACGCCATTAAGAGGGAGAGGTCAATTTTATTTATTTCGTACCACCATTCAATCATGGTCCCAGGAACAGGGAACAATACAGGTTCTGGGGAAACGGCAGAATGTAGCAGCAATAATTCACAATCTCTCATCCCCTCTAGGCAATGGAGCAACTGAGCGCCATATAATGGACCGGGGTAGGCTGAAACATCCAAAATCCCTAGATGCCACGACTTGAGGAGAAATGCATGCTCTAAATCAGCTTGTTATTAAATAACTTGCACTCTTTATTATCGGGCAGGGCCAAAGGGACATTTGCCAACAAAGGGAAATGACCCGTGATCTTTGCTAGTTCAAGTCTCTAGTTCAAGCCTGCACAATCGGTGACCCACTAGGCCTGGATTCGGCCAAAGTATCGCGGCCTGTGTGCACACTCACAGAACCAAGGGCCTGTTGGACGGCTGGGCTTAGTGCAGTCTTCACCAGCCCAGCACCCTCCAGACGCTTCGGACCCCAGCGCCTATCAGTTGGGGGGTTGGAGTCCATAACATTTGGAGGGCACCCCTGGGTAGAGCCACCCCTGCTTCAAAACCTATGAGCCACCCCGGATTCAAGAAGGAAGAGCAATTTAATTTAACCCTGTGAAATGTTTCCACCTACTGCATGCTTTCCTTAATAAATTATCTCCATTAAATTACAGAACATAACAGAGATATTTATTGTGGCCATCGAGCAGGTTTTGTTCCGCTCACCCAATCAATTTGATACTCGCGCCGCGGTTAGCATAAGGCTAGCTGGCTGGAACAGACCTTGAGGGTAGTGTGCAGAATTTTATGAAAGTAGTAATTTACCGATTACACCCAAGAACACTCATAGCAGTGGCAATGATTAAACTTTCTTAATGCAGAAACTACGAAAGCCCATGACAGCTGGGGGGGGGCACATACCATTCCTTTCTCAGCTCAAAATCCCTTTCCTCTCACTAAGGGTCTCTTGGTCGCTTTTTCTTTTTTCATTTCCCAGACACACTACATCATCCAGGCCTCTTCTTCCGAGGAATACATGTAGAAAGGGCACTGCACCCCTCTTTCTCTGCAAACTCAAGCATAACCTCCTCTCTCCCATCTCCTTAGCTCTCAACTTTTCCATTATGTTAGAAACGCTTTAGGTATATTTTTAAAGGGCCACTATCAACTTTTTTAGGGACGCAGGTGGCGCTGTGGGTTAAACCACAGAGCCTAGGGCTTGCCGATCAGAAGGTCGGCGGTTCGAATCCCCGCGACGGGGTGAGCTCCCATTGCTCGGTCCCAGCTCCTGCCAACCTGGCAGTTCAAAAGCACGTCAAAGTGCAAGTAGATAAATAGGTACTGCTCCAAGTGGGAAGGTAAACGGCGTTTCCGTGTGCTGCTCTGGTTCGCCAGAAGCGGCTTTGTCATGCTGGCCACATGACCTGGAAGCTGTACGCCGGCTCCCTCGGCCAATAACGCGAGATGAGCGCACAACCCCAGAGTCGGTCACGACTGGACCTAATGGTCAAGAGTCCCTTTACCTTTACCTATCAAGTTTTTTAAAAATCCAGCATATAATATAGTAATACATTTTACAGGTAACCTATAAGGATATTGCAGGAGGTCTATCTATCCTTCAGTGGTCTATCGATAACCCATTGTGGATTGCTGAAGATAAGAGGTTTCAGAGTCTTTGTTTTAAATGGGAAGCAATCTAGCAGAAGATTGCGCAAAGGACATCTGGGGGGGATTTTTTTCGAGGGCACGAGGAGTGTCAACAAAGGCAGCTCATGCCCAGCTCATCGGTGGAAGCTTCCAGGGTGCAGCCTTGTCCAAAGAGTTGTGCATGTCTTCCTTCCGCTGGCAGGTGAAGACTTTCAATTTCCAACAGGATTCGGGGGACCGATTGCTTTTAATGAACGGACTGGTGCCGTGCTGTTTTTTATGTAATTATTTGTATAGTCTTAATAATGTGTGTGTGTGTGTGTGTGTGCTTCTTTGGCGATTCCTTGTAGCCGAGAAAGATTGTCGTCCATGAACACAGTCTTAACCGTGTCCCCATAAGTGACCGTGGAGGCCAACTCTCTCTCACACACATAGTATGTTGGCTTTGTTACATGTGTTTAATTGCATGAGTTTTCATATGCTGTTTTCAATCCCTTTGCTAGTCCGTTGGAATCCATTTGCTTCTTTGTTTTGTTTGTTGCTTCACATTTTGGCTATAGCCTAAACTTTAAAAAAAGGTAAAGGACCCCTGACAGTTAAGTCCAGTCACGAACGACTCTGGGGTTGCGGCGCTCATCTCGCTTTACTGGCCGAGGGAGCCAAAGTTTGTCCACAGTTTTTCTGGGTCATGTGGCCAGCATGACTAAGCCGCTTCTGGCGAAAGCAGAGCAGCGCACGGAAACGCCAATTACCTTCCCACCGCAGCAGTACCTATTTATCTACTTGCACTGGTGTGCTTTCGAACTGTTAGGTGGGCAGGAGCTGGGTCTGAGCAATGGGAGCTCACCCCGTTGCGGGGATCTGAACCGCCAACCTTCCGATCGGCAAGCCCTAGGCTCAGTGGTTTAGACCACAGCGCTACCTGCGTTGACCAATAAACTTCAGACTAGAGACAGATAAAGATATAGAGATACATATAAATATGTGAGTTTTAATTCTATCAATGTTTAATTTTTTATGCCTGTTTCTTTTCTATGTTTTTAGCTGCCCTTATTTTTATCCATAAGCCAAGCTGAATCCCTGTCAGGGAAAAGGGCGGGATATAAAAATATATAATGACAACAACAACAACAACAACAACAACAACAACAACAACAACAACAACAACAACAACAACAACAACAACAACAGACCATTGCCAGAGGCAGCAATCTCACAGACGCTGGAAGGAAGAAGTAGGAGGCAGCAGCAGAAGACAGCTCCTTATGCCCAAAAGAGATGGGTCTCATCCACAGACCCAGACACAGCAGTCAGCTTCATTAACTAAAGGCTTGATATTATCAGTTGGGAGGGAGAAGAAGCTTGCTAGGAAGGCGAGCAGGACCGGGTGCGGGGGAAAGAGACCGTGCATATCAGGTTGAGGTTGTATACATCATTTGCAGCTTAGGCTAAGAATCAGTCATCAGCCAGCCAGTCAGCCAGCCTCGGAGATCCATAATGCAAAAACGAAGCAATACAACAGAAGCCAACGCATTTCAAGCCATCAATATAAGGAATCGTAGCTGTAATCCAGGCTAATGGAATAACACTCAGGAGCGGAATGCAAAAGAACATTATTATGGTGCTTTAGCATTTGGACTATTAAAAGGAGAGCAAGATCGTTAGACACTGACAGAGCTCTGGGCAGCGTGGCATGACAGCCCCCCACCCACCCCAGCAAAAAGCCACACAGCCCCTCTCAGTGCCACTGTGCAGGGCAATATTGCCAAGAGGAAAAGAGGTGGAGGGCAGTTTCTGAGTCAAAGAGGGCAGCGGGCTGGGGAAGAGGGCAAGAAGATCAGGAGGAAGAGACTGCAACTCTTGGGAAACAGTTTGAAAGTTAGTGGAGATAAAAGAGGGAGACAGTGAGATTGGGAAAGGTGGAGACTTACGGGGCATGCTTTATGGTGCAGCCATGTTTTTCTCCACAACGAATAATCTCCCTTTTAAAAATAACAATGGAAACTCTGATTCTATAAGATGTCAAATTCCATCCCATGCAGAAGATCCCACCGGTTATCGGAATGCACGCTCGCACCCCTGGCTGCAAAAAAAATAATAAATTGTTATTGTTGTCGTTCTAAAGCCGCAAGGCGTAAGGGGAGCCAAGATCCATCCGTCAGTCTCTTAGACCCACCTATCCGTCTTTCTGATCAATCCGCCCATCTGTTTAATCTATTCAACCTCCCTCTGCACTTTCCTTCACCCATCTGTCTGGGCCCTGTCTATGTGTAGAGCACAATCTCGGCATCTGTCTGTGGAATCTGTCATTTCAAATTTGTCTGCCACCGGAACTCTTAACACAACACGCAGCTCGGGCATTATGGCAAGTTAATGATGTGCAACAGGACACATGTTCGTGCGGACGCTGGGAAGATCGAGGGCTCTGGCGCTTACAGAGGCTCCCTTTGAATGATTTATTCTCCATTATTAATATCCAGTGGACCAAAGATTGAATGAAAGATGCAAGGTTTTAGGGTGTTTCTTTTGGAAAGAAAATAAAGAAGCAGCCCTCAAAACCAAGGACTGCATACCCAGACAATGCAAACATCTACTAATCCCAACTTTAACCTTAACTCTGGCCTTGTAGCAAAGAGGCCTGTTGAGACAGAACAAGCAGGACCCATTCTTAAAACACAAAGAGGAAGAAAGATGGACTAATGTGAAGGCAGCAAGACACAAACACACCCCTGATAGTGCACTCAGTCACCTGCAAGGAATTGCCCCGGATGACAGCAGGTGAGAGGCACCGTGTCCTGCCACCTTCCCCAGGAAAGGCATCTGAACTCATTCATGGCGGCGGCAGTGGCCTCTCCCAGGCAACCTTCAAGGACCAGCAGAGGAAGTGCACACAGCCAAGGTTGCACCATGGCATATTTCCAGAAAGCTACAAGGGCCCACCTCAACTGCCTCTCCCCAGAAAGGGGCCTGGGCAGAATGGGAAGCAAGCAGAGCAATGGCTGCAACTGAACCAATTGATTGCAAATTGGCCATAGCGGACCAGGAAAATGAAGAAGGTGAACAATAAATCACCATCGTCTAATCTTTTTGTCTGGGACTACTAGTCACACTGCATTGCCCCCCCCCCCCAGCACCAGCAAAATCAGATTCTGTCTTCCAAAAAAGGTATGTGAATCAACAAAACCTTTGTAGAAGTTGGCACGCCCAGGTCTGCTTGCTTCTTTATGAAAGGGATGCTTCAGATTTTGGAGAAATTCTCAACGAGATGGGCTGTGGTGAAGGAGGCAAAGATTGGGTGAGAAAGAAAGAAAGAAAGAAAGAAAGAAAGAAAGAAAGAAAGAAAGAAAGAAAGAAAGAAAGAGAGATACAGGAGAGGGCAGATGAGAGGGCATAGAAGAACCACTCGCATTAACCAGGCAACCTCGCCTGGGAGATGATTACTTGCTTTCTGAGGGTCGGAGGAAAGGTGAGAAACGAAGCCAGGGAGGTTCTTGTGAATCCAGATGTTCGGTGCTTAACTCCACACATGCAAAATTGAAAAGCCCATTAATTCCCAGAACATCCACTGCCAGCATTTTAATATGGTTTGACTGCTTCCTCCTGATGCAGGCTCTCTTGAAATGTGTGCCAAGGCAAGAGGTGGGCCCCTAAACGGCTCCCCTAAACACACCTATAAATAACCCTCTGGCCACACAAGCACTCTTCCCCCGTTGGGGATTTCCCCCCCCCCTTCTTCGCGGTATTAAATTAGGCATGTAAATCTCACCTCTGCTACCGAAGATTCACGGTGTATGGCTTCGAGGCCTCAGAAGGCTAATGCTGATTTAATACCCAGAGATCTTTACTGATGATTGGTGGCCCATTACGCTCCCATCGTCAGCACATTACACAGCACAGAGAGTGCACTCCTGCTTCCACCTTGGCTTTTAAGCACTTCCACCCTGCACATCTTGCAACCCACAAAGTATGTCCAATGCAGGCAAGCCGGCCTCGCCGAGTCCGACCCAGAACTTTGCTGGTGCAAGAAGCTGTGGTGCCCACCACCAGGGGGCTGTGCTACACTGAACATTCAGAACGTCCCAATCAACTGCAAAAACTCTCGTGCTACATTGCCTAATACAGACATGCCGGACTGGATCCAATCACCAAACTTAAAGCCCCAGGAGCAAAACCATGGGGCTGGCATGCTCCCTCGGCCTCTCCTGTGCATGAATCCCACCTCAACTTCCCACACTTCTGGAGTGACGGTTGCCTTCAAAGTGGAACTTGCAACCCGGTTAGCGAAGACTTTGTCGCCATTTCCCGATTTCCCCCTACAATTTACAACCCCTCTCTGTAGATTTCCCCAAGACAGCTCACACGTAAATGACCAAATAATAAGAAAATATTTGAAATGAAGGGACCTGCACAAAGGCGTATAAAACAAGGTGTGGAGAACCCAGGAGTTTTGAACCTGGCTCTCACATGCCCAGACCCAACACCCTCTCTGCAAGATAGCACCCCTCTGCTGCTCTGAAAGGTACCTAGAAAAAACACAAGTATGTGGGTTGCATTTTTTTGCTGGGGATAAATTTCACGCCTGCAAACTCTCTGAATTTTAGCTGAGGGTGTGTGTGTGTGCGTGTGCACAAGCACAATAACCCTGTAAGGCGGGCGCCTTTATTATTTTCACATACCAGGGAGAAGGAGCCATATGCCCAGGTCCCAAATACCTTATTCTCAGGGCACCTACACTCTTGCCAGGGCTACCTCTTATTCCCCTGCTTTGAACCCTCAGCTGGAATGTGTCCGTGAACTCTGATAACGCCTCTTTCCTCTGATAACACCCCGCCCACTTTTGCCTCTGGCCCCGCCCACCACTGTCATATTCCCGCCCCCCGCCACTGAAGGTTGCCCCAGAGGGGAATGTGGCCCTCTGGCTGAAAAGACCCCTACCCCCTGCCATAGTAAAGGTAAAGGGACCCCTGACCATTAGGTCCAGTCGCGGACGACTCTGGGGTTGCGCCGCTCATCTTGCTTTACAGGCCGAGGGAGCTGGCGTATAGCTTCCGGGTCATGTGGCCAGCGTGACTAAGCCGCTTCTGGTGAACCAGAGCAGCGCACGGAAACGCCGTTTATCTTTCCGCCAGAGCGTTACCTATTTATCTACTTGCACTTTGACGTGCTTTTGAACTGCTAGGTTGGCAGAAGCAGAGAACGAACAACGGGAGCTCACCCCGTCGTGGGGATTCGAACCACCGACCTTCTGATCAGCAAGCTGTAGGCTCTGTGGTTTAACCCACAGTGCCACAGGGCCAATCACACTTTTAACTTGCGATCGCCAGGATTTGAACCCAGAACTCCCTGGCCCCATTTCACACCTGCATGCTGCTAACAAGTGAACCAGAACAGCTCCCTCCTCTCCTCCTAGGTTTACATGGCCTGTGGCCTGAAGTGGGCGATTTGGTTCTGCTGGAAGATGGCAAGCGGGCGAGGAGCAGCCATGCGCTTCTTCTGTTCTCTGCGGAGACTGCCAGAGAGGTGGCTGCAGTCTGTGCGCGCGTTTCCTTGCTCAAGCCCCAGTTAAAGAGAGCAAATGGGTCCCCAGCGTATTGGGCCTTGTTCAAACACAACCCCTTATGATAACGAAGGGGTTTTCTGCCAAACGCTGTTTCCTCCCCCCCCCCTCCAAACGCCCTGCACCTTCAGCGGATGATTATTAATGCCTTTGCAGGAGCCCAGTCCATTTCTCTAAATGAGAACCGCCGTGGCAGTCCAAGCAAGAATGAAACGTGATAAATGCGCCCCCTCCCCACCCCGCTCGCTCGGCAGGAGCCGCCAGGGGTTCTCATTCTAACAAGCTTCAGATGTAAGATGACTGGAATAACAAAGTATGAATTTTTATGAGTCTAATAAATCACTCCACTTTTCCTGCTCTTCATCGTTTTCAGCACTTCAAGCATTTGGGGGGGGGGAGATCCAGGACTGTAATCAAATGGCCTTGTGGATCACACGCAGGAGGAGGAAGGGGGAGGCGAGAGGAGCCAGAAGCCCCTCTTTCCTCACAGGGCTCAGGAAAGGTTTGCACTTGGCTGGGGCAAAGCAATTCTCTCTGGCTAATGATAGGAAATGCAAAAGCCAAGGGGCTATTTTCTCTCCATCCCTTTGCCCTACCGCAGACTCCCCAAGCATCAGGGCACTCAAAAATGCTTATTTAAAGATCCCAGGAGAAAACCTTTCCCAGGGGACTCTCATTTGCATCACAAGGCAACGAGGGCTGGGGCAAATCACAGGCACATGCTTCCAAATGCTAAGTGAAAGTTGTTGGAAACCACAGAAGGGGAAAGTGTTGCTCTGGTGCCCTGATCCTGCTTGTGGGTTTCTCGCAGGCATTTGGTTGGCCACTGTGAGAAGAGGATGCTGTCCCACGGCGGGGCGGGAGGGACAGGACATGACTCTTGGGAAGTTTTTAAATGTTTTATGTTTTATTGTGTTTTTTACATTTTGTAAAAACTGGCTGGGGCAACCCAGTCAGATAGGCAGGGTATAAATAAAAATAAATAAAAATAAAAATACTTTGGCCACCTCATGAGAAGAGAAGAATCCTTGGAAAAGACCCTGATGTTGGGAAAGATGGAGGGCACTAGGAGAAGGGGACGACAGAGGACGAGATGGTTGGACAGTGTTCTCGAAGCTACGAACATGAGTTTGCCCAAACTGCGGGAGGCAGTGGAAGACAGGAGTGCCTGACGTGCTATGGTCCACGGGGTCACGAAGAGTTGGACATGACTAAACGACTAAACAACAACAACAAATAAAAATTATTATTATTATTATTATTATTATTAAGCATAAAAACTTAAGAGACCTACAGCTGGTTCAGGGGCGCTAGAATCTGAATGTTGGAAGGTTTGAGACAGATTTTTAATATTAAAAAAAAAACTTATTTGAGCTGCACATACGGTATTTAAACTATGGAACTTATTTAACAATCTGCTGGACTAGATGGGCTATTGGCCTGGCCCAGCAGGGCACTTGTTATGTTCTTATGAAAAGTTCCCCAACAGGGAAGAATACACGTCTGTTTTTATGCAGTGACGCAGCGGCAAATTCTGACATGCAGGCACTCTGCACAAGAACACCCAGAGCCTCACCTTCTCTAAGAAAACATGGCAAACACCACAATCTTTTGGACAATGCAGACATTGTGGCTGGAATACCAAGCCAGCTTTCCTCTCCCACTTCCCCTTGCTCACTACTGTGTGACATTTGGATTGGTCATAGGAAGGTTTAGCCCTTAGCCACACATGCTAAAGTAGCTCACCTCTGCTTAGCTGGGTTTTGCTCCAAGATCTGCTTATCTGGCAATACAGAGCATTTGCAAATAGCATCCCCAGGAGAGAACATCTTTGTCCCGGCTCTGAAATATGAGGTGGTACTTTGGTCCCAACCATCTCTGCTCCACTACACCATCTGCTGCCAGTCAGTGGAGGCAACACTGAGCTGGATGGGACCAATGGTCTCACTCGCTATAAGGCAGCTCCCTCTGCTCCTCTTGCTCTCCTTCATGGGAGGTCTCTTGAAGATGCTCCAGCTCTGAATTCCCATACGGATTCCACTCTATGGTTCAATGAAGTCATGGGATGAACAAATTCTTATCTGCCCCTAGTGACACCACCCTCCCAAGCTTCCAAGCAGCACCAAGCCCAGGGCGAGGCAGAGATTTCTCTCCTGGGACGGCCCATGGACCCTCTGACAGTCTTTGCAAGATTACCAACTCCTGAAGAGAGGCTTGACGATCACGTCCCTCCCCGCGATCACTCAGTGGCAAAGCACATCCTTGGCATGCAAAATCCCTATCAACTCCAATTAGAAAGATCGAAGAGATGGGGGAATACTTCTTCCTGCCCCCGCTGCTGCCAACTCGATAGGCAAATAGTCTGAGGAAGGAAGCTCCTCCCCTGACAAGCGCAGGCGGATCAGCCGGGAAGTTAGAGGGGTAAAGAAGAGTAACAAAAAGAATAGAACTTAGGTGCACCCCAAATATGCTAGCAGAAAGTTATCTGGCAGCCCATGCAGCAATGAGCACCCTACAAACTGAAGCATTCTAGACATTAAAATGACCTAATGTATTACTTCCTCCACTCAAAATGTTACCAGCTCATTCAGCTGTGTGTGTGTGTGTGTGTGTGTCACACTTTGTGGTGCATGGTTAACCTGGAAAGTTGCTTGCCCAGAGGGAATTGTTACTTGCCCCACGAGGCTAAGTGCGAGGCTGCTTTTAAGATATTTACTGAGGCACAACATAACATTTAAAATCTGAAAGAGGTTCTGTAGAACGCCACATCTGATCTGTGGACCATGTCACTGTGGTCCACTTCAGATAATGTGAAGAAAATCCCATATAACAGATGAGAAATAAATAATCTGCCCCATGGAAGCTTTGCTAGTAACCCCTAATGAGAGATCAAATTAATCCTGAAAGTGCTTTCCATGTTCAGGGCCTGCTCACATTCTGTGCCAAGAAAGTCAAAGCCCTGTGCCAAGAAATCTCGAATAAATCACACAAATCAATAATATTCATGCTTGCCCCCCTGTTTTGCATAAACTTTTTCCTCCATTTGCATGCCTCATTCTGAACTTGGTATCTGAGTTTTCGCGGGTTCAGAGTATTGTAGGACAAAGAAGAGTGCAAGGACAGGAAAGGACTGATAGAGATGCAAGGGCTGCTACAAATAAAAGACCTACAAGAGGGGAACCGGAAGCCACAGAACATTTAACACCTGAACTAAGGAAGCTTTCCCCATGCGCCTCAGCCAGGTTTTCATGTCATACTTTTGCAAAACCATCAAACACACTTTGCAGAGCTTTACAGAGAGTAACAGGAGCAGGAAAGACAGGCTCCTGCCCGCAAAGACTGGGCACATTTTGATCATGTGCGGATACGAAAAGGAAAAAAGCAAGAGGCAAAAGAAAAAAAAGGATGAATTAGAGCCAAGATGCTCAAGTACCCATTGCTCCCGAGGTCGCTGGAAGTCCAGAATTACAGAAGGCAAACACCATTCCAGCTCTGGCTATTTCCCTATCAGGAGTGCAGTTTTGAGTTGATCAACATGGCCTGGTTTTGAGTTGATCAACCTGGCCACCCCTGAATTGGTTCCTTAAATCCATCCAATGTGTTTTTCATGCGCAACCACTTTTCATTTGCTTCTCCAGCACAGCACTGAATCAGGGAGGGAATTCATCTTTGACAAACATTTACCGATTATCAAATCACAACCGCAGCCACAGACAGGGGCAATAAGTCACTTTAAGCAGCCGCCCGAACCGCAGTCTGAAGAGTTTGGGCAGCTCTGCGATGACAAATAACTCCTGTCAACACCACATGTTCCCTTGCGCGCGGGATCCTTGTTCTCCCTTGTTCCACGCTACCTGGTGTTTAATGACAGCGCTGTCAGACGAAGACAGAGCCCTCTGCGTCTGTGGACTGTCAACGCCCTATTAGAGAGAAGATTGAGACCCTACTCTTCTTAAACTCACTCAAGCAACACAACCTGCTAGTTTTTATAATTATTGTTCGAGAGCCATCGATCGCGGGCTGACACCTAACCTATCTGTATGAAATGGGAGTAGTTTGCTGGGTGACAGTTGCTATAGATTATGGAAGGTGGGGGTCGTCCCCCCCACTCCTTCCCACTAGGCTGCAAAGACTAAACTGAAAAGGAAGCCAAAAATGGTATGAGTGAGAGTACTTATATTCATTCTCTTTCTCTCTCTCTCTCTCTCTCTCTCTCTCACACACACACACACACACACATAAAACCAGAGTCATCTGCAGGCTGTTTCCCATGTTACGATTTCCCAAGAGGACAAACTCCCGTAAGCCAGTCCCATAACACGGAAGAGCTGATTTACACCTAACTAAATTTAGCCTCTGTTGAAGAAGTAACATACCAGACGCTGTGTGCTGTGGCAGTGAAAGGTGCCAGGAACTGTTAGAAAATGCATTTTCGAGTATAATAATTCACCTTAAACAACGTGATTGTATAAAGTTTTATTACTTACAGTTGCCCATAACTGCTTGCAACTATAATCAGCCCACCGCAAATATATAGAAAAAAAGGATCTCAGCAGACAAGAGAGGAAAAGCATGAAACTGACGACAAATGGAAATTGCACTGACTCTGCCCCTGGACATCTTGCAGTGCTCAAAACCCACCCAGAAGCCTTGAGGAGGAATAGCCTGAAGGCCTCTCCAGAGGGAAGGGAAGGTTGCCAGCTGCTGAGCCCAGGTGGCTCAGATCCTTTGGGACAGGAAACTGGGAGCCCTCCAACATCAGCCCTCCAACCGCCCCAAGGCTGTCTGCTCCCCAAGAGGTTGCCAGTCGAGGAGGCAACTGGCCACACAATGGAGCCACAGGACACTGCTGCTGCAAGCCAGAGCAATGATCTTTCAAATGCTTTGCACCCTCTGCACAAGGGGAGGGGTATGAGCTGCTGCCTGCCCTGATCAGGTATTACCTACTGTATATGAATTTGTTTCAGAGCTTTGTCGAAGCAACATTGTCCCCGTCCCCTTCCTCCTGCAGGCTGCCCACAACACTGCCCCTTGCTCTGCCAACCGCCTGGTCCTGTCCTGCAACCCTTACTCTTTCTTGCCTCTTGGCAATCAACACCCCAGCAGCAAAAACCCTGGGTCCAGGGCAAATGAAAGACTTATAAAACAATCAGGGCTTTGTCGGTTGTTGGTCTGCAAAGATGGGCATGTCAGAGCTGGACGAAATCTTGAGAGTAACGCAGGAAGCGTGAGAGGTACCAATGGAAAAACACTCACAAAAGGAAGCAGAGTTGTCTGAGATACGCCTTCCTGCTCCACAGAAACCTGCTCCTATGCCACATTCAACACCTGAGGCCAGAATCCATGTGCTGCAGCCTTTAGAGGTGTACTTGGTGGTGCCACAAGAGAGAGTCACAAAACGCACCTGGCGCCTAGCTAATTTTGAACAGTGCCTATGGGCTCCCAATTGGTTACTGTGAAAACAGGATCCTGAACTAAGATGGTCTTTGACTTGATCCTCCTCCAGCAACAGAAGCAGGGCTCTGTTACCAAGTGTCCCAGTTTTGCAGGGACGGTCCTAGAATATCTAGAATCATAGAATCGTAGAGCTGGAAGAGACCACAAGGGCCATCCAGTCCAGCCCCCTGCCGAGCAGGAAACACCATCAAAGCATTCTTGACATAGGCCTGTCAAGCCTCCGCTTAAAGACCTCCAAAGAAGGAGACTCCACCACACTCCTTGGTAGCAAGTTCCACTGCCGAACAGCTCTTACTGTCAGGAAGTTCTTTCTAATGTTTAGGTGGGATCTTCTCTCTTGTAGTTTGAATCCATTGCTCCGTGTCCGCTTCTCTGGAGCAGCAGAAAACAACCTTTCTCCCTCCTCTAAAGCCATCTAAAGCCATCACAGCTTCTGCCTTGATCCCAGGCTGACCCAACTTCTCCCGGTCAGCGGGCGGGGTCTGCAGAAGCAGCTCCTGGGGCGCCACAGACCTTGCGAAGGAGACAAGAGAGTGCCTTCCCGTTCCTTCCCCACCTACAGGGCGCTTTCCCGAGACCTTCTGAACTACAACTCCCATCAGCCCCCAGGAGAGGGGCCAGAACACACGTGATCGCAGAGGAGTCTCAGCTGCCGCTGGCCTGGCGCAGCTTCCATAACACACATGCATGAGAGAGGCCCATGCTTGGCCCTGAGATGCCCGCCCAGAGTTTCCCCACATGGCTGCCATGGCGCAAACACACTCTGGGAAGCTTTGGGTTGTCATGGCAGCGCCCCCACCCCACCCCAGGAGGATGAGTTTTATCTGGAGAACATCGACAAGTTCATCATGGACCAGAACTGAGTTGTGAGTAGGGTCCTTGTGGAGCAAAAGGGGTCCTGGGGGGCACGGGAGCTTCGGAGGGAGGGGGCCGGTGGGGGGATTTGAGGAGTCGGGGCAACAGTCAGCACAAGGCGGCAGAGCAGGAGAATGCCGTGGGGAGGTGAATTGGACACAGAGGGGTGGTCTTAATTCATTTTCATTTATTGTTATTATTGCTATATATTTCTTTGCACACCGTCTTTTTTCACCCTGGCTGCTTACAGCTAAGAACAGCTTGAAAACATAAGAGGGCGGACAGACCCTCCAACATTCCTCGGATGAAAATGCCCCTAGATTTTCAACTGAGGAATGTTTGGAGGGCATCCGTTCTTAGTCATCAAAGGTGGAGATGCAAACGTACAGGGTGGGGAGTCAAATGACGTGGGAAGATGTCACCAAACTGGTGTCCCCAGCCTGCCCCTCATCCGACACCCTCCAAACAGGCGGGAGAGAGGGAAAGTTGCCGTTTGACAGGTAGCCCTGTTCTATCCGACAAGTCAATAATCCAACCTCTCCGCCACGATCGGAAGCGCTTTGCTTTTTGTTCTTAAATCTTCAAAGTCCAATCCGCTGGCTCTCACATCGCTTTCCCCCCCCCCCAGCTCACACACTCTCTCTCCCAACAATCCCATCCAACCAAAAAGAGTGTTGCTTTTTCCAATGCTGAAACTTACAGCGGCTTTGCGCTTCCTGTTACCTAGAAAACATCTAATTTTCTAAACTGTGATTGACAGGCGAGCAGATCGGCTTCTTCCCTTGTACCTTCTCCTTGGGATTACCAAAATGATGCCTGGGGGAGGGGGGCAGGCGGGGAGGCAGGAGAGAAACTCCCTTATCCACACGTCCAGTCTGACAAGCAATTCTCGACAAGCGCTTGGCAAATATTTGATAAATTCTCATTTTCCCTTCTAGGCTGTCAGGTAATCTTTTTATTGACAGCGCTACAGGAGTATTTCTGTAGTCACTGGGAAAAGGTTCACACTCCAGCTTGTTATTAAACCAAACATAGTGGCGTTTCTTTTCTTTTTTCCTTTTTTTAAAAGAGAATTTCCTAATAGAGAGGAAAGCGACAAAGCTGGCCACCAGAAAGGCTTTCTGCTTCTGTAATTCGACAAAATCGCACCCAAACACCTGGTTTGGGTCTCTTACTTGAGGAGGATTGCAGCTTTTTTCACTGCTGGTTCTTAGACAATTCTTCTTCTTCTTCACATCCTACTGTCACCTTCCGGGGTTCAGACAAACTTGTGCCTTCTCACCCTAATTTCACTTTATGCTGATTTATCATAAATCTGACTGGGGGGGGGCATCCTTAGCTCCTCAACTTTTTCTAAGCTTCTCTCCTACCCTGTGTTGCTGTCTATTAAGAGAGAGAGAAAGAGAAACAAGATGGGTATTCATATGCAAACCATATTCTCTTACCATATTCTGTTTTATCCTAAATAAGATGCATTATACATACAGCCAATAAAGGCAGGCAGCGTCTACCACTGACTGCTGGATCTCCTGCAACAGGAAGACTCCCCTTCATGTGGGGCAAAACAATAATAATTATTTAGAACATTTCCCATCTGCTATGTTGTTATGAAATTGTTTGGAAAGGCATCCCTGTTTGTTGGAAGCCACTTTGAGCATGGCTTGCGAAAAAGCAGCATGCAAATAAAATGAATGAATGAATCTCACAAGCTCATTATTAACAAGACCAGGGTGCCAGCTGTAAATATAGTATTCGGCAAGCTTGACAGTTTCACAGTTGTCCATTTTGTCCGCTAAACACCAGTAAAAGGAACATGCTAAATTAGCTCACTCTGCAGGGCATCAGAAAATTATCCTGTGTAAGCTGATTTTTCTTTTCTGGGTGGCAGTCAACTAAGTTTTACTCAAAGTATACCTACTGGACCCTGCTATATAGCTGCAAAGAAAACGTTTTAAGTGTGTTGTAAAGTGCATTATTCAAATATGACACTAGATGGCAATGGTGTGCTATGGCAAATTCAATATATTTTTCAAAACATTTTTTTAAAAAAGCATTTTCACATTGTTTTTTATGTATGTCTAGATTCCAACTTGGTCATGTTCATTAATTTCAATGGATCTACTCTGAGTAAACTTTAGACTGAATACAAATGATATGGTAAAGAGGCGGAGGCAGCAGACTGTTCAATTCTGACTTTCAAATCATCCCTTTGAACTGTTATTTTTTATACTGGATACTCTGCATAGGAAGATAGGCAGCTGGCTTGTATCGAGTCAGAACACTGCTCCTTCTAGCTCTGTATAACCTACACTGGCTGGCAGCAGCTCGCCAGGGTGTCAAGGTGAGGGATATTTCCAGCCTTACCTGAAGATGCTGACAATCTACGGCCCTTCCCCATAACCATCCCCCTTTCTCAATGACCATGACAGGTGAATGTCAATGATATGGACCTGACACTTTGCCTATTTTATGTGCTCAGAGGCCCTGCATGTTCAGACTTCTCTTCGCCTTTGGTTCACCCACCAAAACCTGAGCCTGTGCCGCTTTCAAACATGGTGCAAGCTTCTTGCATTCCAGCTGGCATTTGGTAGCCAGAGATATGGAGGGAGAGACTAGGACAACCTTGTTTGCCACGCCAAGCCAAGGCGAGGCACTCAAATGTCCAATCAAATCAATACTGTATGACTGTATAATACAGCATAAATAGCATAAATATTTAGTTGATGCAGTGAACTGCCCTGAGATCTTCGGATGAAGGATGGTATAGAAATTTAATAAATAAACCAATACACTGAACAAAAACCAATGTTAAGGAAGACCCACACAGGAAAAATCTGAAGTCTCTCTCTCTCTCTCTCTCTCTCTCTCTCTCTCTCTCTCTCTCTCTCTCTCTCTCTCTCTCTCTCTCTCAAAGAGAATACAATAGACAACAACCACCTGTGCAATAAATAAACGAGTTGTGCTACCCAAGAACTTGGCATGCTCAAACTAGTCTTGCTGCAAAGGCTGAGAACAAGAGAACTCATTGCTACCCACTCAATCCCCTTTACACCAGCAACACCAGGAATTATTAACAGGACAACCCCAGAGGCCACAGCTGGGTAAGAGGAAGAGACAGACTTGCAGAAAGAGATCCCCAAGGCAGAATGGGGATTCGCTTGGGCCAAGGTCTGGAGAGCCAGTGTGGTGTAGTGGTTAAGAGCGGTAGACTTGTAATCTGGGGAACTGGGTTCGCATCTCCGCTCCTCCACATGCAGCTGCTGGGTGACCTTGGGCTAGTCACACTTCTCTGAAGTCTCTCAGCCCCACCCACCTCACAGGGTGTCTGTTGTGGGGGAGGAAGGGAAAGGAGAATGTTAGCTGCTTTGAGACTCCTTAAGGGGAGTGATAAAGCGGGATATCAAATCCAAACTCTTCTTCTTCTTCTTCTTCTGTACCGTTTAGAGACATCATCTACTCTCACAAAACCTTCACACTGACTTGGACATTCACCAGATGAGATGGAAGGTGGGCAAGAGAGTCAACATTAATGGGGAAAAGCCTATGGGTGACTTATTGAATACAGTCATCCCTCAAAGTCGAATGGAATCCGTTCCGGAAGTCCGTTCAACTTCCGAAACGTTCAGAAACCAAAGCGTAGCTTCTAATTGGCTGAAGGAAGCTCCTGCAGCCAATTGGAAGCCACGGGCAAAAAAAAAAATTTCAATGCATTCCTATGGGAAACCGCGATTCGCAAGACGATTTTTTTGCAAAACGAATTGACTCGCGAAACGAATTAAATTCGTCTTGCGAGGCACCACTGCAGTCACTTTTTCCTCTGTCTGTTTGCACCATACATGTGTGCACAGTAGAAGGAAATGCAGCAAATTTGGCCAGGACCTCAGCAACCATTGCAAGCAGCATGGAAGAAGGAAGGGCCAAGGCAAAAACTCAACAGACCAGCCAGAGACTCAGGAGCACATATATCTCAGCACAAAGTGAGGAGGATCTTTCAAAAATGCACAAACTTAGCTGTTTGCTGATAAAGCCAGCCAGCCACCGTCACATTTAACCGAGGCCAAGATGAGAGTTGGGGGGCGGGACTCAGCAAGAGCATCTTTGGCCCTCTCCTGCGTTACTGCTTGCACACATACAATCCATCTCGCAATACAGTTGTTTGGGACACAGTGGCTGCGCACGAGGCAAAGTGGAACAGATTTCCAAACATTTCATGCTCAGGGAGCTCCTCCAGCATGTGCTCGGCATGTACGCCTCCAAAACTGCTTCCAAAAACAGCTGCTGCACTCCTTAATTGGTCTCCACGGGCGATGGGCGTTCGTGATTTCAGCTCCAATGCCTGCCTGCTTGGGTTGAGGTTCCCTTCTCTCTGCTTTGGTTCCTCTCCCCTCCCACCCACCCCCCTTCACTTAATGGAAGCCTGGCTCGGGGAGCACAACCTTTTGTCAATGTCAGTGGCTCCTGGAAGTTCAGTTAAAAAGCAGTTAGCCAGCTGTACTTATTAGCTACTTGTGGAAATTAGCAAAGTACCAGAGGGGGAGGGAATCGCCTGCCAGCCTTAGCCCGCTCTTTGACAAAGGACACGCTGGGCAGATTACAAGAGTCTTGGAACTTTGCGCTACGAAGCATCTCAATATTCTGTAGCTAGAAAACCAAATTCTGCAACCAAAGGAAATCTGCAGGCAGATTCTTATTTTGCATTGTCAGGGAGAAGCTGCAGGGTTTCTATTTTGCCTTCCCCTTTGTGGGGGGGGGTGTAAATTATAAAAGGGAAGGTGGTAGAAGCTTTCTGTCGGCCGCATATGCGTGAATTGTAATCATAAACTGACAGACATAAACATACATAGGGGGGTGTTCGAAGGCAATTGTTCTGTTGGTGCAAGGATTTACGCTTGTGCAATGGAATTTCCCTCCCCCCCCAAACAATATATATTGCCCTCTCTAAATCTTCTCTGGAAGGTCAGGGAAAGCCCCAGATTTAGAGAGCATGTGGTTCCACAAGCATGAATTTTTGCACTGAAGGAGCAAACTATTTAACACTACACTGGATGAAAACACCTGGTGGCTTTCTAAGGGGTCTTTCTGTGAGGTCGGGGGGGGGGATGCAAAAAGGATAGGGATGACTGCTGTACATAAAAACAAAATAGTTACAGAGGCAGACTAACATGGCAGCCTCTCTGGAAATTGGAGAAATCCCAGGCACCATGTCAGACTCCAAAAATCACATTCCGACAGTCCACCTTCAGAGAAAACGCCAGCTGTGGGCAAAGAGTACAGGGACAGCAAGGAAGAGAAAGACCAAGGGAGGTTTATAATACATTGGCCAGGCCGTTTGCTGTTATTGCTGCTTCAGGACAAAAACAAGACATGCTGAGAAATCCCCAGCACCTTCAAATTCAATGGAAGAATCTGACAGAGCTTTCTTACAACTCCTTTCTCGTGACTCTAGTTTGGAGTTTCAGTAACTTTTCAAAAGCACGCTTGAGGCTGGAAAGTCTCCTATGACGCATGCGAGAATTGGTTCCAGCACAACGATAACGGAAGATTTATGAATCCAGCTGCCTTCTTGAGTATATGATCGGTGAAGCAACATGCATGATTGCAAGAAACGTTTGGAGCAAATATGTGTGTTTTGGGTGGTGGTTTTCAAAATGAGCTCTACCTGTGCATATTGATAGATGTACTGTTACGACGGTCTGTTCCTTACAACTGCACCATTGCATACTTAGGGATTGTTTTAATAAGGGTTGAACAGCCTGTGTTTTTGGTTAATTGGTAGTTCAGTTGTACCTCTATAGCTGCTTAATTCATTATTCAGAAATTCTCACTGCCAAACTGCATGTGATATTAGTCATAGAGCTCCACCCCTAAGTGCAGGGGGGCGGAGTTTAAGAGAGGGGAGGGGGTGCTGATCTGGATTAGGAACTTAGCCTGGGGGCGTGATATAGGGCTCATCCTCTCTCTGCAGGACTGGTTCATACTGGACACCCCACACCTGCCAAAATAAATGAATGAAACCAGGTTTGGTTTTTTTAGCAATATAAAGCACAGGTTCCAGGGGGGGGTACAAATAGGGATTGAGCCTGCAGCAGGGGGGGCAAAGTGTTAAAGCCCCCCTACACCCCCACCCACGAGGCTCCCAGTTTGGGTTTGAGGAGGGGCAATGCTGACTTTCTGTTAAAAAGAACAGCCATTCTGCTCTTTGGCACAGAAGCAATGCTACGTACAGTTTGGCCTTGGAGTCTCATGTTCCAGGTTTCAAGTCTGGGCCACCTTTCACCACAGATGAAAACAGAAGGTGGGGAACGAAGCAGACCTCTTTCTTACAAATTCAGTGGGGTGGGAGGAGGGGGAGATAGATATTTCATCTGGAGAACGGGAAAGGGGTCTTCTCCTCCTTCATGGACCTGTTCCTAACTCCCAGAAGTCTCAGCAAGCATCCAATAACACATCACATGCACACATCATCCCCCCCCCCAAAGACAAGGGTGGAATATGCCAGGGAGAGAGAAGTTACAGAAGCATTGCTTGAGGAGGGGAGAGAGAAAGAAGATCGGGGTGTTTTGCAACTCATCAAGAGACACCTTCCTTTTCTAGCCCTCCTGCCCCAATGCACTTCCCCCCCCCCAACCCGCTTTCACGCAGCAGGATACCGGCAAAGAGAGGTGCCCCACGGCGCTCGCAAGGCACACGGGAACAGACGTCAGCGGAGCACAAGGTGGAGAGCTCAGCCTTCTGGGACCAGCAATCCCCCCAAAGGCTGCACGGAGACGGGAAGGGGGACGCGAACAAGCGCCATCAAAGTGGGGCCTCCGTTGGGAACAGAGTCACTGTCCTGCTTAGAGCTTAGCGTAGTTCCTCCCAAATTCTCAGTTATTTCTTTCCCTGAGACAAGAAGACACGATTTGTCACATTTAGACAGGCTGAATAGGGGGAGGGGGGTAGCAACTGAAAAGCCCAGTGTTTTTTAATTCTATATGATGTTTCGCTGTTGCAACCCTTATCATTTTCCAAGGAATTTTCGCCGCAGATTGATTGCGGGAGGAGGCGAGGGAATGGCAAGATTAATGAAGACAAAAGCAAGTCTTCTAATAGCTTTCGAATGAACTGTGCAAGAAGCGGCCTCTGCAGCCACACCCAGATTTCACACACACAGCTGTAAAAACAAACAAACAAACACACACACACCCAAAAACCCCACAGCCATGTAAGGATCCTTCCCATCTCACAATCCATGCCAGGTTCAGCTTCCTAACATTTGCCAACAGCCACACATTTTTCACCAGACCCTAAGTGACAGCTCATTTTCTGGTACCATCCCCAGCCCCCATATAGGAAGGACAAGTCACTTGGCCGGAAAGTTATCGGCCTGCATAACTTACTCACAAGTTATCTGAAGAAGTGTGCATGCACACGAAAGCTCATACCAAAATATAAACTTAGTTGGTCTTTAAGGTGCTACTGAAGGAATTTTTTTATTTTACTCACAAGTGTTATTTGGGGGGAGGGAAGAGAACCGGGAGGGGGATTCACAGTGATTTTGAAAGAAAATTGGGACCCAACATTACCAAGGCCATGCAAACTCGCAAGGACCCCTCTCTGTGCCTGTAGCTCAGTGGCAGAGAATTTGCCTTGCGCCCAGAGGATCCTGGGTTCAATTCCCAATGGCTGGGAGAGACTTCCCTGCCTGAAACCCTGGAGAGACTCTGCCAGTCCGTGTAGACAGTACTAAGCCCAATGGACCAACAGTCTGACTCAGCATAAGGCATCTTCCTCTGCTCTGCCATCAACAAGATAAACCGCTGTCCTTGCCGCAGGTTCTCAGCTGCGCTGCACTAGGCTACTTCGCAGGATCCTGAGAACGACCGGGCGGGAGTATAAATCCAGCCAAGCCCTTCCTCGTTGATTAGTGCAGCTGATTTTGGACATAAAACAACAATACAATTGAACTGGGGTCTATTTAAAATAATAAAGCGCCTTTGATTTTTCATATTCATAAAAAGTGGAACAATATGGCAGCCCAGGAGAGCGCATATCAATAAAATCCAAGCAGAATATCAATATTTAGCTACATGGAAATTTATAACAATCCAGGGAGCCATTTCTAATGTACTGGCGGGTAATTTGCACTGCGTACTGTATTAAACAATAGAAAACTGCGCCATTGACAATAACTTTAGCAACATTCCAATACGTTTCATGGAATTAATAAAAAGTAATAATAGTTGGGTGAGAACAACTTCCCTTGTCCTTAAAGGCACCTCAGATATAACTGGCTCGCAAGGAGTCATGAAAACCAAGGGTGGGGCCATTAAGAAAGGCTGGGCCTGTTCTGAGAGAGGCAACAACTCATTACACAACTCATGCAAATGACAAGGACACCGTAACCAGTGCTATTTTTTCAGAAAAAGAGGTGCTGGAACTCACCATGAACGCCTCCCTTGTTCTCTTATACGGGCCAGGGTGCTCACCTGAGAGGTGCCAGAACTGAATTCTGGCGAGTTTCGGCTGCAAAAAAAGCCCTGGCTGTAACCCACAACCTAGCAGCTAAGCAGGAACTGCCAACTTTCCCACTGGAACCTCAAGAGTGACTAACATTCTTTGGATTCTACAGAGGGGATCTCAAGAGCCGAAGCTTATGACCCATGTCTTCCTCTCTGCTTTGCCTAAGGCTATCAGGTGAGTTAATGTAAGAGGCAAGATTCGAACCAGGGACTTATTTTCTTACATTCACAACCCACCTTCATTCCATCCTGGAACCCAAAGCGGTAGGTGTCTAGATCTCAGGAGGTCTTCCCCTGACCAGACCCAGATCTGCTTAACTTCTACAACATGGTAGCCCCAGGAAACCTCAGGCCATACCCTTGGGCCTCCCCAGCTCTCAACTCTCACTTTTAGCCACTAGTCCACTCCTGATGGGAAGAACTTAAAAAGTACAGCAATCCTGAACCCTGCTGAAGGGATCCTCCACGGGTATAACACAGCTCTCCGACATAACTTTTCTTCCTCCAAGAGCAATGGGTCAGACCCAAAAGCACTCTTTGTAACCTGGTACCCTCCTGGTATTTTGGCTGGATGTGGCCGGTGGGATTTACAGCCCAAAAATGCCGACAGGGTGCCAGGTTGGCAAAGGTTGTCCCAACGGATTGCAAAATAAAAAGAATGGAGTTTTCACGCTGCAGCATGGCTCTCAGGCCGTGAGCCCAGCTACGCTGCCAGCAACTTCCCGAAACAATCCTGTCCATCTGCGGAGCCACAAGTGGGAGAGCAGCTGGCATGTTTTCATGCAGTCCCATAAACTCCCGAAACGTAGAACTAATCGTAATCTTAGGCATCCATTCTTGCCAGGAGGAGTTACATGCTGGAACATTAGCGTGTCATGTCCTGAGCACTTCCAAAATTGTGGAAGTCCTGGATGGAGGAAGCTGGGGCTTAGCAGAGATGCAACGCATTATTGATGGTTGACCTCTGGCTGACACATTTTTACTCCTCCTCTCCTGCCACAAAGCCCTTCTCCTTCTGGGCACCCCCTACAGACCCCTGGCCAGCACACAATTAACAACAGAGGCATCGCCGTTTAATTTCTTGACAAAACAAGGATGTTTTCTAGGAAGCTCTTTTGCAAACTATAAAAACCACACAGCCCTTAAATTCTAGGCACTCATTGTGGCATTTATTTCCATTTATAACATGCACTCTTGACTGCAAGGCCTTGTAGGGCAAGGAGCAACAGTTTATAAACGCACAGAATATTGCAAGATAAAAAGACAAAAAAGGAGGGAAGGAAAACAGCCATTAAAAGTATGTTCAAGTACAGAGTCGAAAAGCACCCCACCTTGAAAGGCCAATGGTACAGAGAGAGACAATCCCTCAACGCAACTGTTGTTTGTGCCAAAATAGCATGGAGTTTCCCAGCATCAAAGCAGAAAGAAGCCACTGAGTTTCAAAGGCTTTTTCACAGGATTCAGCTCACAGCATCAACTCCCCCTCTGCAGAGCAGCTGGGCAAGCACACACATACACACACACACACACACACACACACACACACAAACACAGGTGGCTAAGATCTGGTTTTAAATTCTTCCTTTTCACTGATAGATCCTATACGTCCAATGCCTACCCTTTGCATCTAGCAAATACCATAATCTAGACAACAACTTTAGCAGGGATTATACCGTTGCTCTTCCCTTTTCCTTCTCTACGCCCTCACATCGAGATTGGGGTGAAAAAGCAAAAGTACTGGCTATGCCATACACTCCCCATGTGGAGAAGGACAAACTGACTGCACAGATAGAGAAACCTGTTCTTTAATCCAGAAACTATGCTGTGCCCCTTTCTGGCAACTTCGAACCACGGTTTTGAGCACCATGAAAAAGCCACAGGCTTCCCTCCTCATCCCCTCCGACATGCAGCTTTCTGCCCCTTTACCTGCCTGGCGCTACCCATTAATAGCTCCAACTTCAGAACCAGCAGGTGAAGGTTAGCAGCTGTGTCCCATTCAGCTGCACTCTCCAGCCCCAGTTCCAGGTACAGCAGGTTTGCCGAATTTCCCAAAGGGTCCAAAGGATGGAGAAAGGACCTCCCTCCATTCACAGACCTTTCTTCACCCTCTGTCATCTCCTCCATCTTCTTAGATATCGACTGATGCTGAGACACTTGCACGCATCACAGCCAAGGTGGGCCTTTGGCCTGATCCAGGAGGCTGCTCTGACGCACGTGAAAAACAGAGGAACGCTTCTACATCACCGACGCAAACTGTAACAAGAACCCAGTTGTGTCTCAAAACACCTACCAGATTGGGGAAGGCTGGCTTACACGATTTCAACATGCCCTTTAAACTCAGATATCCTCAAGTCTCACTGATGTCGGAAATCCCCGAAGGCCCTCTCTCTCTCAACCTGGGATCACACGTTATTGAAGTTATATTTTCTCTTTTTCTAAAGTGCTTTTGATCATCACAGCCCATCAGCATCTTGTGTGATAAAGAGGACGGTTCATGCCTGGCACCTACGGCATTCTCTAGATTGGGGGGGGGGCAGGAGAGAGAAATGCATGTGGCACTTCTTCCAAAGCCACCCCAACATTTTCGAGCTTCTGGTGAGGCTCCCTCCACCTATTAGAGGGCTCAAGAGGATGACAGATTACCGACTCCTCAGATTAATTGCTCTCCAAAGTGAGACGGTCATGTTTGGCGCCCGACGTCAGCACATCCCATCAATCTCGGCAGCAGAGAACTACTGTCAGAGGGGATAATCCCCTCCCAGCTCCCCTCCCGAGGCAGGCAGTTCATTTCCACTTCATTACTTCACAATGTAGTGAACCGGTGAGTGTCTTAGTTACCAGCTCTGCTACACACCAGCGCTGCCTTCTTCGCTATACCAACAGCTGTGCTGTGCTCAAGCACTAAGTTGCCACAGGGGTGCTCACCCTCCCCTCCACCCAGAGTCCTGCTGGCACCATGGCAAAGGCAGAGGGGAAGGCCTTGGATAATGGGGGGGGGCTGGGCTGTTACAACTTCTGATTTCTTAGCTGAAGAACCTCAGCCCAGCAGCATATAAAAAGGAGAAATATCCCTATCCCTCTCTCGCTTCCCCAAGCCACGTCCCCTTGGAAGATTCGAGGGTTGCCATCCCTCTCTAGGAATTCTTCAGCACTGGAGGTGGGGCCCCTGCTAATGTTTTCATTCTCGGCGAGTTGAACCCATGTGGCAAGCCAAAGGACCTCAGTTCATCCTTTTTCAAAGGACATCTCTTGTGTCCAGATTGGTTTGCTTCTGCTTTTGTTTTATTCTGTATTCTGTGTTCTCATTTTGTATTTTTGTGAACTGCCCTGTGGTCTTTGGATGAAGGTCAGTATAATAAATAATAATAATAATAATAATAATAATAATAATAATAATAATTCAAGATGCAACTCCCTGAGGTGGCCCCTTGAATTCTGCAGGTAAAAACAAGGGACTGCAAGTGGCTAGAAGGGGTGGCACTCACCCGAGAATCCAAGACTCTGCACAGGCCTACAAATGTTGGTGACCCCCTAAGTGACTAGTCCAGAGCGTGCTTTTTGCAAACCAGTTTCTAGGAATTGCGAGTGGAAAGGGTGTGCCGGCTTTACAGAGACATCTAGTTGGGCACTATGAGAACAGGATGTTGGACTGGATAGGCCTTGGGGACTGATCCAGGATGGTCTTGCTTACGTTAATTCCCTTCTCAGGGTCTCCAACTGTGACAAACGGGAACCCTAATAATAATAAATAATAATAATAAACTTTTATTGTCACTACACCACCTGTGTGCACCGAATTTAAACAAGCCCCCCCACACACACACACATTCAGTCTTGTTCGCACTCTGTGTGCTTGTCAGAAGTCAATTGCACCACTATTTTTTTCCATTCAGCAGCCCAGAAGCCCATGGATAAAAACTGTTCTTTAACCTGTTGGTACAGCTGACTATACTTCTGTATCTCCTGCCTGAAGGTAGGAAATTAAAGAGGTGCTGGCCAGGGTGTGAGTCGTCCCTGAGAATTTTCCTTGCTCTCCTAAGGCAACGATCCCTTGCGATGTCATCTAGCAGACTCAAGGGACAGCCCATGATATCATGTGCTGTGTTCATCACCCTCTGTAGGGACTTCCTGTCCGTGACTGTCAAACCAGCGTACCGCACTGTAATACAGTATGAAAGGACACTTTCTACAGCGGACCGGTAGAAGGATATAATCAATTTTTGTTTGACATTGTTCTTACGCAAGACCCTAAGGAAATGGGAGTCTCTGTTCGGCCTTCCTAACCACCTGCGTTGTATTGATTTTCCAAGTGAGGTCTTCACTAAGGTAAACTCCCAGGAATTTAAAGGAAGAGACTCTCCACACAGCCCCCCCCCCTGATATTCAACGGGGCTGGTTCTCCTCTCTTCCTCCAAAAGTTCAAAACCATCTCCTTTGTCTTAATGATATTTAGGTGCAAGTTGTTCTCTAGGCAGCATGTCGAGACTTTTTGAACCTCCTCCCTATACGCTGATTCATCTCCACCTGTAATTAGACCCATTCTGGTGGTTTCATCTCACCACCAGAAACTGGTATTCAGAGGCATAATGCTTCTGACGGTGGGGTTCGAACACAGCCACTGTGGTAAGCAGGCTCTCAGGCTCAGATGCCTCCGTCCTTCAATCAGTGATGTAGGGCTTAAAAAACTTCATGTGGAAAATGTTCCATTTCAATTCCCAACTGCAATGCACACACAATCTTAGGCAACCCTGGCAGTTTTTTTTTAAAAAAAAACCCAAACTAAACAAATTTTAAAATTAGGTTCTTCTTTAGGACATTACAAAAATTCCGTGCAACCTGAATGTTTTCCAATGCAAATTACCCCATGGAAATTACCAATTCAAAATTTTCCGGAACACCCAAATTAATGTCTGCAATATGAAGGATAACAGCCAACATACCGTGAAGGGCTGGTATGTGGAAAAGCTTAGATAATGCATGTGAAGCACTTTGAACACCTAAAAGCACTACAGAAATGTGAACTATTTTATTAACAGCAGCCTCAAAGTTCAGTTTTCATGTACGTATTAACAGTCATTTTTAGATACATTTATTTTTGCTTTTTTAACACCAAATAAAAGAGAACTCGATGAACTCTCATTTACTAGACTTTAAAAAACCAAGAGGACTAAGTATCAAACCCGGTAGCAAGACATTGCACTTACCTAAATGGAAAATGTACATGTGAACCCAAGGCCAACTGATAGGACATTTACCTGCCTGTTGCTAGAAAGAAAGCTCCTGTCCTCTGAGTGCCATACAGTAAGCCTGCAACTTACCCAAGGGGTTACGTTCCAAGGATTGTGCCTAATGCCAAAATCACAGAACCATACGATCGTAGAGTTGGAAGGGACACCAAGGGTCATCTAGCTAAAATCACGTATAGCCAAAACACATTGGGTTCAATGGCAGGTGGGATTGTCAAAGTCCTTTTCCCCCAGATGCCTGCCTGATTTCTGATTTTTTAGAAATTGTTGCCAAGTGTGTAAATTTGAATTGTGTTTGTGTTTGTGTGTGTGTGTGTGTGTGTGTGTGTGTATACGCGCACATTTGGCTCTTTATTCTTTCCAGCAACTATGGAGAACTTCTTCAGAGACTCTCCTCAACTGGGTGTTGAGGAAAAAGGGCATGGTCTTCTCAGTGGTGGTACCCCATTTGTGGAATTGCTCCACACAGAGACCCTTTGATGCCTTGCAAATACGTTTTTAATTCACCCAGGTTTCTTTATGTGTTGTTTTTAGCATGCTTTGGTTTATTAGATTTCATTTCTGATGTCTGCCTGTTTCATCTTGTTGTTTTAACTGCCCTGGAAGCTGGCGTAGAAATCTTGCAGAAGAAACAGAAGCAAAAGCAAACAGGTGAGCTGAATGGCATTTGGAATCCCTAAACCAAAATGCCACACAGGGGCCTGGGCTCTTTGGAGTCTACAGCTGGAAGCTGTTTCCAATGAAACCTCTATAAAAATTCCCAGCTCTGAGGAAGCCAATGTTCTTGGCCGACTGCATGTTGCTTTTTGGATATTAATGTTCAGCCTTCAGTTGAGCTAATTCCTACCACTTTCCGATGAACCACTTTTTCCTCAGTTGCAAGCAGGCAAGCAAACACTCCTTTTGCAAGGCTCAGAGGAAAGTCTTTGAGCAGAAAGACAGGCCCAGGGCGCCCCCTACAGGAGATGCTCACAGATGCAGCTTTGAGTCCTTTGGAGTCCACCTTAGAATATACCTGAGAGTGCCAACAAACAGAGAGAGAGATGAGGTCCAGGAGTTGTTAATCCCACCAGAGAGAGGGGCAAAAACAGACCGTGTCATTTCCCCTTGAATGGCCTGTTACCCTGCTCAAAAAGGATGTCAACTATTCTAGCAGCAAAGGCTGTGCTGACCGATTCTCCCCCCCGCCCCAAACACACAAACAATATGCCACTTTTCCAAGTCTGAAAATATTATAATCTGAGAGATTGCACAGACCATCATGATAAGAAGGCCGTTTGGTCCTGTGCTGTGTGGTTAACAGCAGGCAGCAGGCAGCAGGCAGACATGTTTCTAAAAGCAATTTTTAAAAGCACGGTTCTGAGCCAAAGCCCTTTGAGACAATAAAGGGCTTTGTATTATTGGCTGCAGAAGAAGTGGTCCTTGATGGAATAGTTGTCTTTGACCAGCTATCCTGAGGGAAGGGAGAGAGGAGGGAGGATGCGGCAGGCCCTAGTTTATAATTATTTTTATCATCATCATCATTCTAAAATTTATACCATCAGACATACATGGGGTAGATCACTTTGAAGACTTACAGTGAGATTCACCTAACCAGCACCATCAATGAAAACTGTATGCAAAGACTTCCTCTTCCGCAACAGGGTTTTATTCCTCCTCCTCTTCCCGCACACACTCCATACATTCCAAAATGGGGTCAGGGGGTTGAGGGAACCCCCCAGGACAGCTTGCCTAGGAGGAGCATCATAGCAGGACACTGAAACCCACCCAAAGTTACGGAAAGGTGGGATTAACTGCCAGCCGCAGTTCATCACAGGCATCCTGGCGCATTAGTTTCTTAACCAACTGTAGCTAATCAGGCTCCTGTTGCTTCCGGGGGCCCCCCTTTGTCTCTGGCGTCGCCCCAGGGAGGAGGGGGAAATATTGATCCACTTCCCCACAAGCTGCAGCCCGCCAGAATCCTCCATGCTGAGCTAGGAGAGGATCTCGCAGGTGGGCTCAGCCTGCTAACAGCAGCGGCCTGGCGTTTCACAAGGTCCAGGGCGAAGCAGCTGGAGCTGCACTAAGAGTTTTGTTTTATTTTCCTGCAAAGCCCGGGGGGGGGTGGCAGTGGGAGACTCTGCCACAAGCTTGGCCTCATGGCTCCAAGACAATAACTCCTTGACATCCCGACTCCAGAGTCCTGTTTGTTCCCTTCAGCTCAAAGCAAAACTACTTTTTCTCTCACCTAGCATAAACTTAACAGCTTAAACTTTCATAAATAGATGCTCTCTTGTTTTAGGTGCATTTGCCACCGAAAGCTCAATCGGAACCCGGAGCTGAAGGCTTGAAGGTGAAGTTAAAGCAATATCTCCTTGCTTGGCCATGTGGCACAATGTTACTAAGCAGGGCTTTAGAAAGAAAAAAAGAAAAAGCTAGATTTTAAATTATTCTTCGCCTTCGAGAACAGCTCTGCGAGGCTCTAAAGCAGTGCTTCCCAAACTTGGGTCTCCAGCTGTTTTTGAACTGCAATTCCCATCACCCCTGACCGCTGGTCCAAAAAGAGCTGGAGACCCAAGTTTTGGAAACACTGCTCTAAAGCTTGAACATTCTACAATAAATGCGCTTTTAAATCTTTTCTACAGGTGCTTTTCTGTGGTGCTGGAGGAGACTCTTGAGAGTCCCATGGACTGCTAGAAGATCAAACCTATCCATTCTTAAGGAAATCAGCCCTGAGTGCTCCCTGGAAGGACAGATCCTGAAGCTGAGGCTCCAATACTTTGGCCACCTCATGAGAAGAGAAGACCCTGATGTTGGGAAAGATGGAGGGCACAAGGAGAAGGGGACGACAGAGGACGAGATGGTTGGACAGTGTTCTCGAAGCTACGAACATGAGTTTGACCAAACTGCGGGAGGCAGTGCAAGACAGGAGTGCCTGGCGTGCTATGGTCCATGGGGTCACGAGGAGTCGGACACGACTAAACGACTAAACAACAACAACAGGCAACAGGAAGTTCTCTCATCTTTGGGTATTACAAATTCTGTTGGGAGATGAATTGTTGATTTGGCACAGAGTGTATATGAACTCCTAAACAATCTATAAGGAAATGTGGAAATTACCAATCATGCACAGAAGAAAAATGTCAATGGGCTAAATTAGTTTTGTGCAGATATTTGGGCAGTCTTTTTGAGGTAGGATGACTCAGAAGCCCCATTCACACAAATGGCATGCATATAGGAATACTTGCCCTTACAGAGAGGGATGGTCACACCTGCATGCACCCTAAGCTTCGGAGCAGCTACCGGGGGATATTTCCATGCAAATAGACAGGTGTTCAGCGGCACATGTTTGAGCTTGCACTCCACCTTGAATACAAGCCCACTTAATACCTATATACGCTGTTGCGCTGAAGACTGTCGAAATGGAAGCATGCGGTCCAGCAAACCTGCTACTAACAGTGAGTTAGTGCAACTGATGCATGGAAACTGCTTTAAAACTGGATGGAATTCGATTTCATGACCACATTGGACAGCATCTCTCAGGATTTGCACAAGAATTACAGGTGTGTGTTTTTCTACAAAAATGTATTTGCCTCGCCCACCTGCCCCCCAACATACACAAACAATTTGGTTATGATACTGTATTTATGAAGCACCTTATTGCAGGAGCATTAAAGGTGTTTTGTTGACATTTAAACCCCTGCTTTCCTAGCCATGTGCACCTACGAAGTGGATGTGGAGGAAGCCGTTGTTCTTGGCTGCAGAAACTCAAGCTCAGCACAGTAGCCCATCCAACTAAGGCAGGCGGGTCAGCTATGTTGCTCTGGACTCCCGTTCATTTCCAGAACAACTGTCCAGGTTGAGCGAGCTGTCCTGAGCCCCACAACCAGCCTGCATGCCACAGCCGGTGCTTATCTAATTTATGGTGACTACATGTGGCCAGAGATCTAATTTGTGAATTCCAACCATTTGAAGCAAACCTTAAAATTGGAATGGCATCCGTGTGCCGAACAAGAAACTCCCCAAGGCTGCCCTGAGCTGGCTGAACAGAGGGAGACGTGTCTGTCGTGGCTCAGATGCCAAGTCGGATGCTTCTGCTGGTGATTCGAGAGCGCAAGTGCTCTTCACCACCAAAGGGAGACGCAAAGATAGCACTTGAGCACCAGAATAAACCTGCAGCTAAGGTTTCCTCCCCAGCCTTCCCTCTCCCATCCCAATCGCCCTCTCCGCAAGCCTCCAAACACACACACCTGCCTTGCATTTTTGTCTTGTTACACTGAAATGGAAAGTTTGGAGGGCAAATTGGAGAGGGATAGGGTTACCCTGGGAGACCAGGAAGGCAAGCAATAGCCTGCTCACAGCTGCGCCTCTCTTCACTTTCACACAGGCGGCTAATTGGTAATTTTCATCACTCTCTTCGAGAGGATTTGCTGTTTTATATAAATCAACACCGAGTTGCTGGTGGAAGAGACACACGAGCAGCCCCAAGAGATGAGAGGTGGGCCACGGTCAGCCAAGCATGTGAAGAGCAGGCGCTGTGCATCCCAGCAGGATTAGGACCAGCGTCAGGAAGGAGCGGTACGCCCCAGGGGGAAGGCAGCAAGCAAAAGGGGGCTGGTCTTGCCCTAAGGGTACCATCAATACAGGGCTGACGGGCTGCATGCGGCTAGGCAGGCTGCAAGTTACGCAAGACTGTCATTAAAGTTAAGGTAGCCATTACCAAAATACACCGGTGTGGATGCCTCCACCTTCTCCATCTACGCTTCCAAATAAAGTTTACCTAAGAACACAACAAGCCTAATTGAAATAAGAAATGCTCTGCAAGTTCTGTTTGTGTCATGATGAGGAATTGTGGGGAGGGCTTTAATACTTTATACATCCCATCTGAAAAGGTATTGGGGGGGGGCAGAGAGCAGGAGACAGAAACTTTCACTTGCTGTTCCAAGGGGCACATGTCCCCACTCAGTATCTGAACACAGTATCTGAACACTTCGATATCAACAGAAAATGTCCTAACAACAGTCAGTCAACAGAGAGACCCCACTGAACACTTGCCTGGTCAAATTCAGCAAGGAAGAAGAAGAAGAAGAGTTTGGATTTGATATCCCGCTTTATCACTCCCCTAAGGAGTCTCAAAGCGGCTAACATTCTCCTTTCCCTTCCTCCCCCACAATAAACACTCTGTGAGGTGAGTGAGGCTGAGAGACTTCAGAGAAGTGTGACTAGCCCAAGGTCACCCAGCAGCTGCATGTGGAGGAGCGGAGACGCGAACCCACCCAGTTCCCCAGATCACGAGTCTACAACTCTAACCACTACACCACACTGGCTCTCAACCCAAAACACCTACAAAACTATTATGCAACCTACAAAACTATAAGGCAATCCAAACACCTACAAAACTATAATGCACGCTTCCCACCCTTGGGGTTTTTTGTTTCTACACACACACACACACACACACACACACACACACACACACACGCTCAATTCCTGGAGTTAGTGGGCTCTGCAGACCAGATGCCTGGAGGAAGGGAGGGGAGGAGAGGAAGCAGTGCTGAATGATTTAAGGCAGCCTCTGCCCCTGATGGACCCGTCCCACGACTGCCAAGGGCGTCACCTGTTGGTATTCTGGAGCATGAGAAAACACCCAGGAATGAGCAGAATCCTGGGAGCCGCGGCTCCCCCACCACCAACTGCAGTAAGAAAGAACCTGCTAATGACTCTTCACTTGGTACAGGGATTAGATCATCGCTCAAATTGTATTCTCAAGGAATGGAGCAGCCACATTCCCAGGACACGCAACCCTCTTTCCAGAGAGATGAAGGGCCAGGGAGGCCCAGGCGGCAGGCACAGCAGGCAGGAGAGGCAAGGGGAAAGGCACATGCCCAGCAGCGGCCCGGAAACCCTCGCAGCTGCCGGGCTGCTTTGGCTCGGGGCACCCGGCACAGCAGGAGCAGAGAAGGGGCAGACACACAATCGAAACAGGGCTTCTCAACAGAGCCAGCTGGTGAGGGAGGCTGGCAGGCTGGCTGTTTTTCATTCACTATTTATTCAATTTATATACATTTGTACCTTGGAAGTCAAATGGAATTCGTTCCGGAAATCCGTTCGACTTCCAAAATGTTCGGAAACCAAGGTGCAGCTTCAGATTGGCTGCAGGAAGCTCCTGCAGCCCATCGGAACCCACAGAAGCCCCGTCGGACATTTGGGTTCCAAAGAACATTCGCAAACCAGAACACTCACTTCTGGGTCTGCGGCATTCGGGAGCCAAAACGTCCGAGTACCAAGGTGTTTGGGATCCAAGGTACAACTGTACCACCCTTTATCAAAAGTTTCAGAGTGATGTACGGCATTAAAAACACATTACAGAGCATCAATAATAAAACATAATGAAAAGCATACTAATAAAATGATAACAACAGCCCCCTCTCTAAGCTTTAACAGGCCATAGATTATTTCATGGCCAAAGGCCTGGGTAAAGAGGAATGTTTTTGCCTGGCGCCTAAAGGCATGAAATGTTGGTGCCATTCGAGCATCTCTGAGGCATGCTTGCACCATTTTCCAGCATGCCTCTTTTTCGCTCTTTTTAGATGGGGCAGTTGGGTCATCCATGCAGCAGCCATTTTGTGACTGGCGCCCACAGCGCTTTCCCGGGATTCAATATGTTCCCAGTGGCCCAAAAATGTTTGTAGCCTCTGCTGCAACCCAATACATGCAGGGTGCAGCCTACCATTTCGACACCCATAAAAGATGGGCTAACTCAATATGGTATCTTCCTTCCCGACAAAGGTCTCTTTTCAACTTGGATTGGATTGGTTTTGAAAAGGATGTAAGTGCTCATGGTATCCCCTCATTTTCTCTAAGTTGCCTTTTTCCTGAAAGACACACACGATCATGACTAAGACCAGGCACCCCCAAACTTCGGCCCTCCAGATGTTTTGGACTACAGTTCCCATTTTCAATTACCATTGGTTCTGTTAGCTAGGGATCATGGGAGTTGTAGGCCAAAACATCTGGAGGGTAACAGTTTGGGGGTGCCTGACTAAGACCAAAGTTTGTCCTTCAACTTTATATAGTGAGCTTCATTGAGAAATAAGCAGTGGGGCAGCAGTACCAGCAGCAGCAGAGAAGAAAGCCCAATTATTCCTCGTCTTCCCTACTGACGCTACCCTTCCCCTTGGGTGCTGATAAAACCCGACCGTGAACATGCAGCAAAGGATTCTTGGCTGCTTAGAGTGTGTCCCCCATCAGCCTCTGTGCCCCGACCATGTTTTGTAGGGCAAGAGCCTCTAGGACAGACACAGAGATGTTCCCATCCGGTAAATATTTCAGACCAAAACCAATTACCCTTCCGAGTAGCATCTGAGCAACAACAACTCCAATCTGCCAAGTAAGCAAGTTTCCCTAAACTCAAAGAGAGGAACGGAAGCAAAAGAGCTTTTAAAAGGGCGGCTGAGAAAACCACTTTGGAATCATCCAACCCAGAAGAAAATCAGAAGAATTCAGCAGGCAGAGAGATGGCCAGGTCGGGGGGATGGGGGGGCAGTGGCAGGTGGGGAGATGCACTCTGGTCCGCGACACTGAAAGCTTGTGTGTTCTAGGGCTCTGGTTTTCAACTGGTGTGTCCGGACCCACTCCCTAGTGGCCACGGCTGGTGCAAGGCAGGTTGCAACAGGAGCACCATCACCATGCAAATATATGGTAAAAGATTAAGAAAAGTTTGACAATCCCCACCCCTTTGCTTCTTCCTAGTTCCCTGAAGTCTGGACCTACAAAGCTACAGTGGCACCTCTACTTACAAATTTAATGCGTTCCGAACGCACATTTGTAAGTCGAAAAAAATTGTAAGTCGAATCCCATAGGAATGAATTGGGAGAAACAATTCGTAAGTAGAAGCAACCCTATCTAAAAATTCGTAAGTAGAAAAAATCCTATCTAATCCGCATCCAAGATGGCGGACGGAGCTCTGTTCGTAAGTAGAAACATTCGTAAGCAGAGTTATTCGTAAGTAGAGGTACCACTGTACTTCAGAGTGGTAAGACCACACAGACTCTCTCTCATCCCTGCACCCCAAGACTGTTTTAACTGGCAAAGCTGCAGATTCTGCGTGCAAGCCGTTCTGCAAGTCAGCGGCAGCCCTTCCTAGAACTGAACCTTTGCAGTCTATGCAACGGTGCAATTCTAGACCCAGACTCAGAAGGGAGCCCCACTGAGTTCAACCTGGGTGAGAGGGTTTTCGGATGCAGGCTGAATCTTGCTAACGGAGCCCGTCTAATGCAAAATGGTCCGGTTTATCCCATTTCTAATCACAACATTTGAGAGGCTTCAGTAAAACCGCCTCCCAGCTATAATGACCTATGAACCCGCATGGACAGAGAACTCCAAGGCGTGGCACTGCGAAGGAAGGAGGAAGGGAAGGTATTTTGCAAGCTCCAGAAAAGATGTTGCCTACCCTGTGTAAGTGCTGCTATTACTCGCCTGATGACCATCTTCTCCTCCAAGGGATCAATGCCCGTTCTGCCCTGAATGGATGACTAATGTGGCACTTTTGCTTTTTCTTTGAAATATTCATAGCGGGAGAGTGGCTGAGTTACTTAATGGAGCAGAGGAGTCTTCCAAGTACAAAAGAGGGCTTGTCAATAATTTTTTTAAAAGGAAAAAGGAAAGAAAACCTAAATAACACTTCCCACTGCTACGGGAGATTTCATATTTGTCACTGAGAGCCCCCAACCAAAAACAAAGCAGCCCGGAAACAGCTTGGGCCTTCATTAGTGCAATTATAAACCAGACAGCCTTCTAACGAGTGCTAGCTCACCTGCAATTAAGAGGGTCTACCAGTCCAGTTGGCAGACCCCCCCCCATACCTGAACTCTGCTCCAGCTAAGAATCTCCCACCGCCAGCCAGCAACAGTTGTTGATGAAGCCATCAGGTAGGAGGGAAGTCAGTCTCCAATTGAGAACTCCTCTCACACTAATAGCAACATTATTATTATTATTATTATTATTATTATTATTATTAATAATAATGCATACTCCACCCATCTGGCTGGGTTTCCCCAGCTACTCTGGGAGGCTCCCAGCAGAATAGAAAAAACACGATAAAACATCAAACATTAAAAGCTTCCCTGTACAGGGCTGCCTTCAGATGTCTTCTAAAAGTCAGATAGTTGTTTATCTCCTTGACATCTAAAGGGAGGGCATTCCACAGGGAGGCCACCACCACTGAGAAGGCCCTCTTCCAGGTTTCCTGTAACCTCACTTCTTGCATAAGACCCTCGGCGCTGTCCGGGCTGAACAACAGGGATGGAAACAAAATTTTAAAAAATCCTTCCAGTAGCACCTTAGAGACCATCTAAGTTTGTCATTGGTATGAGCTTTCATGTGCATGCACACTTCTTCAAATACACTGAAACAGAAGTCACCAGACCTTTATATATAGTGAGAGGGTGGGGAGGAGTATTACTCAGAAGGGTGGTGGGAATGGGTGATTGGCTGATAGGTGTGGTAAACCTGTTGACGACTAGTTACAGGTAGGTAACCGTGTTGGTCTGAGTCGAAACAAAATAAAAAAATTCCTTCAGTAGCACCTTAAAGACAAACTAAGTTTTTATTTTGGTATGAGCTTTCGTGTGCATGCACACTTCGTCAGATACACAGATACACTGTTGACGACTGTTAACGACTGCAATTGGTATTACAGGCCTTGCATTTTCCTGTAAGACCAACTGCAGTCGTTAACAGTCGTCAACAGGTTTACCACACCTATCAGCCAATCACCCATTCCACATGACCCTGTTTTCGTTGCAACAGGAGATTTAACGCAGGTGAGCATAGCCATGAATAAACTGCCCATCAACAGATTGAACACATTTTCACTGGGCAGTTGAAGGGTTTCGTGAAAGAGGAGTTGTGCTGCCGGTTTCCCCCCCCCCCATCCACGCTGATCACCTTGCTCATCACAGGCTTCGAAGCAAGAGCCCAGAAGGCCGCTTCCAGAGGAATTGCACCCTGAGAAAACAAGCAACACGTTGTGCGAGCTCCTTGTCTTGTTTACTCCTCGCAGCTTTGCTAAGCCATCTCTCTGGCTGCATTTGGGTCACAGGACGGGGAGAGGCTCAGAAGCTCGACTCGCCTGCTACTCAAGGAGCTGGAGATGCAAAGAGACACGCGGAGAAAGAGGCTAATAGGACATGGCAGCTGAGTTTCCAAAAGTGCTGGTTGCAGGGGTTTTGATTGGGTTTCCCCTCCCCCCATGCAGATTGGGAAAGGCTGGGTGCTTTTTAAAAATGCAAATAAAAATAAATAAAGGCAAAGTTATTGAGTAAAACAGAACAAAGTCAAACGGGGATTCATATGACAAGTGGCATGAGTTGCAGGCCAGCCAGGGTAGAAATCTGACGTGGTTCAGCCCTGCTACAAGCTTCCATGGCGTGCATGCAAATCCTTCGCACGCCATAGTGTTGCAGAAGTAGTACTGGTGGCATTCATTTGCCACATTTCACACAAAAAAGATGCCCGAAAGCAACCTACAGATTCATGAAACAAAAACAGCCTGGCAAACATTAGAAACCAAATATAGGACAACCCCAGAACAGGCTACCCCCAAAATGCTCAGCTACAAAAGAAAGGGCAACCCTACCAGCATTAAATAGACCAGAAGTCATGCCTCAGTTTGATCCGTCTTGCTGGAAAGCACAGGAGGAGAAAGGGCTCTTGGGATCAGCTCCCGACTGTAGGTTTCCTAAAGAGGAATCTGGTTGTCCATTGCGAGAACAGGATGCTGGACTAGATGGGCCATTGGTCTGATCCAGCAGACTCTTCGTATGTTATTATGCAAATAAACCACCAGAAAATCTAGGCAAACAAGACTTCCGGTCTGGTCGCCATTAGGATCGGCGGGGGATTCTCGATCTCCGAGATCCCCGAGTGCTACAGAGAGGGGGGAATGCCACCCGAGCGAGGTGGCGCCCCAGAGAACCCCTGGACTGGGCTGTCCAGGGACGTGGTACCCGGCAGAGCTCCTCAAAGTCGCGGTCGCTGCGAGTAACCCCCCCTTTTTAGGGGGTGAAGTCCGCAGGTGGCGCGCGACGGAGCCTTGGGAAGATACGCTCACTCTGTGGCGCAAAGCTCCGAGCCGACACCAATTGAGCACCAGATGCCTCCAAAATCAAGATTGGATCTATAAGTAAGACTCTATTTTTTTTATTCGGGAAAATTTGGACTTGGGGGTGGAATTTAAAGAAAACGGAG